>NC_141777.1:37049800-37738028 GCF_054643075.1 Acanthaster planci
TCATAATATAAATAGGAATTATTTTTTAAACAATTTTATTTGCCTGTGTGTACACAGCTGTTACGAAAGGCACAGAATTACACAGACTTTGTACGTGTAGATCGTGTACATCATTAAAAGACGTTGTGATGTTATACTCGTAGTTAATGACACTGGTTATATTTAGCACATTTCAGTAGTTATCGGGTAGGAACACCTGTACGTTTGTTTGACTGTAATCTGTACGAGGACGATTGAAACTTAACTTATTTTTTACAGTAAATGTATTCTGCTGCAAATGGTGTGAGTTATGTTTACTGCCAATGATTGCAATGGTGCTAGTTTGCTTTTCTGTAAGCTGAAAGTAGAAGTCGCTACCTCCCGGTGTATTGATACCAGGATTGCGATTGTAGATAAGAAAAAGAAAGAGCATTTGAACTGAAAGGCATTTGAAGTATGTCACAGTGCAAGGCCGGTTTTTATGCATTCATTCGGGGAAACAGAGCATCAGGGAAATTCCAACTGTACATTTATTGCCAATAAAACACAGCCACTGATATTTTAAAGATCACATCTTTTTGCCCATGTCTGTACGGTACATTCTTTTAGTGCGATTGAATGGTTTTCAATTTCATATTCACATTTTCACAGCGATTCCAGAGCGCGGCGCTTTTCAGTGAAATAGCGAACGCCGAAGGTGCTCGGTTACGATGTAGAAAAAGCAACTTCCTAGGAAAGTTTCCTAGGAAGTTGCTTGGGGCGGTGTCCTATAATGTAACATAAAAACCAGCGTGTTGATTGCTGGACTATCATGCATATTCTCTTTTGAACGCCGCAATTTACAAGAAAATCTCTCTCGTTGATCATACGAGGGGTTCCCACGCTACTTCTCGCCCATACACCTAGGGGCCCCATCTGCAAGTTGTTCATGCATCTTCAATTCACTCGCGAAATAACCTATTTTAGCATGTTCAGTCAGTCTTTAAACCGATCGCCACTTCAAGATGCAACATTCGATGTGAACAAATGCTGCCGGCGCACGATTGCAAAAACGTGGACCGTGCCACGTGGGCCAGAATGTTGATAATCAGCTTCCGGCTTTTTCGGCTTGGTAGAATCATGACGACAATCTGTTGTGTTTTTTTCTTCCGAAAAACTCAACAGGTGGGAAATAGCCACGTGTCATTTTGAATATCGCGTGACCAAACCGCACCAGCGAATTCCAGATAATGTCGGCATTTACGTCACATCTCCCATTTTATCAATGGAAAAGCCGGATAATTTTAGCTTAGCAAACAATTGCCCCCGCTTGATGACATCCGGCTTTGATTCCCAACCAGCCGTTTGTAGCTATCTATAGCTCCCCTGGGACCAATAGCATATGGGGTGTTTTAACGAGCCTATTGCCATTAAAAAATAACAGCAGTAATAATTAAAATGTTTTTCTTTCTATCGGGAGATGTTGGTAACTGTGAAAATAACCCCTTGCCTTAGATTAATTATTTCTCCTTGGTTAAAGAGTTTACAATTGCAACGATTTCGTGCCTCGTTTTCGAAGAGCAGCCTCCATTTTGCTCGGTCCAATCAGACAGGAGGTGTTTTATTCCTCCATGTTTAACATTAACTTCATTTTGGCAATAAACGCCAATTATTGTGGTACTTTCCGAGAAACGACAACATCACCGCGATTTACATGTCTGCTTGATGTTACCATTTACAAACAACATTTTCATGCACAGTGTTACGCACGCTAATGAAAGTAGCTCAGATAGCACTCGAGCAATCAAAGACAGAAAATTCTCTTCGTCAAACTGAACAGGATGTGGAATGAGTATGCATGATAGTCAAGTATATTCGAGTGTTCGCAAAATGGAACGTCATAAGATGATGTACGCGTGATTGGAGCAGTGCTGTGGTTGTTTTCCAACATTAGTGTAGACTGTAAACAGCTGGCAGCTCTGCATTCTATGCATTAGAGCCACATTGGTAATGTACGTGCACACTGACGGTGTCTGTTTGCCATCTGACAGCACGATGCGGAAATCCAAAAGGTATTTATCGCCCACACCATCCGTTGACCGTGAACAATCTTACGGCGCTGTTCGTCAGCAGTAGATAGCAACGTGTACTGATGAATGCGCCGTGGCCGCTGTTTGTCCTCTCGCCGTTTGCGTCATTGCTAGCTGTGTGACGTCAGCTCGATGACATTAGTTATTCATTAGACAGACTCTCGTACACAGTACACATTGCGCATGATACATGTCAGCTCCGCCGCTGCAAAGGTAACTGCGCTGGCCAAAATAAGTGTGCTCATTTCTCGAGAAAAGGGAGCTTGTATTGATCGAGAGAAGTTGAAATACCGATTGAAGAACTGACTGGATACGCGGATTTCATGTAGATGGCTCCATGTCGGCGGGGTATTCCGACATAGTGCACGTGACGGACATGTAGTATGGTGGTATGCTGCCTCTGACTCCACAGCCCTCGCCTTGTGCATGTCTTGAAGTGCCTTCCTCGGGTGACCATGGCCGAGACAAGGAGGATCGAGATGCCCTCGCCCAGGAGGGCTCACTTGCCACCGATGGGTGCTCGGACCAAGGCCACACGAACACCGATCACGTAGTAGATGTGGCGTCCGAGTGTATGGGCGATGCCACGACGATAGGTGATGCTGCCCACCACTGCGACCATCTCGAGTCTCGGGGCACACGCATATCCGCGCCAGGTCGTTTCGAGGGAGACCGCGACCCGTGTTACTTCGAGAGACTACCTGTGGAAGTCACCACCAGGATCTTTGGCTTTCTGCGCCCCATCGAAGACGCTCTCCCCCTGCTGGCCAGGGTCAATCGGAGGTGGAGGAAAATTCTCCTGAATACGCCAAAACTGTGGCGGGAGATCCATGTCAGGTCTGACGATTACTCACCGTTGCATTACACCGTCTTGTCAATCATCTTCCGCGTGTACGGGGCCCACGTGCGCGAACTCACGTGGCAGACGGGGTCCCGCGTCTACGAGTCTCTCTTCTGTCTCATACCCAAGCTGACATCCCTTACTGTCCTCCGATTGCCCATCTTGTGGAACAAATGGGTCGTGGACCAGCTAGCACCGCTCACCAGACTCGAGGAGCTGCAGATCAACGGCGGCTTCGGGCTGACCGACTCCGACCTAGCCCGCATCGCAGGCAACTTCCCTGGTCTGAGGCGGGTGGTCCTCAGTTCCTGCTGGGCGGTCACGGCCAAGGGGGTAGAGGGCTTCCTGGAGTCGTTGCCGCAGCTGGCAGAGTGCAAGCTCAAGATCAACGAGGGGCTGCCGCTGTGCGACATGAGGAGCGACTTCGCAATGCTCCAGGGCAGCATGGTGACGCGGAGTGTCGGCAACGCCTCGCGGGCCAGCACCATCACCGTCCTTAGCTTGAACTTCGTGCCGGTGGAGATGGAGGAAGTCTGGGGGGTGGTCAACTGCTTGCCTCGGCTCAAGAAGCTTTCGATCAGCAACTGTGAGGTAATTTGAATAATTTCATGTTGAATCGTTAAATTAATTGTTGTTTGACACTGATTTCGAGGGATGGGCTGGGCCCCCTCCCCCAGAGAGCACCAAGATAATACTTTCAAGACGGTTTAAAAGATCTTTCGCGAACATATTCAACATCTTCCTTTATTCAGATCCTTCGTTTAACAAAATGGCATTGATTATCAACAACGTTTCATTTTAATGTTACAATCTTCTAAGCATACCCACAAGTTTGATTTAAATCATATTTGAAAATTCACTCTTCGACAACATAAACAAAACATAGCTATAGAACACATGCTTATAAGTACTGTACATGTACGTTTACCTGTTCGCACATTGCGTAACTTTGAATTTCCCTCCGAATGGTCAATAGAGGGCAGTACATTGTTCTATTAATTATTCTGAATACTGGCCTCAAAGTTCGCCCCGCGTTTGAACATGTGAATGTATTATTTTGTGACGCAGTCACCAAATGTTATTTTTTCAGCGAGTCCAAAATTTAGTTGCATCTGAAAAGTCATTTCCGATATTTTTTTGAGATGCTTGAATTGAAAATTAGTGGAAATTGTGTAAGGTGTGAAACAATTTCTCTGATATCGAGTTAGAATAAATTCATGGACAATAATTCTGAAACATCGAGTAAAGCTGAGATGAATATGCACACCCCGAATCTTCACTCGATTGCATAATATTTTTTTTAACTAGTTAAGATCGTAGTTTGCGTTAGCAAGTGCTTGAAAAATGCACATTCCGCCCACATTCCACACTTAGTGTATGTATATCTCCGTACCGTGAATCCTATCCCATCTCAGGTTTGAAACTGATTTTCCAACAGCCTCAGGGCGTCTAATCATTTTAAATGAGCATTTTCCTTCGGCTTTTCTTTTTCTTTTTTCATTCCTTTCTAAACGAAACGACCCATTTTCAGTCTAGCGCGCAAGGACCTCAGTGGCGCTTTTAGCTTTCTTACTTATCATTATTAATCCACTCTTTTTTTCCGGAAGCCACGACATACCCGTCTCCCAACTCATCACTGGCCGCAGCGCAGAAACACTGGATGGCAGCGGCCAATGGCCCAACAAGGCCAGGGCCCGGCACGATCTTAGCCGCACCGTCACAACAAGATACTCTGTAGTTTGTTTTTTATTATTTTGTGGACACGATCTTTTATTAGTGCTTCACGATGCGAGAGAGCTTCCCCGCTTGCTCCGCCACTAGCACTTGGCTGCATCACGGCACTGTGACTGCGCTACATGCAAACGTGTCAGAATGCAGCGTAGCTGTCGTGGGGGCTGAGGTTTATTCCGTCAAGTTCTCTGGGTTGCCATGGGAACCCTCAAATCTACATTGTAATGAAATTGTTCTCGCCGTCTGCCTCGCGCCGCTACAGAAATGCTAATAAGAGCGAACCAGCTGACAGTCTAGAAATTAAAAAAAAAATCAAATAAGCTGCAGTGGACGTACAGATATACACCGCGGGGGGGGGGGCTGTAATAATTTAGAACGATGCTGGGCAAAGTTTGTCTCCTTAGTTACTGCAGCTGGGTTGTGGGGGGGAAATCAGGTGCGGATCTAGATGGAGAGGTTTTGGGGTCAAAGCTGCCCTGACACCAAAATAAAAAAATAAATGAAATAATCATACTAATCAATGAAATGATGACATCTTGGAAGAAATATCGTTTTGTCACCGTGTCAGTAACAATGTAATGCATTACTTTAATATGTGTCCGCCTGTCCGCAACCATTGGACATTACAAAATTTGACCGGCCTGACTCAACCCCCCCGGAAAACTTCCTTGACCTGCCCCTGGAAATTGCCAGAATGTTGTCGGATGGACTGAGGAAGTCATTGCCTGTTTTGAATGCTTTAACCTAAAGCAACAAATTAAGCAAAAAAGGACAAGGAGATATTTTTCTACTTTGAGTGCACACGAAGCTTTCCTCTTACTACCTTCTACAAGTCCATCGTTAAACACCCAAAGGGTCTCTTTTTCGACTCCGTTGTTTTGTTTTAACGGGACTATGCTATACAATTTATTTTACAACAGCCCTTGAAACTACACCTTTCTGTTTCAATTAACATTATTTCTATTATTTTGCTTTGCTTTTTTATCTTAATTTTTTGAGTCTTTCTCTTTTTATGCTAATTCGAATTTCTATATATTCATGAGCAATTCTGTGATGTCCCAAGTCCGGCACTAAACCTCGATGTTGCATTGATTTGTGCACAAAAACGGCTGGAATGGTGTTTTTCATATTTTGCTACTGTAAATTTCTATTTCTTTGACAATTTATTGTTATGTAAGTATATGACAATAAACCAGCGAGCAACCTTTTCGCAGCAGTCGGAGGAGCACATTTGGGGCTCATACATTTGAATATGAGAACATTGTAAACTAAAGGAGTCTGCCCTGAGTTACATCACAGCAACAGCGCTCTCGCTTGTCTGGAAAAGCTTGGACAATTTTACCGTTTAAAAACGTGCATTTTGTAATACACGTAGCCCCAACAGGATTTCAAACAGTTTTCGTACATCGAAGAAGAGTATAGCCTAAAGACGCACCAAATTGTAGTCTAAGAAAAATTCATTGCATGGATCCTTTAAGTTTTAATTTCTTTTCTCCTCGGGACTTATTTCGCTGCGCTTTAACATCCTGTTAGCACGGAGGAAGACAACCTTGTCACTCCGGAAGAGATGAAATTAATATTCCGTCCAGCTCCCCCCCCCCCAAAAAAGCCCTTCATTCCCGCGCCTACTCATTCTCCAACAGTCCATGGAGGAGCCGACTGCATGCATGCGCACCCATTGCCGTTCAAGGTACCGCTATACCCATGAGAGGAGCGGACGGGGCACCCCCGCACTGTCCGCCCACCTCGCGGCCGAGAGAGTGTCTGATTTCTCGCGCCTACTAACACTTTCTTGTTGAGATGCCAGTTTCTGAGTCCTCCAAAAACACAGGCCGGTTTGTCATATTCCTCCGGAGAAAACAGAATAATACATGCCGCATAGAACCGTCTGGTATTTGTACCGAGACTGCTTGACATTTCAATGTGAATCAGGCTCTTTCGTTCCATCTGCACGTGTGTGACTACAGATGGAGAAAAAAATGCTATTCCACCGTGTCTACTAGACTCAAAGGTCACTTTTGCATTTTTGTTTCCAGAATAATCCAAATTTCAGGGTTGAGAATTGACAAGGGTACACGTATCGAATTAATGTCTCTGTTTCTACAACCAGGCGTGTTTCTTAATATAGACGTGTTCCCAACCCACCAACAAAAATGCATCGCCAATTCATTTGAAATGCTGCGAAACGAGTATTGATTTTGCATGAAGAAAATTTTTCTTTAAATTAAGAAATCGTTCTTGGCGGAAATGTATCTTTATTTATGCGTGCATATCCAAATATTGTGGGTCTGTCAATTTCTTTCCCTGCATGACACGAACTAAAACAATCTAATTACTGCGCGTGTGAAGAAAGACCGTCCATTTACTTAGTTTTTAAACACTTAAAAATGCGGAGCTTTCGAGTGACCTTTAAACGAGGATGCATCGCGAGAACTCCACAGCGATGTATACTGGGTGTGTTTGGGTTATGCAGCAATGCAATGTACACAAGCTCATCCTACGCATCATCCTTCACCCAACCAACCGTTTATGCTTTTTACGTGCCTTTTTGTCACCTTTCTGTCATCTCAGTCAACGCAGTAAGATGAATTTATCACTGCCTCTGACTGAGCAAAATGGTGCGAAATAATGCAGTGCTCATTATCTTTGGCGGTGAGGAGTTGAATCAGGCGGTGATGGGTGGGGCGGGACCGCATGAGGTGGGGGTGCGACTGTCTCATCACCTGGTCCGTTTTCATTTCTCTCCTAGTAGACATCGCATCTTTCGACGTGCTGGCCAAAGCATGCAAACAGCAACAACTCGCGCCATCTTTGATTTAAGGAAACCCATTTTCCCTTTCATGGCAACAGCTATACACTACAAATAATGATAAGAAATACAAACTTACGAAACAAAAGCTCTGTAATGAATTCGCGTGGTGTGATTCTATATATTCTGTTCACCTAACAGCGCATTCAGCGCCAATCACAGGATGATTATGAGTGGCAATGAAGAAATGTTGAGTTTCAGATGAAAAAAGGAAAACCCTAGATAGATATCCCAGGGAAAACCCAGGGAATCGTCAAGGGACCCAAAACCCAATTCACATTTGACAACTTAGGTGGGACGTGCTACGTATTCCGACATGATTCTCCAGTGGTACATGTATTAAACTGTTCGTCCAATTATGATGAAGGTAACAGTTGTAGTGTGAATTTTTTTCTTCTTTTTTTTCCACAGGGACTGCAGGGTGTTCGTCTGCATTCCTCATCACTGCAGAAGATCTACCTTCTCAACCTGTGGTCTGTTCACTTCGTTAGTATCAACGCGCCTTCGCTTCGGTTTCTACGCGTGGACACCGGTCTCGAATCCAACGAGCATCTGGAAGTGTTCGCAGGGAAGCTACGGACCTTACAGGTGGACGGTAGTGGTGTCTTGCGGACGTTGACCGTCCGCGGCGGCAGGCTGACCACCGCCGAGATCCGTCGCTGCCCGGTCTTGGATCCCCGCAGCTTTCGCAGTTTCTTCCTGGAGAATCCCTTCCTGACGGATCTCCTGCTGGGGTGCGTATGCGGTGACGAGCTGGTCTTGGATCATATCGGCTGCCCTAGCCTGGAGCGGGTCATCCTGCAGGGAGACTTCGCCTGTGGCGGGATGCTCCTCAGATGTCCCAACCTGCGGGTCATCCAGACGGCAGAGGAGATCGAACTGCCGGCCCTACGGCAGGTCATCATCGTGGCAGATCACCTGCTCAAAGTGTCGCTGGTGGGTCTCCCTGGCCTCAGTAATGTCATGGTGCAATGTGACAGCTTAGAACACGTCGAAGCCAACATGTGCAGCGATGATGCCCTGTGTTTGCGCTCCTTCGTCGTCCATGCTACCCGTTATGTTGGCTTCATGCGTCTCTTTGACTGTTCCATTGGTGCTCTGATGCTGAGCACACCGTGTGCTCACACTGTTGTCCTCTACCGATGCCAGATCTCGGACTACTCGCTCAAGATGGCTCTGAGTGCGTGCCCCAACATCGTCCACTTGAGCGTGGAAAAGTGCGACACGCTGACTAGCGTCTGCGTACCGTCTCACGCCTCCTCTCTCAAGTACCTGAACCTGTTCGGTTGCAAGAGCCTGGCAAGAGTCACCATAGACTGTCACGGCGTGGCAGCTGTGAATTTGGGACAATGCCTCAAGACGCGGCTCTTCGTCAGGGGTCTGGAGTATGACCTAGCCATGCATCCACTCAAGTATCCGAAGATCGTCTTGCCTCATCAGTCACTAAGATGGAGCCACGACAGAGTTCCACAGCTTTTCACCATCGCGATGTGAAACACCGAACAGCAGCCGTAGGCTAGAAATCCAGACGAGTATTCACCGCCGGTCAAAAATGCCTTGCTTGCGCCTGAGTCGTGATTGTATCAAGCAAATTTCCTCGTGGCCTATATTCACCGCATAGTTAACATCACTGGACATAAAAAAACTGTTGGCGTTAAAAGCGCCTTAAGAGAATGATTCTCTCATTGTAATTTGGTAATCACTACATGTGTATTGGCCCAATGTCATCTCAATATTAAACTTCGATAAGCTCACTAAAGTATTTCGCCCGATAATCGCTTGGATCTACCAAACAGTTGGCAGCCGCTACTGGACGCATTATGCTGGCATTAAGTACAGACGGAAAGCATATCAGTGGAAGAGGTTGGAAGTCTGAAACATTTATGGGCCTGTTTTGAATAACCTAACAACTCTATCCGGAATTTACGACTAGTGATGCAGAAACTATAATTGAGAGAAAAAAGGTATAGATTGGAAGGCAATTTTAATGAGTGGGGTATACCGTGCTTTAAAGACAAGGTTTGAGGAAGAGGGATTGCAAAAGGGTTTCGACAGGAAGTGGGTGGGGATGGTAGACAAATTGGACTTTACAGCAACAGATTTCATTTGAACATTGAGCTTAAAATTCACTCAAAGTCAAATGAGTTGGGTTATGATTAAAATGCCAAGACGTAGGTTTAACCCATTTTAATGAGAGGTGGTAGATAAATACGCAGAATGAACTGCGAATCCGACATTTTAGGAAAAGTCGGATTTTGACTTTAAGATTTTTGTCCTTTTATTTCAATTTCAATGTCATTTATTTTCCCCAGATTTTTGGGAGGGTGTAGTGCACCCACTGACCCTCGCCTGATCCTCCAAATTCAGGAAAGGAGGCGAGTTTACCACAAGAAAAATCTTAGTTATAACTTAGATGTCAATTCACGGGCAAGAGGGTGAATAATGACGGAAGTCAATTAGAATTGGTTGTGACTCGAACTAAAATACCGCACAACTTGCGATGTGTTGAAAAAAAATCAGCTTGACAATTGCTTTAAATCATTTATAGACAATCAGGTCTTATGGGGCACAGTATACTCAAGCAAAATGAATAAATATGGAATATTTACCAGTGCCATGTAAACCATAATTCGGTTACGGACGAAACGTCTCATCCCATCTGTCATGTCAGAGAGTTATTGTTATACCACTGCATGAATGTGAAACATTCGTTTATTTTTTATATGCACAGTCTCAAAAAAGAAATCCTGAAAAAAGATCAGTACATTTCGATGCCTGAGTAAATCCCGAAAATAATATTTCCGCTTGAATAAATCCCTCGAGTTCACGAATGTCTGTATCAGGTAAAAGAAGAAATGGTGCTTGGCGTTTATCAAGACCCAAGTGGACTGATGGAACTTCAATCCATCCATTTACCTGCGGAATAGAACATTCCATGTTACAATGCAACCGCATCATGATTGGGAACGAATGGTTCGATGTCACATGATCAACAATTCACCAGCTAGATGACTGGGATTTATTGAGGCGATGTATTAACACTATTGAGGCAGTGTGAAACTTGTGTTATGCAAGTCCATAGGTCTATAATTATGGAGAAAAGAGCCACTTTAAGGGGCGTTATACAAATGCGGGGGGGATCAATGTTGTATGAGCAAAATTCGTTGCTTTTGTGGACACAAGTTATCATGCTGCCAGTCGTCAATATCAGTCCCAAATGTGTCGTAAAATATTCACTTTGCACAATATCCGGGTTCGAGGACAGAAGGCTATAGAACAAGACATTTCCCGCCCCTCCCCCTCGAAAGAGGGGTGGGGGTGCTCTGACAAACATTTCTCCACCGCTCAGTTCGTGTTTACGGGCCCGGCTACTCCTCAACTCAAACAGCGCGTTATAACATTATTGTTGTGTCTGAAAAAACATTCATCGGATTCAGTGAGCTGTAAACGGGATGGACAAAAATAAATGTAGTGCTGACGCATGAAGGTGTTTTGTGAACGATTGCCGTGTCACTCTTGCGTATTTCTATCTCGCCTCAGGCATCACACAGTCTAAAGTAAACAGCTGACATTTTATTTTTTGTGGCACAGATTTGCATGAATGGTAACTGATATACTTCATGTGCTTGGAGCATGGTTGTTCCCCCCAGGGACAGTTGTTACTGCTAGACAGGCGTATGGCTTCTCTTCGGTGATAATTTTGATAAAGGGACACATTGCGGGCCTTGTGCGCCAACTTTCCCTCCACTTGTGACTTTTTTCCCCTGTTTTATGTGGGCATCAGATACGCTCTAGAACATAGATCTGATTGGCCAAATTTTCTATGCTGCGTCCGATCTGCCCCACATACTATCTTCTCACTGTCATTGATCTCCTCTATTATGTAGACGTTGCATGCTTGCTCAGAAAGATCCGATTTTCTGTATGTTGATCTTACCATTATTACCAGAACGAGGTAGAAGTGTGGGATATTTGTTCTGAGTTCTCACGGAGTCTTGACACTCAGACCTCCCCGAGGAGTTTTGTGGAGTTGCTTGCAGATTGTTCTGAGAAACGTTGCTCTGAGATTGTTAATGCTTTCGCGAAGTCCCATCTCGCGCAGGAGTGTCCTCTTTTCTCTTTCTTTTCCCCGGCATCAAGGATCTCTTGAATTCAAGTTGGCACAATGCTTTTGACATAACTGGGGTATTCCTTGCACGTACGTTATACGTGCAAACCTTTCCATTTCTTTGACAAAGATTCTGTGTTAACCACGTGGTGCAACTCTTGAGGCCTGTCCCCCTCCCATTTATACGTGCACCTTACATAGATTTGGAAAAGAAATGAAAAAAAAAAGAAGAGTTCTTTAAGATGACCCAAATGATCTAGTATCTCCTTTCCAGAGAATGAATCCCCTTCAACTGTCCCCTAGCTTGCGGGCCTGAAAACTTGACCCTTGTTCCATGCTGTGGCTGGCCATGAGCGGTCTGTGGCAGCATTATCTAGATCTGCAGGTGGGTGCGCAAAAGCATGAAACACCACAGAGTGTGGGTTGCAATCCGCCTCGAGCAGAAGCACCTCATCGGTTGAAAAGGGCCGCGTTCGTCGGGAGGGTTAATTTTGTTGGTAGACTGATGCGACTGCAACGCTTGCGATTCATAATTGTTCGTGAACCAGCGATGCGCAGTTCCTACCAAAGGAGCCTCAGTTGCTGATGAAATAGCGCCCTCTGTTGGTCCAGCTCGAGGACCAGATAATGGACAGCAAATGACGTGTAAATTCCTTGAAGTATCGAAGGATACTAGGTTAAACATTGGGGTCCATGGAGAGACTTTGAACTTACAGGCTTTTAACAAGGCCTGTATGGCAAAGCAGTATTTCGACTCCTCACTAGCGCATAAACTTATCTTACAGTGTTCCCTAAGCTTTCATCACTCATCTTTGAACAGAAACTCAAATGATGTAAATAAATGCAACGATCGCAGTATACAAGTACATGTACAGTGGAACACTATTATAACAAGGTCCTCCGGACTGTATAAATTACCTTGTTACAATAGTTACCTTGTATTACCAGTCATGGAAACAAAGAAAAATAAAGACTTGGGACCTAAAACTATCCTTGCTATAAACGTGACTTTGAACTAACAGTGCTCTTCTTATGTGTGTTCGACTTGTAATATGACAAACTACGTTTTATGACTGATGGCAACTTATTGAGCTGGATTATAATTAATTATAAAAAGCCCTGTATTTGGCTACTTGTTGGTGATTTGAAAATATTCAGGCACGGACCCAAGGGGCAAATTTGACGAAAAAAGGGACAGAGTAAGGGGAAGGGACGGGACGTAACACAGTTAAATGCCCATGTGTGCACTGTGCTAAAATCTGCACCTGATATACATGTGCATGCCGTTTTTCAAATGTAAAAACGTCGCGTCGTTTTCAATGGGGACGATCCGAACATTCAAGTTTGTAACAAGAGTGTTCGTGTCTCAATAATTTGGCTACGACTAGATATAACATGCAACGCACGGATACGCTAGCCAGCCGCTTCATAAAGTTCCCATATATACATGTATCTTCTAGTCGTAGCCTAAATAATTGGACACAGCCTGTGTGAGGCGGAGGAGCACGTCTGCTCGAAGTGCGCCCTCATCTTACGCAAGTTGAAATCAAGATGGCGTCTTTGTTGAGATCGTCGAAGATTCTTCGAGTCGTTCCTGGTTTACTGCGAACCCTACAGGGACAATCGAGCGCCCTGGGATCGTCAGCAGGGCGACAGACGTTACGAAGCTCAGTTTCATCTGTTCGAGAAAATGTTAGGTATGGATCTTAACCAGTGAAATTTCTCCGCAAGTTTTGCAGTGTCGCACACCGTGGCACACGTGTTTCCTGTGCGTGTGCACCGTTCATGATGATTACCGCTGCAGACTACATGCACTGCAGCGGTTCTGCCATTGCGATGCGCGTGTGCGTGCGTTGCATGGCCGGTGCCGTTCCGCTTGGTGGTACCACGTTACCTTCGCTCTTTTGATCAGGGGAGGACCTTCCAGGCCCGAGCCCCATAGGCTGACCAGTGTCCAGCCCCCCTACAGCCACATGCCTAGCTCTACCATGTCTACTGTGTCTACTAAGTGGAGCGTTAGAATTCCTTTTTTTCAATTTTGGACGGGATTGTCATACTAATGCTCCATGCCTGTACATGATATAGTAAGGTTGAAACGGTTCTCAAAAATTCCAAAGACTCACCAAAAATACCTCTATTGCCACCTACTGGCTTCCGTAACGTACATGTAAATGTAAACGTCAAACGGTTGGGGCTTCAATGATATTTCTAACTTCAAGATCTGACCGTTTTCGCTCGACACACGCACAGGACTTGAACTTTTCGCCGCCTGTACCTTTCAATTGGCGTAGTGAGATTTATGGTCCTCCCAGAAATTTAAACACGCATGAGTGGCCAGGCTGTACGTGGTCTGGGAACAAGACTTGTTGATTGTGACGGTTAGGAGTTAGCCTGTTCGATATGACAATATTTCACAATATTTCAATATGATGTTGATATCGGATATCTTTTCATTCGTAAAAACACATAAACGAATTAGGATATCGTGCAAATCGATATGCCAAAAATTATCGAGATAAACTCCAAATGATGTACTGTACATGCACATTGGGAAGTCAATGCACTGCCTGTTTAGCCCTGCATTACTGCATTTAGGCCACACAAATACTCCATTGAAAACCTCAAACCACAAAGTCACTGTTGGCCCCAGCAGCTGCAAGGGTCTTACAAGTATTGGGGGCAGAACCAAACCAATAGACTGTATGCACGTGTGACGTATTGTACAGTAAACTCCAGCTACACGTAAATTGGCTCTCTCACTCCCGACTCGAGATTGTCATACCGCGCCCCTGTGCTGCACATGTACACAGCCGTTTTCCAATACTCAACTTCGTCCCTGTCTCGGGCTCCGTCTCCAAAACAAATTCCCTATTGTGGGCCTGAAGCGTTTCAATTAAATTGAAGAACTGTAATGTTTGGCTCTTTTGCATCTTACTTGATGTTTTGTGCCACTATCAAACTTGCTATTGCGCTTACAACTTCAAAGTTAGGTAGTAAAAAACAGGTGAAGCCTGAAGGGAGACGAAGTTGAGTATTGGAAAACGGCCTACATGCGACCCCCAAGTGCATGCATGTAGAGAGGGGTCCCTGGTATTGATGTACTCAACCACATGCATACATCAGTCAAGCAGTGTGGAGCTTATTGCTTCTAGGCAACTGTGGCGAAGGAAACTGATACCGAAGCGTGATATTTTCCTTGCCGACTTACAAGAAGGATTTTTTGTGGTCTTGTAGAAAAGGGACCAAGTGAAACATTCCGACTTACCGTATGAGAAATAAATGACGACTTAGAAATGACGGTATCAATACCAGTAGCCCCTCTAGTAACATGCATGTGCTCTGTCCATTTTGGGGGTTACCTTATTGAGTGAACTTTACCGCTAATGTGTGCTGGGAAATGGCTTTTTCTGTACGGTGCCATGATATGATATATGATGTCCACAATTTCTATGTTGAAATTTGCTTTCCACCAGCATATAAGAGTTCTAAATGTAGAAATAATACATGTTAGTATTGATGACAAGGCCAGCTCGGGAGTACACTACGAGACATGGTGGTTTGGATCATGTTTATTTTATGAATGGAAAATGATGTCAGCACGATAATATCAGATATTGTGATATTTTTTCATGATATTACGATATCAAAAGAACTGAATATCGAACAGGCTTAGTTGGGAGTGCTACCAACAACAGTTTCCTGGTCAATACGTCTTGTGCCCCGACTACATTTGGGCCTCTCCTGCGGTTCGTTAGAGGACCATGTTCGCCCATAGAGTTATTGCATATTCTAAATCTCGCTACACGCATTTGAAAGGTACAGGCGGCGAAAAGTTCAAGTGCTGTGCGTGTGTCAAGTGAAAACGGTCGGATTTTGACAGATTTTGAAGTCAGAAATATCATTGACGCCCCAACCGTTTGACGTTTGCATTTACGGAAGCCAGTAGGTGGTGATAGAGGTATGGAATTCCGTATTTGCCGCTGCCCGTCGTCCGTCGCCTTTTGCTTTTTGTTGTGTCCCAATTCTGCCATTTACCAGTTCCAAACATGCCATTTTCCGTAAAATTAAATTTTTTTTTTTTACATTTTATTTTTTATTACATTTTTTTACATTTTATGTAAAAGGTAGAGTTGGGGTTCCCATCCCCATTATTATTTTTGTTCAGAGTACGGGGACCAGTAAACAGTCTAACTCGAGGAGCACGTTTGGGCCGTGACTAAGGGCTGCGTTCGAGCGAGCTACTCGTGTTTGGAAGGAGATACAGAAATGTAATGCGTGCGCACCACACTCGGGTTGAACTGAAGGAACCGTGCTAATGCAGCCAAGCACTACTAGTCCATATTGCCTGGTACCCAGGTTATGTGTCATGCATGGGTTACCACTGACATTGGTTGACAGTATGACCTACACTTTTACGAACGAATTATGGGGCAGTTTCATGTCTGTGCAAGTAAAGTATACACACGTGTGTTCATACATGTGTGGCGCTGGGTGACGTGGGCTGGTGATGAGCGATCAGCCCTGATGAATGGCTTGGGCGTAAATTAACCTAATTCTAACACAAAAATAATAAGTCAGATGCCATAATCACACATATTGTGTTGATATTTTAAGAGCTGTTATTGATATGTTGGTCGGACATTGTGCCCAAGCATCTTTGATTTTGTTCGGACAAACACGGACAAGCTCGGAAAATGTCCGATGTCTGACTGTAATTTCATGCTCTGATATCACATTAGAAACACATGAAAAACAGCATATATGTACCTGACATTTCCCATTTTATAACTCGGACGTGGCTTACGGCGTGATCTGCTCAAGCATATGGCCCCAAAGAATGAGCTGGCGAAGATACTTACCTTCTTCTGTTTCTGTGGTCTGAGAACCCTGTCTGCAAAAACACAGAACTGTGGAAAATCCTTTCCGTTTGAAGTTCACCAAGTTTCTGACTCTAAAAGCCATAGTGCCGTGCTTTCTAAACCGCAACAGACAGCAAGACAGCTGAAATGGGAACCTCGCTGAATGCTACAGAATGCATCAAAGTGCACTGGTGGAGTTTGTGGTCCTGTGTAAACTGCTCCTGAGGAACACCTGCCTTAACCTTGACAAGTTGTAAAGGGTACTCTGAAACTTATGTTCACTACCATCCTTTCACCGCTGACGCATTCTGTTGCATGTAGAGGGCATGGGGCATATGAAACAGCTGAACCATCTTGATCTCTTGTTATGTATGGAGCAGGTTGGCGTCGACCACCACTGCTGTGACCCAGAGCTCTTACAGCACCCAGGCGCAGTCTCGCATTGGCCCCGCAGCCAAAGCGGACAATGAGTTCCGCACGGTGCTACGGCGTCTGGACGACATGGTGCGCAGGACGGGCCGAATCACCAAGAACCAACTGATGTTGGTCTTTGACGAAGTCTGCAAGATGGGTGAGGCCTGGCTAGAACACAGTGTTAACACTTGGGAGAGGTTTGGAGGGGTCGTTTTGTAGGCCCAAAGGGGACTTTTCTGTCTATGTCTTGTTTGAAAAAGTCTCAAACTTTGGAGCCAAATGGTCAAAAATGAAAGTGGCGTATTTTGACGAGAAAGTGGAATGAGCATAAATGAGTGAAAAGAGTAGTTTGTTCCTTTTCTAAGAGCACTTTATCACTATCTGATAAAGTTCAGAAGTAACGATGAACCTATATAGCCCGCTTTGACATCCCGTACGTGTATAAGTGTGCTTGGCAAAAACAGTGAACAGTTCTTGGAATTTCTTCTAGAGAGATTGAAGTTGGTTTACTAGTATACCCCATATTTATGCACACTAGAGGAAAAAAATTGAATTAAAATTAATGGGCAGAAAATCTTTCTTGTGAAAAAGCTAACTTTTTTCTAGAATATGTCAAAAATATATTAATTTTCAGTTTCCTTATTCTTCCAATTCATTCCAATAGTCATTGCCAACAAGTGGTTTATTTCCAGCTTTGTTCTAAACTTCATACACTTGTATTAGAAACAAAAGCAACAGAAAGATGAAAAGAATCTACTCATCATGGTCTTGTCACAGACTCACAGACGATAACTTTAATTTCACAGGAACGGCATCCCCTAACCAGGCCCTTCTTCTCCTCCGGAGCTGTGGGTCTCTGCTCCCAGAAGTGCCCCTGAGTGAAAGGACGGAGTTGGTGCACAAGATCTGGGACAGGCTAGCCAGCGTGGGTAAGAGGGCTAAACCCGTGGTGTGCAGAGAGTGACGGTTTTTGTGTGGCTTGTTGTTCCGCATTTGTGGTCCTATGCAACAAAATGAGCCAGAGGTCGCAGAGCCATTTTTCGGCATGGACATTGTGGAAAGAATCTTGCGCTTTGTAAATCAGCGAGAAAGCTGAGAAAGTTTTTCACCCGTATAATGTTCATTTTTATCAGCCTGCCAAACTGAGCGATACATCAAAACAAGGAACCCAGGGGCGGCTGTAAGACCCTTGACCCAACCCCCCTCGGGTGTATGTAAAATCATTGAAATCATCAGGGAGATAGACATCGTGCATCAAGGAGATAGACATTGACAACAGGCTGTTCAAATTTCCCTGTATTGTCGCTTTTTATTATGAAAGTCTGGATGATGGAGACAGTTCTTTGAAGCTTAGACATAAATTTAAACAAACTTTGTCTTTGCCAGCTGTTACACTCCTCTTTAATATAATTTTTATTTTTTTTGTAATTTGGCCTTTGGCCACGAGAGTAAATTAAGGGGAAAATATGTATGTCTGAGTGCAGTGTCACTTGCTATCAACAGGTGTAACCTATGATGTCAGCCACTACAATGCACTTCTCAAGGTGTACCTGCAGAACGAGTACAACTTCTCACCCACAGAATTCCTTGCCAAAATGGAGTCCAAGTCAGTGGAACCAAACAGGGTAAGTTGGCTTCTCAATCACAGGCAATAATGTGATGTATAAGCTGGGATTTTTTTAACATAGCAAGACACACCCATTGACATTTGTGAATTCAAAAATATTGTTTCTCAAAGTGGGATGGATTTGCCCCATCTTACTCCCTGTAAAAAAATTCTCTTAAAAAACAAGAATAACTTCAAGTAAAGAAATCAAAGCATTCAAAGAGTTCAGTTCAGTAAGAGCCTGTCACTATGACTAAACACTTGTTAGAGTTAAATTTCTAAGGAGCTGCAAAAATGGCACTGAAAACAAATGAATTTTGAAGGACTCACCTGACTTCAAGCTAAATTATTTTCCTGGCAGGCCCATTGCGAGTTCGCCAGTGGGTGCTCAGGTAAGGTACAACAGGTTGCTTGCTAGTTGTATGGTCAACACACAAGGCAAACCACAGGTGTGTGATCCTAGAAAGATAGTAATGTAAGAGTCTCTGCCTGTATTGGCAAGTCCAGCGGAAGTATATTGCCAGTACAACCGTCATATTATCCATTATATTTTGCCAAAATAGGCTTTAGTAAATGATGCATTGTTATTTATGTGCAGTTTTGGTTCAGCTTAATTTTTCCTCCAACTTCTGTTTGCTGATGTTGGGCGTAGGTGACATACCAGAGATTGATCAGCGCTTACTGTCTCCTTGGCGATATTCCAGGAGCTACAAAGATCCTAGAGTTCATGAAGATAAAGGAACTGCCTGTCACCGAGGGTGTCTTCAACTCTCTCATCACGGGGCACGCGAGAGCAGGGTGAGGCTGATACAAACAATTAAGATAATTTCCCCTCCCCCCAAAAGGGAAGAAGTTTGTGTGGGACCTTAGTATGGTACCTGCGCTCCTCATGTGAGTTTTGTACTTAGTTTGAAGAGCCTAAAATTGGTACTTTTAATGCCAGCTGGGGGGAAATCTATGCATGTATTGCTTGCCCCTGACATGTTGATTGTAGTGATAAGTATTGCATTCTCTTGCTTTTCTGTGGATGGATTATCTTTGAAAAAGCCTGTTAAAAATGAGTATGTTGACAGTTTAAAACCCGTTTGATTTTGTGAAGAGGCAAAAAATGAAAAATGCTCCGTAGTGAATTTTAAATACAGTGTGGCTTTGGTTTCTTTTTTCTGTTTGCAGGGACATGGAAAATGCTCGTAATATTCTTGATGTCATGAGGTATGCATTGTGATTATTTCATTGCTAAAACAGAGTGGATGGTGCTGTATCCCCCAGTAATCCTGTCTTGCTGAACCCCCACTGAGATTTTTGAGTGCAAAATGACAGGCCAAATAGAGACAAAAGTGTTGTTGAGGACGGTGATTGCAAAATTCAAGTTAACTTGATAACTGAATTACTGACTGCAGCAAAGAAAATGTTATTCCACTTGATATTTGTGTTCTGTTGGAAGAAAAGACTATTCCAAACATGCAGTAAGACCAGGCCTTCAGTCTATTTTGTTAGTGTGAGGATGGTTCTAAGGTTGTAATGTCCCCATACTTACAGCAGTAGAAGAGCTTGGAGTTTTCCACATTGACCTGAGTATTGTATCAAGGGGGTACATTCCTCAACCACTGATACATCAAGTAGGTTTTGGGTGGGCAGGAAAGTGATTGTTGGAAAGTTGAGTTGAATCTTTTCAGTGATCCTTGCTTCCTTGGCCTTTTTGATTGCGTGCAACCTTTATCCTACAAAAGCCTCTCTTATTTCTTGAATGTTTTCCTTGGAGTGGCCATTGCTTCAATCCTTCAAAATCTTCTGGCAACATCTGTCAACATGTGGCATTGTGAATGAGATCGCGGACCAGTGTAGGCAGTTTGAGTATAATCTCAGCTTGTGCGTGCAGGGCCAAGCACGAACAACACAAGGTCCAGCCCAAGAACTGGACACAGTACATCCTCCAAATTGTCCTCAGTCCTTGAAAATTCTCCAGTGACACGCAAGGAAGATTTTGGAGGATTTTTATAGATCAGGAGCAGTGAAGCTTGTTAAGCCCAGCTTTCTTACAGGAATGGCTTCCCTTGCTCAAGAAGCTCCAACGTCTGGGATGAGCAAGCTGTTGCCATCGTTTGAGTTGTTTCATAGAATCTCATGAACTCTTTGAGATTCCCCTGTTTCCTTGGTCTTGTAGGAATGTTGGACTGGAGCCCAGTCAGGACACGTATTCCGCTCTGATGTGTGCTCTTGCTGAGAAGGGAGACATCGAAGGCATTGAAGAGGTGAGTTGGAAACTCGCAGCAGGATTAGGCAGTGAGTTATGGGTGAATTGTTTTGCATGATTACAGGATACGCTCACAGTTTCTGGTGAAATATTGTTTCTACTTGAGAGAAGAGAGGGTTGGTTGACATTGTCATATTCTTAAGTTACTTTGGAGATTCGAAGGTTATATTATATGTCTGTGAAGTGGAAAAATTGACAACCTATGTGCAAGATATTTTCTTGACTTTTCAAGAATTATTTATTCTTATATCATTGTCATGCCAGGCTGTTCCACAGTTTTCAAATGAATTAATTTGAATGAATTAAACACTGTGCATAATAAACAGTGTGTCTGAATAATGATTGATCAGATATTCAAACATGAATATTCAATAGGTGATTCAGGAGGCAGAGTCCCAAGTGGGTGAGATTGCAGACCGGTACTACTTGAGTGTTGCCTACAGCCTTGCCACATCAGGGCATGAACAGCACCTCCCCAAGGTGAATAAGACTTCCCCATCGCAGAAAGGGGTTATCAAGTCCTTAAAGGGCACCTCTAAGGAAAACATGTTTTCTCTGATTTTATCTGTTCAAATAAATATAGAAGCATCCAAATTGAACGCAGTGTCATTTGTCTTTATAAACGTTGGATGTTCACTTTCTGATATCCACACTGTTGATTTCCGAAATCGAAAAAGGTGAAAATGAGCTGTTTGTCCAAGCTTTGGTTGGCAAATGTCTTGAGATCCTTTTCTGGGTGTTACTGCTTGCATGCATGTGTGTGCCTGGTGCGAGATGCCAGCCGAACCCAGCGATAATCACTTTAGTAGACTTTGTAAAATTTGGTAGGATTTGGCATGTGTTTTATTCATTTCCGGAGGTGGAGTTTGTCGTAATAAGTTGGATATGTTTAAAAGAAACCTGCAGGGTGTTAGTCGAACAGAAATATTCTTAAAACTCAAAAATTACTACTTTTTGAAAAACCAAAGATTGTAATTTTGAAGATGGGTCTCTTGTGTCTCAGTGATTATTTTTTGCTCTGTGTACAAGTTCCCTTTTTTCCAGAATAGAACCACTCGGTGGAAATGATTTTCATAACTTTGTTTGTTTCCTGCCAGATTTTGGAAAGAATACGACTTGGTGTTGGATTTATTCCAGGTGAGTAAATTGCAATCCATGCCTATTCCAACGATCTACTAACTGATCTTTTGTTGAAGGATTCCCCTTAACTTTCCCCAAAAGCCACGTTCAGCTGGCATGAAATCTACCCACTGAAGTTCCATTCAGAAAAATTGAACTCTGGGTAGCCTTGTCATTGAGGTTCGCTCCAAAATGTAACTTTCTTTCATATCCATTAGAATTTTTGTAGATTGTTGACCAGACCTTTCTGAAGCTGTGTACCTTTATTCTGACGTTCCTGTCCATTCACCTCCTCAGATACCATCAACCTATCACTCAGTCTCATCACCCAAGGGCAGATAGAAGCAGCCTTCTCCGTCCTCAAGCTATTCAGTCTCCGCCAAGTAGCGACCATTCCCAGCACCGAGCCTCCCAGTCAAGGCAGCTTCTTCATCGACACCCTGGTGCAACTCGGAACGGTGAGGATTGAAGTGTCGCGGAGAGTGTGAGATTTGTGTGTTCGGTCAAGAGATTCCTTTAAGCCACTTTGCCACCGAGGGTTGTATAAACCATCTTTCCATCGGTGTGGACACGGCTGATGGGTTTAACCACCATACACAACCCAACTTGTCTTGGGGGGGGGGTTGACTCAGTAGCGTATATTGTTACGTTAGCATGCCATACAGTGTTCACATTTATGGAGTTTACAGTAAAACATTTCATACAAATAGTCTTGAAATGACTCTGACAAGTCAGTGCTTGTGGTGTGTGGCTGTACATCAAACGTTGGCCACTGTCACGCCTTTTTTAAAAATTGAAATTCCCGGCCAAAATAACACTGTTCCCAAGTGGTTAACGTAGTAATAATAATCAGAGCGTTTATAAGGCATACAATACTCAAAAGTGCTGATGTCGTAACCACTCTCTCCAATGAGTTTTGAGTGTTAAGTCCTCCTCTCCTGTACAGATATAATGCAAAATTTTGACAAAAGTGGGAGTTGGACCCAAACTCCAGAAATGGCCGTTCCCCTGTTTGACCAACCGTGCTTGCTGTGTTGTCATGGCAACCCATTAGATCAGTGTCTTTGCTTTTAGGGCGTTCATTGCAGGTGGCACCTTAAAGAAGTGTTGCGATTGAGTTCTTTCACTGAGGCATGATTCAAGCTACAAAGCTCAAGTTACTTGCTGTTACTCCGACTCTGGCGAGCGTTGATTGTGCTATTTTTTTGTGGGATGTGAAAATGAACACATGCATACATGTACTTGTTTAAAACGAAGGGACTCAAGCCGTGAATTAAAATGGGACGCCGGTATCTGGATAACAAACCTGTCTTCTTGTCAGGATGCTGTACATGTCATTTTTGTCCTAATTCGAACAATTCTTGATTGAAAGACATATATTTGTCATGTGCAACATCTTTTGACAGTGATTGTGTTCATTTTTTTAATTTGCGTATTTCGATTTGCAAGAGTTAACATGTTCCCACTGCAGCATCAGTATCTTGACATCATCTTGACAGCAGAAGCCTGACATCAAATCCGCATTTGCCTCAATCGCAAAAGACCTGGTCTGTGAGCAACAGAGAAACCACACCCGTTGCCGTGCTTGCCGAAACCTGGCTTTCCTTTTGAAAAACCCAATCCTTTCTTTGGTCTTGCAGCCCCACGAGACGCTGTTCCATTATCTAGACACCATGATAAGCGAAGGTCTACATGCCACACCGTACATCGTAGCATTGCACGTTGCTCTCAGGAACCAGGGAAGCGTTGTCACTCACGGTGAGCCCCAGAACTGCCTCACAGTCTTGGACATAGGTGGTTGAATGCCGACATACTAAATACGTGCCTTGTTCACAACGCTCCTTCAAAGCAGAAGATTCTGCCTTACACATTTTCTCACCAAGCAAAACTTAGGCTGCATCCGAATCTGTTGTCTAGGGCTACGTCTAATTCTTTGCTCCATTGAAAATGTGCGGAAACGCGTAGACAATAGACCTAGCCGTAGCTATGGAAGTATTTATAACATGCACAGTATCTCACAGTAGCTGTCGTTCAAAGGTGCCGATATATTATCATTTTCGCTGCACATTGGGCTCACAACATCTAAACATTCTTTAGCCATCTCAGTTCCCTGGAGAGTATACTAGCCTGATGCTGTCATTTCTCTGCAAAAACGCAACGACCACATCTACCCTTACACGTGGGTACCTTTCACCCATTTACTCCCGGGTAGAGAAAGGCACGTAGGGTTGGAGTGACTTACCTAAGGTCATAACATGTAACCACCTTCTAGGATTCGAACCCAACCCTCTGATCAGACGTTACAAATCCTGACCACTGAGCCACTTGTCTCCTTTATTGGGCATCATTAAATTCCTGCAAAAAAATGGGGGGCACTGGTGAGTACTTCGTTATTTTCAGAAAGTTACTGGAAATTAATGGAAATTTGAGTTTTGGGCCAATCAGAGTCCACACTTAATTTTCTCTGTGATTGTCTTTTGTAGAGTACATCCTTGGAATAACAAAGCGAATGATTGAACTGGTATGTAGTCAGCATAAAATCCTTCTATTTGCTTTAAAACATCCACATGGGCCACATCAAAGGAAGTAGCCCAAAAAAGGGCTTCTTTTGTCAATTCATCATCTTTAACACTGTCGGTATAGTTTTTGTTTATCAGTAAATCCTGGGTGACAACAGCACTGTTATTACAGCATCCAACTTATAACGTGAACAGACATAGACAATTAGGCCTGTAGTCTTTATGTTCTTTGTTTTGATTTCTGATAATCCTGGTTCCTTGTTTAATCTAACGAGGGAATCCCTATTGATTGTGTTGTCTCATATCTAAAAGTCTTGTGCAACTGGGCAGCTGCCTTAGTATTACTGGTAGCTCCATGAAAATGATAACGACTGAAGACTTTGAGGTATTGCGAGATGTATGGCTTGCTCTTGACCTCTTGGTACACATGCGAAACCCTAAACCCTCATCTGTTTTGCCTCTTGATTGGGCAGGACATACCTGTGCGACCTCACTACTTCTGGCCTATGATGACAACGGAGGCGAACCGGGGGAACAGTGAAGGTGGGGCCATTGCTTATTTCAGACTACATCAGCAATTATGTAGTTCATTTGAATTCCTTCTCAGGAGTCCCAGTCTCCATCTTCAATTGACTGTGAATCACAAAATATATCTGTTCCAGTACATTTATTTCTTGGGCTCAGTTACTCAGTTTTTATCACTTGAAGACTCACAACTACATGTACCTCTGAGCTTGTACTGGTAGAGCGATTTGAGTGTCCCTGTCAACCTCTCAGTATGAGTCCTGCCTACCATTGAAACACTCGTGATGTTTAACAGTTAGTTTCAACCTACGCATAGCCAAGCATCACTCGCTAGCTCGGCTAAAATCTCCTTCGCTTGTCGGAGTTTGTGATGGGAACCAGTGAACACCACATCAGAAATGAAACTGACGATTGTTTGTTACCAGGTGTGCTGCAACTTGCAAAAGCCATGGCCGACATGGGTGTACAGTTGAATATGGAGACCTACTCTAAGTACCTGATTCCTGCCGTTGGTGACAAGGCTGAGGTGGTGTTAGCCAGACTCAAGGTAGGTGCGAGTGTTTACAAGGGCTGTTATTCTCTTTTCTGCCCCCCAGGGGAGGGGGGAATGTTGTGGAAAGGCCATTCCTGCTGCTGAATTAAATAATGTCTCACTTTTCTTGTGGTTTGTGCAAGTTGTCAACAATTGTTTAGAGTTTTTCACAATTTTCCAATATTTGTTACATTTTTTTACAAATAATTTGCTTTTTGAATCTTTTAAATCTGCTGGAAACAAGCCTCTATAGTGCAATTTTTCTCATTAAAAACAAAGGAAAATTCTCTTCCTGTTAATGAATTTTGCCTTCGAATATTGACATTAAGAAATAAATTTCGAATATGCGATACTTGATCGAGTATTTGGATATTTGAATATTCGGCACAGCCCGTTGAGACCATCTCACGACTGTTTGCAAGACCAGACACAAGGCCAGTCACATGTAACAGGGTGATCAAGACAAAGGAATACTTCTGTTGCAGTTCATTTGACTTGAATTCAGACTAGCTTTCTTGTGTGGGTCTTGTGGTGATCTACAGAGGTCTCCACTCCAGCGCTGGTAGCCAGCAAATATTAGATGTAATGTAATTGTACATGTGTGCATTTGCTTTTGATTACCCTCTGAAGGATCTTGGCATGTCAGTGGACAAGCAAGTTATTGCTGCTCTGTGCAGGCATGAAGTCTCCAAAAACAGACTAGACATCGTAGTTCAGTTCTGTGAGTAGATTATCTTCATCAGAAATTAGGAAGCTGTAGTGTGGTGTGAATATGTATGCCTCTAGAGATTGTCAAATGGAGAGACCAGTGTCTGTCAAAAATCTGAAGTGAAACTTTGGCCTTAAAATTGGATAGTAAATGCTCAAATACTGAGGGTGCTGTGCGTAGACATTGAGGGATTGAAAACAATTCAGAATGTAGTAAAGTTACTGATTTGGAAACTTAGAGGTAATCCATTTTTCTAGCAGGTGAGATGGCATAAGCTTCTTAAGTGGTTAGGCTTATAACTGGTCACATCGGTGAAAGAAAATTTATATAATGCCTGGAAACCTTGCCTGGAAAGGCTTTTGTCAATTTCAGCTATTGTTTAATTGGCGTTTTAAAATCTTTTAACCAGTGGACAGCTATCCCGACTTGGTGGAGGTATCACTCTTCAGGACTGCTCTCATAAACTCCTTTCACAGGTAACGTCGCTTTCCCATCCAACTCAATCTGAGCCTGGCCATCCATATCACTCTGTTTGGAGTCCTTTCCCATGTCCAGCGTTCATAGTCTTTTAATACTTTCAAGTGAAATGTCACCAAAATGTCACCATCTTCAAAAAGTGCCTTTAGATTCTCTCCTGCCGTCAGATTGTAGACAAGCCCAGTTTGGTTTTGTACCGTAAACCCTGTTGCAAGTTCCAATCCCTCTGTAATCAGTTTCTCTGTTCAACCTGACATTGCTTTCAAGCAGTGCAAGAGTCTTGTCAGTTACAAGCCTGTTCAAAATTGCTCAACACTATTAAAACAGATGAACAACAACAGGGGAATGCTTTGGTTACCTTTGATGAGTTGACTTAGGTCTAAGTGATTGACTTTAGTTGTGACTTGTGACTTTCTCAATTTCAACTCTGATTTCGAGTCATTTTCCAGTCTCAATTTGTTGAATTAAGGACCTGCAGATCATCACAAAGGTCACCCATCGTAGAGTGACCTTTACAGAGTCCAACAAAGTCTTGCAAAGCATTCAGTCTGCTCTCAGTCTTCTTGAGGTTAGGTCGCTGCCAATAATTGTGTAATAATAAGTTTGTGAAAGATGTGATAGTATGTTGCCAACACTTTCAACCCTCCAGGATTTTCCGAGTGGTTCTTCTCAAGTCTCACCGTGTTTGTTGTTTCTTCTGTCACAGATTCCCTCAGGTGGAGCCACTCGTGACCCTGCTGACCAATATGTGGACGCAGTTCAAGGAAGACCAGAACTTGGAGGTCAACAAACAAGGTGATGCTTTGTCCTCGGTGGTCATTGTTTCAAATTGTCAAATGCAAAAGATTGGGAGTCTAAGTTATGTCGTCTTCCGCGACGCTTGATATAACATTTTGAGAGCCCCTTTTTGACCCTGGTTTTTTTGTAGACTACATTGGCGGAGTCTTGTACGACATGGTGAGAGCCATCCCTGACAGCAAGGCTGTCAGCCTCAAACCTCACCTGCAGCTACTCTTCGACAAGCTTGCCGACCAGGTGAGTTTGTGTGGCTAGCTGTACACACGCAAAGATCCCAACACTGTTGTCCTCAAGCAATAAGTATTGCATAAGTATTGTTATTCAAATTCTCACTTGAACCGTTTCTATGGATTCATATCAGCCCAAACTGCCAAGACTACACAGAATTGTTAAGGTCATCAGCAGATCTTTGTTTGTTAACCTTGTGTCCATTTTAGGGGATCCACATAGCCATGCAGCGTTTCCGAGGTATCCGCAATGTCCTGGACGAGATCAAGCTGACGATGGTCAAGCCCAATGCCTACCGATTGCTTGACCCTGCAGAGGTCAACGCCAACCCCATGGGCAACATCGACCTCCTGGCCAACAGTGTGAGCTCGACTGAACTCACCACAGAAATCAGTTCAAGTTTTGGTTGGGTGTTTGGGAGATCTTATGGAGAAGTTAACCGAAGTACAATTAAAACTCACAACCTTCAGAACACCATTTTGGCACTCCATCAGCTGGGCTCTTTATCCCAGTGTGAATTTTGGGAAGAAAATTTCCTCACCAGAAGCTCATGATACCCAAATTTCTCGTATTGGGGATTATCAATGAAACAAGCACTTTTACATGTACAAAGCATCATGGTTGTCATTGAGTAGTTTTCCATGAGTACAAGCACTTTGCTGTGATTGTGAGTATGAGTTTTTATTGTGAGTACAATTATGAGTACCTTTCCATGAGTATGGATATGAGCACCAGTATGGACAAGAGTAGCGAGTTCAATCCCTTTGCTGTGATTGTGAGTGTGAGTTTTTATTGTGAGTACAAATATGAGTACCTTTCCATGAGTATGGATATGAGCACCAGTATGGACAAACGAGATACGAGTTCAAGTACTTCAACATGGCAAAGCATAGCTATTAATTGCAGCAATAGCAGTTAACAACACTTTGTGACTTTTGTATTACAAAATCCTGGAAAGTGCACCTATTTATGGCTCTGTAGCGTAGAACCCTGAAGAAAAGGCAATGGAGAATTCCCAGTATAACTTTAGAAGTTTGGAAGAAAACCTGTAGAATCGGCTAGGGACCGTAAACAAGCCCATCAAGACTTGGGCCTGCGTGAGATTTGAACCCAGATCACAGAGATGGAAGACAAGGAATACACCACTGCACCAACTGGACTCCCAGTGCCCGAGGAGTTGACCATTTCATCCTCCACTCTGTCAAATTTTTCCTTCTTGACATCATCTGCTCTCCTTCTAACTCTCCTCTGCCTTCAGGACATCTCCGTGGACCAGCTGGAGGCACACCTGACGGAGCTGAAGGAGAAAGGCGCCAACTGCCGAGGGATCTTGAGACGCCTCATCTTATACCACACCGCGAATAACGTAAGATGCAAGTATTGGTGGCGATTTCAGTAGTTCACTGATGCCATGTTTCTGGATGATTTTTTTTTTTTCATTCAGAATGTTTGGACCATATGAGCTTGGAATTATCCCACCAGGTCCTCATAATGATGAAAAATGTGTATATGGGTGCATGTTTTACTTGTTTACAAGCAAAAGGATGTTTCCCTGTCCTCGGTGGTGAGTCTTTTATCCTCGACCGTAAAGTCTTGTGCTTTGTCTATGGGAGATTCTTATATTGCAGGAGTAATAGGCAAGACGATGCCCTCTGCTGGGGGGGTGTAGCAAAACACGACTGGTTCCCTGCTGTAGGCGTACATGCATTACATTCCAGTGTGCCATTTCAGTATTTTGAAAAGATGAGAACAGAGTGTGCACGTGTGAGTCTGCATTTGGTCGCGCTCGTAAGGCAGAACTTGTGCGCTCCATTTTGGGCATGCGCTGGTGGAATGTCGAACTGGTTCACTGAGAACAAGGGCACAGTTGGACAACAAGAGATTTATTCCTGGCTTTGAAAATTGAATCTTTTCTTGAAAACAGTCTTCTAATAAGTATGTGTGAAGACTAGGCCAAATTGTTTCACCATGCCAAGGGAAAGAAAGCCTTGGCCTTTGAAGTATAGTAAATTTGACCATGTGCTATCAGGAGTCTTAGAAAAACTTCATCTTTTGTCTCTGAACTTTAACCCCTCCCCTTCATTTATTTCTCTCTGTGATTATTCTTGGCATCACAGAATTACCAGCGATCCGTTGAGTTGATTGAAGAGTTCAAAGCCAGGGGCTACGAGTTGACGGGAGCAATCTATGCTTCCTTGATGAGCGTCTGCTCCAATCACCAACGTTACGACGAAGCTTTTCAATTCAAAAAGGAATTGTGAGTCAAATTGGGTGATGCTTAGGGTTGTGCCAAGTATCCGAATATTCAATCAATTATCAAATATTCGAATATCGTTTTCTGAATTTGAATATTCGAATGCAAAATTCATGAAAAGGAAGGGAGAATTTTCTTTTGTTTTAAGTGAGAAAAGTTGCACTTTGGAGGCTTGTTTCAAGCAGATTCAAATGAAAAGCGACAGAAATCTTACAGCAATTCAAAAAGTAAATTATTCATTAAAAAATGTAAAAAGAACAGAAACTTTCTGCTAACTCATGGCTCTAGATACCGGTGCTCCTAGACATGAGAAGCTGTTATAGCGATTGTAATGTACATGTACAATTGTGTGTGCTACTGCAACTGTGTTTGTCTATGGTTTGTTTGTCAACAATCTGCCGGTCGGTACGACCGAATATTTAGATATTCGAATGAATTGAAGGTTGAAATTTGTGTATTGAATTATTCGCATAGACTTACCCAGTGATGTTTGAATTTTGTTGTTGTTGATGTAAACCCATAGTAACTAGCAGGGGTCGGTTTATAGTTAATTTCGCTTCTCTTCTTCCCCACATCAAACAGAGGGAATTTCTGACCTAACCAAACCAAACGAGGTACAAGCTGTCTGAGTTTCACTGAGTGTAATGCGCACCGACCTGTATTACCCCATCATTGGCAGAGAATATTGCCAATCTTCAGTTAGGTGTCTGGTATGCATGCCAGACTGTACATGCACCAAATACTCAGTGTGGCCCCGCACGTTCCTGGCGATTTCCCACCAAAGGACAGGCATAGCTGTGTAAAAATATGCCATCTCCTTGTCTCACACAGAACAGGTACAGGCCTTTAACCCCAGCTCTTCCCCCAAAACCTCCCAAATTTGGAGGTTTTGATTACAAAGTAGCCTTTTTTGGGAATGAGGAGATTATGTAAGAATAAGAAATACATGTATATGGATTCTTTGCAGAGAGCAAGCTGACCCGCTCTTCAGGCTGGATATGTCCAAGTACAGACCACTCATCTGTCATCTAGCCAAGAGCAATAAAATGGAAGGTAGCTTGGCATTTTCTTTTTTGAGTCAAATGGCCATTCGTGACTTCGTTTTGTGAGCACTGTTCAAGAGACGTGGACAGAAACTTAGAATGAACCAAATTGAACAAGTGGTTTTTGGAAAGAGGTTTAAGAGACAGGGTTTGATGGTTTGCACAGTGGGAAAAGTAGCAAGTGGGTCATTCGTTAAATTCGGGGTCTTGTCCTTGTTACATCTGGCGTGTGATTTTATAAGTTGAGAATGCATTCTTTAATTTCCAAGAGTGATTAGAATAGTGCACATTCCCTGCCAAACAAAAACAAAAGTCAAGTTCAGTGATATATCCCATATCAAATTACACAGGTCAGGTGTAACAGGGACAGCAAAAAATGTGACACAGTGGATCCCAAATTTATAGAATGACCCAGATGGAGGGTTTACTGGAACATTACAGAAATGATGAACCTCTCTGAGAAGAGCCTGTGAAATGCTATGGAGTGTAGATTGTTCTCAGAACCCTGCCAATCTTAAAATAAGATTTGTCAGTGTGTTTATCTGAATGACAGGCAAAGCTGTGGTGAAGTCTGTTATGAATTGATCGTAAGTTACAGGAGGTGATCATGGCAAACAGGAATGCCTCGGCCACATTTCATCTGAGTAGTGTGACGGACTCGGCGGGCAATAACTGGGTTCAAATGGCTGGCTTAAGCTGTCAGATTATGGAGGACTCTATATCGTAGCCGATCTTGGATAAGACAGCAAATTGAACCAATTGCAATAATCAGGTCTTTATGTTAATGATTCACTGATTGGCCAATATCTGTTGCACTAAATTATTTACCATATTTCAGCAACAAATTCTGAAACATGTACATGCCAAAGAATTTTAGACATAGACAATATTGAGCCAACTTCAAGCAGGCTGATCGTTTTAAGACCCGTTTAACACTTAAAGACCACTTCTCTGCAATGGTTCAACTTATAGACCAACTAAAAAGAAGCCCTTTGAGACTTAACCATGCGCAGACAGCTTTAAGACCAGTTGTTGCAATCCACACTAGATGCTCTGGCCCTTGTTGAAGAGATGAAAAAACGGGATATTGGAACGGACCGGCAGGAAAAGCAGTTGTTCCACCTGCTGAACGAGCTGGCCCAGGAGGGCCTGACTGGACAGACGCAGCAGATCTTCGACAAGCTGGTCTCCCTGGGTCTCATCCGGGTCAACAGTAACATCCTGGGACCCGTCGTCATGGCCCACATTGTCAGGTTAGTCCACAGTTTGCTGGGTTTACAGGACGGCACTTTAACTCTAACCCCCAAGCTGCATCTACACAGTAAACGGGGAATCTTATTGCCTGGAACGTGTTTCTGGTTAAGCTGTTCTTTTCGTCAGCTGAGGCTCCCTCTTCCCGATGTGTCAAGGTTTGAGCCTTGTTTCTAAGTCTAGCTCTCTGCCCTTTGCAAACACACAGGCACGTGCTTATGACGGAGTTAGTCGTAAGTTAGCCAGTGTTGTAGTCGAGACCATCACAAGACCAGACTCAAGATCAGACATGAAACCATGTACAAAACCAGTCGTAAGAAACAAAGTGAAGATTGACAAAGGAATGATTTTGTCACAGTTCATTTTCACAGCCTGTTCCTTGAATCCAGGCCAGAGAATCTTGTTTGTCTCGTGATTGTCTCGTTGGGTCTTGTGATGGTCTGAAAGGTCTTGAATACAGCACTGGCCGTCAGACTAGATGCGCATTTCAGACACGGCCCATTACTCTGTTCAGTTTGGGTGGTACCCTGCTTGTTTAATTTTATTATTTAGCGCATGCATAGCATACAAAAGTTGTCACAGCTTTTATGTCCAGATTTAATGCACATTTATACTGATATCTGCTTCAGTAATGAACGAGAGATTTGCCTTGGGCAGAATGTTTATGGTAACACCACGAGTGTGAGATCTGAAGTTGAGTTCCAAAAGCGTTGCTGTGCTGAGACGTGAAATGAAAATGATTCTGTTTGCCGTTTGCCTTCTCCTGTCCCGTAAAGGAAAGACATAGCAGGAGCTCTGCAGTGCATCCAGGATTGCCAGACAAAATACGGGCTGATGCCACACTTCCACGAAATCTTGGTCAAGTTGGTGGAGGATGGCGACACGGAACAACTTCAGAAAGGTAAGAGTTTAGGATATTCGCATGCCCCCCTAACCCATGAAAATACAAGACTTCACTGCCATATTATATTTCATTTATTTTCATCTTTTACCTGTGCCTAGGTATGTGGTCTTTTCTCTTGCTTTCACAGTAATAATTTTTGCGTAGAAGTAGTTAGTAAAATTACGAATGGCTATCACTACAAATGAGAAGAACAAGGGAGCATCTAAAAAATTAGGCACGTTCCCGTTCCGTTTGACCATTCCCACTGGAACGCTGGCGTTCCATCAGAACCTTCCAGGCAGTGTTCCATTGGGAATGCGCATTCCCAGTGGAATGGTCCTGCAGTTACATTCGCAATCAAGAAGAAAGATTTTTGGCATTCATTTCCTTGACCCTGTGTCTGAAGCACGGCAGCTGGAGCGTAGCATTTTGTGATTTCCTCCTCATGAAGATTAACATTTCTCCTGTTTTTCTTTTCCATATTCACCACGGCATAGCTTACCATGCAATGACTTTAGAGTATATCAGGACACCGTTAATTTTCTTGTGTTCATGTTAACGTCTGTACTTGCGAGTGTTTTATTCGTTGTCGCGTTTGCGTGATAGAGGGATTCATCATCGCAATGTTTCCACGCATAAGTATTCCATCATATCAGAAACAATTTAAAAACCTAACCTATAATTGAAGGGGTGCGGATGAGGTCTTCAAATATCATGGAAAAGGTTGGACGACATGACTAAGGCAATTAAGCTTGACGTTGGTATTGCAGCCTATAACCCAGTGATACACACGCCGACATAGACATGTACTCTGCATGTAGTGATTTTCACTTTTGTATTGCAGTTAAAACCAAAATTTCCATCATTGCATTTCCAATTTTTACCACATCACATTTCCATCTTCAGTTTACTTCCAATCTTTATTCAAAATTAGGCCTATCATAAAAGCAAAGTAGTTTACTCTGCTCGTTTGTGATGGCAAGCTCCGCTTTTGGACATTGGCTAAGCAAAGATTTGTACTTGGGCAATATGAAGCTACCCAAATGGAGACGTTCCGATTGGAACTCGTGTTCCCGTTGGACCGTTCTCACAAGGGAACACAGCATTCTGTGTGGAAAGTCGTGTTCCCAACGGAACGGCCGACCATTCCGGAATGAAAACACAGCGTTCCAATGGGAACGTTCCAACCGTTCCAAATTTTGAGACGCTCCCTAACTTGCAGAGAGTGGAACATTTCGGTCGAGTTCGGGCGGCCTGTTCTTGACACGGGTTTCTTGTTCTCGCGCTCGAACGGTGGGAACACGACTCAAGAACACTGTTCTCGGAACAGGATCACACACCACCTCCTCGGTTTTACAGGAACACAGGGAAAAACTCATGAGATTTTGATTTTTGAACAGCTGCAAAAAGTAGAGAGATGGCTTCCAAAGCCATAGACAATGGGAAGTTTTGCAAAATTAACATTAATTATTTTCCGTAACACAAAAATGAATGTTCCTGTTTATATAAAAAAGAATTCAGCCCATCCAAACATTAACTCTCGAATAACTTAGCCTACATGGACGCCGCCATGTTGCATGTTGCTTGTCACTAACTACCAGCGATAACCGGTTGTTTGTTCCCAGCGTTCGAGCGGCCGACCCACGAACAGCAAATCAAGCGGTTCATGAACATACGAGAACAAGCCGCCCGAACTCAGCCATTATGTGGCCTTTCAAAATAAATCAAAATGTACTACTGCTAAAAATGTAGATATGTCCGTCTTTCGCACAAATGAAGCAAATGTACAAATTGAAGCAAAGCGGTTGCCGATGTAGGTTGAATTTTTGTGCACGTTTTGGCCTTCCATAACAGAATGGTGGGCATTGCTGGCAGCAAGAGAAAGGTCTCGTAGTGCCATAGTTTCGCTTTCAAGTGTTTCTGTTGCCCCCTAAAGTAAGTCTCCTCATTCCGTTTCAGCCATGGATTTCACCAGCCATCACCACGGTGACATCAACATGCTGTACGACCTCATCTTTGCGTTCCTGTCCACGGGAAAGTTCAAAGAAGCAAAGAAGATCTTTGAGGTAATGGAAAGATCTGGAACATGACTCTAATAAAAGTCCAATATTGGTTTTGGCCATTTCATTTTTTCTGATTTTATTGACATTATTTGGCTTTTAGTATTATGGAGCGCCACTTTAATAGGCTGGTTCCTCACCCGGTGTTTTCCTTTGTCAACCCCTAAAGTTCTACTGATTACAGCACGACCCCTTTTGGGAATGAAATGTACAGCATTCTGTTGGTAACAAATATTTTCCAAAAACGCTTCATATTTGCTTCCAAATCTTGCTTCAGTTTCACTCAACTGACCACTTTTCATAGTTGGTTTACAGTTGACAGTATCTTTGTGCATTGGCATAGGATCAGCAGTTAGCAAGGGGTCATGTGGTAAAAACTGCATTACTTGTAATTTTGTTAAGCTTTGAGAAAATAGATACTTGGTTCTGTAGTTCGGGGGATCATGCATCTTTAGAATTCTATTGTACGATGGGTGCATGACTCATTCCTGGCCAAATAGAAAGAACCGTTACCTGGGGAAAAAGCCTGAATAAAACTTCAAATATTGACCTTCTCCTTGTCTCTCCCCCCCCCAGACCCCCGGCATGGTGGCCAGAGATCGGCGGCTGCAGTGGTACGCTGAGCAGTGCATCAGCAAGAACCAGACCGAAGCCTTGGAGAACCTGGTTGCCATGACCAGGGATTTGTACGGATGTGATCGCGATAACATCCACTTTCAGTTACTGCAGCTCTACAGTACGCAGCTGAAATTGCTTTCCTGTCTTCTATGCATTTTCTTCTTTTTTTTTTCCAAGTTTTGTTCGTCTTAAAACTTGATAGTCATTTCATTTATTACCTTGTTCGATGTTGAAATACTTGCCTCAAATGATGAATTTTCAGAAGCTGTCTGGGAAGTTACAGCAGTGTTGTTGTTTTTGTAGAATGAGCCACTTTGATGTTTTAAATCATTTGTTCAAATGCTGGAGGCCATTCCAGAACACCAGTGCACACTAGGTTGGCTCCATCAGGGCAGTCCTAAGCTGACTCATTGACATTTAACATAGTCAAACTAGTATCAGGACAAGTGTTTGTTCTTGAATGACCTTGCTTTTTTGGAAATGCCCAAGTCTCCTTCCAAAAAGTGTAGACTTCTGTTATGAGAAGAGCGGTACTCTCAGTATCAAGAGAGGAACTTCGTTTGGAGAGGTCGTTCCAAGCCAGTGCAGATTTTGAGTCTCTTTTTCATGATGTGGCAATTGCGTTTTTTTGTCTATGATTTTGGCTTTTTTTTACTTGACTTTCTCTTCCGTCATCTCAGCGCGGCAGAAAGACCCTGACAAATGTCTTCAAGTGTGGACCACCATGCAAGACGAGGGAGTGGTACCAAAGGACCGGACACTGCGATATTTGGCCAACGTCCTGCGATCCTACAAACAGCCTGTTCCCTTTGAAGTGCCACAGATCACGTTAGATGAGGTAGGCATTGAAAAACTGGGGTTTGGGTTCTGAAATAGCCTACTCAATTCTTAGATGCCATCTTATAGAATTTTGGACTGAATTTAAAGATGCTAGAAAGTTGCCTGTGATTTGCACAGAAAGCTCTAAAATGTCTTATTTAGTATTTGATTGCATGAGAGTTTCAATCTCATCAGCAAATGCCATTTGAGAGAAATCTAGAGGAAAATTGCTATCTGCCACGTTGGGCAGCCCTTATGTGACTTCGTTGATGTTAGCAATGTCATACTGTTCATATATGTGCCTTCCAGTTGCCTGAAAGCAGTTCAGTTGATGAGGATCCTGTGTCGAATCTCCAGAATAGAATTATCGCCATAGCCAAATCTGGGGTGAGTAGATCACCACATGTAGTACAATAGGGGAAAAAAAGATGAAATCTTTGCATAATACGAAATACATTTGACTCAAAAATGACAGAATCAGTTTTTCAGGAAACCTTATTCTTGAGGTCTTTATCAATTAATCTTCAGTTTTGAAGGTTGATGGCAGTGGAGTGCTTTTCAGGAAGCCACGTGGATTCATTACCAGAAATGCTAAAATTAAGTGCCATATCTGAGATGTGGCATCTCAGTGGCATGTATGAAGTTCAGGGCGTATCCACTCTGAGCCAATTCTTGTCAATCAGCAGACTGAAGGGTTGCAGCCATGTCCATGCTGCAAGTTGCCAGGCCCATATTTCTTGGTAACCGTGGAAACTTCTCTCCTGCTGCAAGGAATGAATCCGCTGATAGTAATGCCAGCATAGTGTTTAACTTCTTGCTGCCGGGCGACCCGTTTTCGAGCACATAGGCTTTATACACGAAGCCGGGGGAGTCCGAAACCGGGACAAAAGAGCTGGGCCTTGTAACAAAAGACCGTGCTCGGCACGAAAGACTGAGCTGCTGGGCATTACCGACTTTTTTTTACTCTCAGCCTTGTTTTGAAACAGTATACCACGGTTTGGGGCATTTAGAGTGAGCGAATTACCACTGGGGACAAAAGCGTTCCACCACCACAGCGATGAGCCACACAGCGCGGCTGCATGCTAATCTGGCCCCTATTAAAAAGAGGTCAGCAGTGCACTGTGCCAGGTTCGTGAACAAAAGAAAGTTATAACACCGCAAAATCTGGGCTCTGTTTACAAGGCTGCTGGCCTGGCTGAAAAACTTGGTTGTCAATAAAGGTCACCTGTCAACTTAGAGTAGTGCCTAAAGATTACTTGGTGCGGCTATAAACGACCGTTAAATGAAATGATGAATGAAAGTCATGCCGGCCCAGCATCAACAACATTGAAAAATGCCCCGGCATGAAGTGGTTAATAGGTACGTTTCACTTGTCTTTTTGAACAAGGGTATTTTACAAATATATGTCCTCCACACTACCAGCAGCGTATGTGTTGTATTCTTTGGTGATGCCAGCGTATTCAATTTACATTACAACAGCCTTTCAATTCCTCTGAGTATGTTCACAGTGGCAGAATCCGGTACATCTGTGACTACGAGTATACTCATAGTTGGCGGTCAAGATGTCAAGCACTGTTATAAAGCCCCATGCATCAAATTTTACCCCCGATTTTGTATCAAAAGCGAATATTCAAGTTCTGTCTGAACTTTCAAAGGCTGCTTGGGTCGCAGTGAGGTGTTTTTTCCTTCTTTCAGAACCTTGAAGGAGCCACGAGGTTACTTGAGGAGGCTCGGAGCAAGGGGACGGAACTCAAGATGCCGGCTTACGATGTCTTAATGTGGGAGAACCTGAAACAAAAGAACTTGGAGGGGTTCTCCAAAGTCAAGGACATGTGAGTACTGTGAGGCCATGGAGACAGTAAAATAAGAACTTGCAGGGGTTCTCCAGAGTCAAGGACTTTTCTGTTTTAATTTTTAGGTTTTCCTCTGAGTGGAAATCGCTTCTTGTTCTATCTCGTATAGTGGAATAAATCACTTTTTCAGTGAAGACCTGGTCATCTTTTGATATGAAAGCAATTTTGAAATTATTGTCAAAGGTAGTGCTATCTAAAGTCTTTGGTAAAAATGTGCCATTTCAAGGACCCGCATTGAATGGACTCCACTGATAAAGAAATGCTGAAGCTGTTCTTTAAACTTGAGGTTTGGATCACGGCCTAGCTGTTTTATAGGTTCAAAGATTAAATTCAGCATCTGCGGGGACTATTAAGGGCTTTGGGTTGACGCTCCCTGGGGTTGCATCATCAGTGCAGATGAACATGTCCCGTGTGTTGTCGACGGTTTTGTTTCAGGTGCAAAGATTTCGAAGATTTTTCACTCAGCAAGAATCTCAGGAACAAGATGATAGTGGAGTATCTACAGGTTGGAGACGAAGAAGGTTGGTTGGACGCAAGACTGTTTTATACCAACTGATGGAGTGTTGATGGTATACAATACCCACACACATCAAGTAGTAATACACCAAGTTATTTGAATAACTTGGGTTTTCAGTCATCCTGTCGAAAATTTGAGCAAGATCTTTTGAAAGGCATATCATAGCTTGAGTTTTTCTACATGGTAGCTTGTATAGACACGTTTGGAGGGAAGTATTTTTAAGGACTTGCTTCTGCCTTTGAAATTTATTTGTACAATTTCAGAACCGTTTTTCTTAAATTGCAGCCGCCTTTGAATGGACCAGTGTTGGGCATGGGCCCATAGAGGCTCCTCCAAATTGGACCTGCCTTTGAATGGACCAGTGTTGGGCATGGGCCCATATTGGCTCCTCCAAATTGGACCTGCCCTTGAATGGACCAGTGTTGGGCATGGGCCCATATTGGCTCCTCCAAATTGGACCTGCCCTTGAATGGACCAGTGTTGGGCATGGGCCCATATTGGCTCCTCCAAATTGGACCTGCCCTTGAATGGACCAGTGTTGGGCATGGGCCCATATTGGCTCCTCCAAATTGGACCTGCCCTTGAATGGACCAGTGTTGGGCATGGGCCCATAGAGGCTCCTCCAAATTGGACCTGCCCTTGAATGGACCAGTGTTGGGCATGGGCCCATATTGGCTCCTCCAAATTGGACCTGCCCTTGAATGGACCAGTGTTGGGCATGGGCCCATATTGGCTCCTCCAAATTGGACCTGCCCTTGAATGGACCAGTGTTGGGCATGGGCCCATATTGGCTCCTCCAAATTGGACCTGCCCTTGAATGGACCAGTGTTGGGCATGGGCCCATATTGGCTCCTCCAAATTGGACCTGCCCTTGAATGGACCAGTGTTGGGCATGGGCCCATAGGCTCCTCTTTGTACTTAGCAAGATGCTTATTGCACGTCTCACATTATATGGAGAACTGCCCCGAAATCCAATGCTATTCCTGACATTTGGAAACCGTCGCTGTCAGAAAAGTTCACTTTTTATTCCGCAATTCCCCTTTTTCTCCCCTGTCATCCTGAACTTTGAAGCCGCCCACCAAGTTTACGACGAGCAGATACAAGATGGCATAGCTCCTCTGCGGTCGGGAATGCGACTCTTGGCGTCGTACTACGAAGAGAAGGGAGACCTGGACAAGCTGAAGGAGATGAAGGCCAAGTACGAGGAGAAGACAGGAGAGAACTTCCCCATGGCAAAATGCATACTCGGGGCCTACATCCAAAGGTGGGCTAAAGAGTGTCATAGCTCATGAATATTTAGTACACTGTAAACCTTTTTCCTTATAAATATTCATTATTATTGTTATAATTGGTCGGTATTTCAATGCCACTTTCCCAGAAAGGAATCTGCATCGCAGTGTAAAGATTCTAATGCAATTTGCATGCCACAGTGCATCAGGAGAATGTCAGTTTCTTACAGGCACAGCAGCTGTTTTGACAAGCATGCATTTATTTTCTTCATCCATAAAGTTGTCCTGAGTGCTGTACGTCAGCTTCATTTTATCCCCGATGTGTACATTGCTGTAAATTTTTTTGTGGCTTATTTGTTCTCATTTTTGTGTGGGAACATATAATAAAACTACTAAAAATAATTGATTCTTAATCAAGAATTTTACATTAAAATCCCAACATAACAAATTTTGCGCATTGTGATTGGCCAACACGTTGCAAACTCTTGGTGGCGCACTAATGTGAAACGGCCGTATTAGAAGATAAGGTTTTGTAGACCTTAATACTTTAGTAGGTTTTTGCCCAAGTTTACTCGGTGCCAAGTGCTGGGATACAGGCTTTTGTATCATGATCCTGTGTCGCAGTATTCTTGTAATGCAGTTATTACATCAGGACATTAAGTACTAAACTTGCAGGGCAGTTTGAGTATCCCAGGGTAACCCATGTACAGTAGTTGGGTAGCCTTCAGAGCTTTGATAAATGGCAAAAAAAGGGTGAAAAAGCGCAGAGCCAGCACCCACTGCTGGATTGGCATGATAATGTTGACATGGCACGGGAGAAGTGGTGATAATTAGATGTCTTTTGATTGGTCCCTTTCTCATACCCTCACAGAACCCACTTGCGGGCTCAGATACGTCTCAGGCTTTTCTCAGTTGCACAAACGATTTCTTTTCATTCTCAGAAGGAGAAACGGTGCGAACAGGTGTACCACTGAACTGAAACGTTGGCCCTTTGTTTTGCAGGGGAGACGTTTCGGGAGCGGTCAGCTTCATCGAGCAGGAACTGGAGAAGGACTCGGCCCAGATGCGACGGATTGGTCTCAGGTCGTTTTTAGCCAAGCTCATCCTGAAGGAAGCTGACATGACAGAAGGTGAGGAGGAAAAGACTCTGTTTCCGTTTTGTAAATTGGAAGAAAAATGTCTTTCTCTCTCTCTAAGGAGCAGCAACCACCGAGTTTATGCAGTGGTTCTTTCTCAGCAGAACATCAAACTGGATAATTTTAATGCAGTCAACTCTTATATAACTAGGTTGGTGCGACCAGGTAAATGACCTTGGTTGTTTACACCAGAATCTTGTTTTTAAAAGGACTTGAGAAGTCAAGAATTCAAGAATATTCAGGGGCTTGCCCCTTGTAACACTATTTTGTTTTGACAGTGCTGGCCGCATCCAGAGTTGACTGTATTCATTGGCTGGAGACCACAGGGCCATAACCACTGGAGAGAGAGTTGCTGTGATAGTTGTGTCGAATTTCTTGTAGTAGTTTGGCTCATGTTTAAGCTACAACTGGAAACCTTTTGCAAAGATTTCTGCTTTGTGAGTGTGCAATGCGGCAGACCACATAGCCATTTGTGTTGCATGTCCATTTGAATAAATTTCTCAGTTTCCTTGAGAAAGCCTAGTTCTCCTTGATATTTTTGACAGACTTGGTACATGCTGAATAGCAGAATCATTGAAACAGTGAAGGCGTGGGTTGTCAGGAAGTTGTTGCAGCTGTCTGCATAGACCCAAGCCCACACTAAACTGCTTCAAGCTTTTGGTCGCAGGTTTCGGCAGCGAACACTTGCAGATTTGTTTGACTCAACATTTGTACTAAGTGATGAGGTGACTGGGCTGCAGTGGCAGAATTGGGTTGTCAGGAAATGTAACCTGAGATTGTAGGCAAATGATGCCATGTTGAAGAATTCATTTTGTTTTATCTGGTAGTGTTAGAGATGGTGGATAGACTGAATGCTAGAGACATGGATGGTGCAGTGTGGCAGTTAATCTTTGCACATCTGGACTGCAACCAGGTAGAACAAGCCAGAGCAATGGCCGAGGTGGGTGACGGTGAAACTGGGATTTGAGTCTAGAAATATTGACCAACTTATTTTAGCACAGTAAAACTCAGATTGCTCTGTTGAGGCATGCCAAATTTACACCAAAATTTACACCAAACCTGAACAATCAATCAATTTCACTTAATTTCCACATACAACAACATATGGGATATACAGTGTATAGCAGAAGCAAATATATGTGGAGGGATCCCATAAGAAGCAGAGCTTGTCAAGAATGGAAACCTTTTCAACAGATTTCCTTAACCACTACCAGCCGGGGACTCCGAAATCGGAGCCGTATGGTTTATATGTGTGGCCAGCGTCTCCGAACTCGGACAAAGGAAACAGGGCCCTGTAACAAAAGACCGTACTCCGAACAAAAGACCAGGCTGCTGGGCATTACCGGCATTTTTCACTCTCAAAAGTGGTGATAATCCAGCGTTATTTTGAAACCGTATACCAGGGTTTGGGGTCTTTAGAGCAAGCGGATTACCACCGGGGACAAAAGCTCTCCACCACCGCAGCGATGAGCCACACAGCACCGCTGCATGCTAATCTGGCCCCTATTGAAAAGAGGTCAGCAGTGCACTGAGCCAGGTTCGTGAACAAAAGACAGTTGTATAACACCGCACAATCTGGGCTCTGTTTACAAGGCTGCAGGCCTGGCTGAAATATTCGGGCATCAATGAAGGTCACCTGTCAACTTAGAGCAGTGCCTAAAGATTACTCCGTGCGGCTGTAAACGACTGTTAAATGGAATGATGAATTGTTGAAGGATTTTGAAAACGGAAAAAATGATAGTCATGCCAGCCCAGCATCCTCAATGTTGAAAATTGCCCCGGCACGAAGTGGTTAATAAGGTTCATGATTGAGAGATTTTAAGAAATCATTAATGATACTACTGTTACCTCAAAGGTAGTGTGCAATTATCAAGTTAAAGACACTGCCAAGTCAAGGGTCCAGGGTTTGCATTCTGCCAAGGAGTTATGTGGAAGCCCTCTGAAGGGCAAGGCATTCAGTACTGAAAAATGTAAGGTTGACGTAGGGTAGCTAGCCCCAGACCAAGTAGAAGAGATTACCCGTGATTCTCATTGTCACAAAATTATCACAGACTTGATTCAAATGATTGCCACCTTGTCTGCATGTGACCACTTACATATTTATCGAAAGATTATCAAATTTCATGTGGAGAAAAAAACCCGCTGAGTATCTTTGGGAACCAGCTAATGGAGAACTTCTCTATCTCCTGCTAAAATCGGGCATGAATGTAACTACCGATATTACAAATGTCGCCTGATGCCTGGATTTCAATAGTCAGCAGTGTGAAGATTCATCTATTCTCCAGGCAGTACATCTTTGAGAATGGTTACATCATTTCAAGAGGCCATTTTAAGGGAATTGAGTTTAGCAATTTCGTAGTCTTCAAGATTGTATCTCCTTTTTATTATGTTTCTCGCTTTCCCTCATGTTGATGTTTATGGACAGAAATACCCAGTAATCAGAGAGAAATCTTCAGGGTTGATTGGTTACATCATCTCCATGTTTGGACGGGATTCAGACATGGTGAGTTGAACCGTAAAACTAGCCATTAGAAAAATGAAAAGACTCCAAATTGTACATTTTGCCACAGTACTTGGCACTGTGCTGGAGTTGGAGCCCAAACCTCGTAAATAATAATAATAAGTAATAATAATTGCCATTTATAAAGTGCCTGATCCATTAAGCTGCTCCCAGGCGCTGTACATTGTAATTTCTACCTGTAATTTCCTCACTGGATCTTTGGCCAGAGTGTGGCCGAATGCTGTTAGAGCATTTGGTGGTCTGCAGCGCATACTGCCACAGAGGGAGTTTTCCTTACAGTTTGACATCAAACCTCAGAAGTCAGAAGAGAACTTTAAGCCTTACTCAACTTAAAACAAGCCGTGATTCTGCCGTCAGAAGATTCTGAAAATAGTGCTTTTGCCATGTTTTGCCAAAATGACAGTTGCAAGATATGACAGAAGCCTGTTAAGCACACTTGAAGGTTGGCATTCACAATTCAAAGTGCCGTTGTTTGACTTGGGTTAGCCTTATTTTCCATTTTAATGTGTTCTTTGTTTTTCAAGTTTCAACCAAAGATTTCTTGTATAAGACAGCTTTAATATTATAACAATAAGTTAACAATGTTATCAACATAGAGAGATGTTGACTTTGTGGATGTAACTTCTTGATCCAAGGATATGAACCATAATTATACAGAGAAAATCCCATTTTTATAATTTTTGTTTTCATTTCTGCGGCCAATTCGATTCCAGATCACTAAAATCAACAATGTCTTAGAGATGACAGAGGGCAAAGATTACCTTGACAAATCGACAATCTACTTCTACCTCTTCAAGGCATACGGTAAGATTGATTTTGCATCCATTGCCTTCGGTAATGGAGTAGACAGTCTTTCTGTGTAATTTGGGGGGCAACATAAGAGAGACAGACATATTTTTAACTAGACATTGTCCTTGACGACAGGTTTGCAGTGAGGTTGGAAAAACGTTTTCTTTATTCAGTTATGCGGAGGGGAGCTATCGGTAACTGAATCAGCAAACATTTTGTGAGAAAACTCAATTTTTTTATTTGAGTTTTGAGAGAACACAGGATAAGATTGACTTGATAAGCCCTGACCACTTTTGGATTGTTGTTAAGGTTTTTTAAAATTATTTTTATGAGGCAGGAGAAGCCATGCCGGGAATATTCAAACAAATGCCACAGTACCAGTGAATCAAAGAATTAGAGAACTTAGTTTTCTGCATTTTTCCAAAAATTACAAATAATGACACTTGTAGTAAGCCAATGAGAACTGTTGTCCATAAAGTAAGTCCAAAACCTTGGAAAACGAGTGATTAATTCCTTCCCAGCTCCAGTCTTCATAAGGAAGTGGCATCCGATAAAAAGGGGAAAGAGTCCACATTTAATTTCTGTAGTGTTAGAATTACCGGTGTACACTGATCATAGAAGCTTAACCTAACCCTCCTCAATCCTTCACCTGTTGGAGGACTGAGGAGGGTTAGGGTTTTAACGGCTAGTCCTTACACTTGCTGGACTCATCACGAAGGAATATGCATTTATTTCTTTTTTAACAGACCAGGCCAATGAGTGGGAAGCTGCGTCAAAACTCCGTGAGAAAATGATCGCAGAAAATTTACCCATAACCGATTTTAATCTGAAGAGACTTGCCATGCTTCTCCAACGCAACAACCAACCCGTACCCTTTGAAGAACCCCCAGTGAGTTTTGTCAATTCGTTTTTTTTTCTCCTTGAGAACTGACACCTTAGATTTGTTATGATTTCCCAAGGTTTTGCAAGAGTACATGAGCTTTTCCCCCTAGAATTTGTGAGCCATTTGGAGCCTGCTTGAAGGCCACTTTAAAAACAGAGATTCTCTGGATTTAAAATCCCTTTGAAAGGTGCTTTAACAGAGTTCAAAGAACTTTCACCTTGTTCGTGACTGTGGAATGAAACTTTCTTGCTTTGTGATTCCGATTCAACCAATTTGAACATCAAATCCAGTTTGATTTTAACAACTATTAAACCCTGAAACTTTCATGATCTGTTGGCCTGTGAACTTTGACCTCTTGCTACAGAGTATTTCTGTTTCCCTACCCAGAATTCCATCAGCCATTACAGGGACCTGTCTAGGCTGGAACACAAAGACAACCTCACCGAGATAGAGGAGCTGACCCCAGACGAGGAGGACGGCAGGCAAGCCCACAACAGCACCGACTAGGACTGGCACCCAGACCTCCAGAATTTCTCAGTTCAAATCAATATTGGATGAAATGTTCGCTGCGGTCATGTTTGGGAAGTCCATGTACAGCATGGTGCTGAAGTGTCTCCAGTCAGCTGCTGGTCATTTTCAAGCTAGATTTTGATGTGTATTATGTGAAATACCATACAGTCCACTAACTGCTGCAATAACAGAATGCTAATGATATTGGGGGAAAATGAATTGTCCTTCTTGCAATTAGGCCATTTTCCAATACTCAACTTTGTCTCCGTCTCAGGCTTCCCAAAACCAATCCCAGATTGTGGGCCTGAAGCGTTGAAATTACATTGGATTACTGTCATTTTTGGCTTTTTTGCATCTTATTTGATGTTCTGTGGTACTATTAGACTGATTACTGCGCTTACAGCTTCAAAGTCAGCTAGTAAAGAAACATTTGAAGCCCAAGACGGAGCCAAAGTTGAGTATCGGAACATGGCCTCGGAGGAAAAAAAGTTTTGGGTCAATTTTGTGAAGTGCTGTGTGGTTCATTTCAACTTATATAAGTTTCATGTTAGCACACTGTACATGTACATTACAGTGAGTCTTTGGGTCAACCCAAGCCAGACCACGAACCCCGAGTTCGATGAGTTTGGTAAACTTTACCCAAGACCCGGTTATGACTTTCTTCATGGATCAAATTGGTTGCACGACTCGTTCAAGTTGGGCTCCGAAGGCTCATTCCCCAAATGTTTTTAACTGTACACAAGCACCACAGAAACTCTAGTATCATCTCCTGGTGGTCGTAGAATGCAAACACTTGGTAAGCTGGGTTATTGTGAAATTGAGGAAATTCTGGGCATGCTGTTAAGCTTTGTCAGAGTGTATATTCCAGCCTAGTTCTGTTGGTCTGTATGCTGACATGGAAAGCCAATGGATTCATTGTTTTATTTCACTAAATACTACATCAGTAAATTATGTACGATTTGAAGAAGTTACAAATGATCACATTTTAGTTTTGTACAATGCGTTTTTTAGTACTGAGGGTCCATCTTTTCTTTTCTTGTAGGAAGACCAGATACTGAAGACAATCGAAATCAGGAAGGTGTTAATACACATTCCGCCCCCCGTAGGCAATGCCTCATCGCATGGCTTTAATTTGTGATCACAAAAATCATTTCTGTTAGGAAAACCATTGCTACTGGTTTTAACAATAGTGACCTTGACCTTTGCCCTCTTAGGACACACACAGAGGACAGATTAAATGCATGTGCCCTTTTGGTGTGGTTGGAAGGCCAGAATTATGGCCGCCGTGTCGTGCAGTTAAGCACACATTATTTGGAATTTTGGCCGCAGAGGCAAGTCATAAACAGAATCTGTATCATTTAACTCGTTCAATCATCTCTTGAAACAAGTTAGAGCTACACCAAATGTTGGACGTGCTTGTTGGTTTAAAATAGGGGCAATTCAGTACTTCTGGTTACTGAATTTATTCTCAATTTTTTTTACTTTAATTTAAATATTTCAGAACAAGCAGGCAGTGTGTTGAGCAGTGGAAACTGTTCTCTTCCATTTCAGAAGGTAGTATTTAATGTTGTTGGGAGAAAGTCAAAATCTTCAAGTGTACGACGAAATATATTGGTGGCAATTTGCTTTTATTAAGTGAGAACTTCAATATTAAAATTAATCAAATTTCCATTTATTGCATTCACTGTCCTTTTTTGTCTGAAGTTGATATCTTCCCTTTAAATCCCCCATGGCCTTACATTTGGATGCAGCAAAGGAACATCTTTTGTGACGTCATGAAAATTTGAGCGTTCAATGTAAACTACCATTTATATATTAGACTGGGCAAATTCTGCACACATACCACGTAGTTGGTACCATTAAGTGAGGTTTTCTGATATTCTAGGTGCATCCACGTCCACTGCAAACATTTTTTCAACCTCAACTAATATTTTTGTCAAACACCCATTCACAGTTCAAAAGGGTGACACAGCTTTAGGCAAGAAGTTTTAATGTATATAAAGATCACCTTTACGCATGCAGCGTCGGTATTTTAGCAAGTATCTCATTTAAAATAAAATTTCATTCCATTTCTGATTTTTAAACTGCTCTTAAAATATACGGGCATTCTCATTTGTACTCCATAAATTTAACATCAATTCATACAGATCAGGTCAGGAAAGACTTTTCCCAACTTTAAAAGGGTTTAAAAAGCAACTCTTAGTTTTTGGGAGTACAGATAAGTATTGTCAAAACTATCAATGATTAAAAGCATGAAAATTCCTAACGATAAAAGAAAAATCCCTTCCACTTCTACTCGGATTTGTACACTCAAGGAAGTTGTTAACCTGAACACTGAACGGGATTAAGCTTTCACAGTCAGGGAAAATTGTGTTCAACAGTGTCGCCTATACAAGGATGGATTCAAAATCAAATGTTGGGGAGCCAACACAGCTCCTTGCCCGCCCAGAGCTGTGTAGGGAGAGAGTAGTGCCAACTTTGAATTTAAGAGCCAAAATGGCTGCTCATTACGTTGCAGTATAACATGCGGCATTTGTGTGCTCTCTGTCCATTTGCACTGATGCATAATCCACCATTTTGGTTCCAACAATTGAAACACTCTCTTGGCAACTCTCTCTATAAACAGCTCTGCGCCTGCCCAGGGATGTGTAGAGAGAGAGCAGTGTCAGCCTCAGATTTTGGAAACAAAATGGCTGTTCTTTATGAGCACAATGTGCACTGGTGCATACATTTTTCAGTTTGTTTCCAAAAAAGGTGACATTTGTGTCGTAGCTCTCTATTAACAGCTCTGTGCCTGCCTCCCGTCATCCATGGGGAGTGGGCGGCAATCACTATTCCTTGAGGGGTAATGGGATGCCCATGTCCTTGCAGACTTCCTGCACGCACCGCAAGAGGTGGCGCATGTCCCGAGGAAAGACGTGCCCGATGTTGCCGATACGGAAGCAGTCTGTCTTGGTCACTTTGCCCGGGTAGATCACCTGATCTGTGTGAATCGTCGAGGAGAGAACAGGAGTCGCTGAAATCAGATACTGGTCATAGACGAAAGGTACCTGGACTACTGATGCCGCAGGATGGGAGTAAGAATGACTCTGAATGATGTGTCGATTGAGGGTGATGTAGCAGTGAGTTTGAGGATTTCTGAAGGGTCTTACAAACAGGACGCTTGGTAATTGCAAAGACATGCATGGAGCACATGGCATGGCCATGCGCCGTGTGAGTGCTTCATGAAAGTAATCTGAATTGGAGCTGTGCTTTGTTCTCATGGCTCATGAACGTTCCGTGGCTGTGCAACTGTTTGAATATTTCAGACATGGCGGACTAGGACTAACACAACTCTGACGTCGGCAGGTTCTTCACCATGATAAAAACTTCATCAAGAAGTTTTTGCCAGTTTGAAAATGTTTTCATCTCATTACAATCAGGTATCAAATTTTAGAAGTTCTCTCGCACCTAACCAAGTATTTCTTTACTTGCATGAACAAAGCTGTGCATTTCTTGCATACACCTTGGTAAGTTAAAGATAAGCTTTACAGCAACCACAAATGACATCAGAGCAACAGTGCCCTCCATTGTCTCGAAAAGCATGGACAATTTTAAATGTTTGAAAAAGTGTACTTTTCGACACACGCAAAAGGGGTGTCATATAGATTTTTCACGCATTGAAGAGGTGTACATCGGTTGTGCAGAAAGTGTGTCGAAGAAACATTCATTGCATGGACCCTTTGAGACCACAGCAGGTTCAAGCTTGTTTTAATGTTTTGGGCAACAACCTCGCATCCCATTTGCAAAAACCTTTTTTTTTTTTTTTACAAAAGACACGCACGTAACGTCAGATTTTGGCACACTCTTGATAGACGGCAAAGGATCTAGAAGCAATTGAAACAGGGAGGAAAAAAAGAGAAAATCTGTGGAGAGATTGAATGAAAGCAGTCTACATGACTTCTGACGATGGAGCACATGCATCTTTAAGGTTACACTCCAGGTGGTGTCCAAAACTGAAATTTAATAATGGTAAAAAAAGTTGTAATATTTGGTCTAGCCAATCACTGACAAAGCTGAACATTTTGTCCAGTTAACTCATGATTTATGTATAATGGAAAAACCAATAAGTTCTTTCAGGTTATCTCAATGAGAAAGTTTTGAAGTGTCCAAGAACTGCAGTGCAGTCCATACTGGAGCAACGTGGCAAATACTGAAGGGTTCTGAAGTACTACAGATCAAGATATTTATACCAGAGTCAGTCAAACGTCAGTCACAAGTCTGCCCACAAGTCAAGTCAAAGGTCGGTTGGAAGTCTGCTCACAATTCAAGTCAAGCCTGCCCACAAGTCAAGTCAAAGGTTGGTTGGATGTCTGCCCACAAGTCAAGTCAAATGTGGTCAGAAGTCTGCCCACAAGTCAAGTCAAATGTCGGTCAGCAGTCTGCCCACAAATCAAGTCAAATGTCGGTCAGAAGTCTGTCAACAAGTCAAGTGTCAGTCAGAAATTTGCCCACACATCAAGTCAAATGTCAGTCTGAAGTCTGCCCACACGTCAAATCAAAGGTCAACTGGAAGTCTGCCAAAAAGTCAAGTCAAAGGTCGGTCAGAAGTCTGCCCACAAGTCAAGTCACAAGTTGGTTCACAAGCCAGGTCAGACCTAAAGGGAAATGAACAATGACAAAGGAATGATTTTTGTCACAGCTGATTTCAATGGCCAGCCAGTTGAGTGGGGACAGAATGACATGTGGCCGACTTGTGGTGACTAGTAACTAACTCGATTACAACTCTGGTTAATACTCTGCACCGTTGGTTGGCTTGTGAAATGACTCATAATTGCTCATACAGGATTCAAACCCCACTTTTTCAAATTTCATCCAAGCTAGCCTTAATGAAGTTGTATTCTCACAAGCTCTCAGCTTGGGCTTACTAATTACGTCAGTGAAGGGCGCACCCAAATATTAATTTATGTCTCCTTGATGCAATCCATTAAAAGTTAAGAACCTCGTTATCCTGTCAGCTATGAAAAGCTGGTCTGATGTACCCATCTCTATCTTGTGACTGAAAAGAAGTCCAGCACGGCTTGGATTTGACTGCCTGTGGAAATTGGAAACTCCGCGGGGTCCAAGAACACAGCCTTGAGTTCCCTGTGTCTGCCACTCACTAGGTCATCATGCTTGCAGATTCAAGATGGCATCTCATTGCAAACTGCTCCTAAAACCCCTGCTGCAGGAGTGTTTCAGGGACAAAAGTGAGATGAACATGAAACAGAAGTAGAACTTGGACAGGAAAAAGCCAGAAAATCTATTCCCCACAGATTCATGCTTTTATGAGTTCATCATAAAATTGGTGAACAGGCCATTATGATAATGAGTGTATTAGTTTGTTTAAAGAGAAATTGGAATTATCTGCTGTTAGGGATGACTCAATGGGGTGTGCATATCTCCTCTGCATGACAGTGCACAACGGGTTTAAATGCTCTTAAGAGCGGGTAAAACCAATGAGGCCAAACTGTTGAAAAGGGCTTCCTGGTAATTGATATGCCAATTCGCTCCAAGTAAGATTTGAATTATATCCCTGGAAAGGTAACTAAACTGAGTCAGGTCTCCTACACACAAGAATGCAGAACCCACTGAAAACAGAAATGTCTCCTTGTAAGAGGACACATTTCATTCATGGTAACTATGAAATGCAGGCAGGCCGTAACAACCGGTATCGCAGACGTTTATTCATAACTACATGAGAGTTGTGTAGCGTTGCAGATGAACTCCTCAAAACTATTCACAATCAGTGTGCTTATTCATAGGGATACTAAATCAGTTTTAGACAGCAGTTTGAGATCTGTGCCTTTTGTTCTTCACGCCCTCACGTATCCATATTGTACTCCATGCTGGAGATAGGTATTTGAAGTAAAACGTCTTGCCCAAGAGCACACCTACAAGTAACATATGATTCCAACCAGATTTTAAATCACACCCCTTTAACCGACGGACCGTGGTCTTCTACAATGCTGAATGTCTGAGCTTTAACATGCTTTAGTGAACATGGTCATGACTACAGGTTTGACTTTCAAGATCAAATTGACTGGGATTCAAAATATCGGTACAGTAAAACCTCAATAAGTCAAACGCGGCTAAGTTGAAAGTCCACTTGCTTGAAGTGATGCTTTGATACCGCCAAAAGAATAGGCATTTGTGTACACAAATACTTCCGTAAGTCGAATTACCAAGGGCCAAAATCCCACTTAGGTCAAGTTTTTGTGACACTGGTCAAAAAAAGGGATACCAAATTGTCTCAAAAAGTACAAACATAAGATCACGAAACCACGGTCTGAGTCATCGCTGCCAAGCGCACATTATCTTTTCACTCTCGATCCACTTGCATGGCAGGCATGCTGCATGGCTCACTTCGTAAACCATGCCACACTGTAACTGCAACAGCTAGCCTGATTGCCACCAAGACCCTTGCGCGGATGGACCAATCACTGCCTATTACAATGGTCACGGGACCTCAGAAAGTGATGTCATAAGAAAAACCCATTTGAAAGCAGACTCAAATACTGCATGCAGCACACATCCTGTTTAAACATGATCGGCGAAAAGACCAAAGATTTTCCACACGAAGGTACACATTTAAAATGTGATGAATTGTATATTTATTGGTAGAAACAAACTTCTAGATATATTAATGAAAAATCTTAGCAAAACGGTTATTTATGAGCAAAAGAATAAAAAGCACAAAATAGCCACCAAAATGATGCTACTGTGAAGTACAGGCGTATTGGCTCCATGGCTGTGAGACTTTCTTAACTCGAAGACCAGATAACTCAAAATTTTTTATTCATTCCCTTGAACTTCGAGTTATCAAGGTTTTACTGTACGATAAGAAGAATCTCAAAGAGAGCTGGTCGAAGTAAAACGGCTAATCACTGCTTGATTGAGTGCTGGGGCAACCAGCTTTAGAGTACAGAAAACCACGATGGACCATGGGCGTGCACTATCGAGGGCGCTTTTTAACAATTACATTTTATAATGAACACTGATCAAGGATGAAGGATGAGTTTTGCCTGTTAATTTGAGCAAAGGCAGTCGCCTCACAATTGCTTTTTCTATTGGGGCCAGGGTAGAAACCAGTTATAAGGACTACCACTTACCTTCTCTTGCAGTCGTGTGTAGAAATCTTTGAAGTTGAAATTTGGATGTTGCGGGTAGTGGAATGATGTTATGATGAAGCCTTCATGGGTGTCATCCAACAGTGTTTTGAAGCCAAGAGCCTTCATTCCTTCACAGATGATGCGACTGTTCTCCTTGTATCTGGAAACAACAACATCAGGTCCATTTATAAATATCAAGTTAATTTGTCCACCTGTGTCTAAATACTTGAGGTCTTACATATTCATGTGCCCAATAAACCAAACCTTACACGACTTGATTTTGCACTACATCTTATATCAGGTACGAAATCTTGGTAATTTCAGAAAGTGTAAGGATGGTGAGAAGGCTTTAACAACGGTTATAGGAAACATCATCCTTGCAATCTGAAGCTACCTGTACAAGAGCCTGTCAGCATTTTATCAGAAAATGATTTCTGGGGTTATGCAAATTCTGTTGTCTGCAGAAATAGCATGCCAGTTGTCCTAACTTCACAAGGCTCTCTTGCATCTTGACAATTTTCTTGCCAGCTGAATTTGAAGTTGAAGCTGAGATTGAGTTTGGGGTTTGGGCTCATGTATCATGTGTGGCCTTGTAAACGTCCGGTCCCTGACCTTGTTCTTCGTTGAGCCACACCGCCCTCCTCTTCCAACTCGGTCAGTGCCTGTTTGAAGGCTAGCATGGCGTGGGTGGGCGGAGTGAACCGGAACTGACCGGTTTGCTCCAGTGTCTCCCACTGACTCACCAAGTCCAGAGAGAGACTCCTCGACCAGCCTGAATATGACCAGGAAGACTGAATGTCAAGGGGTACCACAAACACTTTCCAAGGTTCAAAACTTTAGAAGCGACTGCACCAACCCGCCTCCTCCCACTAATAAAAAAAAGGCAGGGACTTCTTCTTCCACCCTGAAATGACAGGCATGGTAAAAAAACGAAAAAGGCTATGAAAATAATCAGAGCCTCATTAACTTGCCTTTGCATGTGGGATTTTGAAACTGCATTTTGCACAACCTTTGGCCAGCTGGAAAATACCCACTATGTGGAACAGAAAGCTAATGCAATTTTTGGAAGCAAAGATGCCTTGCAGCGAAGTCTATCTCTCCTCATATCCCTTTGTCCACTTAAAACAGGTGTCTGCATTTAACTGGAGTTTCCACCAGTCGTCTACTGAAAAAAGAGGAACTATACAGTGAAAAGTTTATACTTCTTTTAGGTCACCCCTAAAAATAATGTACCTTTACTGAAGGCTAAACTGTGCTGAATCTATTCTGTGTACACGCTTTCAGCCACTAACCATCCTACTTTTCATCTTCTATAATCCCTGTAAGTTTTGCTCTCACTTTTGCTTCAGGAATTTGCGCATATACCTGATAAAGCCTGCTAAGGTCATCCTCAGCCTTCCCTCCTGTCTTTTGTGAGGTAAGCCCATATTGCCACATGCCGCACATGATTTGTGAAAGAGGGTGACACCCCTTCCCCAATGATAAGCAAGATTATTCACGCCTCTGCATCATCCCTCACAGACACTCAGTGGTCTGTCCGAGGTCTGTGATTTCATCAAGTCTGACGACAACCCACACAGCGTGGGCATGCCACCGTCGCGCCTCTGTACCTTTGCACTTGACCAGCTTGTCCTTTTTGCAGATGGCGTAGGAGAACCCCGGCACGCCCTCCAGGCACTTGTTGGCCGAGCTGACCAGGAAGTCAATATTGCTGGCTTTGATGTTGATGTCCTCTGCGCCGAAGCTGCTCATGGCATCAACGAAGTAGCTGGCATCTGCAACAAAAAAAGAAACAAGAAAACTACACGGTTCATCACATCTAGTTCTATATCACGGGAGCTTCTTCATTAGACCATCAACTGGATACAAATTTTATTACACCAGACAGGGACGGGGGGAAAGGGAAAGGTGCAGCGAAGTGCAAGAGGTGCCAAAGAGGTGCAACCAACCTTTCCATGTTGAAGCAATGGAAGCAAGCTAATCCCGTTGAACAACGCCACTTTTGGGTCCCATGGTTGCTGGCAACAACACTTTTGGAGGCCGTTTTACCTTGGGATAGCCGGCCTGTTGGATCTTAGTGTGCTTCGCAGGCAAGTGACATTTATAAATGATGCAAACTGATGCATCCGTCAAGGTTCCTGGACAACACACCCAGCAGGGTTAAAGCTATGAAAGGTTGAATGTTGGCACGGCTGTATGCTTGGTACTTTGATACCTAGCAACAACATTTATTGTGACCAGAACATCCTGTGCACTGTCACTTGTTCGTGCGCACGTGGTAATTTTCATCGACAACCATCCAAATGATTGGTTCTCTTATAATGGGGGAGCAAGAGGAATCCAAGCATTGGCTTAGCCTTTATCCCATGTCATGGATGAGACCCTACCCCCCAACCCACCTGTGGTGTGTACCACGACATACCTGGCGCGTATTCCTTCACCAGTTGTCCGATCTCTCCGATGGGGTTGATGACCCCCGAGCTGGTCTCGCAGTGTACCACGGCCACATTGGTCCAGGGCTGCCCTCGCAAGACCTCTTCCACGGAATGACCGTCTACCTTCTCGCTCTCCAGGAAGGTCAAGATCTTGTAGTCCACGCCCAGCACCTTGAGGATCTGGCCCATGCGTCGACCGTAGGCACCATTCTCCAGCAGAAGGACCTGGAGTTGTGGACACAGGCAACGCAGTGGGAAAAGAACCAAAGGCCATAAACCGATTGGTTCAGAGCATGCAAACTCAATTGTACCTTACTTACAATCTTGAGCTGATCTTTGCTAACCTGTAGCTCTTTTTAAAGATGTTGCCATTGTAGTACAATAAACACTACACAGTCCCGTATCATTTTTATGAAAGGTGCTACTCTGATTTTGTATAAAAATTGCAATGAAGTTCTGTTGGTCCTAACACTGGTGTGCTCCTGGAATTCCAAAAAAAATTTGACATCTCTGAACCACCAGCCTCATCCATTACAACAGTCCCTTGTCATGGGACAAAGGAATAGCCCAGTGGATGACGCTGGTTGTGTATACGGCTGATCTCAATCAAATTTTGAATACAAATATTCTTCATTTCAATTCTCCTTCAAACATCAATGAGTACATTTTTTCAACAAAAGAGAGACAAGATATTGTAGTGAGATGCAAATTCCTGAGTAAGTACTGTTGTGATATCTTTTATACAGAAGTGCCCTTCCGACGCCGATCTCCCAATCTGTGAAAGTCTTTGAAGCGGGGCAGGTGAACGCTTCTTACAGAGTAAAAACTGACTTCTTCGGTCAAAACTTCCAGCTAGAGGACTGTACAAAAGGGAAGAATCAGACAATGAGATGGTAAAATAAATGCTGAAGCAAAATGAAGAGATGATAGGAGGTCACTTTCACTGGACAAACCAACCTTTGCATTCATTCTTGGGATTGTAGAAGACAGAACTGCCTCTATGGCAAATGTGCCGCTACCTTGTACGGGAACACAGGTGTAGTCATCAGAAGAGACACCTGCCGAGGAAACAAATCGCTAATTGACGGCAAACGCCCATCTTCCACATCTTGTATATGTGTTGTTATCGACTCGCTACAAGGACTTGATTTTTCTAGTGAAAAAAATACAAGTAAATAGGTAACCATAGAGTGATTAATTATTTTCTGGGGCCACATTTTTTCGAGGAGGCCCCTTAAAGGAGGGATTTGTTAATGTGACTTTCATAGCCTTTCTCAGGGGTTAGGCTGAATGTGAGGGCTTTTTACATGCTTTAGGGGAAAGGAAACGAAAAGTCCAAAAAAACTGTCCATCGTTATGTTTCAAAAACAAAAAGACTACCCCTTTTGGGGCAATGGCCCTATCAGCCCCGCCTCCCCAATACAGTAATGAAGAATACAATGTGATAGTACGCATTTGCATCAAGGAAGGCACTTTGAAACTTAACATGGCTGATATCCTAGATATACGCTTTGCCATTTGTTTTTTCTTTTTCGTGAGGGTAAGTTCTTACCGGCTAACTCAACCAGTCGCGACCGGATGGACTTTACCACCTCCATGAACTCCAAATCCCGGGAGCCCAGGTCCACCAGCATGGCTTGCTTGGTGCTCAAACTGACTCCCAGGGGGCCTGGCGTGAACAGCTTCTTCTCTCGCATGACGGCAACAATGTAAAACAAGCAGTCACGATGAAACAACAAAGTTGAAGTGTTTGGACTGAGTGAAACGAAGGATGACACCTCCCTAGCTTTATGAAGACTCTCTGAAGTCCATTTCTACAATCAGGAAAAAAGCAAATCTTGTTTAGCTCCACAATGAGGACATAGAGTTTGCAAAGCTTCAGAGCAAACCCTAATTTCTCCTCGTCATCCAAAGTATTCCCATACAAACCTTCCTTCAGGAGAAAAGACAATGCAATGGTAACAATGATATTCACAGTTGGCCTTTGTCAGTGGCATCTGACGATCCCCATAAAACACACCCCAATCCTCCCTGGTTTGAACTTTCACAGCAGTAGAGAGTATACGAAAAAGATCATATCTATAATATCAAAGGTCATGAAACGCCCCTTCTAGTTCAGGTGTTATCTGTGACTGACTGTCACATGCTCACTAGACAAAGGTTGGAATAGGCCCCGGCCTGCATATTAATGACCCTTGGTTATGGTGATATGTTGATTATACAGGTATGTGATTAGTACGAGTAAATTGTATGTATGCTTAGTGGTGCACAGCACAGAGTGACTCACATGCACCAGGGTCCAAAAGTCATCCATGAAAGTTTCCAAGAGCTGCTCTGCACAGGGCAGTAAACGCTTCTGGCTCGACGATGAGTGGTTACCAACCAAACCAACATGTTGCGCACACTGTTAGTAACTGGTTCTCAGGGTTCACTGATTTGCTCAGCCCATGGAATTTTAAAGCAAAATTTTTCAGTTAAGTGTAATATTGGTACCAGTGGGAGTGTAAAGTTGGGCCCAGGTCTCAAAATAAATGTTTGCAAAATCCCAATTTCAGACTGTCACAATTTTTGAGTGTCAAAAACATCAACAAGCTTCATAAGGGGTACTCCTAATTGAGACATTTGCGATCCCCAACCAGCCAAACTCTGACACCAAAGTCTGTCAGCATCTCTTAGGATGAGTATTGCGCTAGTAAATTGACTGTTTTAGGCCAAAAAAGTCTCCGGTTTCTGGTCACCGTGCGTCGCCGTAGACCTGCGCGTTGGCAAAATAAAGAATTTATTTAATTTGCATAAAACGATTTCCAAAAGCCGCCAAGCTTACTTGATCGGCAGGAATTCTGCTACCGCGTAATTTTAACATGTTTTTAATAGGTGGGGTTGGGTAATATGTACGGTGAAGGAGTCCCCCTAGGCCTCCATGCATTTCAGTCGGGCACTCTTAACAGATGACGTCATTCATATATCTTTACACGAAGGCTGTGTCTGAATCAGTTGGCTGCGGCTGGATATCATGCATGATTCTATGGGAACTGGCTGTGGACGCTGCCAAATACTTGATGATATTCCGGCCATAGCCAATTGATTCGGACCCAGGCCATCATCTGTGAACCAGACAAACGAAATGGTCTTATGTCCTGCTTACGTATACAAATTGAAAACACTTTTAAGCAACCAAACCGTGAGGGGAGGTAAATACACATGCAGAGCATGCAGTGGCGATGGACATCGCGTTATGACAACCGTACATGTAACAACTCATGCATCGTCACTTCCCAAGAACAAAGGTACACATAGATTAGAGTGAGATGAGATTTTATTTTCTGAGCTGAATTTTTTCCCCAAGATTTTATATGCAACTTGTTTCTAATATGCTAAAACAGAAAACAATGTGCACAGTACATCATGTACCTCATGAGAAGTTTATTTTCATTTCGACTCTGGAACTGAAGTGTTTGGATTTATTTTGTTCATAGGCTATTTGATGTGCAACTTGTTTCCTCTCAGCTAGAGCAGAAAACAATGTGCAAAGAATGTCAAGCCATGAGAATTTCATTTAAAAACCGGGAACTAGAGCTGAACATTTATTTTTCACATATGATTCTCCATGGTTGTGCTACTGTATTTTAACAAGCTCAATCTTGCCAAGAATTGAAGCCTCTTGTTCGAGTGAGATGACTGAAACCATTGCCTCTCGTCATATTTTATGGTCTGTTTATTAATTCCAAGTTGTTAATTCACACTTCTTGTAGTAACAAGGCCTTGCGCTCTGAAGTATATGTGCATGTACATCTCTTCTAAGGAAAAAAAAGAGGAAAAAACTTGCGTCACCGCACCATTTTTGGACCCAGCCCGTGACCAGAAGCCAGAATCTTTTTTTGGGGGGGCCTTATGTGGGGTTAGTCACAGGCCTACCACAAATAAATGGAGTCCAACTGCTTATGAGCAGAGTTCACTTAATAGTGTTGGGATATGCAGCGAGACATGGAACTGGGGAATTGAAGAAATACGGCACTGAACCTCTGGCCCGAACTGAGGGCTTCCAATTCTCAGCAATTTGGATGCAAGCAGGTGCGAAAGTGGTATTATTAAGACATTTTGCACAGGGATGCATTTTTCAAAAGGGCTACTTTTCCAGGCAGTAAAATTTTTTTACGGGTGGTCAGCTTTGGGCTGGAAGTTCTCAAAAATTCATCGTCGACCCACAAAAAACTGAAAGAAAAACAAAAGAGGACACTCACACATGAATTATTTCTAATGGAGACGCAGGTAGTTATCCTTGAACATGTAATGCAAATGGTTTCAATTGAAATGGAAACAAGATGGATAGCAGTCGGTCTGCACAAGACTGTTTCCATACCCAAATAGTTGATGGGGAAGGGGCAAAACCAGTTAGCAGCATCCCCGGTGCACTTTTGCATTGACTGATCGCACCAGTCAAAATGTAAAGCAGCTGCTCAGGGGCTACTCACACGCATGACACCCGTTGCTCCCCCCCCAAATCCACCCTAGGGTCTGAAGCGTGCTGAAAGGCTATGCGCCATACAGTATATCAGTGCACCTTCCGAATGTTTATCATTGCATTCCAAGTTTGGGAAAAACATTATCACTGAAATCCGAGTTTCGGAGATGCTTATCTTTGAATTCCGAGTTTCAGAGATATCGTCATTGATTTCCCTATTTCCGAAATACATCGTTGAATTCCATGTTTTCAAGATACATTATCTTTCAAGTTTACATTTCAGAAATTATCATTGACATCACTGTTTCCACAAAGTGTTATCACTGAATACATGTTTTGGGGATAATTCATTTTTAAAAACAGATTTATCCAGTATATGTTTTTCTGTTTCAATGATAAATTAACTCAGAAGCACGGTAACATCGATGGCCATTTAAGCTTCCATAGGAGGCCCTCCCATATTGTCACAAAGTTTTACTTCATTGCTGAATCTAAATTCCAATTGCAGTGGGAAAAACATTTCAATATACACACTGATCTTTTATTAAAGTTTTAAGTAGGCCCACTCGAACAATGCCTTAATTAAAAGAAAATTTCCAGTCAATTTAAGTACAAGTAGTTTAATAGTTTATTGAGTGGGCTTTTTTGGAAATTAACGAACATAAATGCCAAAGAGTCGTTTCACTAGACTTAACCCCCAATATCCAGGGCGCAGCCGTAGGCCCTTCTGCCTGCACCAAGCACTTACCCGTGGACATGCTGGAAATGTGGGATCTGACCGTAACGTCCGCCCCGCTCCCAGCACAAGCTATCTACTCTCAAACTTCCAAAGGTAGGCCCGCACACAACTTGTAAGAAGCTTTCAAAATGTGAACGAGTCCCAAAAGTGAGGACTGGCTTTAATTTTTTTATGCTTTCTCAATTTATTCAGATGTGTGGGTGAATATTGAACCTCATTTACTCACCTGAATATTTTTTTTACTTCCGACTTCGCCTACAGCTGGTCTCGCTTTGAATGACAGTTCATCGCCGGCCGCGCGCCGGCATGGCACCTGTAACCTACCTACGCGTGAGCGCAAACGTTGAAAGCATGCAGAGTACTGAAAAGCGCCACCAAACGGTAAAGTTCGGAAAATTTTAAAAATGGCGCTCCCCAAGAGGACAAGCGTTTTCTTATTTTCATTGATCAAAAATCCGGTTCATTGCCAAACAGTCACGCAAGTAAGTATACTTTTGCTTTTGATAAAAAGAGTCTTAAAGAGTGTGATAATTACCTGTCTGAATTCTAAATGTTTTTCCTCTCCTAATTGTGTTTAACAATGAAAAATTTGGCCTAACAACATGATGATCAATAGCCGGTATAGCCCCACTACTAGTGTGGCACGGACTCTCACTCCCGATCCATCCTTAGCCACACATCCGTATGTGCAATTTCGTGTCGGCGTACTGAACATTTTCGGCGCACCCACTTATCATCGTGGGCGCAATTTCTTTTGCACACGAACATGATCCTTGACCTTTCCGTTTTCTAAAAACCATTTATTGAATGATTTCACTCACGTTATTCAAGTATTTTCCAGTCTTTTTGCCTTTATCTATTCAATCTAACGGGCTCGCTCTCTCAGTCACCATCTTTAAAATAAGATCGTTGAACAATATGTCACTTGACCTCTTATTATCTCGACGGCTCTTCCATGTCAAGACATATGTAATAAACGGACTTGGCGATAAGATACTACATGTAACAATGGGCTTTTCCAAAACTTGACATGGAAGACACAAAATTGCGCATACGGATGTGTGGCTAAGGATGGATTGGGAGTGAGAGTCCGTGCCACACTAGTGGGGCTAGATGATCAACAGAATTTTCTGCAAAGTACGTTGGACATCCATGGGCATATTTAGTAATTTCAACACAGCATTTATGGAATTCGGGATACAAGGCACTTGTGAACGAAATTTGAGCTGTCTTCGCCAGGTAAAAATGTGAGAAAAACTGTTGAAAAAAAATTTCGAATTGTAGGAGGACATTTATACTCTGGACGTCAGTCGTAGTTAAATGAAGACAACGTCCAACCTGGGCTAGATGATGATCATGATCATGATCAGATGATGGAGTCCGGATAGCCCAGGTGGATTCCTTGACCATACTTTCTTAAGGAGGGAGTGCAGGATATAAAGGGTCACATCTGTAACTCCTATCATTGCCTAAGCATCCTTAGGCCTATCTCCAAAGCTGGTGGGTTAAGAAATTTGACACATCACCACAAAAGACAAAAACAACCCAGAAAATAATCTAGGAAGTAGCGTTAACTCTTGCCATTATTGTGGACTGTTTTCAGCCGTTCTCCATTGCGGTTCGTACAGTGTGCGCACGCAACTATTCAGCTTACCAGATTCCGAGCTGCATACGTGCACATAAAGCATGTGCAATGTGGTTTTTAATTCCTGATTTATAGCATCGCTGTCCCTGTTCATCACAATCATCATGCCCGCAATGTAATCCTCTTTTGTTATTCCTCATTTATCAAGATAAATTACTGTTTCATTTTAATAAATATCAGATCTCTATAATATGGTGAATTTTTAAATCTTTAATCAGTAAAAATCTAGAATTAATTAAATGCTTCAAAGAAATGGTTGATGACTGTTATTCCCAATACAAGCACCCTGCATACCGGTACTTAAGAAGCCAGCTATGCTGACCAAGGTTATTATAAAATAGCAGGTTGTTTTGCAAACCCAAATGTAAAGCCTAACAAAATATGGACAGTTTAGGGGTATAAACCAATAGTGAGGTTACTGGTCAGTCTGAAGCAAAAAAGGGAGCTGCAGTTTTGATATCAGCAGGCAGGTTAAAGCTGGGTACCAGTCACAGCCCCTGTGTTCCAGGGGTGCAACAGACCTCCACTGGAAATCGTGCACATGTAGTCTCAAGGAGAGACAAGTTGACCGTTGAGACAAGTCGCCCATTGAGACAAATCGTCGGTTGAGCCAAGTTGTCCGCTCAGCCAAGTCATCTGTTGAGATGTGTGAAATACGTCAAATTCAAAATGTTTAGTGCTGGCTTCATACTTCATACTTGGCATTTTCATGTCGACAGTCCAAGATGAAAACCAAACTGGCATCCAGAATTGGGCAGATGTTGGGCTGGGCATTGCCAGAGAGGGGAGGATGCCGCGCCTTTGCACCATCTCTCCCTGTAAAAACTATGCCACCCAGCGCTATGTCAGAGTAGAGTTCCAACATCACGTGATGCACACAGTGCTAAACACATAGAGTGGTTTAAATCATAGAGCTGTCTATATTTTGAAAAAGCTCTATTGTTAAAATACTTCCACCCGCGCTGACCTGGCCACATATGTGACCGGCTCTAGAAAAATGGGTAATAAGTGGCCAGATTCAGGTTACCAGTTTTCATTATGGCTGAATTGAGTACATCAAAAGCTACAATTTGATACATGAATGACCCCTGTAGTGCACTGCGTTCTGGAGATATTTAGACATTTGTATGTCCACATTTTCGGATTCAGAAAGTTCAGCACTTGGAAACACAATGCGATGTAGGATTTCCTACTGAATGATCAATTTTTCATCTTTATTCATCAGTATCCATGTTTGTAGTCACAAATTCTGAAAATATAAATGTTATAGAAGCTAATAGAGGAAAAAACACAAAATCACAATTGTGAAGACATTTTGCCCTCTCCAAATAGAACAGGCCATAACATATTTTGGAATTGTGCCACTTATCACCCTTTTTTGCAGAGCGGGTCACATGTTTGACATCTCACACGGTCGAAGTTGAGTTGTCTTAAGGAATGTCTCAGCAAACAGTCGAGTTGTTCCACCGGTCGAGTTGTCAACGGTCGAGTTGGCCTAAGTCCAGTTAGCAAATGGTTGAGTTGTCCGGCATCCATCGTGATCATAGCCTTACCAGTTTCGGCCATTGAAACCATGTGAAGTGATACCTAGCCAGCATTATATGAGAATGGGTCCTGAAAGTAATGATGGAAAGAGTTCCATATACAGACGCCAGTAATTATACCCTAAAGTGACCCATTAGCTGTCAGGAAGCAAAAACATATCCAGAAAAGTTCAATTTCGGAGGGAAAATACGGAGTCGTTTACTTAGAAAACACTTTTTCAGGCTAGTCTCAAAGAGTCTATGCGCGGGAAGTTACGTGGCGTCCGCATATGGAACTCTTTCCATAACGATTGCCAATAACAGCCCCTTGTGCAAGTAGGTGGTCGGAGAACTTGACAAAATTTGCCTTTTCTCTGCAATGACGAGAAACTGTGCTTCCTGAAGCACCTGCAACGTCATGTATCCTCATGAATAAAATGTTCACCATTTCCACTCACAACTTGCAGAATGTAAGGACAAGTCTGCAATCGCTAGCAAGAAGGACAGGCTTCTCTACAACCTGTGCGAGACAGAACACATTCCCTCCAAATTTCTACCACAGAAAGGAAGCGGTGGACGAGGATAGTCCAAGGACAGGGTTCATTGAGTCCAAGGAAGACTTCAAGTATGTAGAGAGATTGATTCCGCCATTGGAGCCTCCAGCGCCCCCAGTCCACGAGACCTACCCCACTCCCTCTGGATGGTCACCACCCAAAGGTGATGAATGACTTGGTGTGCTGTGCCAATTATTTGAATGTCTGGATGTTCAATCGATTATCAAATATTTTGAATATTTTATTTCAAAATCATCTAATAATCAAAATAGTCTAGATGAAGGTCAGTGAAATAAACAAGGGAAAAATTCAATTATTTGTGAACAATATTGTATTCTAAAAGCATATGTCAAGGTGTTACAAGTAAACTAAGAGACCAACTCCAACGATGTTGATTTTTCTCATATTAAATCCTTTTTGGAAGAATCAAGTCTAATAAAACATATCAATATCTCCCTTGCAACACACGTTTTTATGTTTAATAATAAAACACCGGTTTTGTACCTGTTTTTCCTGGGAGTCCAGTCTGCAGTTGTAAAAATGGACATGTCATCGTGACTCATGAGCATCTAATGAATATTGATTTCTGTGATGTATTACCGTTGGAGAGGAAATACCACAGTGCGTGCGCTATATGCATCCATAGCATGCATAACTGCGGACGACAGCACAAACTTGAAGAATTTCAATCCCGGTTCTTTCACAGAATTTCTAGTACGTCCACCGAGACGCACAATAAATCATGTAAATCATGAAGAAAGGAGCACAAACTCTCGACCGAAAAGAGATTTTGCGGCACAGTAGAACCTGCACACAGATTGATCCCTGACATGTGGTGCACACACACATACCTCCATTCTCATTTACATGTACGTTCGTGGTGCAACCAGTCGTGCCACGGATACCAGTTTCAGTGGTTTCTCCAGTATTACATCACACAAATTTCGTTTCTCAACAGCGCCACCATTAGTCAGATTGTGGACATTTTTCATAAAACTCAAAGACAACGTTCAAAAGTTTCGGCAAAATTACAAAAAAATACTGACGCAATACAAACAGGATTTGGTAATGAATATATGATTTATTAAACACTAAACGCAATAAGAGTTTATTTTCAAAATATTTAAAACAGTTGGAGTTTGTCTTTAAAGACAGCTGAGTAATTCCTAGTAATGAAACCAGTGATTCTGTGTATATTTCCTTCCAATTCTTTTCTTTTTTTCTTACATTTGTTAACAAACATTTCACTTTGGTTTCTACTTTTGTGATTGGTTCAGTTGGATGATTTTTGAGGCGATGAGACATTCATAACTTGCACCACAAATAAATGGGGAGGTTAGAAATAATCTTTAACAAATCCTCCCTAAATTCAATCTTTAGTGAAGTGGGATTGGAAAATTTTAAGATGTATTAGATGGTGGAACAGATGAGCTTTGAAGTTCTTCATGGTGAAGGTAGCAAGTTAGTTATAGAGGTTCGCGGTAGCACCATACTAGGATGTCCCCGGTTTCGGTCAGTATGCTCTGTCCGTGGTCAGAACCACACATACTCCTTAAAGAGATATCCTTGCATGGTGCTACCCCAAACTTCCACAACAGTCAGGGCCCTGACTCCAATAATTAAGCATTTTTAACTAAGTGAAGTTGGTGGCATGTGTGTGTATGTGTTTTGTTTTAATAGACACCTGAAACATAGGTATGGATTATTAAAAGTACAGGTAGAGAAAGGTTTGGTCTGAGGTAATGATTCTGGCGTGACTTTCTTCATTTGAACCTGCTCAGGAACTGATCCAGGCACCCCATACTCTGTACGAAGGACACGATATCACAGCGTACCAGTCTACTTGAAACTGAAGTTTGGCGACAGCCAACAGCTGACCATCGTCAAGAATATAGAGGGCGACGTTTGGGTAGGCCTGCTGTTAGACATTCATCATACTGTTTGTCTTGTAGAGCTGTTTGCTATTCATTACAGTTACTGCGTCCTTAGAAATACACTCTAGAATTCTTTTGATTTCAAGACTTCAGGATTTGTGCAGTGTTTATCATGGAATGTGGCACCTTTGTGCAGTTGACAGTTTTACAATAGTTACATTTGCAGCACGGTTAATTTAAATTTGTCATCCAAAATGTATTACATCATCATAGCACAGTTTTTCCGATACCAGTGTGAACCCAGTCCCCAGTCTTACTAAATTTTGGAATTCGGGAGTCTTGAGGATTGCCAGTGCCATCAAATTCTCTGCAAACAGTCTGTAAAGTTTCCTTTACGACTCCTGCCAAGTGTTCGATTAGGATGGATTTAGAAAGCATTTTGTGCAGCTAAAAGTCCATAACAGTTGTCATAATAAAGTTTTTTGTGATATGAGAATGTGGCATGCGCAAGACTGGTACCAAACAACAATCTGGAAGAAGCCATTATGCATGTCATGCAGGAAACTATTCATATAAAGCTTTGTGGTCACTTTACCATTTTTCTACCTCAGTATCTAGCAATGTTCTCAGGATACAAATGCAGATGGGATTTCAAGCTACTCATGGTGACAGACAACTAAGGTGGAAAGCTTGCGGTAGCACCATGCAAGGATACAATCTCTTTTGTGAGTCTGTATGGTTCTGACTCAAGGTTCTTTTCAGAACCAACAGACTCACAAAAGAGATCGTAGCCTTGCGTGGTGCTACCGCAAGCTTTCCACCTTAGGATACAAATAGGAAAGATAAACTGTTGAAGAGATGCACTGAAGATAATATCAGGCTTTTAGCTGGAGTCGAAGAGTCAGGCAATTGTGTTTAATTGCACATATAGGATTCAGGTTTACTTCTGAATTGTGGACTGATACAGATAGGTCAGTTACAGCTGAGTTTCTCAAGTGTGCACAGGATCAGCCAGTTGCCGTTCGCTTGGCATGATGTTTGCTTCTTTTGCTTGGCAGGCTCTGGCAGAGGAGCTAAAGGTCTATCTGGAAGAATTAGCCGGCTACTCCCTCCCCATGAGGGTCCACGAGGTGGGCGGGAGGGTACACTTCAAGGGCATGTTCAAGGACGAGGTGAAGAAGTGGCTGCTGGAGAAGGGATTCTGAGAGAGGCACGCTTTGGGGAAGCTGGCCAAAGACCAAGCAAAGTCGCACCGGTTGCCGTGCCCTGATGTGACAAATGCTTGGCTTATCATCACTCTGCTCCTTGCGGCCATGTTGGTCTTGTACCCAGACTGCAAGGCACTGCCTGAGAACTGATTTCAGAACTGTATTTAACTGTACGCCCCTGTATTTCTGTGGTCTGTGCAAAAAGTGGTCGAAGCAGAGGAGGATGAAATATTGAAGGAAAGGGGGAAGTAATATTTGGTAGAGACTGCTACAAAGGGAAACGACGGCCTCAGAATCTGAAAATTTGCAGGCCAGGAATGAATGTTAAGAGAATATAGAAGCAGTTGTCCTCAAACTCAGCTTTTCCTTTTCAAGTTCCCTTTTTTTAACTGTCTTTGGCAGTCCAGGAGAACCCTTTGGATGATCCAACTTCAAATAAAGCATTGTCTTCTCATTTCATAACCAAGTAATCAGCCAAACCATTTTGCGGAATGTTCCCTTTGAAATGACTTCCATCTGTTTTTAAGACAAAAAGCATTTTTTGAATTGTCCAAAAGCATTAGGACCCGACCCATAAATTCTTTTACTATTAAAAATGTCCCTTAAAGGTTATTCCCTCAAAAATTTTCCCAGATCAGCAGAACTTTCTGTTAATAACTTCCAATGGATAAGGTTCTTGGAATATTTTTGGAGTGTGTATGATTGTTTGTTTTTTTTCACTGCTGGAAATGGAGAGTTATTCCCACTCCTGTGTTGCACCCTATGTGTCATGGGTTGTTTTATATTCACCAATTTCAGTAAACAATTCGACAGAATTTTACCAGCCGATTCCACTGTAAGTTGAGATGGATGAGAGATTCTTTTTCTGATTGATAGTGATTTTAATGAAATACATGTTTTCATGGACGAAGCTGTACGTGCAGACAAAATAATACAATGAAAAGAGGTTCTTTTGTCATGCATATTGTCATCTTTGTCCACTGTTGTTTGTTTTTGGTTCTTGTCATAATCTCTGATGTAAAAAATGACCCCTTGGACAGATCCAAGTTTTTTCAAGGGAGGGTCTAACCTGTTAGTGCTTTCCACCCTAGTCAGGAAGGTAGTGGAGAGTGTTGGAATTGGTCTGATTTTTCCACTAATCAGATTTCGAATGTGGGAAAAGCTGTATTGTTTTCAAAGTAATATTTTTCATAAATATTTATGTGTAAACCAGTGAAACACATTTTAGCCCGGTACCTATTCATATCATTAAAGACGGTTGATTTTGAGGTTGGGGAAAGGCTCACAAGGATATCTAGTTCAGGAAAGCGGCTCCACGATTCTTCGCTTCATAGCATCCTCGCTCCTTCGAATGCTGGTCAACTCGTACGCGTGCCAACTCGCAAGCGCCAACTCATACGCCGACCAACTTTTGTACACCGATAAACTCGTTGGCCAACCAACTCGTACGCCAAAACGGTACCATTAGTACGACGTGCGTGGATGTGTTTCGTGTTGTCCATGCCCTCTATGGTATGTTCGCTTTCTCTTCCAGCCTACCCAGTCCGAGAGAAAGTGATGTGTGCCATTGCGTGTATGGATGATTTTGTCGATTAAACTTGAAGTTATCTATGACAAGCCACCGTAGTGAAATAAGTGGCTCTGTCTTGTATTTACGTTTTTTAATTCATGACGTGCTGCTAATTTACATGACGCCATTTTTGAAAAGTGCAGCTGTTAATGCATATGGCAATTTGGTAAAAAAAAACCACGGTTTTCAAGTCGTTTGCCCTCCCACTAACCTCATATAATAAACTAAAGTAAACTAAACTAAGAAAAATAAAATAAGTCATCCTATCTTAGATGGTGAGAAGGATTGGATCTATATCTATTGCGTCGTTGGACCACTGAATGACACATCACAACGAATTCTATTCGCAACCAAGCAAGAAATACAGAAAACAAACCCCTAACTCCTTTCGAAAGAATATTCTTTGAACTTTTATTCACTCAACCCCATTATTTGTTTATATTAAATATTCAGTTTCTATCACAACTGTCATAATGAAAGAAAACCTTGCAAATCTTCCACCCACGTCCAGAAACTGTCAATATTTAACTCTCACCAATCCTCCCTTTGCTATGCTTCTCTTGCCGAGAGTGGCATAATGTCTCAAGGGCCTACCCCTAAAATAGTCCTGTTCTTTCATAGGCACTCTTGCGAGAAAGGTTTCAAACTCCCCACCTCCACAGTGACGGATTTCACGTTTGATATGTCTGGAGGCATATCAAGATTGCGTGGACTGGAGGTCTGCCCCTATTTTAACGATAACCGAGTTAATGATCAACCAACGACTTAAAAACGACAGCCGGTCACGTTTGCGGCGCACGAGTTGGGCAACGTGCGAGTCAAGAGTTGGTTGGCGCACGAATTGATGTTCTGTTCCCGCCCCTTCGAAGAGTCTCCACTTTTCCGTCGTTTCTCCGACATAAAACCGCGTTCTGCCCTCCACTATTGTCCACTGTACAAGAAAACAAAACCGTTTCACTAATGAGACACATTATAAATATATGTGCATTGAGAAAAGTGTTCTAATGAAAATCTGTAACTTCGCAAATACTTCGAAATATTGTGAGAGAACATCAACCTGTGGAATTGTCTGCTTGACGCCGTGATTAGTCAGTTTCACATGATTCTTCTTTGTCTATCAAGTAAACTTTGTTATGCCAGTCTTAGGACATGTACAGTAAATGTACATTCTTAAAGAGAATAATCGGCAATTTTCTTAATATTCCGATGTCCCAAAGCGGTTTAACTGGTGTTATTTTGGAGGGTTCAACCGTGAGCATTGCACGTTTGGCTTTATACTTCCAAATCTCAAGCATTTTCACGTAAAACGCAAAGTACAGACGAGATTTTACTGCCCGGAATGTCGAGATGCAGTTTATGAGTCTTTTGGTCCGCAAGCTTTCAGCGGTTTGAAGTCCCACTTGGCAGAGTATTTTTCCACCGATAGAAGCAGTGTCAGGAACGCTGGCGGTGTCCCAAAACAAGTCGGAGAAAAACCAGCGTCGAACAACCGCTTCGGACCGGTGAGCTCCGGCGCTCAACAGCGAGTTTACGTTCCAAGGGTTGATCAGTTTACAGAAACTGTAAGAGGGTCCATGGTCCGGGACCTGTACAGGGTTGCGTTGGCCTATTGCAGCTGCCATTTGGTGTGAAGATGTCTGTTCCTTTGCTGTATGTTGAAATGGATTGGGGCAGAGACGAATTTTTGAAGCCGACATTGTGGGTCCTACGCCAACAGTAACAGGGATTTTTATCAAAATTACCACTGATCCATTCCGGTGAAAAAAAAACAGAAAAAATGTTATAGAAAGTTACCGACCGCCGAAGGTTCTGGGAGGGGGCAATCGATACCATCAGACACCGGGGCGGGGGTATTGTTCAATGCGGAGATTTCCGTATAATTATAACCACTATGCCGACAAAATGACGGGAAGCACGCCACCCCCCGTTAGAAATAGTCACCTTAAATCTATTCCTGCCAAGCTGCTCTCTACAACACCGCACAAAGCATTCCGTGAAAAGGAAGTTTTACATATAGGTTTACATACAGTTAATCAGTAATTTTCGATGCATTCAAAGCCAACGTTTCTCTCACATAGCAGGCACTTTGGCCAGGGGCGTAGCGAAGGCATGTTGCGGGTGTGCCACAGTCATTCGCTGACTTGTAACTTGTTCGCCAATATCGTGCTTTGTAAAACTCACAAAGTGGAAATCCGTAGTACGCTACATTTCATGCTTCAGGAGAAGTGCCGAGACGGCCAACTTATTTCGTTTATGTACCAATTTTGGATTCATTTGCCAACTGATGCTCTAGTTGCCGACTGGAGTTTAAAAAAACCTCAAAAATCCGCAAAAAGAAAAACGACGGGTGGTAGTACTATTTGTACAATGCCGGAACTTTGCAATATGTATAGAAAAAGGCAACCTATCTCCCTGAAGGAACTTAGCACCCACCTGCCACCCATCCCACTGGATACGCCACTGTTCGAGTGGAATGAGATACACGGTTAAAAAGTTTTGTAGAGAGTTTGATTTTTTTCAACATTGCAAGGCCTTTTGCAATAAAATAAATAAATAAATAAATAAAACTCTTTACGAAAATGTCATTAATTCATTTACACCCCCGGCCACGACAACAAGAAACTATTCTAATCCAAAGAGCGTAACAAAGATGTAGAATAGGAGATAACCACTGGATGGTGATTTTGAAAACAAAGTCGTAATGCTGGTAAAAGCTTGAAATGTGATCGTGAAAAGTTCAGGTTAATGTGACGAAAGTCCACACCTCTGGGAAATGAAATCCATGGTTACGCTTCCTGGCGAAAAGAATAAGATTTTTTTAGTGATATCTATTTTTCTGAACAGTAGAAGCTAAGAGGGCGTCTGACGTGATTTTAGCAGATCTAGATAATCTGAGAGACAAGTGTGTGAAAAGTTGAAAGCAGCACACAAGCAGGAAACACAGCGTTTTGTTTGTGGTCACTTTTGGTTTCCAACTTTGTGGGACATCAACAATTTTATACGCATTCGGGCTTGTGATTGGCCGTGACCCAGCATACATATTTGTATACAACCTATAATTAATATTTATTGAAGTCGATTTTAAAATGCACCTTCATTTTGTTTTGCCACACAGGCTTTGGACAAGAGTGTTTAGATAACATCCTATTGTTATGTTGACTTGTTGTCCCAAGAGGCGAGCACGGACGGATGAAATGCAAGCTTCTAGATTCCAGATAAAACTGGATGAATCCGGATATTTCTAAACCCTCCATCCATCCACTCAGCGTACGGGAGAACGGCCGCCTAGCATTATTTACTGCAATGATCATGTAAGGTTATCAGTGTAAATCAGGGTAGTGTCCAAATACCCACGCAGTGGTTCTGATGAAGTAAAGCCGCCAAGTATTGGGCACCAGGTTAATGTAAACACTTAGCATTTGTTGCGCTGTCCGAGGTTTATAAACGCAGACATCGTCAATTCACGCCGGCATACAGTTCCACGTCGTGCGCAGGGCAGGTCTTCTGGTAACTTCTGCACTTTGTGGTAAAGTTGACAGTTTATCACTATTTTTTGTAGCTTAATTATCATACAAACCAGCAATAGGTTTTAGTCTTAAAATCAAAATGAGTAGACAGGCTTTCTGTTTTTGATGCTTTTTTTTTAAACTTCCAATTTCTTATTTTGCTTATTTTATGTGGCGAGCACAAGACGTTATGGATCGTAACGAAGTTTAAATCTGGTGAAGTTTAAACGGCAGATACTTTTTGTTTTCGAAATATAAAGAAATTAAAGTTACCATGGAAGATTGTGCGAAATGAAATAAAATGGTACAAAGTGTCTGAAACCTTTCCAAAAATTTCATCATCAGGCAAGAATCCAAAATTCACCGGGGTTCAGAAGACCTCGAACTCAATCGACCAAATTGCGCCAGCTTTTATTATAACTTCACTGAACATTAAGAACTTGGCTCTCATAAATAGCATCCGCAGCCTAAATATCCTCGCTTACTCTTTCAGTTATGCAAACGCGTAGGCTACCGAACGCATTGCAAAAGTGGATTTTGGGACTGGATTCTCACATGCTAACATAACATTTATTCAGTGCTTATTCTTACTGAAGCCCAAAGGGCTGAGCAAATAGCATTAGCCAGACAACAGGTTCGGACCAGTCATTAATGCTTCGGTGTTTGTTCTCAGACTTAATTGTGTGCCTAGATCTGCCCATAAAATTCCTCCCATTTCTGCACGGCGTGGTTAAAACGGTTAGCCTCGGTAAATTTCAGCTGAAAGCGTACACGCGATGTTTGCGCAGCGTGTTTACAGGGTGTCCTTTTTAATCCTTAAAAAATACAGTCACCTACAAAATACGTTTTTCAAATGTTTGGAAAGCCTCGATTGCGGCACTAAATGTGACTTATAAAGCTTCAAGGATGTTCTTGGAGCGCGCAATGCCGCCGATGGCCACAGCGAAGTACAGGCCTACAATCGCCCAATAATGCTTTATTTAAACTAGCTAGAAATTGTAGACAACTTTACGGACTCCCCCTCCTTCAAAAATAATAAAGGGACAATTTTCATATAAATTCCTATTTCCCTTCCGAACCCAAACTGGCGCATGTCAGCATATACTTGATCATTAACCCATGCGCCACTTACATGAATTTTCCTTTAATAATGATAAAAAAGAAACGGGGTAAATGCATTTACAACAAGTACGAAATAAATTTATTCATTCATAAAATTGAGTATACTTCAATTCTGAAGGACAGTTGTGCAAAAAGCGTGCATAAATGGCCTATAAGCAATCTAAGGTGCTGAATGTCCACATAGTTAAAAACCAGAGTTAGAAATGACCATAAAAGATACATTTTTCTGTCAGTCCTCATGGGAAGGAAAATCGTTTATGCTGTGGTGCAAACATTGGAGAGACCGCCCACAAAAAAGTGTTACAACGGAGACCACTCGGCGAATATGATGACTCGCAGACTCAATTTTGATGCTAAAATAATCCCTCTAGAGGTTTTATGATTTTTATTCATTTATTTTTTAGATAAAAACTTTTTTAAAGGAAAAGTGTGACACATTCCCAAAGCATAATCGGCCTCCAGCGAACATTAACATCTGCAAAAGACCTATTAGGCCAGTAGGGCCCTAATTCTCTCTCAAACATACATTGTAATTCTTTTCACGAGTCTGTCATTTTCTGATTCATCTCCACAGGCGGATACTTTTGCAAAGAAACGTGTTCACATCAACATGGTCGACAGCGTGTACCGAACCCGGTCGCTCGGCGTGGCCGCCCAGGGCATACCCGACCAGTATGCCGACGGCAAGGCAGCCAAAGTCTGGGAATATTACATCGGTAGCAGGACAGACAGGACGGAGAACTACAGGCACTTTCTGGTAGACCTGTTGAAATCCCAAAATTGTCACTACATCCTGGACGCCGCCTGCGGGACAGGGTAAGCTTTTCTCCATATAGGTCGTGGAAGTTTGCGCATGAGAGATGCGCTCTTGGCGTATCACTCCGCGTCCGGTGGTGGACTCGCCGTGCACAAGCAAAGTGCAGCATGGACACAGTTTTTTTTTTTTTTTTCAAAATTAATGCCCACTCTGGTTATTTTTGATTCAGCATCGACTCTGTGATGCTCCTGGAGGAAGGGTTTCGTGTCATGAGTTGTGACGCCTCCGATAAGATGGTCCTGCACGCTTTCAGGGAGAGATGGGCCCGCCGCAAGGAAGAGTGCTTTGACCATTGGGGTAATTAGGAACGTAGAGCGTACCGTCTGCGCTAGTTATCCCCGTAGAAGTTGGTTCATCCTCCCATGCTGCAGTTGCGTTGCGAGGCTTGGTATGCTGCGTAAAATAACCCGTGACTTTCTGGAGTGAGCTGCGAAGACCCAAATAAATAGATGAGCAGTCTAGCTTGTTTTTCTTACTTTCCTGCATGCTATTTTGCTGTACTTTGAAATTCATGTCAGTCAATGAAATTGTCAGGAAAAGTCATGGTTCCAAAAAGGCTGTTTTGAGGGGCCGAGGGAGACAATAATATGCAAGTAATTTCAAAGGAATTTTGAAAGATATTTAGATTTATTTGTGATGGTATTCTTTTATATATTCTCGGTATATTGTATTAGACAGTGTGCCAAAATGATACTACACCTCAGAAAGGGAGTAGGGAAATTTGCTTTAATTACAGAAAATTCTGGACAGAAAACGTTTTTCTTTTTCCCTTTTCTTTGGGGGGGGAGTGGGGGAGGCCTCTAACCCCCCCCCCGACACGCCACGCCTGTTTTATGCAGAAGGGAGTAGTGGGATCTTTGCTCATGGTATGAAGGACCCCGAGTGACTCGTTCGTTGATCTTGAAAGTATTATAATGTGTTGAATCATTGAATCATCAGTATCACAACTTGGTGATCATTGAATGCTTCAAGATGGTAATCCATGCTCTTTTCATGTGTGGGGGCTTCAGAGGGGTCATGATAAATGTAGGACCAGCTGAGAAAAAAAAACAGTTATGGTTGGTGACTCATGAAAAGCTTTGCACCTTTAGAAAAGTTACCGTAGAACTGTGAGAAAACAATAAGTTGGCAGATTGTTGCCTGAGATCGAAAGGGTTATAGCGGGCCCATCCGACACGGCCCAGTTTTTATTCTAGGAACTAAGAATGATGTCTTAATACCCCGGGTTTTCTAGATGTGGTCCCTACAAAGATTTTCCCTGAACATTTGTCACTGGTGAGCATCACCGTGCTGAGTGGGTGAAGGAGTAGGCCCCGAGAAAACTGATGAGACAAATGGTGTTTCGTTGGAAAAACGCCATTGGGCATTTATATTCAACTACCCGGTACTCGTTTGACATTAAAACCCTGAGTTTTTCTTGTTTCCTTTTTTTCTCCACAGAAATTGAAGTTGCAAACTGGTTAACTCTCCCAGAGGACCTCCCTCAGGAGGGAGAAGGCTTCGACGCCATCATCTGCATCGGCAATTCCTTCGCTCACCTCCCGGACTTCGAGGGGACCCAGGAGAACCACCGTATGGCTCTCAAGAACTTTGCCACCTTGCTGAAACCTGGCGGAGTTCTCATCATCGACCATCGCAACTACGACACCATCATAGACACCGGCCGGGCACCGATAAAGAACATTTATTACGTGGTAAGTCTACAGCGACGTTCCTTCACGCAATCGCTGCCTTTCAGGTTTTAACTCTGCGCTGTTGAAGCTGGTACTGGTGTGAACCTGCGCGCGCAAGGATGTCCAACAGACTGGCTGCAATGGCCATTGTGTGTCCCATGTTGCTTCACCGTCGAAAATCCACACGTCATCCATCCAACAGTTGTGGCTGCAAGGAATGAATAAAGACATTAACTTTACAGTGTTGTATTAACAATTTTAATTTTACATAAGCTTCACACACGAAGACAAACAGTTCTGACATACCGTTGATTTGACAGGGTAGCTGCATTAACGACATCCAAACATCGGTGCTGTATGTCAACGGTCGGCCCTCCATGGTGACGTTAGACTACTTCATCTCCATTGACAACCAACATGACGAAGAGAACAACGAGAAGCAAGGAGTTAAAAATGAGGTTTACAAGTACGTTATCAGGTCGTGTTAATTATTGTGTGGGTCCATGGAATGCTTTTGCTACAGATTCTAAATGTGCAACCTAGACTCACATGATTGATGTGACCCATTTCGATGTGGCTTGCATTATTGTCAGCTTCTGCTTTTTCCAAGGGTACATAATTTTATCGGTCTGTTCTTGTCATAACTTGATGACGCATGGGTCTTCAAGGTGCACAAGAGCTTTTAAATTAGTGGGATATCTGGAGGTCAGGCGCAGTTTTATGGGGAGCCTATAGGGGCTTCCCTCCGTCCCCCTCAAAGTTTTGTCTAGCTCCCTTCACAAAAAATACAAACATGAAAAAATGAAATAAAAGTAGAGACGTCACCTGCAAAGGGTCTTGCCTCCCCCACCGAAGAACTCCAGAACCACGCCTGTAGGTGGACGATTTCGGGAAAGAGATCAGTGTTCAAATTGAAAGCCACTCAGTACCTACCCCAGTAATGGAGAAAGGCGTGAAGTCACTGTTTATCAAAAAAATATTTTCACCAAATGAATGCAATAGCTGGCTCATTACTATACTATCGACGTCAAAGAAGCCTGATGCTAAATGCCACAAGTTGTAATTAGCAAGATCATGTTTTTTTCTGTGCACAGGTTCCGTCTTTCTTACTATCCTCACCGCCTGAATGCATTCACTGAACTTCTCAAGGAGGCCTTTGGCGAGAACAGCAAGCACTCTGTTTACGGGGACTTCAAGCCATTCGTCGAGGGCGAAAACCCATCTTACTATATCCATGTCATCGAAAAACCCCTCAGTTAATTCCCACAACGTGTCCGAACTCCTGTACAGTGGTAATTCCCAGAAGCTGCACTTGGGAGTCTGTAGGCCTAATCAAGGTCACCACATTTGGGGAAACGTGTATGGAAGGTGTCCAAAATAACGATACAATAGGCAGCGTATTGAAAGCGAAGGTAAAAGTTATCGTGGGAATGCATACAGCTTGTCTTGCATATGCCTCTTACAATGTGACGTCTTTTCATCACTGACATCCAAGTTTCTAGAATAACGAGGTTCTTTAAGTACGACAACCAGTACTGACCAGGAAGTTAAAGAGGAATATGGATGATTTTTAAGTTCGTTTTTCAAAACAAATGATAAGTTTAAAGTTTTTGCCTGTTTAAAAAAAATTAAAATTAAAAAAACGGTCAGAAAACTTTTAGGACTTTCTCAGTATATTTTCCATCAGTTATTCGCAGAACTCAGACATGCACAAAGAGCAGACGATCAGAAAGGCATAATAAAAAGGGCGTTCAGATTGCATGTGTGCGAGCACTGCCTTGGAGGGAAACGTGTACGAGTCGACTCGTTATATGACATTCTCACGGAACGAGGAGGGTCTGAACCCATGTGCAGAGAGAATTTGCTTATGCATGGAGTTTGATGTCACAACTGAAAAAAGGCATCTTTTACTCTTCGCCAGTGTGTCTTCTTTTTGCAAAACATGAACGTGTTTACTTTTACATAGGCCTATTTGCAATTTTAATGTCGGCAATTTTGTAAATATTTGTAAATTTTATTCATAGGAATCAGGTATAAAGTGTACATAGAGAAATTATTCAGAAATAAACTATTAGAGGAAACTCTTATCTTGACAGAAATGGTTATTCAGTAGTTTAACTGAATATGTATATTTATTGCTATGTTTGTGGTGTGCTTAAATGGATGGCAGTCTATAATTTGAAAATAATGCGCATTGTTGTCGTGCAAGCTCATGTGAATTCAATTTTATATGCTCTCTGCTAACAAGTGTGAATAAAGGTTGAGATAAAAATATCAAAAACTCCCGACAGTTTTGTGCTGCAGCACACGTTGTGTTTTTTCGATCTCTTACAAACCTTGTCTTTACCTTCCCTATTATTATTCACACAACAGGAACTGGAACAGAAAGGTTTTCCCCTCACAGAATTTTAATCACCGATGACAAGTAAAATGAATGCATGGCGTGATATTTCTGGTAATCGGAAATAGGTGTTCCACATTTCAAACGGGAAACCATTTTCATGCGTTGAATCCGGGTCCACTTAACAGGTATTTTGCTGGAATTAAACGGGAATTATTTAAAAAACAAATCCAGGCTGTTTTCTTTTTTAAAGTGTGTAAGACGGAAAGAATTCAACATTGCCTTTTATACCAGTCTTTTCCTATTTAGCCAAGATGCCAAGTGCATAATTACAGTTTAGTTCCAAGTCACAACCTGACGTCAATTCATAGTGTACCCAAACTTATGACTGCGGAGAAGGCAAAGCATTTATGGCTGTAAGTCCGGAGAGCGCCCTCGGATGGCGATTTTTAGGAGGCTCAACTGGCAAAAATATCGCATGACCTCCTCCAGACATTCTAAACTGTTAAGAAGACAGGGAATATGACCATGCTGAATACACCCAGAAAACCAAGCAAGCCTTATAAGAGCATGATTTAAGGAAAATTAAAGAAAGTCCAAGGTTAATTATACGGGTACACCAGGGAACTTCAAACACGACCAATGGATGACTTGCATGCAGTGAACTTTAAATTTCTAAACGATATGCCTTTTATATATTTGAAGCATTTTGCTTCCTAATTTGTATTTCCATCATGGAGGGTTTTCCAGGAGAGAAAAACAGTACAAACATGCGAATTAATCCACAGGGGAACACAAACAAATTTTGAAAAAAATTCTCGTTAAAACGACGATCCTGCTTTTATTTATGCCTTCATTATATCTTTTCATTTGAAACAGAACTTCATAGAATTGAATGGTGACCGTACACACAATCACAAGAAAAAAATCCTGCCGTGATTTCAGTGGAATTCAATTTGAGACAGCTACACACAAAGTGATGGTGTCATGATAAAAGGAATGTTTCTATTCAAGACAGTTAAGAAAATGGTTCATTTATGTTTTGTGTTCAATGCCTCTGTCTTATTTCTCTTTGGTTCAACCTGCGAATGAGCTGTTAAGTGTTAGGATGCAAATAATTGCCAAAGAAGTAAAAGGAGACACGTGCATTTTTGTTTTTGTCTTTAAAAAGACCAATTCTGTTTTGTCCTTCAAGGAGAGGTATTCTGAAGAGGTATTTCAAGAAACCTAAAAGTAATGACCCGTTCCATTCTTTATTCTACAACAAGGAGAATTATTTACGAGTACCGTCGAAGGAGTTACTTGTTTACTTCGTCAAAATTCTCACAGTCTTCACAGGAAGAGTTTGCCTCTGACTCAACTCCACCAGCAGACCAAGTCCAAGCAACAGGCAGTGGATAATCAATCCAGAGGATGCTGACTTTAATGTCCCATCTATGCAGGATGAGGATCCGCCGAGCCAGTCACCATGGATCCATCATCAACGCGGAACTAATTGGCACGGCCTGAGATTAGGCCTACTTACGAAGCAGCCACAATAATGTCAAACGGCCATAATTATGAGGAATAAATGCATCTTTCACATTTTTTCGTACTTTCACATTTGCCATACATGTTTACAAAACAATCAGGCAAGCGGGCGAAGGGGAAATAGGGGAAGTGTCGGTGCAGCAAAGTGGGGATGGGGCGAAGTGGCGGCGGGGCGATATGGAGTGAAGTGACCGTAAACCTCGGCGGAGAGAGGTTGGGGCGCAACTCCACACCGTTGAGGCTGAACTGTCAAATTACACTATAGTGCCATGAAGTATATACATTTTCAACCTGTGAAGTAGATATTTTTTCAAATAAGTTCGTTTTTAACACGAGATCTAGTTTCTGCAACGTTGTTCTATTGTTTTAAAAGTTTTAACTGGATACAGGCCTATTATTTAGAGTTCCTTTCACAATTATTTTTGAAGTTCCTTTTATGAGATATAATAACCAATTGAAAATACATATCTCGGGAAACTTGAGGAAAAATGCCTTACTGTTTGACGCTAGTGGGCTATCGTTCTGAAGAGATGACATGTGCATGCTTGCCCTTTTACTGGAATGGTGAGAAAAATGCCAATCAACAGAGATTCACTTTCATCTTTCATCGTGCATGCCCTAGCACAAAATTGATCTTCGTGAACAAAATAAAGAAGCGTCAATGAACATTGAAAAGGGCCAAAACATGTTTGCCAATGACAAACGGTTTGCCCGTATACACTATGCACAACCATCTGGGCCATGTACCGGTCGCGGTATTTGGATTGTAATGTTTAGTGTCATGTTCTACATGTGATTCTCAGACTACTTCGGCCTCTCTTGACTGGAAACCTTTGCGTTTGCTAACCTGGCCAAATCTAGACTGCAGTTGCCCGACAAAACATACTAGCTTGAGGAAGGAAATGAACAGACCGATTGCGCCCGCAAAGTCCTATGTGTAAAGTACCTATGTGTATCAAACGTCGAACGTGGCTTCCACCCATGGTAAAGCTGTCGTAACTACTGTCATTCACCCACAAAGAAATGCAAGAGTTGGTTCAGCACTCGGCCTACTGATGTGCTGAGCACTTTACTGAAAATCAGCTTTATTTTTGGTCAACAACACTGCCTTAAAACACACTTTGCTATCGGAAGAGGCCATGTCTGTTGATGTACACTCACTATAATAGGTCACGTGACTTAGCGGGCGCAATCGGTACTTTCTACCTTAGATTGACCAAAATAATGCATGATGTCAGAATACGAAACCAAATAAAGCAAATTCCAAACTTTTGGAGTAAAAAAATCTTCCTAGTCGCTATAGATCATGCTTAGATCGAGTCGAGTCATACCTTCGAGTCAAAGGTAACCGCACAGGTTATTTGAAGACTTACGTCAGATCATTTTGATGACTGTATTACTTCTAATTGTACATCAAATAAAATGAGATGTACCGAAGAGAACAGTATCGTAACTGTACAATTTACAAGCAAGTCACCAGTCTTATTTTCACTGGACTAAAAAAGTAACACGCATTATGCACAAGTTTACTACATGTTGTAATATGATTGAAAACAGAAAGCATAACATTTGTTGAAAATGAAGTGCCCGTCCAACCACCAGATAGAAAAGCTGACGGGGTTAGTCATATTTTGCAACATGTATTGGCAAGCACATTATGTCTATGCTGACTCGGAGTTGGTACTGACGCAGAAGCGTTGCCAAAAAACTGCCTACTTCAATAATATCAATACATAGAACGCCGGGGCATTGAACCTTTCTATGAAAATAAAATACAGCATCGATGTTACACTACTTTCTTCATTGAGATCACCGAATTAATATGTGAAGGCAAGGTCCTACATTAATTAGCAGTTAACAATGGCGTAAACATGAGGGGGCTGGGGGAACGTGCCCCCCCCACTAATTCCCGGTGCCTCCAGGTGCCCCCCCCCACTGAGAAACAGATGAATGGATATTGGACAAGGCTAACAAAAACTTGCCCCCCAAAAACACACCACCGTACCGAAAGCTGGTGCCCCCATAAGACACTGGTGCCCCTTTGTGGCCCCCCCCCCACTAGTAAAATCCTAGCTACGCCACTGGCACTTGATATTATAGACTAAGAGGAGGGTTGCTGAGGCAACGGGGTCAGCGTGATAACACTTTCCAAATAAACCTTTCTGATAGACACAAGTGGGCAACCAGTTCAGTGCTGAATGGTACGGAAAAAGACACACTTAGCCTAATGGATCCCTGTCTCAACATCACAGAGGTCGACAAACTATGGCCAGCTGTCCATACAAAAGCAAAATCATTAACATATTATTAAAAATAATCATGCCAGCTATCAAAACACCAATAATTTACATGTATGCTGAAATACTAACAAACATACGGCCTTTTCCAGAGGAGACAAGTGTAAATCTTGAGGCACAAAACACATCAACCACGAGTGATATTTCTGCAAACGACAGCGACATCACAAATAGTTGGCTATTATGAAAGCGGTGTGTATGTTCGCCAGGGTTAAGGTTGGGGAGAAGGCTGTCTCCGAAGCTAAGGGTTATTCTGAGTAGTATCAAGCAAATGTGTCTAATTAATGTATTTCTTTTTCATAACAAAAATTTGATATGGAAAACTGACAACACGCGAACAAAACCGAAAATCATACCCTATAAAATTCCTACTGTGGATGAAAAACTGACTTTGGAGAATAAAAATGCATAGGGGCCTCTACTTTACCCCGAATCTAGATACGAAAAATCATAATTTGAACGTATAACACTCAAGTAAAAGCAGAGACAGCTAAAACGGGGTCAGTGACGGGTTGAAATTTCCCCTTTTCACAAATGGTCCATTTGGCGCAGATATGACAATCTAAAGTGCTGCCGTGGGATGTGCGTTCCCGTTCCCACTGGAGGCTGGGAACAAAGAACATTCATGTTTAATTAATGGCACTTGACAGCAGGCAAAATACTTGTCACGCGTACAGCGCAGTCGTTCACAAAGACAATGGAGGGGGATTTTTTAAAAATAAACTGAATCACACAAAAGAAAACAACTGGAACTCCATATTTCTGGTTTCTCGAAACCGTCCTTTACTGACATATATTCAGCACTCGAGTTCTCGAGAAAAAAAATGAAGGTTTAACTAACACAAAGCAGGCCGTTTCAATATCACAAACCTTTTTGAAGAAGTAGATTCAAATATGTCATTTCAAATATATACATGTATAAATCACGGGCACTCATAATTGGTGTCATCGTCCATGTGTTACACAAAAAAAAACGTGAATCACAAGATGGCAGAGAAACTTTTCATACAGAAAAATGCACAATGACACGGATACGCACACGTATACATCATCTGGATTGTACATGTACTTCGCCAATATTCAACTGCAACGTCCACAGAACGTCATTAATCGTGTGAGTGTCACTGAATACACGTACAGTGCTTGTACATAATTATAACATGTACATGTACAAGTGTACATGCACATGTGCACAGTACATGTACATCGTACAAAGTGCACCATACAAAAGGTCAGTGCAGGCTACACATAATCTTCAATTCGTTGCATTCTGTCGATGGAATATTGGGTCATAAGCAAAACCAGCTTAGCTACAAGCCACGTCTTGCCTGTACGGAAGCCTCGCGCAAAATTAAATCGTGCCGCACTGAAAAAATAAAACAGATTTCCTCTTTTTAAAAACTATTACATCCGTGGAATTGACGGCACAATTATTATTGGCAAACATAATCAAATTGCTGAACGGAGTGTAGGTAGCCAATTCTACAACAAAATGTATGTACAAACATTTTATAAATATGCCATCATTGTTTCTATACAATGCACCAATTTCAAGGTGGTTTCGGTACTGAAGACAAACACCTACAACTTGTACATGTATCACACCAATCCTGAGGGATGACACGCAACTGAGTCTATCTTTGTACTGAGAAGCGAGATACAGGCTGGTTCACATTTCGCGCGAAAAGCGAAACGCGAACTTGTGACGTCGGATCAAATATTTGCGTTGAGAATTCGTAAAAAGTTGTAAAAGACGTCAAATTCGCTTCGCTTTCGCATCATCGCATTAAGTTTGAACCGGCCATAAGGCAAAATGCAGAGTGAACACATTTTGTTGAATGATGGCCCAAACCAAATGGCATAACCTTATCTATGTATATACAGTAACCGAGTCATTATCCCTGGCAGTGGTCTGGTACTCATGTAAGTAGCATGCCGGAGAGACTAACTCACGACAGGCAACATGTTAAGAATTACGTCGGTGCAGCGATAAAAGCTCAAACACGCCTGCAATTAATTTCCTCAGTAACAAGCCACGATTAACTGTTCCTAATTAAGAATCCCAACTTGGATCGGTTCGCTGGTTCAAAGATTGTGACCACACAGAGAAACAAGCAATGCCAGTTTCAACGTGAATTTCAATTCAATGTGAATTCGCTACCAAAGGATTCCATGACACGACTTCCTCTTACTCGGAATTTCAAACCACGGAGCACAATATCTGCACGTACAAGTGAAAGCTCTCGCCATCCGTTTTCTGAAGCAGTTTTCCGACCGAAATACTCAGAACAGAATTGATCGATTTGTGCATACTCGTCCTTTGTGCACACTCTGTGGGGAAGAGCACTGGCCTGCAAGATGGCAGCCATGCAAACCCTCTATATATCCGGCACTATTCCTCTAAGCCCGCCATATTGAGGACTGTGTTCAGGACTGCAGCTGCTTTTAAATGTGGCTGGAGGGAAAGAAATACTTTCAGCGTGCAAAAAGCGTTTCCTCTAGGTGGCTGTAATTACACTGCGGGTGATGTTTTCACTCATTTTTATCATCTCGGTTAATACAAAAAAAATGGCCAACGGCAAGCACCCAATAAACTTCAGTGCAAATGTTATAAAAACAGTAGATGAATGCAGATCTACAAGTTTTTGTTTTATGCCCTTAATTCTCGGCAAAATCAAAATAGCGTTACTGAATCATACAAAACGTCAACAGATCCAACGTGTGGTTTATGCCTGTACTGCGAAAACGCATTCTTCCAACTCCATAACCGACCCTCCCCCTGAAATGCTGACCAACTGGATGTAACCAGTTTTCATAAGTGCCATTAAGTTATAGAAACCGGAATGCGTAGTATGCTTTTATGATTAAACTCTAACCCACGTCGTTAGACAATGAACAGCGTACGTGAGCAGAGGGACATATCATGCTGGACTTGACAAGTTCCCTTTCCATTAGTTCGGTAAACCGAATACTTCGAAACCACGACCGGTGAAGGCGTTATTCCCCTTTACCGAGAACAATGGACTGGCCAAGTTCGTTTCATAAAGGGTAATCGATTGGCCAGAAAGAAATACACTACAAAACCATACACAATTGAAAGAAAGCAGTTTCTGGTCGACAATAACTATCAGTAACTATATCAAGTAACTATAAACATTACCTAGGGAAAGTTCTTAGCTAGACAACCTGTGCTCATACCGGAGGATACACTCAATACATACGTGTACATGTAATTAACACATTTGCAGGGAATCTACTGAACATGAATGCCGAGAAGTATCATTTGACTAAAACGATTTAGTCTTTCAACTACGCGTTGAAATGCATGAACAGATCCCCTTGAAATTAAATGCAAAAGTTAAAGACTAGCTGCGTAAGTACTACTGGAATGAATTCCAATTTCCAGCAAGGTATTACCTGAAAATAACAACACAACCTAAGTAATTACTATTGTTAGAAGAGAATTCTGTAAATCCACCAGCCCTACGTGTACATATGCATTCAGAATGTAGCATAATCGAGGTTCTTTTTATTTCCTTGTGTAAAGCAGGCCTCCAATAAGCTGGACAAAAAATATACATGTACATTCACACTTCGTGCAACGAGACCATAACACCTACCTTCCCAAATTACACGTTCAAAGGGTGTTGCCGGTCCTAATTGGTAACTACATATATACACACAGAGTGAGCCAAAACAGAGCCCCGGTTTTAATTGGCAGGGGCCAAATCACTAACTGGAAAAGTGATTTCTGTATCGGAAAGTACTTTCATTATACAAAGAAATGCTAATGTGTATGTGTACGGAAGGCAAGGCATACTGTATTCAAGGCACCGGACTTCTTTCTCGATGGTTTAAAATGCTGTGTCCACACAGACGATTACATGTAAATGTGTAAATATGAGCATATAAAATATTAATCTTGCATTGGCATTCAAAATATTGTTTCTCTTTATATCATACTGTAAATAAAATCTGTATTCAATTACTCCAAAAGATTCAAGGAGTAACGGAAAGGCTTATAGAGGAAAAAAGACAATTTTAATTGGTGGAGACATTTCAAAGCATAATGTCAAAAGGTCACTCTTTCCAAATGCCACAATCAATTCAGTTTCTCTCCAAGTATGGCACAATGTTCACAGCTGCGTCACGAATGAAGAAGCCACACAAACCCTATACTGACTGACTGCCTTTGAATTGATGGCCCTCAGAGCCCCTGAGTGATAAGGACGGCATTAAAGGCTCTCCCAAAGACGACAAAAAGTTGTGGTCCCACATGTCATAAACTCACAGTCCGTTTATTTTCACTTGAATGTATCTGTTCACCCATAGAGCAAATTGGGTGGTGTTCGCGTTGTTTGTGTTGCACCCAAGTTGTGTTACAGAACAAAAACGGCGTGAACCTGCAGGCTTTTTGTTCGGTAAACCTGAGAATTCATCAATTTGGTCGGCTCCATTGATCAGTATTTGCATGACAAAATTAATAAGCCCGATAGTTTACTTCGTAATTTCCAGAATCATTGGCAAAAACAGGAATCAGTGGAAATGTACTAAACACCTAGCTTGGCAAACACCAGTGGGGAAACGACATACAAATTGAACAGTAGGACCAAGAACGTGATGTAACGATACGGCAGCTCCACAAACAACAGCTTCTTGGTGTTCTCGTTGATTTCGGTGTTGAATATGACGGCGATGGCCTGCAGGAGGACAGCCCGTGTGAACAGGTACACCACGACGGCCAACACCTGACTGAAGGCGTACTTCAGGAGCATGATGCCGGCCGCACCCCAGCCGGGCCAGGCGATGGCCCCGCCCAGCGGCTCGGCCACGTCGGGGACCATCCCCGACCGGTGGAGGAACCAGAAGCCGCACAGGATGCCGGAGACCGAGCCCAGGATGGTGATGGTGTCGGCCCGCGTGGCCGCCACCCCGTTTTGGCTAGGGTAGCAGATGCAGAGGAAGACCGCACTGGAGATGATGACCAGCGGGGCCTGGGGATGGGTCAGTATAAAGTGGTCGATAACATCCAACCAGGGCCAGATGAACAGCATGAGGATAGCAGTCAAGGTAACACCCACCACTAGGTCCTGTGACAAGTCAAACAAAAAAGAAACAAAACTTGTATCAGACCACCACATCTTTATAGTTTGCAGCATCTCAAACCAGAGGAAATTTGCTTTCAAGATGTAAAACGTCTTGACCAGAGCACACAGCAGATGTGAATAAAGAACAGGAAACTAAAATGTAACCAAAAATTAAGTTACAACTTCAAGGAATTAGGATTAACAATGGGATTTCAGAATCCAGAAACTTGGAGTAAAGGTCAAACTCTGCCCCATTCTACATTTTCAAAATATATAAAAACAAAATGTACGCATCGCCCATCACATGTACATTTCAACTTGAATCAAGATCAACATGCATTCAAAGGCATCCTTCAACACTCCTGCATTTAAAAATGTTGGTGACATTAGGCAGTTTGTATTTAAAGCAGCAACTAACTGGAGATGCCAACAACAGTAGCACTGCAGACAGAAATACAAATACACAGGCCAAACCAAATGTAGTCCGATTCACATTATCTGTATCTCTGATTCGCTGAATCCAAAGTTCAGACTACGCTGAGTTTCAGTTTCAACCAGGTCCACATATTTTATCTTCCTCTTGAGAAGAGGGCATAAATTTACATCATGTACCGGCTCTACAGTAAATGCCTTTATGAGCCAGGCACAGATGAGACTCCATTCAAGCCTGAATCCTAATTACATTTGTGAGATCCCTGTTATCTGAACAAGACAACTTAGTTTGCATGCCTTGGTTACTGTGGCCATTTCTTTTCAAAAATATTGTTAAAAATGTATGCCAGCCCTTCAAAACAAGAGAAAATCTGGCAAATCCATACCATTACATATCTTACCTGTTGGTACAAGCCAAAACATCTCTTAGATGTGAGAAGCTATTATATTGATCATAATGTACAATTGTGTGCGTTCTTGTAACTGGTTTTGTATATGGTTTGTTCATCAACAATCTGCCGGTCGGTACGACCGAATGTTCGAGTATTCAATCAAACTGAAGGTCAAATATTCGAATAGTGAATTATTCGAATTGACTCAGCCCTAGTCTCAGGTTGTATTGAACAGCTTATTCAAGGGTAGTTGAGTTGCTGTAAGAGGCACTAAGAAGCACAACGTTAAACATTAATGTACATGTATACATGTAGGTCTCCGCTCCGAACTTAAGCATGACTTTGACTCTGAAACAAAAGGAACTCACTGTAACCCCCCTTGCAATGGGATTGAACCTGACACGTAAAATACGTACACAACTTACAGTAATTGGACCAGTAAGTACAAGTACTCAGACTTGTGTTTGGAAGTACATGTACATGTACTGTTACTTTTGTACCTGTATTCGGTTGGAAAAGTACTCAAACTTGAATTGTACTAGCCAATCTAAGTACTCAACAGTACTCGGTACTCAGAAGAAAGTAGTTGAGTGTAAAACTGCCATGTACTAAAGGTTTTAGCAACATTCGTACCAAATGGGAAGGAATTCTGTATTTCACTCAGTGAGGACACCCTTGCCAGCGGAGGCATATCCTGGTCAAACTACAAAGTCTTCTTAAATTTTTCTTTTCACAAGTTAATAAACTCACCAGGACAAAGTGCATTCCCTTGTACAGTCGACTGAAGCAAACAAGGAGAGTCCAACTGCAGGCCAACAATGCACCAAGGGTATGAGAGTACTACGATTTAAAACATAAGGAAAAGTCAGAAAGAGTGGATAGAAATTGGGGAAAGAGTTCAGTATACGGCCATCACTTGACACCCTGTGCACAAACCTTGTGAGCCTAGTCTGAACAATTACTTACTGAGGGACTATAAACCCCTGCAAAGGAAAATAAATGATGTCTGCACTTGGAACTCTAACTAAAACATGAAAGAGTAAAACTACAAACACTACATTAATATTATATCCTTTGAATAAACATAATGTTTAGTTAGGTTCTCGGCCAATTTCATAGAGCTGCTTAAGCACAAAATTTGCTTAAGCGGGAAAAAAATTTGCTTAACCCTAACCCTCCTCAGTCCTCCAACAGGTGAAGGATTGAGGAGGGTTAGGGTTAATAAACAAAGATTACCAGCTTAAACTCTATCTGATAGTCATGCTAACCAAAAAAACAGCTAAATACAATCCCAAAACAATATACATAACATGGAGTTTTGGCTGGTTACCTGATTTATCTAGTAAGGTTTTTTTCTTCGCGCTTAAGCAAATTTCATGCTTAAGCAGCTCTATAAAATTGGCCCCAGCTGATTACAAAGAGTTATCATTACAGCACTGAGAGTGTTGCAGGTACATGAACATTTTATCGGGAATTATCCGGATACAGACCTTCACTTCACTTCACCTCACTTTCACTTTATTTTCCATGTGAAACATTTCATATTAATAATACAGTTCTATAGTGGATGGAGGCCTCTAGGAAGCACAGCTTGTCGAGTAGAAACCCCCGTTTACACACATACATACAAAATACATGTAGGGTTGGAAATTTCTGGAGGGCTTTATGGTAAGATTTTACAGGAGATGGAAAGGAGATTTTATTGGAAATGAAAACAGGCTCCACTATAATATAGCATGATTAGATGCCATACCAACGGTGGCACCGCACTCACATTCCTCAGCTTGACATTTCCGTACATTTGGCAAATCATGACACCCTATTGGTTGAAGAAGAATATATTAAATACTCAGTCCACCTGTCCGTGAGACTAGACAGTGTTGGGCCACCAGAACAATGGCTTCCAATTCGGGTTGTCGAATTACACTATACTATCAATATATCCATTCAATTAGTTTTTAGATGCTCAGTACATTTGAACACATTTGCAGGTGAAGTTTGCACTCTGCTTTCCATAACTAATTGTCAAAAGCGTAATTCGGCAACCAGATTTAGAAACCACTGCATTTCATAACCACGATCACTAGCCCAATGAATTAAAGAAGAACCTGTTTCGACTCTTATCATCTCACCTCATAATGATTCCAAGTAGCTGCCAAATATGTGAAGGGCATCAAGGTACCGACCATGGCGTGTGTAGACGGCATGCCGTATTCCATGAAGTACCGCCTCTCCAAACGCACGACTGGCGGCTCGCTCGGCCGCGGCCATTTCAGCAATTCTTTGCTGGCCTGCCCGATGTACATGCAGATCCCCCAAATGATGACCATACGGCGGGTGGCCCACCAGGACAGGTTAGCAGCCGCCATGGGGAAGATCATGAAGTAAAACACGTCATCTCCGAGCGTGGCACCCATGGAGAACAGATAAAACCACCACTTATTATGGGCAACATAGTACTTGGGTTTAACCCGGGACCCGTTCTTCAACGAGCTGCCGTGCTCGGACCCCGCCGGCCCCACGGTCCCGTTCTCCGCGGGCTCATCCTGACTCGCCGACTCGCTGGGGCCGTTGCTTGTTCCGTTGGTCAGCGAACTGCGGCCGTTCTTCGAGACAACCGGCGATGGTGCAGGATATAATCCAAAGAATCGCTGCAATCTTGCGACCGTGCACGCATCGTAAAGTGGCAACGAGTTACTCTCCGATGAAGAACCAAAGATTTTCGGCCATGTCATTTTCATGTTTGCTCTCTTTGGCGGTTTCTCCTCTACTTGGCGGTGTGTTGTATACGTACGTGTTGCTAACAGCAGGTTGTTCATGGGGCGGACCGGCCGGCCGTGCGCGTACATAGCTCCATACACGTACACGCGTTGTGTTATGGTCTATAGCCCCGCCCATTATGCAGATGCCGTTTGAAATGATATGGGGATAAAGTTCGTTTACCTTTACCTATTGTTTGTTTTAGATGGTTTTGTGTCACGGCTTGCAGGAATTAGGTCACACATGTGGCGGGAAAGGCTTTCGGAAATGAAGAGAATTTTGGATAATGACAAAGGAATCGGGATATAGAATGGCCCGCTGCGATGGGAGACGTTATCCGCAAAACCTGGACGCTGGATATAAATATGAAAAACGCGGAACCAGAGGCGGGGGGGGGGTGTTTCGTTTTGAAAAACGTGACTTTCTTAACCGCAGACCATGGGGCTATTAGTACTAATTAAACACATAATCAATAGCTCCAGGGTTTGACTACATGGTCGCAAATGTGTTGGGGATAGGTTGGTTGAACTTGAAGAACTGAAATGATAGCAATCGCCCTCTGAAAATTCCCTCTTGGGATGATATATGAGCATCACTGCAACCCAGCCTCGGCGCTGACACGAGGTCAATATGGTACGATGTTTCTCTTTTTGGTACAGCAATATTTTGAAATCCGTGAATCCATGAAAAGCTGTATAATAATTTATCATGATCTTACAGGGCGTCGCGCAAGGGTGGTAAAATTTAATTAGGCAAGTCAACGGAAAAAACACCAAACTCGTCTACATGATGAACCTAGGATAATGTGCAGGGAGAAAAAAAATTACAAATCAGACAAAAGCACTAGGCTTTTTGCACACAATAAATTGGCTTACTGACAGGGCATCTAATCCGCCGTGATGTGACCGGCATTAAAACGACACGCCACACCCGGGGGGGGGTTGAGGGACGACTAACGTCGCCGAGTGGTGGCGCTTTCCAAGAAACCGATAAATTTACCCGAGAATATTTCCGGCGCCCGGATCGACTCTCGTCAGATAATAACAAAATACTCGGGTTCAAGGAGACGCAGATGTTCTACCTCTTCAAAATTCTTTGCAGTTTGAAAAGCTACATTGAGAGCGGGGTCTATTTTTCTACTGAGAGCACTGTCAGGTGTTGCGCCGTGCTCAGCAGTTGTAAGCCATAGTTTTGCCGTGCATACAGCATCAAAATTATTGTCAACAAGAGGCCTAGCTGACTTTTATTGATTCTTTCTGTAAATTTTGAGTTAAAAGGGTGCGTGACTAGGGAATTCGAACAAGGCACGATTTTTTTTTTCGAGTGGGAGTGCGTCTGCCGTTACAGGAACCTCTTTGCCGCGTCGTGGGCAACTTTATAACTCAGCCGTGCCGCACTGAATCTCAGACATCAGCGCTTCATCTGGAAAGTTTTTGCAAAATCAGATGAGGTGATTATGATCGCGAGTACATTTCATATTGTTAGTATAATCAGCACTGTACCCTGAACTTCTTGGGAAGAGTGGTGAACGTCAAGGACAAGGATGTCCGACTTAGGCACATACATGGGTGGAAATAGTTAAGTAATGAGAAGGAACTGCTTTACAAAAAGAATAGTTTGAAGTCAACTTCAATGATAATCCATTGTTAAATTCTTAAAGTGCTACATGGACAGAAAAATGTGACAAATGGGACCCTGAATATACAGAATGGCCCAGCTGTTTGTGGACGTAAAGTACTATCGCAAGGCCCCAATTTTCATTTATGAAGCGTTTATAGGGCGACTGCTCTGCAGTTGAATTTTCGTCTCGCTACATTGCACAATCGATATCGACAATCCAAGTGCACTGTTTGCGAGTCACAAGAGAACAGAGTTTCGAGTTTTGTACGGTCTGATGGAAACTTGATGATCAATGTACGTATTATCAGAACGTTATCGCTATTCACACACTCTTGAAAACGTTCAGTATAATTACCCACATCACAAAGGGCAAGAAACTTTAAAGTTTACTCTCAGTGCCTCCACAATCAAGATGAAAATTTCCCTATCCTCGGAAAACCAAATTCCCTTTAACCCCCACCCCGAAAACCAAATTCCCTTTAACCTCCACCCTGATTTCTTCATGTATTTTTCAAACCGCCAATAGTCTTAGGCCTAAATGTATGTACTACTTTCCTTTCTTAGAGGATAAACACTGAAAGGCCAGTACAAGGCTCAAAGTGTCCGTGTGTTTTGAAGAAAATCAAGCAATTTGCGCGTAACAGACAATCTGTGCGCATGCGCTATACACTTTTTGCTGCTCGTCTTGTTTCAAGTCGTTTCAAAGCTGCAAGATACTGGACAGAGCTTGAAAGTTTACCTCCGGTTGGAGCGCTTCCGGAACCTTAGGATAGAAAAGAAAACGTCGGAACAATAATTTTAGAATTTCGATTTTTTTTCTTTTGTTGACGTCTTAAAAATCACCTTGGTAAAAGGCCTTTACAAACTATTTGCAAGCATATCAATTTACAGAAACTGGAAAATTACCTGACCAGAAACAGAAGTATTCTGCCAAAAACTGACCTCTCACTTCTGAAAATCTAGAACACATGAAGACCAGTGCTATTCGGTGTTCCCGTACGCAGATGAGAAATTACTAAATTACATTTATGCTTGTCTTTTGGTAAATGGTAAAGTAAAACAGATCAAAATATTGTAAGAATTTTCAATTTATAAGGAAATAAACTTAAATGAATAATCAGCGTTTACATCAAATTCTAAAGTTTAATCTTGCTGACAAGAATTGCTTTAGGTCAACTCGATTGGAACCCTTCGACTCAAGGTAGGTAAATTTTTGCAGCTTTGTATGATCTCGTTTTCACGTAACAAAAAAGGAAAAATATTGCCAGAAGTGAAAGGTCGTTAACGAAATTCGTCTTTTTCTTTGTCAATCTCCGGTAGACTTATTACTCGTAGATCACGTATGCGGGGGGGGGGCTTATTGGATTGGTCTATTTCACTTTATTATAACAAATCTTTGAAAATGTTTAGAATTGGCTATTTGGGTGAGAATATTGTGCACGTGCGCATATTTTGATAATGTATTTAGAATTTTTGTATGGATTTGAGCGATTTCCTAAAATTCCGTCTATTTTTTCATTTCGTTAGTAATTTCGACAACATTAAAAATATTCCTTGAACTATGAAACTTACTTCAGAGTGGAAGACTTGGAATGCTTTGCGCTGTTCAAGGCTCAAACGTAGATTTTGAAGGCATTGTACATCTTTCCAATCCGAAATTTGCAAAGTCTACTTGGCCGTTTCCTTTCCTTCAAATTTAATCCGATCGAAAAAACTTTGCGTGTCACCTGGTTCCAAGACCCAAAGATTCCGACCAACACTTCGAACGCTCTCCAGGTCCAGTAGCCGCCACGCTCAAGTAACAAAAGTGGGAAGAATTTTCCAAACAAATCCTTGTTCATTTTCCAGTAGTGGGGAAAATATTCGCAGACAATGGGCGTGGGTGTACTGCACGGGAATGTGTGGGGAATCCAAGGATACGTCATACTCTATTTTTGTCCACAGCTACCTGTCATCCTATTTTTTTTATACCGCTGGGAACCAGCTAATGGGTCCAGACCTATTTACCATTAGGTGTCGAATCGCCTCTAATTTTAGCAACACCTGGTACCCATGTCGCATACACTTAATATCATTCTCACAGCGCGCATTTGCCGTAGGTTGTCAGTCTCACGTGCCACAAACTTCCACAAGCAAAAAAGCGTTATTCCATTATCGAACGATTTATTCATGTTAATTTATGTCATACACTGTAAACCGTGGAAGTTCGAGTTGTTAATGTTTGTTAATCAACAAAACACATAGCATCTTCCATAAAGTAAACGAATTCTAGGTCAGTCTTTCTAAAACTGATTTCAGATCAATGAACAATTCGAGTATCACGAAGAGGCCTGTTAGAGCTACTTCAAATACCATAATAAAAAAACTACTTTCATATTTAAATTTTTGATGACTTCATTTTCAGGTAGACATACTATCGATTAGAATTCATACGGAATAAGTTTGATCATATACATGTATCTGTAGTCGCATCCTCCACCAAATACAATTAAAGTATCCAACCCATTTACTTTTAGCGTACTACTTATCAAATACAAACCTTATTTCTCAGCTTTTCTGTAGCTACAATACTGCTGTTAATTACAAAAAAATGTTTTACTGAAAATCATGTATTTCCCCACCTCTGCAGTGCCGGAATACAGGCCTTTATAAAAAGGCACTTGAAGATCCAGCTAATTTAACAATTCACGACTGCAACTAACCTATGCGTAGACTCTCCACAAATCAATAAAACGGTGAGATGCAAAAAAATATTAACTCTATGTTAATTAGGTTATGCATGAAAAACTACGACAAAATCGCTGAAGTGGAAAGAGTGATTCTTTACCATGATTAGCCTTACATCACACAATATTATAAAGTAGATTTCTTTTCTCTACAAAATAAAGACCAGGGAAGGCCACATGGTCACAAAGCATTTTGTAACAGCTGCATAAAAAGGTACTGGTACATGGGGAATTGACCTGCATCAAGTCAAGGCCAAACATTCGCCTGCAAAGTACGCCGAGTAAGCAGCTTTCTCATCGTCCACAGTGGCATCAAACGGTTATAGTGCTTGGAATGTGACAAAGTGCGAACCAAGCTCGACTTCAAAGAGTGTATGCTTGTAACTTGAGTTGCATTATTATAAGTCCATCTCTACACAACCGTGAGAACAGGTGCATTATTTTCAGCTCATCTCAAAGGCAATGAATCCATGAAAATACTCGACAAGGTCCGTCAAACATCCTAAACATTTGCTGCCAGGAATATGTTCTGTACTTTTATACACACTACAATATATATATATAATAACGAGACAGTTACAATTTGCACTATCACAAAGTGGATCGCAGACGACCATGTCACTGTTACAATATATTTATAACAGGGTTGTATACTTTACTAAACTTGATACACCGTATGCATACTGGAAAAGTGAATACTGTGCAGACACACCATCTGGAATTGTCATCATTCTGCGCATGTGGTGTTTTTTTTTATTCATTCGACCAACATTAACGCAAAGCCCTATCCAGTCTCAACCTATGATTCGGGTTTAGCACTTCAGGTTGACTTGTGCGTGGATCGCAGTGGCTTGGCAGAAGCTGGTGGCAAACCTGTTTTGCTGACTTGTTGTAATACCACTTAGAGCAAGATCGGCCTTGAGCTGTTTTTTTAAAATTGCAACAGCACCTGGACATCATGTGCTACCAACAATGCCTTGCATTTCTTTCACTGTAATGAAAGAGACTAAAAGCCCTAGGCTGGTGCCACTGAACGGAGTTCTTTTTTAAAGAGTTGTGCTCGGCTACAATTACTAGCTCAAATTATCAAAATCCTGAATAACAAATTTACTTGGTCTAAAGTAAGTTACTGCATGACAAAATGCAATCTTTCATTACGAGGGCTCCTATTAACTTGCATCACCGCACAGTATGCAGGCCATTTGCTTTAAAGTCCTACATAAGGCAGGTTACATCTACATTCCAAAGGTGCCCCCTCACCAGTGCCAAGAAACCAGTTTCCCACCCCCAAGAAGAAAATGTTCACCATCATCTGTCCCTCTACAGATGGGCCCTAAAAATATCACTGCTACCATGCAAACGGAGCACCAAATTTTGGCGCACACAGTGACACCAACACCTACTAACTTCAGCGATCACTGCCCTGACCTCTTCTTTGGGAGCATTTTAACACTGGTGAACAAAAACCTACCTCATATGCAAATGTAGAATGCCCCAATTAAGACAAGAAAACACATTTTGTTCAGCCTTTAGTATACAAATATAACATGGTTTGAGGTTGGATGGTCAATGTTAGTTCTCTGAGGTATTGGGGGTTGACGAACTACTTCCCGAGGTGAAATAAACAATGTTATATTTGTTTTACTATACCCTATACATATTTTATTTAATAACCTCTGAAAATAATAACATTATCAATTTGTTTCCGTGAGCGTTTATTTTTGTTTCTAAAAATGGAAATACAAACACTTCATCTTTTACGATTTTACATTGATTCTACACACAAGAATGCATGCACACCGTTGCCAGGCTGGCGCCACCACGAGTGCACAGTACAGCCAGGTAACTGTTCCAGGATTTTTCTTTGCTACCGTGCATGCCTTTGCAACTGTTGTCCGGGTAAGCCGGGCAACAATTACAAACACGTGCGAATTTACTCCTTGCCTGAACGATCGCGTGTGCGCCTGGCCAACAGCAAAAACAGTGTTTGCTAATGAATGCACCGTGAATGCACCAATGAGAGTTTAGCGATCCGTCATGAATATGTATGAAGTGCATGTATAGTAATTCGGCATATAGCAAGTACCAGCACAATGTGCAAGTACAGCTTTGCTACAAGGCAGAACGTACTAAGCAGATGCATGTATGTATGAGTTAGGAAGAAGGATGGAGTTTGATGGAAATATTATAGTCTAAAGTTTAACCCAGTACATATTTGCTCTCGATCAGAAATTATTTTACGAGCACATGGTTCATCAATATGCAAGGTACATGTATTAAATTAGTGTGGGAACATCCCTCAGCAATTACTGTTTGCACAACTGCCAAAACAAATGCCCAGACACACCTTTCAAAACAATTCTCCACCCATCCATCCACCCACAACCTCTGAAATCTGTACCACTTAAGCTACTTTCACCCAACTCCACTGCTTCTCAGTGCCACGTCAATTTAAATCGAGGCCAAGCCATGTACAGAGACGTGGCCCCATCGAGTACATAACAAGCATTGTGAATCCGTGCGGGACATAACCGTAGGAGAGCTGGACTCTCAGCCACCTTTTTGTTTCTCTGTTGACCTGGATGCCAAAGAACACCTGCATCATCCTCTTGATGAGAAATTTGAGTCCAAAGAATATGATGCTGGCTATGACCGTGTAGATGGCATAGCGGACCAGCATGATGCCGGCAGTGGGCAGGTCGGGCCAGTCGATGGTGCCGCCCAGGGGGGCATGGGCGTCGGGCACCAGGCCGGAGCGGTGGTTGCACCAAAAAGCACACAGGCCCCCACCCATGGTGGCCAAGATGGAGACGGTGTCATTGCGGGAGGCCCCCACCCCATCCAGGGCCGGGTAGAAGACGATGAGGAGGATGGTGACCACCACGATGATGACCGGGGCATAAGGGTGGGTCAGAAGGAAGTGGTCCAGGGAGTCCAACCAGGGCCAGATGAGGGCCATCAGAAGGGCTGTCAGTGTCACCCCCGCTATCAAATCCTATCACGGTGAAAAACAAAGAAGAAATGCCCACATTAAGCACAGCAGTTGCTTTACAGTAATCTACTGATCAATTGTCTTATAACTCTAGTGTGCACCCTCAAATTTGTTAAAGCACAACCCTTCCTTATAACAGCCAAACGCTTGGCCTCGTGACAAAATGGATTAAAAAAAGCCAAGCCCCATTCGTGTATCTCGTGTACCTCTCAATTCTTCGTTCATTTTCACTTTGTGGATGTTGTTTGCATAGTGCTTTGTTTTTATACACACTCTCTGTGCCTTGCTCCCAAGGACACTAGTACCAGCACCAGTATGTTACTTGAGAACTTTCTCCAGATCCGCGGCTGGGCAGAAAACCAAGCGATACTGCTCGTCTATGTTAGATATGCTCGAAATTTGACTTTTAAAAGTGTTTGGGGACAACACAGGCACCAAAATCAGTACTGAAATAAAATAAAATAAATTTGAGTGAAGAAAATAACACACCCACATCTACAGCCATTTTGTTTTTTAAAGCTGAACAGCATGATTTATCTAATCAAGTCGTACATGTATTGTATGTCAAGTGAGTTATGTGCGTCACAAGCAGTATTGTGACTTGAACAAACTGTACAGAAGTATGACTATCATCTATTAATATCAGGGGCAATCAATGAATCTTGACCCAGGTTTGAGGTAACTCAAATGCACCACTGATAAAAAGGTCCAAATTTCAATCAACAGGTAGTCTTTTTCAATTTAAAGGGTGTAGGTGATGGATTTTTCTCTGACACATTTCTTTGTGTAACCTTACACTCTTCTTCAAGGTTTGACAATTGTACCACATGCTTGGAGTTTGGGTTAAGGATACTAAAAAGTGCACTGTTTGAAACATTTGAAATTGTCCATGCTTTTTCAGATAACTCAGGGCACGATGATGTCATACAGGGAAGACACTGTTCAATACAGGTTAGAGAAATATGGAAGGGCTGCATAGCACCGTGATCAGAATATCTATGAGAATAAAATGTAAAATCAGTGCTCTGGAATATGTGGTTGCCGAGCTTTCCGAAACTGAGTACCTTCTTCAGGGCAAGCAGATTCGGTGAATCTGCTTGCCTTGAAGAAGGTACTCAGTTACCAAAAGCTCAATAATCACATATTCCAGAGCACTGATTTTATATTATATTCTTGTCAATGTTCAATATAGGTTATTCTGTTTGTGGAGCGAATTCGTGGAGCCAACATTTGCTTAAAGAAAACATTTCTAAGAAAGGGTTTTCACCAAGAAATGACATCACAGTTTTGCTCATGAATATGCATAAATTAGCATTTTTTTCATAATGCCCCTGAAGGCACCGAAATGCCTTGTACATGTAAAGTGGCAAAACCAATATAACATTTAAACACAAGGTTAATTGAAACGTAATGATGCATTTCAAGAGTTGTAGAACAAATGCACTGCATAGAAGGGTCATGTCTCAAGGATCACATCCTATGCTTAGCAATTACATGCACTAACTGCTACAAAGTGGGACATGATGTTTTAAAGACCAACTCCAAATACGTTAACTTTTCTCATATTGAATCCATTTCAGAAGAGCCACATCTAATAAAAGTGGCACGAACATGCATCAATATTTCCCATGCAATACACGTTTTGTATTAATAAAACAGTCTTTGTACCCATTTTTCCTGCAAGTCCAGTCTGGTATTGTAAAACTGGACGTGCTGTCACGACTCATTAGGATTTAATGAATATTGATTTCTGTAATGTGTTACCATGGAGAGGAAATACCACAGTGCGTGCGCTATATGCATCCATAGCACGCGTAGCCACGAACGATAGCACAAACTTGACGAATGCTCTCATTCTTCGGAAACTCAAAGAATTTCAATCCCAGTTCTTTTGCAGAATTTCTCGTACATCCACCAATGACACACGATTTCTGCATTATTGTAAATCATGAAGAAAGAAGCACAAACGCTTGACAGAAAATAGGCAATGTGGCACAGTAGACCTGGCACACGGATCGATCCCCGGTACACGTACGTGTAGCCCCATGTTCATGTACAGGTATGTTTGTAGCGGAACCAGTTGTGCCACGGATACCGACACGAGTTTCAGTGTTTTTTTCCAGTATTACATCATAAAAGTTTTTTTTTCTCTTAAAAATACAGATGCAATACAGACATGATTTAGAAATGAATGTATGATTTATTACACACATAATACACCAATAATTTATTTTCAAACCTTTGAAAATCACTGGAGTTGGTCTTTATCATCTTTTGGCACCCATAGTGCGGTACCTGAGGCAACGTCACTCAGGTGGTAAAACATCATGTTGCACGTCGCAGCAGTCAATAAGTGCTTTATTGTACTTCTGTCTTGAATTATTTGTAATATTCTCCTCCAACTTATTTAATCGAAATGAGTATGATATTATCAGTCTATTGCTGTAAGGACCGTTGTGCGACACGCAAATTAATTACATCACTGTATCAGAGCATGTAGCTATTACACACAAGGAGTCAGCACGTACGGAGATCAAAAGGGTCAATGATGGCCACCGCCAGCACTGCACGTGCTGCAAGGACAACACAAATTCTGTGCCACTTGCGGGCTATAAGGAATGCTCAGAGTTGCATTTGCAAAGGATTGTGGGTACCAGGCATGCGAGTCCATAACACTTCCGCATGTCCAACATGGCCGCTTTGAGATGGAAGCCACCGTCATCGGAGACCTAAATTTTGATAATTTTAGTGAGTGTTGTGATATTCCAATGGCAATGAAAGCCTGGTTACGTTTTTACATCCCCAAAACGTCTCTCTTAACAATAAACAGAATTACTACCTAATACAAATTCTCCAAAAACACGCTCAGGAAAAGTGAAAGAATGTAGCTGGTCCAGAGGAAAATTAAAAAAAACACACAAAAACATGAGAAGATTTGTCACTGTCCGCAACTGTCTCAGCGTCAAACCTCACCATGTTGTCAAATGCATCCCTGCGGCATGTTTCCACCTTCATTTAACCATAGGAACCACTAGAATTGCGACTTGTGATATAGATATTGCAGTTCATATTTTGGGTATTTCTTTCCTACAGCCAGAACCGCAAAATGTCATAACTGACTTTAAAAAGTCCCACTTTTTGCCAAATAACCACCCATGATTCATAATTTTCCAGCGCATCTGCAGGGATCCCTCGCTGACTCCTGAGGACTACAGAAGAGAACTACGCATCTTCTTTGTGCATCATTTCCATACTCCAGTATGCCGCAGCGAAACACGGGGAGTCTGTGGGTTACCAGTTACCCGGTGGTGGCGATCATTGCGTACAAAGAAAGTCTAGGGTCTTCAACACTAGGGCCGGTAACCAAGCTTTGTCTATGGAGCCAAATGGGGCAGTTAATCGGGTTACGATCGGTAGGGACTTTGTTCTAACTCCTTGTGTTGCATATGGTTGCATATATGTCTTGCTGGAAAGCCATATACTTGTATGTTAAAAAGTATTTTGGAGGTACATCTGCATGAGTTTTCAAGCTCATCAGACATTACGGTGAGGAACTCAACCATCAACAAAACTTTTAAGTGCTTTATCAGCTGATCATATCGTAATGCCAATTTACTGCTGCTATCAGAGCTTACTATCACTGTATTGTGAAAGTAGGAGAGGTACCAATGAAAAGTCTGGTTAAGGGTCCCTGCATAATGGTTCAGACTGTCAGGTGGGAACCAGTGATATCACAATGTGATGTGCCATGGTGTAGGGGTCCATGGTGTTTTGTACACCAGAGGGAGCAAATGGCACTCGAGGCAAAGCCGGGGGTGCCACTTGCCCCTGAGGGTGTACAAAACACCATGGATGCCGTCACTGCAGGCAACAATTGTTTGTTATACCATGGTCATAGATTTCACTGGAATGCTCTTGTATCTGTATTACGTGCATATTCTATTGCAAGATAAATTAAAAGACTTTGACAAATTGAAATATTTGAACAGTAAATTGGATATAAATTGAAGGAAAATTATTGATTGTGATGTCCTTTGTTGACAGATTTTTTTTGGGGGGAGGAGAAATCTAAGATTTATAAAAAACTTGTTTAACAGAGAAGCCTGTGACCCATAAAGGAATTGGGGGTTTGTCTAATGGTTGAATTTCAAGACATATTATTTTCACCAAGATCCATTGAAAAAAAAATACATCTTGAAAAATAGTTCGCGGTACCCGCTGCTTCATTTGACTCGGACCGGCCAGCCGACCCCGGCAAGCTCGGTGGTCGAGTGGTTAAGACATCTGCACTAGTAGGCAGGAGGTCGTGGGTTCGAGTCCCACCCGAGTAAGCTTGTGAGGTTTTTTCGCAAGCTCTCGGACAAGCACTGAGCATACAGTGCTTATTAATATACGTTGGGTAAGGGCAAAACCTGTTATATATAATTAACATCTCCCCAACGCAAAAATACATCTTGAAAATAGTTCGCGGTACCCGCTGCTTCATTTGACTCGGACCGGCCAGCCGACCCCGGCAAGCTCGGTGGTCGAGTGGTTAAGACGTCTGCACTAGTAGGCAGGAGGTCGTGGGTTCGAGTCCCACCCGAGTAAGCTTGTGAGGTTTTTTCGCAAGCTCTCGGACAAGCACTGAGCATACAGTGCTTATTGATATACGTTGGGTAAGGGCAAAACCTGTTATATATAATCCATTGAAAAGTACGGACAAGATTGAAGAGCAGATGAGAAGATGCAATGACGGGAGCATTTTATATTAACAGCAATGACAATTGCAGCAGAAGCAGTGATCAGAGCATACTCGTGTTCCACGAGTGAAGTAAGACTACTGCTGCTATATCCACCCTCGTACCCAAGGTTACACAATTACAATGCAGTAGACGCGACGCATCAACTCTGGGAAAGATCACCGTGATCCATCATTTTTTGTGGCCCGGCAACATCGCCAGTGCACGTGATGCGTGAATGATACATGCACGCTTGTGACATATCCCGTGATCAGTTCGCAACCAATAAAAATTCACTATCAATGACCATGGTATAACAATAGTATGTCATGAGATTGCTCTGGGCCAATGAAAATACAATATTCCAGACAAGACCAGAGCTGTCGCCTGGCTTCAAAACCACATGGGTGGCCAGTATGCACATGTACAATGTAAACTCTTTCAAAATCATGTTGAAATAGAAGTCAGGAGGAACTCACGCACTGTTACTTACCAGAATGAAGTGCATTCCTCGGTACAGCCTACTGCAACACACCAAAAGTGTCCAGTTGCAAGCTAGAACAAACCCGAGCAGGTGGGGATACTGCAAGCAAAACAAGAAACAAACCCCCCAAAAAATCATCATCCGTAAACTAAACCATGGTATAGTACGTTTTGTGGACAAATACAAGTTCTCTTATTTAAGAAGATTAAAATAAGGAAGACGAAATAGAGAAAGATTCACTTTGCAAAGAGATGTGAAATTCTTAACCAAAAACAGATGCTATACACGTAGTTATGGCACTTTAGACTGGTTGCTATCTACTTGTTTGCACCCAATCTGGGGCGTTGGAAACACAAACCAGACCAGTCTGCAACAAATGGACCTGAAACTTTATTTTCAAATAGTACTAGATGTACATGCACACTGTACACGTATCCACATCCACCACAGGCAGGCCACGTGCTCGCACTCGCTTGCGCAAGAGTCTGAACGTGGCATCGGAAGAGATTGACAATTTTTTTCCATCGTTAAGGTAGAAGAACCTAAACAAGCTTTATACTGATTACTGACAATAGCAAATATTACGTGTAGGTCAACCCTTGCTTTTGAGAAGAAGTCTGTCATTTTTTGTGTCATTCTGGAGGATATGATGAGCAAGGAGCGCAAGCCCCGAAATGATTATATGTCAACCTCGTCCCCATGGACTACCTCGTGCAAGAGTGGGCTCTAACGATCGCCATGGGAACAAGATTGATAACATGTATGATCAATTGCTGGTGAACAAGTATGGCTCCCTGTGTTCATTTTGTTACAAGTTGATAGACACGGTGCTGTAGTTCATTATTTAAAAGTAAGGGAACCTGCCTGTCGGCGTTGATATGTTAGAACATCTGAACTGTAGTGTCGTTATACTTAACTGTGTCAGCGTATTTTCTATTTTGGAATGGTTGATGGAAAAAAGCATGGGGAAAAGACTGAATTTTAGCTCAGATCTTATTTTCACATTTTTCGGGATCTACATTAATCAAGCGTCAAATTCAGTAGTGCATGGCTTGATTCGCACCGCCCGGCCGTGCTTGAAAAAATGGGCCGTGATTTCACAAAACTGGCCGTGCAAAACACGGCTGCACGGCTCGCTAGCTAAAACGCTGCCTCATACGGATTGGCAATGCTTGTTGAACAATGCCATACCTATAGAACTTGGAAGTCATGTTTCGGAATAATAGCAACTAAAAATTAAAAATTCAGCAGTTGATTTCACGAAACGTGGTGTAACTTTAGACAATGCGCAAGCCTTGCACCACAAATTGTACCTGAGCAATATACTTTCACAGAAAGTTGCTTAGCTGCGCTACGTTTGAATAATATTAAACTTCTTGGATGAGGACGATGACAGCTTTTCAACGGCTGTAGCATGTACTTTCCAATGTCACAACAGTCATCAAACAGCTGTTGAATTACCACCACACGCCTTTTTGAAAAAGCTTTTGTCTTTTCTTTGTCAGGACCGGAGAGAAAATCTCGCAGTTCTCTCACAGCCAAACAAGTTTTTCATTACCCTGTAAAACAAAGTTGAAGGCTACATTTCTTGTACAAACATTAAGTTTAACAATGAAGAGGCTGAACGAAACATGATGAGCAAGTCAAATCATTCATTTTCACTTTGTTTGGCGCAATGTATGCCACCTAAAATGACTGCGTAAGTTATGCCATAATTTGTTGTGTAAGTCGTGGACTTATCAGTGCCTGAGTTTTGTGAAATCGCTTTAATTTGTTGCACAACATATGTGATAAAATGTGGCATAAATGACAGTGCACCATTGCGTAAAGTTCCGTGAAATCGACTGCTGGCAGTTGAACACGTAGGCTCCTGATGTAAACATGTATATATGGTATTCTTCTGCACCTTTAGCACCCTATTCCTATAATAAGGAAACAAAGTCCACTTTTACCAACTGACTGACATTTTGAACTTGACGGCTCTAATTTATTTAAATAAACAACCCTACAATTTTCTTACCCGCTTTTGGCGAACAACAACCAGTTACATGTAGTCAAGCCATGCCATTTTGTTTCACGTCTGGTTATCCGGCATGGCCACGGTAAATATAGGCCTATACTAAGATGGAAGCGACTTAATACTAGCCCGTGAAACCTGGTGCGCTACTTTTTTTCAGTAGCTGGGGTGACAAATGATTCATGAAGAGGGGACAATGCAATACACCATTTAAGGCATTTCAAAAACATGAATCCATTACGTCGCTTCGATAGCTTAGTTGGTAGTGATTTGAACTACAGATCTATAGACCCTGGTTCGAATCCGACCCATTTATGCTATTCATTTTCCAATTTTATCATTGTGTTTGGGATTTCCTTTTTCAATTGATGCAGAAACAGAGTCCAAGCATGAACCCTCCAAGAGTCTTGAGAAAAATAGCAGACCAGGTTTCACGGGTTAGTATCTAGTCATTTCCTACTAAGATTCGAGATGCCTAAAAAAAATTTCCTCCAAGTCAAGGAACCAGACTACATAATTCACTTTTGGTCACACCTCTCCGTTGCGTCATGTACACTGCAGTTTTACCCCATAATTTCCCTCAAAATAAAAAAACTGGTCCTCTTTTAATTCTTTCTGATATGAAAGAACCCAACAGGACATCACTGCAAACTTCTCTAGCTGAGTTGTTTCATAAAAGTAGACTTTGTTTCTTCATTAATTACCGCTGATTACAGAAACTGGGTGTTAAAGATTAGGAATACCATTGTACTTAAGTGTTCCAAATGAACATCACTTATTTTCCCATCGTGATCACAAAAAATTTAAAAGATTATACATTTTCAACAGGAAAAGAATTATTGTTCATCTCTGAAATCCTGCTAAATCGTGGCTGGTGATACTCGTAGACATGAAAAGCTATTAACCCTAACACTCCTCAGTCCTCAACAGGTGAAGGATTGAGGAGGGTTAGGGTTAATGTATTATAGTGATTATTATGTACATTGTGTCCGTTATTGCAACTGATTTTGTATATGATTTGTTCCTCAACAATCTGCTGGTCGGTAAGACCGAATATTTGGATATTCGACCGAACTGAAGGTCGAATATTCGAATAGTGAATTATTCGATTTTGACAATTTCAAACTAGGCTCAAACTGTGCACTAGGGCGTCACGAGATGTCCGTATATGGAAGTTGAAACTCTTTCCTATGTATTTAATAAAATAGGCCTACATGTAAACGATCACCAAAACTTCAGTTAAGGCAAGGTGACATGACCGATCAACTAAAAAATACAATGACCCAGGACGGAGATAATGTACATGTAAGCTCACCTCATAGTGATTCCATGTGCTAATGAGCAGTGTGAATGGCATGAGGGTACCAACAACTGCATGGGTGGATGGCATCCCATACTCCTTGTTGTATCGGCTCTCCAACTGAACAACCGGTGGCTCCCTTGGACGAGGCCAGCGCAAGATTTCCTTGCACGCCTGGCCAATAAACATACAAAAGCCCCACACCATGAGAAGGCGTCGGGTCACCCACCACGAGAGGTTGGCGACGCTGAAACAGAATATGAAGTAGTAGAATGTATCATCACCGAGCAGGGCACCGAAGGAGAAAATCGCATACCAGAACCTGCTGTGCACCCTGTACCGGTCGGGAGGATCTGGCCCGACCCCATCGGTGGGTCCTTCTTCTCGATCCCGCTCTCCATCGCATTTCTCGACTTCGGGCGCTTTGCGCTGCTTCAGCGAGAAGTAGGTAGTTTCTCGGTCTTTGTCGTGGACACGACAGGCTTGGTTGGAGTTTGAGGTCAAATCATCAGCAATGGCCGCTGCTGCAGACGAGTCCCGTTCCTCGCGGTTCTCAGTAGGTAGAGACCCATTGTCAGCAGTTTTCGAGGCCAGTTCGAGACCGAAAAATCGCTGCAATTGGGCCACGTACTGCTCGTTGTAAAGTGGCAAGGAGGCTTCCGGAATTGCTTTCATTTTGGGGAGGGTCTTTGATTTCATTCGCTTGATCCGAAGCGCTCATCCACCATGCCCATCCGGAGATTTCGCAAACCGGCCGCAAGAGGATCATTAAACTCATGCATGCATGGATTAATCATTGAGCAGCCAGTAAAATCTGACAATGAAGGCCCGTTCGAGGTCGACGGTCAAAATAGTAGCGCAATATCACAACCGGAGGAAGGTACTTATAATAATTTATACCGACACCACTTACAGGGTGCACCGTGACTGCCCAATTCAAGGAAAATTTTCGGCAGGACGGGGCGCTCAAAAAGAACCCCTACAGTTTATTTTAAAAAGAGGAAATTTTGTGGCCCAAGAATTTGTGGGTTTGTGAAAACATGGCCCAGAATGAACTCCCTGGATTCAAGGGCTCCCATCTAAGGGCTAAGCATAGAAAAATGCGACTGAAAAATTGTCCTAAGAGCCTGAAAAAGTGGAGGGATGTTATTTGAAAAATGGCCACGGACAGACTTGGGAACGTTCACTTTTTGGGAGGTGAGTTTATTTGGGTAGATAATTAAAAATTTCATTGGTTAACCTACTAAAAATTGAAAATCAATTGAGAGCTGAATGACCCCAGAACACTTTTTTTTTTGAGAGGCCTGAGGGACTTCGGTTGCCCCCACCGGGCCTGAAAACGTGGTCGATTTTACATTGTCTTCAATGGGGCTTCAAATAGTTCAGTGCACCCTTGCAGAGAAATGCGCTGGTCATGGATACCACTAGTCTTTATTCCAAGCCGTTGCCATTTTCATGTTCGCGAACGTAGAACACGCCGCGTAAGGGGGCGTATCACGCGCGGCCAATCCACATGTTCATGTATATAAAAAAACCTAGACTTGCAACACCTTCTTTGTAATGAAGAAGAAGCCAACCAGCGGCCATTTTACCGAGCCGAATACAAAGGCGTGGGTTGGCTCTCTTCATAGACCTGTTTTTTCTCCTCCCGGTCTATGCTCCCTTCTAAGACGTCGGAAGAACAAAGGTGGGCATTGCCAGGAAAGCTTTGTATTCGGCTCGGTAAAATGGCTGCGAGTGGATTCAATGATCTCTATAAGGTGATTAAGGGCGTTGCGAGTCCAGATTTCATTGTGCACGTCCTTAGGCCAACTTCACACGAACAGTTGGCCACATATCTCTGCGGCTGCGGCGCATTAGTGGACCGCGGACAAATAGCAACGTCTTGGAACCAAGGTTATGCATGTCCTTACCATAATCTACATGTACAGAAGTTCATGTAACTGTATGACCTTAGACTGCTGGGTACGGGTAATGTCGAACCTGACCTCAGCTGACTTGGACGGTTTCAGCAAGTTATCTGTGCTTGAGGAAATGGTTTTCTTCTGGTGACCACGTAAAAGGCTGGTAATGTACAGTACATGTCACCATGGAAGAAATGAGGTACTCAGAATGCACAGAACTGCTCTATTGAAGATAATATGGAACTCAAACTTGAAATTCTTCAGATCAAGTAAGTGGCTTGAAATTAAGAGACTTGATTGCTACCGCTTGGGCGACCGTGCTTGACTTTGCTTTTGTATTTCAAATCCTGATGGAAATTAGCTAATGTCGAAGGATAAAGCGAAGTTATCAATTCTTGTCTCCCCTTTGTGATAATGTCCCGAAACTTCCGAGTCATTGACTGATTCCCTTATTGGGGCTATGCCTCAGTCGACGCTGACGGAACTCCGACGATGTCCAGACGGAGCTAGGAAAAAGATAAATGTCGGGGAGGGCCCGGGGTAGATGCGAACAGTTAGGTCTCATACGTCAACTTGAAGTGCTCGCAAAAATATTACTTGAATCACCACTTATTCAACTCACAATCGTTACCCCAGTTCGAGTGCAGCGCACAAGTTTGAATTATTCATATTCAGCAATGCCATTGTTATCATAAATTGTAATTCCCTTCCACTGGTTGTGATACCCGTGACGCAGTCGGGTTCCCAACGAAAAACGCTGCACCTCTTAAGGTGTACGAATATGGAAATCTGACTTCCCGTTTACTAGCCTACCGTTCAGCCGCTAAATCGGAACGAACATCATGGATCTAATAACTGGCCAAGGCTGTAGACAGGCTATAATAGATGTACGCCGGGGGCCGGGGAGTACCGCAATTTTCTGGGTGGATAGACAGACCACTGCTTTAAGGTGCTGCACTGTATATCTTCTTGCAGATGTTTAAATGATAAATGTTCACAGAAAATATTTTCCACAGAACAGAAGTTACCATGGTGCATCAACGTGGACTGGGTTACGGCCTATTTTTTTACACGCCGCATATTAATGAGTAAAGTTTCCAAATAAGTCTGATATCCTGTTAAAACTGTTAGTGTTACTATGAATATGAAGGTGACGCAACGTACCACACCTAGAAAAGACTGCACATTATGTTGAGAAACACACCCAACAAAAGATGATTGTGTACCACTATTGAGGGCATATATCCAGCCTTTCGTGTGATGATACAAACTAAAGCAGTAAGAAGATTAGCAGTTAAAGTTTTCGTAAGTCCTTGCTTATGCTGAAGATCATGTACCTATATACGTACATTGGCTTAATGAGCTCCGGGAACTGCACCGGAGTGTTATTAATGTTCGTATGGCAAACGTGGGTTGTGTCATGTGGCTTAACTAAATAAGTCCTGAGTATTCTTTTTCTTTTTCTTTTCTTTTTTTTGGGGGGGGTCAAATAAAATTAATGTTATTTAGTGGCACACACACCCTTGTATTTCCTGCAAAAAAAACATGTGACTCGCGACAATTGCTTTTTTTCATCCAACAAAAGTTAGGATAATAATCGCCGTAAACCGAGTTGGATGGGATATGCAGTGTACACACAATATGGCCGAGGATGGGCCTTTAGAGACCATTCCGCGTTATTACAATTCGATACCAGGGAAACATTATTTATGGATTCTGTTTCATTTTCAGTTTAAAACAGCAGCCGAAAAGTGACAAACCAGCAATCGAAGCGAAATCCAAATGGCAGGGCAACTAGAAAAATGAAATAAATAAAATAAAATTACAATTGCGGGACAGTGAATAGGCTCCAGAATTGCTTTAACCGACCAATTTATGGTTTGTGCTTTGTCAAAGTCTCAGCTATTGGAGTAATGTGGATTGGATAGTTCAGAAAAAGAAGATGGGTAGAAGCTATCAGCAGGTCTCCCGGCTTGTATTTCTGAAAAAAATCAACAAAAAGGGGCCATTCAAACTACATATACATGTATGTTGAATGGAGTGCAGACGTTTTGACTGATTTTAGGGGTAATCGGTTAAACCAATAGAAATTGGAAAAAAATTAACAGATTACGAAATGAGCTTTAATTTGATTTGTGTATTCAACACCAAAGACATTTGTCCCCTTTTTTGAAGTACTTGGGGATATCTATCACCACTGTCCGTCACAAGGCAATCAAGCTCAACCACGAGAATAGGAAGTATTGAATAGCCGGTCAGTCAAAACTTTAACTGCGCACGAAAAAACTCAATCTAAATATTCCGTGAGACAACATTCCTGGCAGTCTATGTACATGTACTGGTCTATAACCGTGTAATATCTACTTCTTTATCGTGAACAGCGCGCCCTAAAGTGTGGTGTTCCCCCCCCCCATTTTTTGGGCAGCCTGACGATGTCAGATTTCTGTCATCTCCTCGCCCTTTAGCAGTGCAATCTAGGTTTTGGGTCTAGGGGAGAAAAATTATTTTTTTTATTTTGTCCCCACAACGGCTGTCCAGTTATTTTAATGAAAGGTTCCTCAACACACGCCCACCCCCCCAAAAAAGAAGACATTTTTAAAATGTTGGAACTTTCAGTCCCTCTAGTAATAGAATAACCCCATGAGTGGCAACATGCCCTCCGTGCATACGCCACTGTCACTCCGCCCCACCCAACTTGCAGGCACGTATGCACACCCTTGAGGATGAATAATTTCTGACCGTTACGTCCATTAAGTGTAACTTTAAATCTTTCAATATTATTCTGTTCTTGGTTAAGCCTTTTATCAAACATGCATGTTTTTGCGCTTGGTTGTCTATGGGAAATACGCTTCGACTCATTTGGTCGTCAATAATTCATTCCTGCAATCAGTGAAGTGGCGTCACTTGATGTTTAGGGTGCTCTGGTAGCCACCATATACTTCGATCATATAGCTCTTTGTTCTGATCATTTGAATAAGTTAATAGGAGTTATCAGCCATGCATGTTTTTGCGCTTGGTTGTCTACCGGAAATATGCTTCGGCTCAGTTTAGAGGGCGGTCGTTAATAATTCAGCCATACACTCAATGAAGTGACGTCACTTGATGTTGAGGGTGCACTGGTAGCCACCGTAATACTTCTACCGAAGTGCGTACTGTTTCAAATTTACCGCAGCTCTTCACGATCATGGGTAGCTTGAAAATGATTGCTGCCTGTGTATTGGTGGCAGCGCTTGGGTCACAGGTATTTGCGGTGATGGCATGCACACCCTGTCGCCCACCTTGGGTGAATTTCAGAAGCCACTGCTATCTCGTCTGGTCCGAGCCCAAGACGTTCGACGAAGCCGAGGCCCATTGCCAGGGACTGACCGTCCATGGTAGACCGTCTCATCTGGCCTCGATCAGAAGCCAGGAGGAACAAGACTTCGTCTCCGACTTGATCGCCGCCACCGTTGATCAGGGCCAGTTTATCTGGTTTGGCTACCGTCGCGTCGATAACACCCCGAGAGCCTTCGCTTGGGTCGACGGGTGTCGGCTGGGTGACTACACCAACTGGGAGCGCGGTGAGCCTAATGATACTAACGAGAAGTGCGTCATTTTGTATGATACCGGCAAGTGGAACGACTCCATATGCAGCCAGAGTTGTGTCTTTGTATGTAAGATGCCGGACCGAATGTCTCAAACCAACTGTGATGGTCAGAAGTAAGCTCAAGTAGAGTGACCTTACCGGACGTCAAGGTTCCTGATTATTCCTCATTTGCGTATGTAACTGACAAGACCAGATTCCAGGAAATGGCAAGAGAACGTAAGCGCAAAATCTGAACGTTGAGTGTTTCGATGATGGGGTACGGCTTCATATCCCAAGAATCTTTTTTTGTAAATTTCTTGAACTACACAGAATGATCATGCTCCGCAGCTTCTCGTAAACTGTTCTTGAAATTAACGTGGTTATAATTGGAAACAGATCTTCAACAATCACCCCTGCAACTCACTGTCTCCACACGAATTTTTTGGATTTACACTCTATTCGCAGTTTAGCATGCACTGTTCTGCACAATGACCTTTTATTATGGCGTCGACCCAGTATACATTATGAAGCTTTGTGCTTCCATTTACGGTACCCAGCAACATTATGCCACTGTTCTAGGAACCTCGAGGATTTAATCTTTGACGGAAGATACTTCAGTTACGAGGAGCAACTTGCTTGAATCCAAGACAATGTATCGTCAAACGTGATGGCGAGCAAAACTTCACAGCAGATATGTAATCTTCAGTTTTAATTTACCTAATTGTGTAAACAGAAGTGCTCAATGGTGTATTTGAAGTACATGGAATGACGATCTTCTCTCGCTATTTGAGTAAAAGAGCAATCATTTTCAATGTAAACGTAGCTTTTGAAAGGAATGACTTAAAGTTATTTAAAGGTAATAATATAGGCATCTGTCCAAGTTTTTCGTTTCAAATATTCTCTCCCTGGCGAGAAGAAATAATTTTGTGTTTCTACGATCTCTCTCCTTATAGATTTTCGGTATATGCTCGATTTATACAAACTTAACTTTTGCCTCGTGGGTATACAAGCTGGATCGTGCCAAGGGATAGGATACAAATTGTGTGCTATATAGTGTCGGATTTTTGTTTTATTTTAGCTTGATTTTCTGGCGCCTGTCAATTTACTATCTGGCGGCCGACGCACAATGATTTGGCAGCCGTTATTTATTAAGCAGTAACACATCATAGAAATGCCTCAACTTTAGAACTCGGAAGTTCTGCCATCATCCTCGGACGCGGAGCTGAAATTCCGTAGTCTTTGTCGGATGCAAGATAATATAGGGCGGCCGTCAGAAAAAAAATTTCACCCTATCCTTTGGCATAACCCGGCTTACGCACGGTAGCCCGGCTCAGCGGAATCTCTAACGAAGTGCATGGCGCGCCACAACTATAGGTTGACTACTTCATAGCCTGGATACGAACCATCTCCAGGTCAACACTCAAAACCATTGGGCTACAGGATTCAAATTAAACAATACACCAGTGTAAACTATTACCACCAAAACCTTATTACACATCATACGGAGCCTTAAGGTGTCTTTAGCGCCAAATAAAATGAATAAAAGTTCGCCTCACTGCGTCATGGATTGGGTTAAGGCCAAGCATTTGGAGAAAGTGAACCGTAAACCTAAAACTAATACATTTCAGATACATGCATAATGGGAAAGAAATAATTGAAGACAATTTTCCTAAAGCTTATGAGACGAAAAAATCGTCCCTTTAATGTGTTTTCAAAAAGGCATCAGTCAAAACAGGCTGTAAAATGCGGGATGGCCAGGTATTTACGATCATAATTAATGTTGTGGAAGGGACCGTGCAGGTTTTTCTCGTTCTGGTAAGCTTTGCAATTCTATTTTGCGAATAACTTTGTTCCTAATCTTCGATGAACCACAGCATGAAAAAGATGGTTTAATTTCGAGTATGAAAGAATTAATAGGAGGGAAAATAGAAACTGATTAATGTTTTGTAAGTACGCTTCCTCGGCACTGTGTGCAAAAACGCATTGCTTATTTGTCATTCAATCTGATGACGCACTGTGAATGTCAAAAAGACATCCTAATTTGGTTCCTTTACAGCAAATGCGCACTCATTCCAAAATCTATAGCTATGCGAAATTCTTTGATGAACAAAGAACGCGACTGTGTGCTTAGTTTATTACATTCCATTTAAATTAACGTAGCCTATATTTTAAATGCATGCATAAACAACGCATGATTCTTTTTCCTCACGTTTTAAAAAAAAATCCAATTTGAATGGTAATCATTTTGAGCAATATTTTAAGTACATGTACAAATAATGCGTTCTCTCGTTGATTCAATCATTAATAATAAATGTTTAATTTTCTTCACCCTTTTCTTCTTACGTTATCCAAAAATTATCTCAGTGTGAATGGAATTCAAATTGAGAAATATTTTAACTACTTGTAAAATGATGAATTTTGCCGTTAATTTAATCATAGATAATGCAGGTTTCATTTCCTTCATCCTTCGTTCCTACTTTAATTTAAAATCCTGTCGAATTTGGGTCTACCATGCAGCGGCTGGTAAAACCATGGCTTGCCGTCAGTTTAAAAGCAAAAAAATAACTCACTAAGTGTTAAAAATCTCACACCCTTATCAAAACGCTAAATTAATAATTGAACTTCTCAATACCAAATGGAAATATGACCCTCTTTGAAAGTTATGGACAAATGTACGGTACATTCTGATTTAAAATCTGACACCAGCCAAGAATGATATTTCCGCAACATTTGGCCGCCAACACAAATATGAGAGCAGTCTGTATTCTTTCGTATCTATATCCTCATGTTTATGTAAATTATATTTCTGTAATCATGTTAAGGACAAGGTTAGGCCTAAGTGCAACTTGGTGCTTTTTGAATGAATGAATGAACGAACGAACGATTTATTTCAATGCTGTCATTCTTTACAATAAGCAAACGTGATTCACATTACTTAAGTACCGAGTACATGGCCATTAACTTGAGCAACATTACATAATGTATCATTTTACATTTGATAAATTAGATGACAACATGCTTAAGTGCAGCAATGTTGCGGAAACAGTAAAATCGTTGGCCTGGGAAAAAAATTGAAACGGCTTTCACGTACTACGTGCATAAGTCAATAAATCTACATTGAATTAAATAGGGATTGAAATATTCAAAAATGCTACAGAGGAGATAGATATAGAACCTTTCCCTTAATGAGGAGAAAATCTTCGGAGTTCTTGTTGCTGACGGGGTAAATCAAAAACATTAATGATGTAGATACCACGAACAAAATGTACGGTGCTCCGGAGCGATCTTGTTCATTCCACAAACAGATGAATTATTTAGGAAGTATGCTAGTAGAAGAAGGAATCGTCCCAGGTGAATGAGTTCTCCTGTATCAGAGAGAAAGGGCGGAGACAGAGCACAAGAATCAACGTGCGGCAGTGGGACGCCATCTCCCATATTCACTTGTTAGTCGCTGAGCGGGAAAGACTATTTTACAAGGACACCTTGCCGACGAATCCTGTGACAATGGTAAATCTACATGGTCATTTGCATTGGCCCAAAATATCTACGACAGTTAAGCCATTCCTATTGGTCCAGAGTCCGTCACGTGGCCGGTCTTAAATGATTGATCGAGTACCGACTCGAGCAGGTACATACCACATTAACCTGGCTATGGAAGTAAAACTGTTGAACACAACGTTTGAAAATTTATAGTTTTAAACTTGTTTTGACTTTCCGACTCATAAGGTATATAAAAATGGAAATAAGTATGTGCTTGGCTGGTCCTAAATTTTGAAGACCTGCACTGGATAATGGCGGCTGATTAAGATGTCCCTCGCCATTGGCTCATCGTGACGCGTGTTCTGCGGCACCTCGCGCAGAGCGTGTCACCCGCAGGCACGCCGGGAACGTACCATACAATGGCAAGAGGGGTACTTCAATAAAATAAAGTTAAAGTGCTCAAAATCATTTTAAATATATAATTGTTGAACTTGTTTGACTTTTGGACACACAAGTTTATGAATAGGAATAAAATGTGCTTCTCACCCCCTCAAAAAAGATCGGCTCAGGAGAATGGACGCTGAACATACCCTCACCTGCGGCTCGGATATTGATAGTCCATTCTCCAAGCACACCCCCCTAAAGTGTAGCTTCAATGAATTTTTCGTAGACACAATTTTTCTGCACCTATATTTAATTTATTTAATTAGGCCTAAGACACAAAATTGCAATGTGAAGGTTTGTGGTAAAAACTGATTGCAGCTACCCTATAAGAACAACTGTTCCGTGACACTAATTCCATTCAAATCTAATGCCTTCCTCCATAGAATGGAAGTGAAACGTCACTGGATTCATTTGCAGACAGAGAAAAAGTGACCACTGCAAAAGCCTGGCGTAGGCCTACTGTCGTCCCAAGTTCAGTGTACATTCACATACGGCGCCATGTTCAACGTGTTGGCTGCGCGCATTACTGAGCTTGACACCGCTTGCGGTAAGCCGTGCGTTGCAATTCGTTAGACTTGACGATATAGACAGTACGACCAATAACCAAGGTTGACCAAGGGTTTCTGTTTGCAATTGCAATTTTTCAACTTCTCTGATACCATTCTCACTCCCACTGTGGAAGTGCCTTTACAGTCCAATTTTTCTTTACTTTGGAGAAATCATAACAAACAAAACGTAATTGCGGCCTTCAGCCTCGGGAAATAGGACCATCTTCAAATCGTTCAGAGTCCCCAGGGCGCATACACGAGCACATGCAGACTTCATTGCCAGTCCATCTATGTATACTATTATCATAAGGACATTCAAACTACAATACTCACCACAGATGCCTCCTGAACAACGTAAGGTAAGTAGAAGTTTCTGAGCGCACTGCCATAACCCCCGTACTAAAAGAAAGAGCAAAGGACCAGAGAAGGAAAGGGGAGAAACTAATTGTATGAAATGTAATCTATTCACGACACAGTATAATAGTGTAAAGCTTAATTACTGGGAATGCTTCATTACACAAATTGTTCATAATTTGAAAAGGATCACTTCCTTTTATTTAACATCTAGGCTTAGCCCATGATTAATCATAAAGACTGAACGGGTGGAAATACTCGCAGGCACCCCACAGAGCCTTGGTGTCGTTGACCCCAACTTTACAGCCAATTGAGCCCACAGGTATTCGGGATACAATAGCGGCAGGGGTGCCCTAAAACCCCAATCAAAGCAGATATTATACGTACGTTTGATTTGTTATTCATTAATTTTTGTATCCGAATTCTATGAGTTAACAATAAATGTGCACTGGCTATGACTGTTGAAACTTTGAGACCAAAAATCCCCAAACGATTTCGTGTATTGTTATTCAGAAAAAAGAAGAATAACACCCTTTTGGGGGGCGGGCTGTTCAATTCAATATAGACCTATAATTTTTGAAGTGGTTGACAAAACAACAAAGATGACAAAGCAAACTTTAAAAAAATTGCCGGTTTCTCGCGCACATGAGAATCTTTCAAAGATCTGACCCGTATCCAGAGCTTATTATGTGACAAATGGTTAAGTGACAAATTAACCGCAGTCCGAACTTCAACATTCATGGTTCTTCGTAAACGTTTTTGATAGTTTTGTCAAATGTACGCCGCATGCAATGTACCGATGGTATTTCAATGAAAGGGTCTAGGTTGCGCCCTTTTGGGCTATAAAACGCGCGGCTATTTGGAAAGATATCTCATGTGCATTATTTGTGTGATTATCAAGGGAAGAAATTTTGATGAGTTTTACACAGGATCGACTGTGTTGAATAATATCTATATTTGCCAGTAGGTTTAATAGGCCTCTTCGAGTTCATTTGTACTGTAATTTATTTTTAATTGGTGATTGCTGAATGGGGCATTGCGTTCGTTTGTCACGGTATGTGGGCCTACGTCTTTGGATCTCATGGCATATCCCCCGAAACAGTCTTATAGATTCCACACCAAACAAGAGGAGAATTTCCGGAGAAACGAGAAGAAAAAGTCTGGTGTACCCATTGAACCAATTCTTCAATGGGCAAGAAGGCAACATCTCCCCGCAGTGCTTGTGTTTTTAGCTGCTTACCTCTGTTGGAGGCCGTGTTGCAGATGTTTCCACGCACTCCAAACCGACAGCTCTATTCCGAAACATTTTGGACGCATATGTTTGTGGCCTTCGACGTTTTCCTGAAATTCGTGCCCATGTCAATATCAGCACCATGGTCGTGATGACAATAAATCCCCCAAAAGCAGCCAATATGGGGACAACAATGCCGTCATTCCTTCTTACATCTGTGGATGTGAGAGCAAACGAAACTACAGGTACGAGGCTGCAAGGAAACGGCGGTTCGACCTGATTTCAACCTTACCTTCTTTTTTGTGATTAAGCCCAAGAGATGTTCGGGTTACTGTGAATTGGGTCCGGTCGAACGGGCCAAAACCGATCCGAAACACAGTGGATATAAACCAAATCTGACTGGAAACCGATCATATCTTCATAAATCAGACCCGAACCGACATCAACTTAGATAAAACGACCCGAAACGACGCATTACCAAACCACCCCGAAAAAACTCAAACAAGTCGTCTAGCTGGGACAAATCGTCCCACAATATACGGTCTATTTACGATAGCCCGTCTCCAAGAGTTTGCAACGCGTTGGCCAATCACAATGCACGAAATTTGTCGACCCTTTCCAAACGCGCATTGGGTCTACAGATTTCGCGTATCGTGATTGGCCAACGCGTTGCAAACTCTTGGAGGCGCACTATTGTGAATCGCCCGTATTTGCCGCTTTCTGTGCCTGAACATAATCATTGGCGTTACGCACGCGTTCTTTTGGAAATCAATCTTTCCGAGAACTCAAAACTTTAGCGATAATCTCTGTGTGACTGTGCAGAAAAATGTAATGGGGGGGGATTCCCGCATCCTGGACATACCTGGCATAGCAACTCTTCAGTAATAATGCACCGTGTGAATGTCCCAAATTCTTTTTGCCCGGTATTTCTCACTCTTTTTACCACGATGGCTTCACTGATTCGACCTGACCTGATAATCGCAAACGCAAATCGAAACCGACCTCTCCCAGCTGAAATGGTGGAAAAACCGAGCTGACCCGAAGTTGAGTTCAGGTCGGGGTCGGTCGGGTAACAAAGCCAGTAAAGAATTTAGGAAAGTCTGCATGGCCGGGCTGGATACAGAGACAGTATGGAATTCCATATCTGCCGTCGTGCGTTGCCCGTCGTGCGTCGTCCGTCGTGCGTCGTCCGTCGTGCGTCGTCCGTCGTGCGTCGTCCGTCGTGCGTCGTGCGTCGTCCGTCGCCCGTCGTGCGTCGCCCATCGCCCGTCGTCCGTCGCCCGTCGTCCGTCGCCCGTCGTGCGTCGCCCGTCTTCCGTCGCCCGTCTTCCGTCGTGCGTCACCCATCGTCCGTCGCCCGTCGTGCGTCGCCCGTCGTGCGTCGCCCGTTGTGCGTCGCCCGTCGTGCGTCGTCCGTCAAATGGGTTGCATAGGACATGCAAAAGCCGTTGTTTAACAAATGACAATGTGATGATTCCATTCACTTCTAAAGATCTTTTCCAAATAAGGCAAGTACAAATCCCACCTGCAAAGCATATACTAGTCACATAATTAATTCCAATAATGCTAGACTACCCCTGCCCCTTGACAAGAAAATATCGCCTCTCTGAGAATTCAACCAAGTGTTTTTTTGGGAAAAACATTTTCAGCAAAAATGTTCCAGCCAACTTATCCACAGTGTTATTCTAATTTGCATACTGTAAAAATGTGCCGACTTGTTTTCATCAAATTCCAGGAAGAAATCTGCCAACCGATACAGATATATCTTGTCCTCTCAATTTCACCTTGAAATCCAGAAATACTAGACGTGCTGTGGATAACAAACTGTTTATTAAATGTATTGTTAAGGGGCAATTACCACTTGGTTTAAGTTTCAGAAAATATGACGTGTTGGTTTTTGTGGCTTGTATGCCATGGTGGATAGACCAATGAGAACAGGTTGTCCAGCACATCAGCATTATTTATGGGGCTAACAAGTAAGGTACTGTTTAAAAGACTTCTGTGAGCCAACCTGCAAATAAAGTCATGTCTAATTTGGAGTATACAGCAGATTTCATCATAGGTATACCTGCCCTCAAAATAATGTTGAATCAGTTCGTCTCTTATGAAAACTATTGGGAATCAAACATTGTAAATAATCTATTATTTACATTCCGTTCTGTGGGATATTGTGCAGGGACAGACAGAAATATCACATAGGATATAGACCTAAAGTCTGGCTGTTAACGAGTAAAGTTACGTCTAGAGTAACTAAGTTATCGAGAAAAACAATCTACCGTAACAAAAGTCTATTTTGTTGATTTAGAACAATAGAACACGATATCCCACAGATTTATTGGAATTAATTATGTGACTAGTATATGCTTTGCAGGTGGGATTTGTACTTGCCTTATTTGGAAAAGATCTTTAGAAGTGAATGGAATCATCACATTGTCATTTGTTAAACAACGGCTTTTGCATGTCCTATGCAACCCATTTGATGGGCGACGCACGACGGGCGACCAACGACGGGCGACGGACGACGCACGACGGGCGACGCACGACGGGCGACGGGTGACGCACGACGGACGACGGAAAATGGCATGTTTGGAACTGGTAAATGGCAGAATTGGGACACAACAAAAAGCAAAATGCGACGGACGACGGGCGACGCACGACTGACGACGGGCGACGGCAGATATGGAATTCCATAAGACAGGCATATGAGAACATTACACTACTTTGTACATGATGTACACGGGCCATGGCAAGCGCAATGAAAGCAGTTAATTCATTTGAACTTGATTAATGAAAAGGCAGTTTAACTGAAACTGTTGAAAAGCTTGGCAGACATGCAGATTGTAGGATTAAGGGGTTTCGTTTTCTAATCTACCAAAAATGTATTCTATGAAAAATTTCATACAAACGATGACACAAACCCAATATGTCGCACGAACTTCCGGAGTAACCGCCAACGCACCTGTAACATAACGAAAAGTGTCGAATGAGATTGTTTCAACCTATTGACTTAGGACATTGATAGCTGCAGGCATAATACAATTACACGACATTCATTATTAGCGTTTGAAGTATCTCTGTTACTTATTTGTGCTCTGTTATCAGAAAAAACGAAAAGAAAAACGCAGGTTAAAATATGCTGACAACCGATCAAGGTTTTTAGTATCTACTCAGTTGGATAAATAGCAAGGTAAACACCTACCAGTAACGCTCATTAATTAGAGCTGTATGGAAACCAAGTTTTGAGCTATTGTTATTTTGCGAATTTGTGTACTTTATCTACAAGGGCGGATCCCCAGAACCCAATTTTAAACAGGCAAACGAATGGGTTTTTGGAGGAGCCCAAAAATATGGAAATCTATTTTTCATGAAACCTTTTTACGGCCTTTCTGAAGGGTATGGGTCTTTTCACACGCATTTTCGAAGAAAGGGATAGGAAATAAACCAACAAATGCACTTTTCTTTCAGTATTTTCTTAAAATATTGTTGACTCCTTTCGGGGGGGGAGTGGCTTCCGTTGCCCCCCCCCCACCCATGCCTATGTAATTTGGACCCTTCACCGAACATACTCGCAAGAGTACACGGGATCCTGAAGGCCTCTGAGTTGCGTACAGTTGCCGCCGTTTTTGCAGAAGTCTGGTGGACAGCCTTCATTTGCCACTGTACAAAAACATACAGAAAGGCGCTGGTGATCATCACACAAACACTCAATAACGTTCGATGAAGGTAATATTCGGATCTATTTCTCTGTACAGTCATCCCATTATGGTAGTTTTCGGTGTGGGACGCAGTACAAGCAATGTGAATGAATGTCCAATGAATCAAATTAGACTGAACTTGAAATGAAGAAAGAGAATTTTGGTTGCCGGATTTGTTAATTGGAACTGATATTGCTGATATCATATTGATTCATTAGCATCACATTTTTACATCACATATATATCGAACGCACCTGTTGCATACGTTGCTGAAGGGTCAATAGTGAGCAAACTATGTGCATTCCTTTCAGCCTCTCCAGCGCTGTTCAGCACGTCGACCAAAGCCTCAGGCTCGACCATCGAATTCACTGGGTAGATGGCAGCACCGCTAACCAACAAACTCCCGTTGCGTATGGAAGAAACAACGAAATCCACAACGAAAGCCGTGGTCGGTGAGCTTCGGAGGACTTCAATCACCTTCGAGAAATGACACATATAAAACGATAGAAGTGATTTCTTTACCAACTGGCGGACCCAGAGGTATCGACCGCTGCAATACCCCCTTACTTGGTTCGGACGCAAACCATATTTTCGCACAGTTTCATTTCATGCTCTCCCGAAAGTAAGTGAAACGTCCAATAATTTAGTCTCAAACATCTGCAGAAAGGCAAAACAGTATATTGTCAAGCACCTGCTCCCTCCAAAATGACCATTGCCTCTCAAAAAAATTGTATGATGCAGAATATGTTTCTCCCTATTTGTAACTAAATACACTTTAACGGGTGAACCTACCGCCACAGTCACTTTTGATGATATTTCACGGAATGCCTGGGAGGTGCTGTCGGCCAGAATATCGGTATATCTAGCTGTTGTTCCATTTAACGCCAGGATTCTGAGTCGAAGGATTATATCAAATGCTGGAAGAAGAAAGGGTATCACCTTTAACCCTCAAAGAGCCGGGTTATTTTGACTCATCTTACAGCCAGGGAGGGAGCAGATTACGCCCCCTCCCCCAAGTTAACTCGCCTGATTTTCTTTTAAACTTGGCATGCATAAACATACACTCTTTATAATTACAAATGTGAAGTTTGAACTCAATCAGACATAAATTATGGTTTGGTGTCATTTGAAGTTCATTGCTATATGTGTACCAGTACGGGTGCATTGAGCACCGTAGTGGAAAAGTATACATTTATGGCTGACCCGGCTCCGATTTTTGCAAAAAAGTGTCAAAATGACCGCAAACAGTTACTCTAAAACTCTTAATTAAGGCTCAACTTAAAAAAGGCACTGCAGCGATATAGGAAAAAAATGTTGAGGGGCTCCCCCAGCTCTTTTAGGGATGAAGTAAATTGAACGTGCACTAAAATGCAACCTCGATTCAACAGGCTGCGTGCGCGCAAAGCATGGTAGGATGGCTCGACCAGATCGTTCCTATGGGAACGAGGTTGACTAGAATGGGCTGTATCCACTGATCTATATTATGCTGACAGTGGCTGATCATTGATCTCCATTAAATAGACTGGATAGGACATCGCGCATTGTTTGTGCACAAAATACGCGGCCGAACAATGGCGGCGCTTCAGGAGGGTAATGTGATGCTGTATCCTGTGCCTTTCTGGCCAACATAACCTTTTTCTCATGGGATGTTGGCTAAGCCCTCGGCCTCCCTCCCGAAAACAAGCCAAAAATAAACAAAAAACGCAAGAAAATTACTTCCAGATCGATGGGCTGTATTCACAAGTCGGCCATATTGAATTGAAAGTAGGGTGTAATTTTTGCACCCGGAAACACGGATGAAAGCGCTGAAATAAAACTTCATTACAAGTTCAGGTCATTTATACTGATGAAGAATTTTAGTTTGTGATTAATTAGATTAAATGTTTTAAGCCACACTTGAAAAAAAATGAAAACGAAAGGAAGGCATTAAACCCCAAATAGTCTGACGCCAACCCTCATTATATTTCATTAAATAAGAACATTCCAGGAATACCATCGATAATAGCTTCTCTGTGAAGACGGCCTATTACCAAATTTTTCAAGAGGATGCATAAGATCTGGGTAGCGAAGAATGCATTATCCTTCAACAAACACGTTTCACTTTGATTTCTCACAATACATCTCTCATAATGTTGCCAGGAAATCTTTAAAATTCGTACTTGGCTTTCGCTTTTTGCGGTCGTTAGGCTATTTGGGGGTATCGATGATAAATAGAACGAGAGCTTCTATGTATGTTTGCAACAGAACATAGGGCTTTTTCGCTTTTCAATGAATATGTCATCGTCATGATTGCATATCTGCAAAGTTCCATCCCGCTGGGACACTTCAAAGATGTAGGGCTTTAAAGGATGCACCTTTCATGTCACGTGACTTATCAATTGATGACGTCATTATCCCATGAGGTCAATTTTCGCCAATCACACACTCCCTTCGAAATATCTCCAAAGTTTCAACCCGCTTGCACATGCACTTCCAGAGAAAGAAAGCTTTAAATGATGCATCTTTAATATCACATGACGTTTCAACTGATGACGTCATCATTTCAGGACGTCAATCGTTTCAGGACGTCTATCATACATTCCCAACTTTCAACCCGCTGTGACCTTTATTCTAGGGGATACAGGGCTTGAAAGGGTGCACCTTTAATGTCACGTGACTTGTCAACTAACCACGTCATCATCCAATGAGGTCAATTTTTGTCTATCACACATCCCCTTCCAGATATCTGCTAAGTTTCAACCCACTGGGACATATACTTTTGGAGATATAGGGCTTTAAATGATGGATCTTCAATGTCACGCGACTTATCAATCGATAAAGTCATCATTCCATGAGGTCAATTTTCCTCTATCACACACCTCCTTCCAGACATCTGCTAAGTTTCAACCCACTGGGACATGTACCTTTGGAGATATAGGGCTTTAAATGATAGATCTTGAATGTCACATGACTTGTCTGCTGATGGCATTGTCATCACGTGAGGTTTTTGTCGTCGGACGGCGCTTCATGTGTGTGGAGAAGTACACCAGTTATGCACTTAATGCAGCGGACTCCAATGTTTTAGCTGTCATCTCGTGGACAATTCACGCTTATATTTGTTACGGTTGATTTCTTCGAAATTGAATTAAAAAATCTAATTGTGATGCCAAAGTGATGTCATGTTTCTACATTCATCTTTGCTGATGGTCGTTGCTTGTACCAAGTTTCATTTTCTCAAGCGGTCAAAATCTACGCCATTCTGGCTGTTGAAAAACGTGTACAAAACCTATGGGGAAAACTAATACTCGAAATTCAATAAAAAAAATCAGACGATGACGTCATCATGACGTCACTCTTCAGCATACATCTATGCAATAATGATTATGCCTATGCCAGCTAAGAATGCTGTGCGACAAATATTAATGGCAAACGTGCTGCACAGAAAAAACGTGTGCAAAGTCTACGGGCTTTTGGCCCAAAAGAAGACCCCCCCCCAAAAAAATCCTGAGGATCGGAAAGGCTTTTTCGCAAAATTGCGAAAAAGCCAAATATACTCCGATCTCCAAATGACCCTATCAATCGTGAATGGCTTGCTAGTTTGCTGTTGATGAGTGCTTTGTTGCCCCCAGAAAAAAATCCTAGCGTCGTGCATGGATATCCCATCTGCAATCTCAGAGGATGCATGAACATGACTGTTTTTGTCGGGGAGCTCAAGCCGGCCCACGCGTTGGGAATTCGGAAGCGTTATAGTACTCCGGTCGACTCATGTCGCCAAGTGCCCAGTATGGTTCTTATTATTTACATTCAAGAGCCTTTATATACCAGGTTAATGTCATGACACTTCAAGTACCGCAATAGATTTCGATATACACTGTACTTTCTGCTCTGAGAGTTTAATTTTCAAAGAATGGTATGCTTTACTTTTCGGCAAAATTTCTGTCGCCGAGTCGGCAACAGTTGGTTGGTAAATTGATGGTGTTTCGGCAGACGATCGATCAGTCGTCATTGCGGAATCAGTTGGCTGTTGTTTGATGGATGGTCGACCTGTCGTTATAAATGGTATATCAGTGGTAGGCAGTGTCTTGGTAGATGGTCGACTAGTTGCTGATGCACTGTCAGTTGTTGAAAGTTTTGTGTTGAATGATCGGTCAGTTGATGATGATGCATCAGTTGTAGACAGCCGGGATGTAGCTGGTCGACCTGTTGTTAATGCAAAGTCAGTTGTAGGAAGTTCCGTGACGGATGATCGAGCAGTCACTAACGCAGAATCAGTTGTTAGCAGCTTTGTGGTCGACGATCCACCAGCCGTTAATGATGCATCAGTCGCGGTTATTTCTGTGGTGGATGATAGACCAGTCGGTAATGCAGAATCAGTTGTTTGCAGCTTTGTGGTCGACGGTCCACCAGCCGTTAATGATGCATCAGTCGTGGTTATTTCTGTGGTGGATGATAGACCAGTCGGTAATGCAGAATCAGTTGTTTGCAGCTTTGTGGTCGATGATCCACCAGCTGTTAATGATGTATCAGTCGCAGTTATTTCTGTGGTGGATGATAGACCAGTCGGTAATGTAGAATCACTTGTTTGCAGCTTTGTAGTCGGTGATCCACCAGCCGCTAATGATGCATCAGTCGTGGTTATTTCTGTGGTGGATGATAGACCAGTCGGTAATGTAGAATCACTTGTTTGCAGCTTTGTAGTCGATGATCCACCAGCCGTTAATGATGCATCAGTCGCAGTTATTTCTGTGGTGGATGATAGACCAGTCGGTAATGTAGAATCACTTGTTTGCAGCTTTGTAGTCGATGATCCACCAGCCGCTAATGATGCATCAGTCGTGGTTATTTCTGTGGTGGATGATAGACCAGTCGGTAATATAGAATCACTTGTTTGCAGCTTTGTGGTCGATGATCCACCAGCCGTTAATGATGCATGAGTCGTGGTTATTTCTGTGGTGGATGATAGACCAGTCGGTAATGTAGAATCACTTGTTTGCAGCTTTGTAGTCGATGATCCACCAGCCGTTAATGATGCATTAGTCGCGGTTATTTCTGTGGTGGATGATAGACCAGTCGGTAACGTAGAATCACTTGTTTGCAGCTTTGTGGTCGATGATCCACCAGTCGTTAATGATGCACGAGTCGTGGTTATTTCTGTGGTGGATGATATACCAGTCGGTAATGTAGAATCACTTGTTTGCAGCTTTGTGGTCGATGATCCACCAGCCGATAATGATGCATCAGTCGTGGTTATTTCTGTGGTGGATGATAGACCAGTCGGTAATGTAGAATCACTTGTTTGCAGCTTTGTGGTCGATGATCCACCAGCCGCTAATGATGCATCAGTCGTGGTTATTTCTGTGGTGGATGATAGACCAGTCGGTAATGTAGAATCACTTGTTTGCAGCTTTGTGGTCGATGATCCACCAGCCGATAATGATGCATCAGTCGTGGTTATTTCTGTGGTGGATGATAGATCAGTCGGTAATGTAGAATTACTTGTTTGCAGCTCTGTGGTCGATGATCGACCAGTCGTTAATGATGCCTTAGTCATGGTTATTTCTGTGATGGATGATAGACCAGTCTGTAATGTAGAATCACTTGTTTGCAGCTTTGTGGTCGATGATCCACCAGCCGATAATGATGCATCAGTCGTGGTTATTTCTGTGGTGGATGATAGACCAGTCGGTAATGTAGAATTACTTGTTTGCAGCTCTGTGGTCGATGATCGACCAGTCGTTAATGATGCCTTAGTCATGGTTATTTCTGTGATGGATGATAGACCAGTCTGTAACGCAGGCTCAGTTGTGGGCGGATTTGTGGTGGAGGATCGACCCGTCGTTAATGATGCATTAGTTGCAGGCAGTGCGGTGGTGGAGGGTCGACTAGTCAGTAATGTATGATCGGTAGTGATGGACGATCGATCAGTTGTTAATGATGCGTCCCATGGAACGGTCGTGATCTGTGATGCATCGGTTGTAAGCAGCTGTGTGGTGGATGGTCGACCAGTTGTCAATGCAGGATCAGTTGGTTCCAGTTCTGTGGTGAATAACCCATTAGTAGCTGACGATGCATTATTTGATTCCACAGTGTACAGGTAGCCACCTGCCGTTGTTGTTTCTGGGAAAATGACACAAGCAAATTTAAACAAAATTATATCTGTTATGCGACTTTAAATGTGCGTTATACCATATAGACCTGGAGGAGAAAAAACAGCGGACTGCCAACTCCAGGGGGCGCACGGCGCATTGCGTGTAAACTGTTCCGTCAGCCGGAAGCTCTGGAGTTGCCGGTACAGGGAACTTCTGGTTGACCTTTGAAGCGTTATTCACGTGCGATGAACGAAGCAACCGGTGCTGCACTGGTAATTTTGCCTTTTTCGTGGAAAAAAATCGCAAAATAGACGAGATAGACAACATACACTTATGTTATGACATTGTGATAATTATGAGTATACTGACGTGAGAATTATTGAGCCTTTTAGACAAGGAAAGCTGTATTCTTTTCTGATGCACCAATCATGACAATCGACAAAGATGATCGAGTACTGCTGTTAGCTCTCACGACAGCCAGGTCTGGTTGGGTTAGCCCAGCAAAACATTTTTTTCTGACTTGTAAAGCAATTTTCAGAGTTATACTCATCTGGTGGGGTTTTCGAATTTTTCAAGGGGAAAAATAGTACATGTTCCCCCGTTCAGATTCAAGTCTTCTAACAATATTTTCAATGCTAGGCCCATTTGCAAATTTGTGTTTTTCTACAAGATTTAAACTTACATTTTAAAGGGGCATCGTGTTACATTAGAAAAAATGTGTGGGAAACATGAAGGCCCATAGCATAATTTCCCCAATGACTTCGTACATGAACTGTCATACTTCACAAACTGTATGTAATATGATCTTTATAAGCAGTCGGAATTGTTTGGGGGGAAAAAGTGACAAGATGTGGAATAGAGCAGAGTTCTGTAGAATTCTGCAGGTATTCATGTAAAAAATTATGTGACTCATTTGAAATGTGTAATGTGCAATAGTCATCATAATACTTGACTTTTGGATTCTGGCATCAATATCAGTAATTAAAGAACGCCACCTAAAATCTTCAATCTTTAAAATCAATATTTCAATTTTCAAGGAGGTAAGATGTAATGAATGAGGAAATTGCAATATGAAGTAAGCTTGTCATTTCTTTCATGCAACATAACTTTATCAACACTAGACAGTGCTTCCCTGAGAAAAAACTCCACAGTTTGCTCGGCTGGGATCAAGCACACAACATCCTGCTTACTTTAAAATTTAATTTTTGCTGTTGCCACATGAACCCCACCCAAACTATACCGCAATAGCCCAGTAGGGATCGTGTAAAGTCAGACACTGAAGAAGCAAGCGAGGCACACTTCTGGGCTGGTCAATTCAAATCATTTTTGTACCGGGAATTGCAATAAATACGAAAAATTGAATTGACTTGTGAATAAGCTCAAAAATACTTCACATCGCTGTAATTATACAATTCATCTGAGGTGCCACTAACTCAGTGTTTAACAGTGTTACAAGTGTCATTCCATGAAACTGAGACAGGGATAAAGTGTCCATGTTATAAGTGAATTTTTTTTCTAATCCTGTATATTTGCGACCAGGGATTTTTATGCAACAATAGCACTAAGAAATACCTCCCATATACATTTGTCAACAAAAAATTTAAAATTCAGTATTTGTAAACAAAACTGGAGCTATTTGAAGCTACCATATACATGTAGTTCTCCCCACTATTTATGGAATCCTCCAAAGTTAGATTTCATATGATTGTGTTAAGTGCACCTGCCAGTCTGCATGAGTGCATTGTGGTTGAAGCATGTGGCCTGTTAAAGGTTTATGCTCCTTATGGGTGTTGCAAGTTGCCGAAAGATCAATCAGTGCACTCCTTGCAGTCTGCTGTCAGTAGCTATTGTGTCCTCAACATTATGGCTTCCCTTCTCACATCGTTCAAGTCCATGTGAGCTACCGATTTAGGGGATGGTGCAGGTGATGCTTGCACAACCTAAAGGAGTGAGATTTAACAAAGTATGAGTGAATAAAACTTAAAAGCTCGCTTGAATGGGGTTCAAACCCAACTTTCTTTTTTCACATACTAGAACGTATTCCACTTTGTTTTTTCATTTCAAATGCCAGTTTTGAAGGTGTGGCAACATTCTGAACTGTTACAATCCAAGGGTCACCAAAAGGCCATACTCCAATAAGTGTGATGGAACGTACATAATTAAGGTAATTCCAAAGATGTTAATTAACATAGTAACACTTTATTCATAATTTACAGAAAAATATTAAACTTTGCAAAAATGGTTCTATAAATACCCTCAAAAAATGAATAAAAATAATGATATGAACCTAACATATGGCATCGGGCCAAGAATTAGTTTTGAACAAGAGTTAAAATCTGACTTTATTGCTTTTGAATAGTTACAGCATGCATAAAATTCTGGTTACTACTCAACAAACGTTTACAGCGGGGTTAACATGAGGGGTTTTAATACATGTGAACATCAACAGAAAAGCATTCATTGCAGTGCAATGTGGATTAAACATCCATACATGGAGCCAGACACAAGAAAATGCTTGAAAATGAGAACACGGAAAAAAAGGAAAATTGTTAAAAATTGCAATTAAAGAAATCAAATTTCAAATATTTAACACAGGAAAACTTAAGTCAACGACCAACTCAAACAACCATCTCAATGCACTTACCAGGACCTGGATGATTAACTAATAATGTGGGCAGAAATTCAGCGGGTAGGCTACGGTGGCACCCGCACATTCCACAAAATGAAATATAAGGAGAATTACTGTGAAGTGAAAAAGAATACTGCACCAGACCAGAAGCAAACCAGGTCATTTTTTCTTATTAATTTGTTAATTTTTTTGTAGTTTTTATTAATTAGGCCTATGTTTATATTATCACTAAACTACTTGCCACTAAAATGACTTTTACATGATAAGCTGACGATGTTTCAACTAGGCTGAAGAAGAAATAACACTTTGGTCTTGAAACCGTAATGTACTTCTCAATTTTATGACCTCACCTATTATAATCAACGCTATCTTCAGATCTTGACAATTCCTAACTAGGCCTACATGTATTGTTTTGCCTCCATGCATGTCGTTCGCGTTCTGTTCCGCCTCCTCTTTTCGCTTTTTGGGGGCTGGATGGCCTCTTCGGTATACCATAGAAACTCAACCCCTATTTGTGTCTTTAGGCACTGCTTCCAACAACTGCACAATTATTACCTGGAAATTTATGTCATTTTGAGGAGGAAAGATCAACACCTTGTGCACGCAGCACACTTTAAAAAAAAACGGACGACAGCAAAACGAAAGTTGTCGGTGCCTGTCGGCACTTCCGGTTGACGCGAGATCGACGTGCGCCCGCTGGAGTTGGCAGTCCATTGTTTTTTCTCCTCCAGGTCTATGGTAAATTTTACCTGTACATGGCAATGATGGGCTGAGGTGAAAGCAGATGCTGAATAGAAAAACATTAAATGAACATACAGAGATGCAGAGATCGATTTCAATAAGTGCACCAACCAGTAAGGTTTTCTGTAGAAGAGCAGGAAACTAAACGAGTTCCATATACTGACGCCACTTGACACCCTGTGCACAAACCAGCATGAGACTAGTCTGAAAAATTCCAAGTGTTCTCTCGGTAAACAACTTGGTTTTTTCCCTCCTAAATTGAACTTTTCTGCACATGTTTTGCTTTCTGATGGCTTTTAGGTCACTGTACGGAAGAACTACTGGCGTCCGTATCTGGAACTCTTCCCAAAGAGCAGCATAATCAATATATCCCTCCGTTAAAAAGAATTTCAAATCAAAAATGAAACAAAACTTGTGCATAATTTGTTACAGTACTGAGTGAAATTGTATTCAACCGAGCAGCCTTCCACCTCCCCCTCTCTCTCCACATCAATAGCGGGATTATTTACCTGCTGCGGTCGTTAAAAAGTCCACAGGATTGGAAGTCTCTCGGTTACATTCAGATGGATTGCCTCTCCTAAGAGAAAATGGTGATTGTTTAATCAACTACAATAATTATTTGGTATCGTGTAGTTTCATTATGAGAGCATATTTCTGCACGGACAGCTATAGCTCCGAAACTGCAAGGGAAGGTATATTCAGAGAAAGTAAAATTAAAAGAAAAGAAAATGGAAACAGGGAAAGAATTGGACAAATTGTCTGTTTTCAGGAAATCATCTCAGAGCAAATGCACCCAGCTGTATCTCTGAAACTCTAATTTAATGGATTAAGCAAAGCAGAGTGATGATGCTTTAATACCTTCCGGGATCCACTATTTTAAGGATTTTACCCCCGTCGGTAAACACCCCCGAGTCGATCGTTGACAGCAGGTAAACCTCACCTGCCGAAAAAATGAAATGTTAACCAGAGGGGAACCCACAGTTCTTTCCTTTGCAAAATAGCATATCCGAGGCAAAACAGGTTATAGAGTGGTAGATTCTTGAGAAATTATTCTACGACACACACATCTCTGAATTAAGTCACACCCAGTTTAGCCCTGTATCGCATGTGTTTTCATCTTTTCCAAAGACATTCATCAAATAGGTAGGAGGTGGGTGGACGGTTGATAGACATTAAATCGAGCAAGGCTCCTGTATATCTACACTGCACTTTGGGGCTGTTCGATGTGGAAAAACAGACTTGAAAAAGTCATGCATGGGCAGAGACTAAAATTCCCATTTTGGACAAACAATAAGCCTTTTGAGAGTTAAATTTGATTAAAATCTAGTACACTGATTTATCTGATTGCATATAAACATAACAACTTGAATTCCCCAGACTAAATACATTGTTCTCTTAAATACCTCGTGATTTGGGGCAAATTTTTGCATAGCCATCTCTGGGATGGACTGGTTCCTTTGTGCCCTTATTACCATTGAAAAACAGTGTATTGGTGCAATGCGTTTAAAACGAGCAAAAGCATGCCAGAATCACACATAATGAAGCAAACTAGGGGACAGAGAGAAACCCCGCCTTTGTGCTGGTCACGGTTATGCTGATATCTCAGGAATTCGTTTCCAGACATGCGGGGGGAGTGTGGGTTAAGTAACAATAGGCTGGAGAGTGTATAGGGATTGGACTTGGGGGGGTACCCCCGTCCCATTTCGGGCCTGGTACAGAATCATATGCAGCAAGGTGTGAGACGGAGAGAACCCCCTGCTTTGTGTTGGTCATTGTCTCGCAGGAATCTGGGGAATTCCTTTCAGACATCTTGGGGGGGGGATGTGTTAAGTAACAATAGTCTGGAATGTGTATAGGGATTGGACATGTTGGGGGGGGTACCCCTCTGTCCCATTTCGTGCCTGATACAGAATCACGAGGTATAGCAACAGAATCTTTGGTATGGAGAATTCAAATTTTTATGTTCATGTGAGTTTAATTAAAGAACTACGCGTATCAGATTCTATTCAAATTTAACTAACAAAAGGCTTATTTGACCTACCGAAACCTTTCAGTAAAATTTGATTCAGTTCTATGCAGGGCACACGCTCATGTAAATGTACATACCTCTCTCGTCCTCTGCAAACGACAAGATGTACCTTGGGTAGGAATTTACCAGATTTCCCAGGCAAACAGAGGAGTCTCCCATGCAAATGTCTTGCCTTTCCCAGGTGCTAGTGGTAGTGTTTTCGATGAGAAGGAAGAGACGGCTACAAATGGATTCAACGATTCCACTTTATCTGAAAGAATCTACATGATGCTACAGGCCTTACCCCGTTGCATCTACAGCTTTGCAAGTTGTAATCCACAACATTGGAATGCAGAGCCAAACATCAAGGTGTTCACGATAAAGTGCAGTGAAAATATGGAAATTATACTGTATCAATCGTGGCGGATTTTCATTGCTTTGATTTGGTTGTCACACTCTCACGAATTACAGCGTACCGTTCCCTTTCTCGACATCCTCAGAAATGATCTCGTTGAAACGACTGATGACATCAAATAGAAGTATTACTTCATAGCACTGACGTAATTCTTTTTTACCGGAACTGCATGGAGGGTTAGAGAAAAGCGGGGACCGGGAGGAGATGTCTTGCCCGGCCATGCAAATTTGAGAATTAGTGGACGGGTGTTAACGCTACGGATGTACAGCTGGATAATATATACACACTTGTAAAACCCTAGGTCCATTTAAACAGCGTGTTTGTGGCTTTAAAAAATTGTTCTTTTTTGAGTGCAACTGAATACATTTTGGTTGTTGGAGTAAATTGTTCCGGAATCTGGGGGTAGAGTGGGGATGGGAAAAGGCGGGATAGATGACTTGCCCGGCCATGAAAATTTGAAAAGGGGGGGGGGGAGTACACCATATGACTCCATGTATAGGTCGCTGTTCATGATATTGATGTACATTTATAATATTTAAAAGGTGAAAGGTGCTTTAAATTCCCTTTTTTTAAAGTTATATTGAATGCATTTTAGCTATTGGACGTCTGAAAAATTCTTCCAAATCCGCTTTGATTTTTTGCTCACCACAAAAAGTGTGTGTGTGTGGGGGGGGGGAAGGATAACTCAATAGCCCAACACCCCACCTCAAAAATAGGGGGAGGGGATATTTACCCCAATCCCCGAGATTTCTGCCCATGCCCCATGTTCAGAGACTTTTATTGTCACGGGAGTTTCGCAGTAGTGCTCCTACAAGAGTTTGCAACGCGTTGGCCAATCACAATGGGTGAAATATGTCGACCCAGTGCGCGTTTGGAACGGGTCGACAGATTTTGCGCGTTGTGATTGGCCAACGCTACGGATGTACAGCTGGATAATATATACACACTTGTAAAACCCTAGGTCCATTTAAACAGCGTGTTTGTGGCTTTAAAAAATTGTTCTTTTTTGAGTGCAACTGAATACATTTTGGTTGTTGGAGTAAATTGTTCCGGAATCTGGGGGTAGAGTGGGGATGGGAAAAGGCGGGATAGATGACTTGCCCGGCCATGAAAATTTGAAAAGCGGGGGGGGGGGAGTACACCATATGACTCCATGTATAGGTCGCTGTTCATGATATTGATGTACATTTATAATATTTAAAAGGTGAAAGGTGCTTTAAATTCCCTTTTTTTAAAGTTATATTGAATGCATTTTAGCTATTGGACATCTGAAAAATTCTTCCAAATCCGCTTTGATTTTTTGCTCACCACAAAAAGTGTGTGTGTGTGGGGGGGGGGGAAGGATAACTCAATAGCCCAACACCCCACCTCAAAAATAGGGGGAGGGGATATTTACCCCAATCCCCGAGATTTCTGCCCATGCCCCATGTTCAGAGACTTTTATTGTCACGGGAGTTTCGCAGTAGTGCTCCTACAAGAGTTTGCAACGCGTTGGCCAATCACAATGGGTGAAATATGTCGACCCAGTGCGCGTTTGGAACGGGTCGACAGATTTTGCGCGTTGTGATTGGCCAACGCGTTGCAAAGTCTTGGAGGCGCACTATCGTGAATCGCACGTATTGTCTCACCCGTTGTAGTAATCACCGAAGATGAATTTTCCGTAAAGATTGGGCGATTGGCAACCTCGGTACACGTAACCTCCAATAACGCATTTGCCCTCCGAGTGCGAATAGACATGGACAGGTTGGACTTCGTTAGCTGTGGGAAGAATATCCGATCACCAGGACATTTCTGTAATGTGCTCCAAACAATTTTCTGTTGTATATTTGCAATGCTTGTGACTGAAACTACGTAAAGAAAACCAACGTGCCTTAAAATATCGTCCAACTTAGATTCAAGAGGTCATGTTAAGAAGTTTTGTGAGAATTCGAACCAAGAGTTCCCCAGCACGGCGCACTTGAAAATATTAATTTTTCCTTAACCCCAGGTAAATATTGGGTCTTCTCTTCAGGTTGATTGGATCAACTAAACTTCAATACGGGCGATTCACAATAGTGCGCCTCCAAGAGTTTGCAATGCGCTGGCCAATCACAACACACGAAAACTGTCAACCCTTTTCCAAACGCGCGTTGGGTCGACAGATTTTGCGCATAGTGATTGGCCAACTCGTTGCAAACTCTTGGTAGTGCACTATTGTGAATCGGCCGTACTCTGATACTCAGGAAAAACAACGAAGACAAGAATTTGCAGTAGTCAAGTCAACCACATGTCACAGGGCTGGGATAGACCACATGCAGCTCTGGTATAGACGAATCCGGCGAAAAGAATTAGAAGCCATTACTGCGGGGCCATGCTATTCGTACGGAGGCGATACGCGCCCGCTACATTCCTCTCCGCTCATGGGATGACCAAGCAGGAATTTCTTATATGTCTATGACAGGGATGGCATCTCCTCGGATTTGTCCATGAGATAGCAAGCAACAGGGAATGAATGATTACCAAGGGATGCCTTGGGCACATAGGCAGGAGAAGGATCAAACTCTGTCGAGTGAGGAAAAAACATTGCCACGTTTGGTAGACAAATCTAGAACTTAGAAGTATGATAATTTTTGACATGACCTACCTAGCCACTGTTCGTTACACTGTTCTTGTTTAAAACAGGCGTAGCCCTCTTTGGCCCGCCAGCCGTAGTTACCCCCTTTCACGATGATGTTGACCTCCTCATATTGATTCTGACCGACGTCCCCGAAGAAGATCCGTCCCTTGCCCTTTCCGGTCACTCGATCGCCGTGGTCTATCGAACCTCTCCAACTGTTACGCACTCCGTAAGCGTATATCTCTGGGCGGGTGTCGGCCACCCCTACAAACGGGTTGTCCGGTGGAATGCCATAATTTCGGTCACCGCTTGGGTTGTCCACGTCAATTCGGATAATCTTACCAAGAAGAGTGTTCCTTTGTGTTTAATTAAGGGAGAGAGGAGAGGAGATAAACGAACCATATACAGGGCCCTCGGGGCCCGCTAATGATTAGACAATAAGTAGGTTACACTGTTGGTAAAATCCCCTAAATCGTACTACCGTATAATCCTGGAATATCTTTCTTGAAAGAATGCGTATAACAGCGTCAGCAAGTGTGTGAAACAGTTCCACTCAGAATGCTGTAGTTTTAAATAAAACGGCAATTTTTTCTCCTTTTTCACGCTGGTCGGCCGACCACCGTTAGGAATAGGCCTAAGCACCATTGCGCATATCGAGCACTTGCATATTCTCGTTGTTTCAGTGTCACTGCCAAGAGTCGACTGCATACTTCATTCCAGGACGTTTTTTTTTCATGAATCCACAAAGCTACATTGTCGAGGAGGCCATTTAAAACTGCTCTTTTTTAAGGGAAAGAGAACCTGCCATGCTTGTTCTCCACCCTGACCTCGCGGGGGTTATTCACTTACCGCGAACGCCATGCAATTATTAAATTTTTCGCAAAATGAATTACAACTGAAAGATGATCGTTGAAACTGCCTCGCTGTTTTTCTCCGTTTTTCACAAACCAGTTGACTCAACCAAGCATGAAAGAAGTCAGTGGACTGTAAGTTGCAGTAAATCTCACACACCGTAACCAGCCAATCATGTAAAATTACAACAAAAACCAAAGGTAAAACAGCAACACAGCAATAAACACAGGTAGTCGAAATTCGCGTGAGTTTCCATATTAGAATCATTAATCAGTAAATCATGAAAATCGCGTTTTATACAACGTTATGGCCCGTAACCTATTTGTGTTAGAGCACGCCGGATGAATGGTCTGTGGTTGAAAGTGGTATAAGGCCTAGTCCTATATTATACTCTTCATTGCAATTTTTTCCCTTTTCAATATCGGCAAGCACTTTATGAAGAAAAACCCCAACGAATAACTACGGAAATTGTATTAAATGTATCCTTTTGTTGGTTACCATATTTTTTTAGAATAGAAATATTAAGAGCTTATATAATTTCGTTTAAATGGTGCGCGAATTAAACAAAACAATGTAAGCTCTGACTGTAATGAAATGGTGGAAAAATACAGCTCAAGGTCGAGATGATGTATCTAAATAAAATAAGAGTATGATAATGACGTCATCGAGTGTTTTGTTATTCGATTCTGGTGTTCATTAGGGTCAGGAAACGGGTCAACTTCAACCGCAACTTGCCTTAAAACATCACATCAACTTGGATTTGCAGTTGTCACCTTTGTCATCTGCAGCGACGTCATCACGTCGTCAAGTGGTATTACGTAGTATTTCAGATTAGTATTCAAGATAGACATGTTCAAATTCGTGAACCATGCTTTTCCCTGTTTGACTTATTACACAAAGATATTCGAAACTCCAAAAGAAATGCATGTCTGCTCAATTAGGCCTACTGATGCGTTTACTCGACAAACGGTAATTTTCGAAAGTTAGAAACTTGAACCTTATTTGAGCCTTACCGATTGAGTCCGGCATTCAGTGGATCGCCTCCTGATCCTCCATCCCCAAAACTTGCATACAAGTAGCCGTCTATTCCAAATAGTAACTGACCTCCGTTGTGGTTTGAATATGGCTGGCCAAACTCAAGCAAAACCTTTTCCATTGAGGTATCAACTCTATTCATGTCATCGGTCATAACCGTGAATTCGCTTATTCGGATACTCTTGACGCCTGGGCCCAGTGTGTAGCAAATATATAATTTGGAATTGTCTGTGAAGTTTGGGTGAAATGCTGCACCGAGTAAACCTCGTTCTCCAAGATTTGCCGTCACGTGAACTGAATCCTGCAAATCCAAGAATGCGGTCTCAAGTTTGGTACCGTTCGTCAAAAACACGTGGATGATCCCTCGCTGCTCTCCGATGAAAAATCGGTGAGTGTTGTCGTTGGCGTGGACGGCGAAGACAGGTTTCCTCAGGCCGCTGGCAAATTCCTCCAGACACAGACAATTGCTTCGACCAGTACCTGATCTGGCTTCTTCTGCCCACCGGTTGAGGTCATCGCTGACCAAAACATCGGGGAAACAGTAATCAACATCCAGTATGGCCATCATTTCACAAAATTCAGCGGACGAACTTGTGGCGGCCCGTCGCAGCGGCTCCTCCTCGGTGATGAAGGGGACAAGTTGGCTGCATGATCGGTGAAACTCGGTACAGTAACCGCTGCAAAGACCGGGCAATTGTCTGGCATTACCCCGTGAGCTCTCACCATCATAAATATGAGCTGCGTACGGTGAACACTCCTGACAAAGGATTTCGTTAAGAAAATCACTGCAATTGCTCGACAAGCTCCCGTGAATGCTGTTATATTCCGAGACGATTCTTTGGAAGTTCTGTTTAATTTCCTGATCCCTCGCACGTGTGCAGCATCCGAATTCAATGTAGAGAGTGCAGAACTCTGGCTCACTCCCTTGGTCGTGGGTAAATGGTGCGGAAAAGTCGAGGCACTGTGGGTGCGCCTTTGACGCCGGAATTGCTGACATGAAACCCAGGACAATTATGCCCAGGCATATATATGGCCTAAGGACACGAAAAATGTTATTCCAATCCACAACAACCTTCCACTTTAACTGTCCCTCCATGATGCGACTGTCTACCCCTGAACATGCAAGTATAGGCGAATGTGGTGACGCATTGACGTTCTAAACAAAACCGTTTAAAGTTGTATTTTCTCAGAAGTGCATGGCTGCGTAAACTAAGGCTAGCCGGCAGTACATGCTTAAAGTATGGCAAGCCGGCAGTACAAAATTAAAAGAATAATTCACAAAGTGTTGAAAATCCCACGCAGCCATTAGAACGCCGGATAGTGATACACGTACTATTAACTACTAAATAAAAATGCAACCCTACTTAAAATTAATGAGATAAATGTCTACTTTAAACGAATTTGAAGTAAAATCGAAAACCAACCAAAAGGTGATTTTTTGCGAACTTGAGCCGCCATGCAAGTTGTGTGGGCGAAATGAGTGTGGTCTATTATGCGTAGCCACTGATCCATGACAGTAGCTCCGTATACAAAGCCAAAAAGTGAACAATAACGCAGTTTGTGGGGGTCAGTTTTCTTTCCGATCCTTCAGACAGTGGTCGAGTTCGTGCGCCGTATTCTTGACACGGGTTTCTTGTTCTCGCGCTCGAACGGCGGGAACACGACTCAAGAACACTGTTCGCGGAACAGGATCACACACCACCTCCTCGTCAGGGTTTTACAGGAACACACGGAAAAACTCGTGAGATTTTGATTTTTGAACAGCTGCGAAAAATGGAGAGATGGTTTACAAGGTCAGAGACAATAGGAAGTTTTGCAAAATTAACATTAATTATTTTTCACAAGACAGAAGCGAATGTTCCTGTTTGAATAGAAAAGAATTCAGCCCAGTTGTCCAAGCATTAACTCTCGAACAGTTTACTACGATATGGACGCCGCCATGTTGCTTGTCACTAGCTACCAGCGATGACCAATCGTACGTTCCCGGCGTTCGAGCGGCCGACCCAAGAACGACAAATCAAGCTGTTCGTGAACATACGAGAACAAACCGCCCGAACTCGGCCAGTGTGTAATAAAACACCAAAATGTCGTTTCAACCAAATAAAAGATCATGAAAGTTCACATGAAAAAAATTCCACAATTGTGGGCCCCCCAAAACAATTGAATCATCTTTCACGCAGTCGCACTTTCAAATAAAGACAAGAAATTTACCCGCGGGTTAAAAGTTCTTGCCCAAATTCAGTCTTTTCTTTCTACACCGACAAATATCGACAGACCCAGTGTATCCATTGGAAGGATGCACAATCCAGAAACAACCAAAAACGGAAGCATTTGGCTGCTCTTTATCAAATTATACTGAAAAAATCCCAGGAGTGGTACATGTATGCCAAACAAAAAACATTAAGGAATGTTGACGAGATCTTGTGAAAAAAGTTCCATCTGAGGGAAAGTTCATATTTTTAATAGCGGACAATTTGTGGCTATACGTTTACAAATGCTGACCATAATACCTCTTGCACAACCCACAAGAATAAATTATGTTCTTCAGTTTCAAAGGTACAGGTCATCAAGGCACAAGTTATAATAATGAGAAAATTTGGAGATGATCCGTTTCGACTAAAATAAATTTCTTCGTTTGGCACACTGAAGAGGTTAAACTGTGCCGCATAAACGACGGCAACTAGATTTTTTTCCAATGATAAACATTAAAATATTTGACAATACAATCGTTTAATCATGATTTAACAAATCCTCATAATGAATTCGTCCCTGTCAAACCGCGCTGCAAAAAATGGCGTCCATCTTTTGCAGAAGTTAAATCGAACACACACACATTCACACAAATAGCCTAACTCCCTCATTATGTTGTACTAGAATGTCATTCAGCTTAACAAAAAAATAAAATACCTGTATACCTACACAAACAGCACAACTCATTGCCTATGGTACCGGGGCTAATGCTGTTTACCCATGAACATGAAGTGTAACAGCTTTGAACCAGTCTCTTTTATTGTCAGTGCTTGATTACAAAACCTGACCTGCCCGTGTAGGCATGAGTAGAGGTTGGGTTGATGAATGAACTGACTCCGCCATCTTGTTCAAATGCAAAAAGCGGGCAAGCCAGGCCCAATGTCATCTTCTGATTTCGCATATTAGACAACATTTTGATCATCAATAAATTCACTGGGTAGGAACTAGAAATCTGGAGAATGCAAAAACTGAAGTGGCGTCATCAGTCAATTTGTTATTACTTTTTAATATTGATTATTTTCGTTATGACATCATATCGCTGTGTATGTCTATATTTGAAGCAGGTGCGTACGCTCATAGGTAGGGGTGTGCTATAGACATATAAATAATTATAATAATTATGTTGATGTGATCCTATGTCGCTTTTGACAGACCAATGTTTACTTATTGGTACACGTTGTGTTGAAGTGTTCATGTACATTGAAGGTGTATTCTCAACAGGTCAAAAAGTGTGAAGAACAACACATGTCAAATTCGGTTCACATAACAGATATTATTTAAGCCCCCAAACGAGGTTCCTGCATCAAAACCCCGTGACGTCATCGAACTAATGTCAGCTGATCACCTCATGTTTGTCTCTGAAACAGGCAGGAAGCTCGATGAGCAGGAAGCTCGATGAACCTAAACGACGAAGAGACGGCACATTTTTTCTAGCAACGGGGTCTTAGTAGGAACCACGCTTTGCTTGTTCACAATTGACGATGAAATGCGTTCGTTATGGTCGTGTAGCTACTAGCAAAACTGAACACTTCTGACCAAAATCATCTAATTGCGTGCTTCTGTTCAAGACAAATACTTTTTATTTCACTTACTTACTTCTTCACTTTCACTTTATTTTCCATATGAAACATTTCATATTGACAATACAGTGCTTTAGTGGATGGAGACCTCTAAAAAGCATAGCTTGTCGAGTAGAGGCCCCCTTTTATATTTATACATGTATGAAATGTGTCACAGTTACAAAAAACAATTAACCATGTAACGAAAAGTTAGTAGGAAGTGCTATGCATACACTTGTTAAATCGTTGATATTGAAATGTAACCCCGTTGAAAGAAAAAAACAGTTATTTACGAGATAATTATTCAGTAATTTATTTTTGTATTTACGCTTGAAGCCAGAAAGACCGGCAGAATTTTTTCGAGGAAATGTCCACTGAACTCCAAAGCTTAGGCCCCTCATGTTTCAAATTTGCTCCATATATTGTGGTTCGTGCAAATGATCGATGAAATTCATAGTTTTGCCTTGTAAAGTGATTATTGGTTTCTTCAATTTTTTATAAATAATGAACAAATAGATTTAGGCCCTAGCTGTAGAGAACAAATATCTTATGTGCAACAATTGTAGAAGAGAGGATCAGTGTGTTGCTGAAAATTAACATTGTAAAGAATCTGCATGGCTTTTTTCTGTAATTTAAGGATTCGATTAAGATAACTAATACTACTGTTACCCAAGCAAGAATGCCTTATGAAATGTACGGTAAACAAGAGAATTATACAAAGTTATTAAATTTTTTGGTGAAAATTGCTTTCAATTTTGAGATAATGCCTATATTTCTGGATATAATTTTGGAGATATAACTGATCTGTTTATTCCAGCTTAAGCGGTCATGTATAGTCCTAAGAATTTAGTTGAGTCAGTGTTTGTAATACCGGTATTGTCAATAAAGATTTCATCGGGTACCTGATGTTGCTTTCTGCTAAATAGCATGTAGCTCGTCTTCTTAACGTTAAGCGATAACTTAGTTGCTCTAATCCAGCTAGATACTTTTTGCATCTCACATTTAACTATCGAAAAGTGTTTTCACATATCATTATGACTAGAAAAGAGATTACTCTCATCAGCAAAAAAATTAAAGAAGAACACATCTGAAGATTTATCAAAGTCATTGATTTAAATAGAAAATAAGAAAGGGCCCAAGATGGAGCCCTGTGGAACACCACAAGACATTTTACATCATGTAGATTCGGTACCGTTGATAGCCACAAATTGTTGTCCATCAGATAGGTAGCTCCGAAACCAATCCAAAGCAGTCCCCCTCATTCCATACTATTCTAGTTTTCATGTAGAAGAATTTCATGATCAACTGTATCAGAGGCCTTCGAAAGATCCAGGAAAATACCTACTGTTTTAGATGAAGCATCTAAAACGGTTGTTGTTTTCTCAAACTGCTTACTAAAGTAATCTTGCTTACAGTTACGAAGGACATTGGTAAGTATATTTTTTTAGCGTACATAATCTGAACGATTGGTATCGGTAGGATTTCTGGAGTGACCCATACAGTGGAATCTGCTGGTCTCCCATGGGGCCAAGTAATTGTGTATGTATACTGTTCTTTCATTTCGTCGCACATCCACCCCCCCAAAAAAAATCAAATGTTTCAGTCATTTTGCGTTTGTACGTTTAATTTCAAAACGGAAAACGGTAAATAGCACCACATGTGAGTCTTTTAAAACTTATAGTGATGAAATCAATGCATGTATAATCCATATTTGACACAAAGTCCTCAAGTGTAATCAGCTTTAATAGAACTCGACTATTCCACTCCAGATTAATTCATAAGTTTAACTTTACTATCTATTAGATATGTACATGTCATTTCTCTCTTTTACAACTCGCATACGTATCCCTTTACATGGACCCACTTGCTCATGCATGCAAAAGGCTACGCAATCTCTCATCCCCTTTTGACGACTTGCATCCTTTTTTGAGGGGGTGCCCACCTTGCATAAACTGCGTGCTCAATTCTTGCATCCTCTCCAACGACTTGCATCCCTTCTTTCTCAGTATTAAATTCTCGCGTGTCTTTTTAACGACTTGCATTCCTTTTCTCTTGCCCCAACATTGCATACATGTGCTAAATTCACATGGGGGGGGGCTACCTTGCATTGAAATGTACTATGCACTTTCTCACATTTATTTTTCATTTGTTACTTGCATCATATTTTTGTTTTAATTTATAAAATATTTTCATACATTTGCTTTTGGAAAGTAGTTATTAACACGTGAAATTCTCCCTTTTTTCTTTTGCAAAATATGACTGTCGAAAAATAGACAAATATCTAAAGAGGGAATCTGTTTGAAGTGAATCAGATTTTGACTTTATTTACTGCTCTTGTGCTCTGAATTTTTCTCTTCATTATACACAATCTGCTCTATCTATTACAATCTTTTATCGCAAGGGCCATTCTACAGAGCAACACAAGTCGACGTGGGTTGTGAAGTTTCTGCTCGAGAGACAATTTCACCGCATTTTGCAGCTCATTCTTCTTAGTGAATGTGACACAGGTATTCACCCACTGTATTTTTTTAATGTTTAAATTGTTTCTTATCTTAAGATGTGGTCAAACTCCATTTTACTTTTTATGATAACACATGACACGAACATTCTAAACTTGTGTTGAGATTTGAGTAATTATTAACTTTTAGTGGAATCGAGTCATTTGCTCGCAGTGACTTGAGTCGAGTCGCCTAAAATGAGACTCGAGTCGGACTCAAGTGGGGTCAATTATACTCGAGTCACGACAGCTCTGACAAATAAAACAAGCCCATCGCCTGGGCTAGAGCGAACTCCAGTCAACGGATCCGAATCATTATCCGTGATCTGTCGTTGGTTCACTGGCACCAGAACCCGACTAATGATAGTGCGAAACAGCCCTGGGCTCACTGATCACGATCCAGACAGGCCCCCATGTGGAGACGTGCTCAAACCCGTCTTTTGGGGAACAAATCATCATGTATCGATATCAAACAGTAATCAGTCCGCCCGCTGTCCAGGGACGTATTTGTTTTCCCAAACGAGATCCAGCATCTTCAGAAGAGGGCGCCCTCTGTGCTGTGCACTATTTATTTTGTCCAAGACTTAATTGTAAAGAGTGATTACGTAAATAAGGTATAAGGGTGCTTGGCAGGAGATGAGTGGGTTGGTCGGGAGAAGTCCTGACTTGAAGTTCTCCTTCTAAGGTTCGAATCCGCTTTGTTGTGTTTACAATTCTTTTTTTAAAGACTAATAACAAGTAAGGAAGGAACATTCTCAAGCCGCTAAAAGCCTAAGTTTGGTTGGTGTGGTTAAGAACAACGCAGAGCCGTGTTTAGAAAGAGTTGCGATTTAAGAGTCACCATTGTTGGGAAACAGACCTGCAGGTGTATCACACGCAAACAATTGGAATAAAACAATAGGATTATGTTTAACAACAAAGTGAACAGCCATTTTGTTTCCAAAATCTGTCGGTCGATTGGTTGGTCGGTTAGTCGGTCGGTCGGTTAGTCAATCAGTCGACAGAACTAGGTTCCTAGCTCTGTGGTCAATCAGAAGCGCCATTCATTTGAAGTTGTTCAGAAATTCACCTTAGGACAACTTTTTTTGGACAAACTTTAATAACTATAATAACAGTATTTCAAGAATTAGGTGTTTGCTAATTTCTTTGGTGTCTGAAATCCAGCTGTTTTTCCGTTTGAATACTGTAGTATTCGTCTTAGTACTTCGCTGTGCAAGAAAAGTATTTCAGTATCTCATTTTGGTTATTCTCAATGAGACGTGCACGTTTTTAAAATGTTGCAATGTTCCATACTCGTTAAGTGTGGCGCTGTTGTTAGTGTGACATTATAGGAAAGACACTGTTCAAATTGTGAACGAAAAGTATGCTCACTGAAATATTTGTGAGAGAACTTTTCTCACTGGACTGCTTTGAAGGAACAGCACATCACTAAATGACAACAAAATTACCATTTTTCTGACAATTTTTAGTGCAGCCTTTTCATGTAGTTTTCTGCCTAAGATAACATCGAACTTTTGTTCGTATACTTGCAAGCTCTTACTAGCATAAAAAATGAAAACCAAAATGCCCACAAAATAGAACAAGAATGACATCGAGTTAAATGAAATACAAAGGGAGTATCTGCTGAAACTGAATTTCAAAATTAAATTCCCTGAGCCCTTTACTCCAAGGACAATAGTTCCACTGCAGAGCGCAATGAATCAAAGTGCAGATCTGATAATATAACATCACCTTGACACGAGTGACTATACCTTCTTAACTGAGTGCACTGCAGGCTATTCAACATTCAGTGGCACTGTAGTAACATTTTGCCTGAGCCTTGGATTTCTGTCAGAGAACTTGCCTTTGATTGCAGGCAGCAGCCGAAAGGGAAGCTTGCCCTAAGGAATATGAAAAGCAAAAACGAGGACCAGTCTCAGTTCTCACTGCTCTAAGAACGAGGTATGATTTGTATACCTGTTCGGTGACGTATGCATCATTGTCATTGGAAAGAGGCCACGCCACTTGTTTACTGATACAAAAGATTATTGTAATATCAAACTGTGTCCTGTAAGTCTTCATGAAAAGCTGACATGCAGGCATGCCTGTATGCAGGGCTCTGGTGGAGTGGATGTTGCAAAGAATACATTAATACGCTTGTATGCCTAATGTAGTGTAACATCACTTTTTTTTTACATTGCTGACATTCAAATAGTATTTCATATAAATGTGTTTATTTTGTCGAGTGTCAAATCCCCCTTTGTTGTCTGAATCATTGTGCCTGTTTAGTCATCCAACACAAATATTCACGCCAAGCGATGCAATACCGAACACTTCCAATTTTTTTTGTTTTAAAGGTTTTTTCTCAAAAAAATGCAATTTTGAGACAAATTTCTCACCAAATCAACAGGCACAGTTGCTTTGGCTTCACGAAAACACTAACAACTTAATAAATTGTGTGGACAATTTAAAGCTACTGAGGTGTAATGCATACCCATGGCGCTTCACAGCTATCGTGGCTCCCGAATTACAATTTTGACGCCTTCCTTAGCATCATGAACCGTTCGACGTATTGCTCTAAACGATAACAAACTGCACAGCACATCACGCGGATTACTAATCAGTGCCATAATATCATATTATAAATTATGAAGCCTAGCATGTAACTGTGGTATCGATACCACATCAACCCGTTGTAGTCCTCGACAATGGGGTACACAACCATTGTCGTGGACTATGACGGTTAATGTGGTATCGATACCTCAATTACATTCTAAGCTTCAGAATTTATTTGTGTGTGAACGAAGCATGATCTCTTCACTCTAAAGTTTGAAGTTCAAAGTATATCACTACACAGCTGACTGGTACGAAAAGTTTCGTAATTTTCCTTTTTGTTGTGTCCTCTCTCAGGTTTAGTACAGCCTACCAATGTATCGGACATCTTGGCCGTCCGTTCAGATTTGAAGAAGCCAAGTTATTAAAAAAAAGAGTAAGATATGACTTCCCATCTAGTCTGTGCAGTGAAGGCAAGGTAGTTGTGATGGTAACGGTGGCGTTTTGTTGAAGTTGGCTCTCGTTAACTATGACGAGAACATGTGCACGTGGCCCCGGGGGCGGATCCAGGAATTTAGTCTCCGGGCGGCCTTTAATGCTCTTTATCCGATTGTTGTGGACAGACGGACACAATATTATAGGTAATATATTATATTGTTACTGATGCATCTTTATTTATGTAGTAGGATGTCTTTTATTATTATTTTGCTATATTTGTTTCATTTTTAAAATTGTTTTCTGATGTCATAGAGGGTGTGGCACCCTTGGACCGCGTCTGGGCCATAAATCATGGCCTTCTTCACGTTGAAGTACCTGTTTTGTGTGTGTTAAATTTTAGACTATTTTGTCTCAAAAATAAAGTGGCTTATATGTGTGAACGCTTTCATAGGCGTGGAAACGATCTTAGTCTGATTATGACGATGGTGGTGATGACTGTATTTAATAGCGCCAAATTAAGGGGGATGCAATGCGCTTATTATCTATTACCCGTGTTCACCGGGCCACTAACATTCCTAAAAATCCTGTCAGCTGCCCGGGGAGTATAAAGCTTGAGCTGTCACTAAACTTGTTATACTCTTTAATTAAAAAAAGAAGCAATTCTGGGAGGAGGGACATGCATTATCTTGTTGGGGGGAAAATGATAATTCTCGTGCAGCGTTATGGCTTTTCTGAGGGGAGGACTAACTTTCGGGTTTGTTTACAGGATCGGATGGAAAAGGAAATGAAGAATGTCACACAAATGTGCTTTCCTCTCATTATGCTTCGCAAATTGCTTACTTGTTTGGGAGAGGCATGGCCTACTTCCCTCTTTTCCTAAATGTTCATTAAGGCATTCCAGACACGCTCACAACCAGCCCTCTTTTATTTCTGTGAGAAATTAAGTATACAAAAAAGTGGGAGTCATAAAAGGTAAAAGCCCGGCAAATATTAAAAATTGAAAAAAAAATTAATTTAAAATTGAAACCAAAATCGATTGTGCGGGCAGCTTGAATGCCTCGAGTCCGCGTTTCTAATATGGAATTCACTCTACGAGGTTCGTGCGCCCATACAATTCAATTGGGGTAATACTATAGGCAGACCCTTTTATAAATTGCCGGTTTTATTTAATTACATTGTTCATTATATCAGGGAGACTGAGCACATATCGATTTATTGTTACAATTGTGATAATTATTTTTGGCTCTAGCTTTACTCTAGATGACGCCACAACGGTATACATGTAACACGAAAAGACCCAACCGTGCAGCAGAGGTTTCTGTTCAGTCGGCGCAGTAGGACGATCAAGTCAACCGTCAAGTCAACTGTCAGCGGATGCAGCTGTGACGGAAAGCTTTGGCCGAGCATGGAAGAAGGAACGAAAATCTCCGTGTTTTGTATGTTGGCAACAATTGTGCTCCTGCGACCTTGGGTCGTACCAGCGTGCCAACCGTGCCTCTCACATTGGTTGCATCACGGGAACCACTGCTATCTCGTCGGGACCGAGCCCAAGACGTTTGACGAAGCCGAGGCCCATTGCCAGGGATTCTTCGTCCAAGGCAGACCGTCTCATCTGGCCTCGATCAAAAGCCAAGAGGAGCACGATTTCATTGTCGACTTAGTCGTAGCGACCTACGGTCGACTCCATAAGATCTGGTTCGGATATCGCCGTAATGCCACGGGGTCCTTCTACTGGGTCGACGGAAGCCAGCCAGGAGAATATGCCAATTGGAGGTCGGGTGAACCAAACAATATGGGGGGTACAGAAAACTGCGCCCAATTATTTGGCAATGCCCTGTGGAACGACAATCAATGCACCCATTCGATTGGATTCGCTTGCAAGTCAATGGTCAGATTTTCCTAATAGTGTCACTCTAATCGAAGATATAAACTCAAGTGACATACTGGACAAACCAACATAATATGCTGAGACAATTTAGTGTCCAATAATTGGTTTGACCGGAAATGATCCGATGTTAGTGACGTTAAGGGTCTGAATCGAGGAAACATACGTTTGATGTAAACAGGTTTCGACGACATGAGAGAAACTATAACTGTAATCCTGTTAAAGTCGACTTCCAAGAGCGTGTGTGTATGATGGCTCTGTAAAACTCAACGAATCGCTCCGCGTAGAGAAGATTCAGCTAGGATCATGGAAGGCCAAATGCACACCTTTGACATTCCTGTCAGATCTTTGGTATATGATTCAACACGATTGGGAACATTTTTTCCTTCTATTTTTTCTTTATTCGTTCAGTTTGAACTCTTTTTAAATGCATATGTTTCTGTAACGGCGGACATTAAAACTGGGTGGACGTTACAACAAAATTAGGACAGACACTGAACAACTTAATTTCCTACACTGCCAAAAATTCGTTCATTCTACTCAGTATAAACTTTAACTAGTTCTCTTCTTCGGGTGTCATTCATCTGTCAGTGCATGTAATTTAAAGCGACGGTATAACTCCACTTTATAGACCTGATTCACGGGAAGCCATTTTCAACCTTGTTCCCTGAATCTATCATATTCAAAGTAATATCTATTATGAGGTAGAACCAGATTATATTTAGTTCCAATCCTCATTTTAAGGTTTTGTTAACTGTGACCTAAGACATATATAGTAGATATATCTTGTCACAAATTTCAAAATATTCTAAACGTAAATTGGTGTGAATTTGTTGCGACTGTTTATCTGTTATTTCTACTCTTAGGTTACCAAAATAAAAAGTTATTCTTAATTCAGGATAACCTTTACATGAAAACGATCTACTGAACATTACATACAGTGAAAACTCTTGGATTGTTTACATAATAAATCTAAAACAATCGACTAACCTTGAGTTTTAACATGGGAATATTTAAGTGATGGTACTAGGACTACAGTCAATTGTCTTTGCTCAAATTCCACTGCAAAATAGTACTTGATCTGTTGAATACTTCATTTTGGTCAATATAAAACGCGCGTGGATGTTACATTCTAACACGTGCCTCAATTAACTTCTTTGTTTAACTTCTTAGTTTCCCACCTTGGTGGAGAAAGATAATTATGCAATCTTGCCCGAGCGACACAAGCATTTCAGTTGGTACACCTTGATTCTTTTCCCTTTTTTTTTTATATTTCCCCTTTCTGGTCTCAGAGCAGGCGGGGCAGGGGGGGGGTCGAATGCCAAGCCCTCAGAAGGATTCCGCTACACTTCCGTCACCCCTCTCCGTTGTGAACATTTGACTCGCCTGAAGCCAAGAACATTTATTACAAACAAGACAAGCGTCCACCTTTTAAAGAACTTATTTTTGCGCCATGGATCAGTAATCCGCTCAATTGATACGAATAAGTCTATCACTGCGCTCAGATAAAAACTATACAGTCACTGACCATACTAAAAGTTCTCCGAAGCTCATCGACATCTGTTTTCGTTCTGAATTTTGTTGTTTCTTCCATACGAAAGGGCATTTTGTTGGCTTGCGGTGTTACCGTCTACACTGTGAATTTGATGGTCCAGGCCGACGCTTTCATCGATGTGACGAAAAGCGGCTAACAACGATGCACACAGTCTCCTCGCTTTCGATCCATTGGGGACTTCTGCACTGAGTGCAGAGGGTGTGTTTGATGGTTAAAGTAAAAACGTGGAATGCACATTAGAATCAGCAATTATTAGAATTGTTCACACCTCCAGCGGGGCCAACGGTCTTTCCTTTGAAAGAGGTTAATCAGGTCGGCTATTCCATTTTAGTCATACGCAATCTCGTCTCACTTGTGGGAATTCAATTTCTTCTATATTACGTGACAGGTGCTTTGTGGATCATAAATAAAATCTGATTTTCCAAGAAAAACGTTTTTACGGCGGATCTTGAAACAGCTTTTTCTTAACGCAACTTTGTACGAAATATTGTGGCGGCCGGAAAATGAGTAACGTAGAAAGGGAAAAGCTTATTAACGCTTTCCAGGGCAATAACGCCGAGAAAGGCCTGTAAACTTTTATTCTTTTCATGCTTTCCCTGCGTTTTTTCCCCATTAACTATTTATACGGGGACTGTGTGGACGCCGGTCTTATAATCCCGTTATTATTAATTTTCGAACATAGATTTTTTCTAAATGGTTTTAAGTTCCTACATGGATGTCCTCTACACCCTGAAACCATTAAATCCGAAAAGAAAACAGGAAAAGGTAGTGGGCTTTGACCTTAAACAGTTCTATGTTTGCTTGCAGTAACTGCTCCGAAGGTAACAAGACACATGAAATAGCCTTTGGCTTTGCTATCTACCGCGGTACCGGGGTAGAATTACCCAGGCACGTGCCTTCTGGAAAACCACAAAGCTTTTAACAGGCCCGACAGCCTTCACAAGGTCGTTCATGGGTCACGGGCAGGTACAGGCCGGGCCTGGGCTAGCCTTTGCTCAAGGCGCCTGTCACAACCCCGGGTCCCCCTACCCTCTGACACACAATGTGTGCACGGTAAATTATGCAGTACACTCAAGCAGATAATTTAACTTCAAAATTCAATGAAAACTAATTTATTTATAAATATACAAACCACAAAAACAATTGACTGAAGGGGTAGCAAAATGCAGAAGATCAACAGTTTAAAAACAAAATGGGTTTCATAGAAACTAGAAGGCTGGTGGGCTGGTTAATAGTTACCACTAGCCCAAATTCGGACAGTTCAAAGGGAGAGTTGGTCACTTGTCCGATGCGCCGCTGTTACATGACTCTCAGCCGATCCTAAGCGAGGAGGATGCAGGCGAGTCGGGGCTGGACTTAGCAGACCAACAGGCAGGTAGGTAGCCGCCCCCCTGCGGCAGACTTGCTGTTCCTATCCAGCCAATGCAGGACCTGGCTTGATCGTGTCTCGGTACTCAATGAGGTCCACTTACGGGAGCTCCGACTCCGTAATAAGGAGCCCTGAAATATTGAATAATCATATCCATGTTTGCTAATACACATGTACATCTTACGGCAAACATTTGTGCACCGTTTGAGTTGACCATCGGTCACTAAAATTGGCTTTTGAACTCCCCATTGTCACAGGTATATAAAGTAATAGCACTTACATATACTCGACAAAACATAATGGCTACATATTAGAAAATAATTAAAAAGAACACTCACAGTATATACTGGCTCCTGAGGTCTTACAGCACACTGCAAATTGTCACAGCCTACCCTTCCTCTTTAAACTTTTCTCCTGAAAATTTGGGGCAGCTAATCGCTCTCCCAACTTATGGCTACCGCCAACACTGGATTTTCAATCCACATTAACAAGGTTAAAAAGCTTAATACAATTCTGGCTTGAGAGCTATCGCTCAAACTTGTGCTATCGCACCACAGGCCTGTCAGTGTGTGACACACACTGAGAACCACACCCCAGTATTTAAGGCTATCACTGCTGGACAACGCCTCTGTGAGCAGGCACTATAAAACACTATTCGGGTCCCCATGCCTGGTGTGTACCCATGCAGGTGTGAACAATACAGGACCCCACCTTACTTTGCATAAAAGGGCATATAAGGAAATTTGGCCAACTTGGCAACATACAGTTTGTGTCTTCAAATTAATTAAACACTTGGCGTAAAATATCATTGACTTGTGACAGCGCCCATAAACGAAAAAGAATCACGTGCAGGTAAGATCCCATACGCGTCGATAAGTTTAATTTGACTGCACTTATTTGAAAAAAGCAGCATGTAGTTTCGAATGCCCATAGACGAAGTGGAATGATGGAAAAGAAACCTTGATCAGGAAAGCTACAAAAGTGTGCAAGCAAACGAATTCAAATGCCAGAAAAGGGAAAGGCACCCCCTCCCTGTGAATGCTTGTTGACGAAAAAGAGCGGAGTTGTGCTGAGATTGACCGGGGGAAAAGTGAACAAATCAACATGTATACACAAATATACCAGGTAACAATCGCCTTTACCGACTCGGAGTAGTTCACACTTTCAACTTCTATTTGTGCAGAAACGTTTACACTCATATTGACAACAGCATCCGGGTTATGTACTTAGAGAGGATACGTACGACCCCCGCGCACGGTTACTACTCTTCCAGCGGTGGCGCTCTTCAGTTAGTGTTCGATGTTCGCGTCTGATTGGTCAATGGGCCGATTGCGAGTTGTTTTGAAAAAGTTACCACTTCGGTCAAAGGTTACAAAATTAAAGCCCGTTACCGTTAGCACAACAAGTTGATCGATCTCCTGCTGAGGAAGTGACACTCAAAAGACGTCAACATTTACAGGAATCGTAAGTCTTTGTGTTTTCTGATCATGGAATAATAAAAAAAAATGGTCTGATTGATAGAGCATGCCAAGCAAGGACAGATTGACTGTTTCAGTGAATTACGTATGAATGAGGCCCTAAAAAAGGCTGTACCTACATCATACATGATGTAGGCTGCGGGCAGTGGTTAGCCCCACTAGTACAATGGTGGTCCGCCCCGCTCCCACGTAAGAGTTGCCCCAGTCACTGTTTACTTCCTTAAATAGGCTACATGTACATCCAGAAAAGTTACTAGGAGGGAAAATAGCACGTTGTTTACTTAGAAAACAGTCGTCTTAGACATGTTACAATTTTTCAGACCAGTCTCACTGACCAGTTTGTGCATAGGTCCTAGCGTGTCAACTGGTCAAGTGGCATCCATGATGATAGTACAGTGTATACCCCCAAAACTGTGGGGTCCGACATCCGCTCCACTCCCACTGGACCCCACAAGTAGATGTAGCTACTTCATGGAATACTTCCCCTTTGGCTTTGCAAATCATCTTTTTAATATTTGGACATAGTCGGGCAATCCAACCATGTCCAGATGATTACGTGGCTTAGGCCATGGCATGCATGAGAATAGAAATTGTTGATAATTTGCGTCCTAACAATTCAAAAACACATGAGGCAGTTTTTTATTTTCCATCATTCATTATTTTATTTCAACCTCCAAGTAGGCGTAGGCCTACAGACATAACACACTTTTCAAAAACATGTACAAGCAAAACCAAAAGTCATGCTGAGGGATGAGGCACCGTACATGTACATCATGTAGGCTTGTGATCAGTTCACAGATCATCACATCATCATCATCAAGTCCTGCAGTAAAATGTACATTATAAACATGCAAGCCGATCAAATGCACATGGGTCGGCCATAGCTCATGAAGGCATCTGGTCTTTTTGGTCTCTTCATTACAAATAGTGAAATTTTTGTAAATAATGATTTTGGGGGTGGTGGCATTGGGACATACGGGCGGTGGAAGCAAATCTACAACTTCTATTCTCATGGCAGGGGTTAGCGTAACGGTTCTTTCCTTGCTTTGTACCAATGAGGCCCGGGTTCAAGTCCCAGCTTAGCCCAGGCTTTATTAAGTGCATATGGTTCCAGTCCATACTCGCTCTCGCAGGTTTTCTCTGGGTACTCCGGTTTCCTTCTGCCTCTAAAATTGGACCTTCTTCCTAACTCAGAAGGGACCCCATTGGAAATAAGTTGCAAAACTTTCATGGGCTATCCCAAGTATTACCTAATACCGAATCAATCCAATCCAACCCAACCCAATCCAATCCAACTCAATCCAACCCAATCCAACCCAATCCAACCCAACCCAACCCAATCCAATCCAACTCAATCCAAACCAATCCAACCCAATCCAACCCAATCCAATCCAACCCAATCCAACCCAATCCAATCCAATCCAATCCATGGCCTTACAAGTAGCTCTACTGATCCAGTACAAAATTCGAAAAAAAGGAGTACTGTAGTCAGGTAGTAAGGCTCCAGTGAATAGAGCTAGGCCTTTGTGAAATATCACATGCCCTATGGTTTATGGTCCGCGTAACCAACTTTTTTTGCCAAAATTTTTACCATCTTGCCTCTCATCGCAAGACGATCCACACATCTGCCATTTGCAAGATGTATCAAGTATTGTAAGTTTCATGTGCATATTCCATTGAATGGGCCTGATGTATGTTGAAAGTTTTCAAAGTCAAGTGGGCATTTTACCCCAGTTTAACCTTTGTAGTGATGACTTGTTTTGTTGTTTTTTAGCTTTCCAAGATGGGTGATGCTAGAGCATACCAAGCTGTGATGAATGCTGGCGGTGGGTTCATCCGATGGGATTGGAACAAGAACAAGTATGTGTGGGTCAGCAAGAGCGACTTACAAAAGCAGGCCAGCAACAAGGTCTGTATATTACGTTAAGCGTTATCTTTTCTCTCAGGTACCTAACAATCGTGTCAGCTCCATTTCCCCACCCTTCCCCAGGTACATGTGCTCCCAAGGTCTCATCTTATCAGACACATTGTATGTCAGTGTTTGCACATGAACATTTCTGGGGATGGGGGATTTTGTCACTTTGAAGGTGGCAATCTCCACGTCTCATGTGGGACTGCTCGATGGGGTGGGGGAAAGGGTGTGGAAGAAACGCCCACGATCAGGAAAGGGTTCCATACACAGATATCACTTGATACCCTGTCCACAAACCAAAGGAGAACGGTCTGCGTATTTCTGTTTTCCAAGTGCATGCTTCAATATTTTCCCTGCTAAATTTGACTTTTTAGGAGGTGTTTTTACTAGTTGATGGCTGATAGACAAGTGCATGGGAAAATCAGTGATGTCCGTGGCCGGTATGGAACTTCTTCCAACAATGGATTGGCGCACAATCCCTCATGCACTTAGTTTTCTGCATCTGCCAAGATATCATAGTTAAACCCTGAATCCACACACACAGGTGCATGTACATGTGCATGTACGTTCACTCGGTGAGAGGTTCCATTGATCACTGCGCTACACTGTTGACCTCTATCGTGAGGCAACCGTTCAAAGCAACGTAACCAAAGTGAGGCTGGAAGGAAAAACAGTCTGTTCCCTTTTTTCAGTATGTGAAGTTGTATTACTGTTGCCAATTGGTGTGCAGGGAACAGGACAAACATAGCAGCATCATGATATAGATCTATAGGACACTGTTCTATTTGGTTATGATCTCTACATCATGTACGTGTACATTTATGACATGCATGCACATGTACATGTTTATCCTTGCTCTGCCCTGACAACAAATTATGCATGAAGAGAAATATGCACCTGTACATGTACACTGTACTTGTAGGACTGTTGTTGGACTTTGTACCTGTATCTCCCTCAGCTCATTCGCTGTAAAGTTCTCTTTCAGATTTTATTTTAGCCATGCGGAATCCTTTTTCAAGGGTACAGTATCATTGGCAGCCTTTGGGACTGTTAGGCATTCTATGTGTAATTGTGAATGGTAAAAACATGTTTCGTGTTCTTTTACATGTAGTTGCATATTGTCATATTCCCGATGGACATATTTAACCAAGTTTCTTATTGTTACATGCAGAAACCAACAGCACCGTCACCTTATGAGCAGAACCTCGCAGTTCTCAGAAAGTGAGTACCACAGTTCTCCTTAACCCCTTCATGCCGGGACCTGGCTAGAGCCGCCATAAAAATTGAGATCCTCAGCCCGCTTTTCAGCTATTATTCTTGGCCCGCGCTTGAGCGAACATGGTGAAAGAAGGCAGACCCTGGCTTCTATATATGGTGATTGGCCTTTGTGTGTAGCTCAGAAATGAAAAGACCGAATTTGCATCATAATCACCAGCTTCACAGTAGTCCCCACTTTGAAAAGAGGCAACGGGAATGTGGAAGCATGAGTAGAGCCGCATGCCACCAAACAATCTGCCTTTTCACCGTGTAATTCAAAGCGTGCAGAGCACGCAGGGCCCAAAATCGAGAATTTGCGGTTTGGCAGGTGGCCTTCGTGGCCAAGCAAGGCTGGAATTCTTGGAGTCGGCTTTTGGAAAGAAATTCCCATCGTCAAGGGGTTAACTAGCCGTAACAAGTAAACACATGACTTTCTGCTTGAATTATGAATTTGTTTGCTGATGTTTTTTGCTCATTTGGGCAGCAATATCCCTGAAACTTTGACATGCTTCTCTCGCCAAAAGATGAATTTGCCGGACAAGGGGTTCTGTGCAGTGGAAATCCTTGGTAATAATTTTGCAGAGTTAAATATGCCAAGGCATCATTCAAATTGTAAAGCACAATTACAAAATGCTTTGTTTGTGCTAAATGTACAACGCCCTTTTTAAAGTTGACCTCAACGCAAAGCAGTTGTCTTCATCAAAATGTTTGAGTGAATACAAAAGCGAAAGTCTTGACTCGCGTTTCTCCCCATGTTGTGGTTGGACACTTCACTCCATCCTCAGTAACTTTAAGTGTTGGAGGTTGTACCTGAGTCCTGAGCAAATATTTGTACACGTGTTCTTATTCATTTTTGTGAAGGCAGCAGAACCACAAGCAGCCATCCTTCAAAGTTCCGGTCAAGAAGGCCTACCGACAACCTCTGGTGATGTCAAACAAGCAAGTCAAGGTGTGTTTGTCATCCATCTTTCTCTTCTCGCATGCAGCTTGATTAATTAAAATCTGTTGATTGAAACAAGTTGTACGGCGTACGTGTACCTCATTTCTAACATTTCATCCCCTGTCATGCTGATGGGCAGGTGAGGGGCCATTTTCTTAACTACGGTACTTGCTGACGGTATTAGTCCGCATTGTACATTTTCAGGTTGCAGTGGAATTTTCAACCAAAATTAACCGACTTAGTAACATGACAAGATAGCACAACCACAGTCCTTTTAAAACAGTTTGACCTTACAAATGCTTTAAAATCTATGTGGTCATTTGTTCAAGATATATGCAACACTATCGCTTTTTTGAAACTCCACGTTTCGTGTCGTGGAGTGATATTTGCCACGATGTCCTGCTGTAGCCCTGATCGTTTGAAGGCTCTACCACTGCTCAACCTTCTGCAGACTAGTTGTATTTGTGTACAAAACCCAGTGTGGCAATTAGTATATATGTAGATGTCACTCTGCATATCACACTACATGACCTGTACACGTGTACAGAAAGTGCTGAAGTAAATGTAAATAATCTTTTGCTAAGAAATGATATCAAAGTTAGAAACATGCCAATGAAGTACCACTCACCTTCTGTTCTCTTAAGTGCAAAAGATTAAAGTGAAGTTAGTTCACAGCTTAACTGTTGACAGATGAAATGCTCCGGAAGTCCTCTGTGCCTTTAACAGTTGTAGAACAGGTGCGTTGTAGAATTTTAGTCTCAAAGTAATGGGGTTATTTTGGGAGGAATTTGTTTTGCATATTTCTTGTGCTCACTGGTCAAGGTCCGAGTTTGCTCACAGGTGGTTTTTCTTTTAAAACGATGATTTCGAGAATGATAACTGAACTTAACCCAGTGCCTGACTGAATCATTTCCATCCTGTTCAGTCCTTAAGTAAGACATGTTTAATGCGAATGTGTCAAAGTACAAAGATGCGTTCCTGTATTACTGCCTGTTGTTTTCCCAAGTCAGAAGCAGATGTCGTCATTGCTTTTTAAATTTCATTTCAGCCTTCCGGACATGTTGCAAAAGGCCAGAAAGTGCCCTCTCCTACCAAGAAGGCAGCCCAACCTGCAGGGGGCTGCCATCCTAGCAGGGAAGACTTGATTAAGATGAGAGAGAGGGCCAACAAAGAGAATCTGCCCCCGCAGCAAGGAGGCAGAGGGGAGGCGTGCGCACCTGCGCCCCCGCCCACCGAGGTCAGTGGTCACAAAGTGAAATGAGCAGTTTGTTGTCCAGTGCATCCAGGGCTGAACCTTGAGAAACGAACCACCCTCGCTGGCATGAAAAGAGTTGCACCAGAAGAGTAGGACGGTGATCAGTAACGCAGTTAGACATTGGCAGAGTTATGCGAGGAGAGGTTGTTACTGTAGTTGCACTGTGACACTCAGGCGTGTCCGTGAGGCGCATGTACATGTATCTCAGTAAGTTACAACACCGTATTGGTTGAAGAATCATGTGACACGTGTACGACACCTGACCAAATGCATGAAGCCAATCATCACAGTAATGGCCCCTAATATGGGCATTTCACAATAGTGTGCCTCCAAGAGTTTGCGGCGTGTTGGCCAATCACAATACGTGAAATCTGTCGACCCAATGCACATTTGGAAAGGGTCGACAGATTTCTTGCAATGTGATTGGCCAACGCATTGCCAACTCTTGGAGGCACACAATTGTGAAGTGCCTGTATTCTGGTAGAAATTACTCAAGTCCGGTCTGTACAAATGACTGTTGATAAACTGTACTAAGAATGTTTCCCTTCCTGCTGAAGTTTTTTCCTAATTTGCTTTTCCCCTGAGTTCTGTGCTTGGCTGTTGGTCTTAGCTACCTTTGTTGAATCAGTGGTGCAGTTAGGGTGAAATTTGTGAGAGTGCACCCAGAGGGTGCAATTTTTAAGGGGTACTGAAAGCTAATGAACTGTGGGTTGTACATGTATATGGGTCGAGTACCTTTCCACATTTCAAATGAGGGGGCACTGACTTCCCCTGGGTGAATCCCCCTCCTTTTGACTCTGGGGATTTCTTGTCCTCAGACATAGGCCTAAACATGCATGGCCACGCAATGTATATGTACATGTATGTACACATGTGCTGCCACAACCCCTCCCCAATTATGCCATCGTAGTGAATCAATACTTTTTTAATGAAACAGTTTGATGCACAGAATTTGCTGGGTAATTCAAAGCACAGAGTACATGTTCTCAGGTTTTTACAAGCAGAAAGCATTTGCAATGTCTGTACATTCAGCTTAATAAGCTACCTCAAAACACCAAACCTGTACCGAAGCCCATCTTTTAACCACTACCAGCCGGGGACTCCGAAATCGGAGCCGTATGGTTTATATGTGTGGCCGGGGTCTCCGAACTCGGACAAAGGAAACAGGGCCCTGTAACAAAAGACCGTACTCCGAACAAAAGACCAGGCTGCTGGGCATGACCGGCATTTTTTCACTCTCAAAAGTGGTGATAATCCAGCGTTATTTTTAAACCGTATACCAGGGTTTGGGGTATTTAGAGCAAGCAGATTACCACCGGGGACAAAAGCTCTCCACCACCGCAGGGATGAGCCACACAGCACCGCTGCATGCTAATCTGGCCCCTATTGAAAAGAGGTCAGCAGTGCACTGAGCCAGGTTCGTGAACAAAAGACAGTTGTATAACACCGCACAATCTGGGCTCTGTTTACAAGGCTGCAGGCCTGGCTGAAATATTCGGGCGTCAATGAAGGTCACCTGTCAACTTAGAGTAGTGCCTGAAGATTACTCCGTGCGGCTATAAACGACTGTTAAATGGAATGATGAATTGTTGAAGGATTTTGAAAACGGAAAAAATGATAGTCATGCCGGCCCAGCATCCTCAACGTTGAAAAATGCCCGGGCCCGAAGTGGTTAAGAACCAGAAATGGCAAACAGTGAGTCACGTCACAACGGTGCCCACAATTCAAAAATTAGGATTTGCATTTCTTTGATTGTATTTGTAGGGGAAAGACGTTTGTGGTTGAGCCATGTGAATCTCTTTCCATATCGCAAAGTGATGTGTGCATACCACACAAAAGTGGGAAGTTAAACACTACGTTTCAGTTTCTGTAGAGTGGAATTAGGCAGTGAGTGATGCAGTCCATGACAAGTTCTTTCACGAGATCAGTCATATGCAAATGTAACAGGGAGAACAATGACAGAGGAATGCTTCCTTCACAGTTCATTTTAATAGCTTGTGACTTGGCTTACGATTGGATGACCTGTGACTTCAGATGGACTTGCGATGGGCTTGACTACAACACTGGCAGAGGGAGGCTTACATTTGATTTTATTCACTTGCAATCTTTTTTCCAAAGTCTAAGCAAATCACTGTTTTTGGTTGTTTTGTTTTTTAAATTTTATTCATTTTGCTTGTTTTGTAATGACAGCTTCTAGCTGGCCACAGCACTTTTGTGTCCATCATATCCAATCGTCAGATCCACCTCAATGCCGCCCTGACTTTCTGGAGGAAGAATCCTGGTGCCCTCGTCTCCTACCTCAACCGTACAGCTGACGATTCGGTTACCGTGGACGTACTGCCAGTTTTGACACTGAGGTATTGTCTATCACAGCGCTGCCGTTTTAGGGGGAATTCAAGTTGTGTCTCAGGCCTTGCATATAAGTGAACCGACTCTCATTGTCACACATTTTAATAGGCGATATGAAATGTTTGTAAAAGCATAATTGAAGCAAGCCATCAAAGGTATGCTGCAGGACGAAAAATATGAGAAAAAGGCAAAGCCCACGTCTTATACTGGAGCAACATGATAATGACGAATGAACATGTACATGCAAAAGAATAACAGCACTTGCACAGGTGGTGACCTTTAGGCCATTTTGTCAAAGGATTCACAAGTTTACACTAGAACTAGTTTCACTGTCTTAATTTACCCTGTGTGATGTTCACGTGGCTAACCAAAAACTTGCCTACAATAATAGGCGATCTCAGGAACAATGTGTGATATCATGATATCAGATGCCCTTTGACCTGACCCTTTTACTCACAGATCAGTGAACTAATTTCTTGAACACGGTATGTCTTTCATTTCAGTTTAGTACGTCAAACACCTCAGGTTAAGCAGATATCAATGGGCGCCTGGCTGGAATTTCTCCCCACCCTTCACAGGCTGCTTGGCAGCAAATTTGCAGAGTGAGTACCATGACCCAAACATTGACTGGATGCTAAAATGTGGTCTCCTTGATTGATCCATGAAGTCCACCCCTCATGTGACCAGTCACAACAGTGATTTATGTCCCACTTGCCTGCCAAGGAAGTCTGACATCCATGTGTGTGCAGTATGACAGACATAGATAACGCATGCAATATAGCGACCTTTAATCGACAACTGGTCAAGTCTCCCTGGTAATCAGTGCACAAAGCATCCTCTTGGGTACCAGGCAACATTGACTAGTAGTTGACAGTCGCTGATCAAGCTCGGCTCTAGATTGGTCCACTGCAGTCTTGATCTTGATTGGTGTACTGATGAGACTTTACAATATAAGATTACTCGTAGCTGAGCCTGTTGAGTGCTGCTAATTTTTTTCCCAACTGTCCATATCAACCTGAAAACTGAGGGCAGTGCAAATTGTTCTAAGAGACCCACTTTAGGGAGTCAGTGGACACCTACTGGATGCAGTGCTGGGGCTCACGTACACATTATCGCCCAGAGTGGTCATTACTGATTTTTATTTGAATGCGCATAAACCTGGAGCATCTTTCAAAGACAGAGATATTGTACATTTTTAATTACTCCAGGCATACGGAACATAATTATCCCTGAATTCATGAGAGTTGTGAGTGAATTATTATATTGCACATGCTTCAGCAATTTACGTGACTTAAGAGTTTGGATTTTTGATGATAGTAGAGGCAGGTGTTGTTTTGTGCAACTTCAATCTTTCCAGTCACACTCGTACATTTTGTGATTACAATGCAGCTATATAAAGGTATGTCTAGATCTGATACGGACGCTCATCCGACACTGGTCTAAAGAGTTAGAAGAGCAGAAGTGTCCACAGAATGCAGCAAACCTCCTTCAAAGCCAGTAAGTGAAATTCCACTTTCAGCCCTTAAGGAGGTGTAACGAATTGTAGGGTCAAGGGTTCAAATCCTACAGCTGGTTTAATAGAGGTTGTGACTTCGGGCAAGTTACTTTACCTGCATTGGTCTCCAAGCAGGGTATAAATAATACCTGTGAGGACAGAGATGGTTGTTAATTGATTAGCCATTAGTGAATGAACCTGTACCTAAGGAAATGGCAGCAGGAATCTGTGTACTCCCTAGGGGGCTAGAAATGTGTATAGGCCCGGTCAACATGTACATGTATAATTCGCTCTTTGCGCGCTGCCGCCATAGGCATGCAGAGCCTTGATCTGGCAGCTTGAAACAATAGATATAGCCAGATCAGTGATTCCCGTGTATGTTGCATGTCATTTTGCTTGTGCTCCATTACTTCTTATACTGTGCAATTGGACAAAGTGATTCTGACGCGATAGTACAAGCTGCCAGTTCCAGGCTCTGCATGCCTATGGCGGCAGCATGCAAAGAGCGAATAATGATGCACAGCCTTGAGCATCAATCGTGATGGATGTGTGTGCTTTATAAATACCTATTAGTATTATTAAAACGTTTTTGAAATGAGACTGACACTTAAGTTTGGCGCCTTTGAATTGCAGATACTGTGAGATGCCGTGCGCGTTATAAATAATTTGATACTTTATTAGTATCACGTGTATGTTTGAGTGTTTTTTTCCAAAACTTGCTTTTCCAAAACAAAAATTCTTGGCATGTAAAAACCCGTGAAATTCCCAAATGAGCATAACTGAACTCAAGTATCTACATGTAAATTGGGAGGCAGAATAAGCAAGTTCGGTATGCAGACAGCACATGTTCAAACTGAAGTGCGTTGAGGTCATTTGAGAACATTTGCACATGTACCTGCACATGTGGGAAATGTTCTGTCAGGAGAGCTGCATGCAGACTCATGCACTGAACATGTTTGATCTGGCGTGACCGTGACATCGGGTGCTCTGTTTAAAAAATCACCTTTGAAATACTGAACTGGCTTGTTGAGGCCTGCACGTGTACGTGTGAACTCTCTCCATAATTTGTTTGAAAACTTTAAAGATGAAAAGTTTGGAGACCATTCATTCCATTTTGCAGGAGTGTCTCTGGAATCTACAGTGGCCTGATTTCCATGTCAGATGCTGTGAATGCGTTAGCACAGAGGAAAGGGAGTGTCGGCAAAAAAGCTAAGGTACAAGTCATCCGTATCGTTGATTATTAGAGGTCAAAAGGTTTTACCTGTAAAAATACAGTGCCATATCAGTAAAGATAATAGACATGGACTGAATTTGTTTCAGGAGGGGTCAGGACTTGTTTGAGAGGGGGGGTGCAGAGTGTGGTGGAAGGGGATTAGTTCTGAGGTGTTTTTAGGTGATTTGATTTCCTTAACTTCCCTTTTTATTTCTCTGTCATTTTTCTGTCTTTCCCTTTTTAAAAGTTTTCCTGTTGAGGGAAAGCACCCCCACCTGACGCCCACTGCCAAAATACATGCAGCAGTTGTAAATGCTGTTCTCAAGAAGATGACTCTTTTTTTATTCCAAGCTCCCTCTGTGATCTTACCTGGGAACTTTCTTTTCCTCTGAACAAATTTTCCATTCTGCCGGAAACCAATGCGGCATTCTTTGTATGTGCATGTATTCTGACATGACCACTGTCTGACCACTTTCTGAGTGCAGTGTCATGCAGTGAGCTAGCTCTACCTTTTCCATCGTACCAGATCCTCCAAACTTTCCAGGGGACTTTTAAGAATTGGGATCGTTGAAGATGGGGGGCAAGACTTCCTCTTTTGTTGTGTCTTTGTTCGCATTACTCGCCGACTGTTCAATAGCGAAGGTTTGTCGCTCACCTCGCTTCACTCACCAACGTACATGTACATGTACCTTACAAGCACAGCATTTTTGAATCATTCAAACATTTAAAATTTAGTCATTTAAAATTTTACTGAATCATGAGAAACGCCAAAGGAAATAAGTAATTTACTTGGTACAATATACAATATATGTGTATACACCCAAAGTTTAGTAAGCGAATGAGTTTGAGCATTGTGTCCACCAGAGTTGAAGCACACCCTCACTGGCAAGGAAGAGACAGGCTTGTTGGAAATTTTTCAACTAGGCTCATGCATGTGCCCTACACATGCACGATAATGATACATCTAAACAGAAGCTGGTCACGTGTACTTAGTGTGTGCCCAACGCCCAATGCACATCTTGCACATGTGCATAGTGAGCTCCCACCAAAGGACCTTCACTGCTGTGTAAAACCACACCCGCTCCTGTTGCCACTCGGAGTGGACGGCAAACTCACCCCAACCTGAACTTCTACAGTGAGACACACAATCTGTAATGTTATACTGCACTTTCTACCTTTCTGTTTTTATCAGGTTGTTAAAGAACTTCTTGACAAGCTGTGAATGCTAGCGGTGAATGCCCAAGGCTGGCTGCTACAGGTATATGCACTCTTAATGGTACTTGTTGAGCTTGATCCTAGAAGAGCCGAGCGGATCTTCCCCCAGCCCCTCAACATTCTCTCAAATACATGTACAAGGCAGGAACTTGGTTCCTGAAGGGGCAAGGCAATTTCTCCTTTGCAAAGGGTACTTATATTGGAAAGTAAACTTGTCCGAGGGAACATTTCAATGTGCAGTACAGCAAAGACCAGGGGAATCAGGGCCATTGCCGTCAAAGCCCCCCCCCCCCCCCCCGCAAAGTTCCTGCCCTGCAGATATCACATGCTGAATCCAAAGGAGTTGTTCTGACACCAACTGTGTGAGATTTGGGACATGCCATTCTCATGTAATGCAGTGTCTGAGACAAGTCCGCCCAAATTGCATACCATTCTTTTTCCATTGATGTGCTCAATGCGTGATGTCCGATGCCCTTGATCCAATAAACATCAAATTCTTCAGTCAGATTAAACTGAAACTTCAAATTTGTCCTGATAATGGGTGTCTTTACATGCATGCCGAGTTACAAAGAGATCGGAATATGACAGCTTGGTTTTAAGAGGGAGGTAAAATTCCCTCCTGCCATTCATCAAACTTGCGCCAGTGAAAAGATGATTATGTATGAATATAAAGACGACAATGAAGGAATGTTCGGGTTTTAATGGAGGGAGGAAAACCCCACAAACGGTTTTTATGGGGAAGCCCCACTGAACCAGGTAAGGACAGAAAACTAGTCCACACACTGACCTAAACGGGACTCGAAGCTCTGGTTGTGGAGGCGGAAGGCAAAGAAAATACAGTTACGCCAACCTGACTCCCAAATCAACTGTTATCATTTGGTCTTGTTGACCACATCAATGGAAAGTTGTAAGAAGCCTCTACCGGTACCTTTGTACATGAATGAATCCCAGTATCTTGTATGTGTATTGTGTACCTGTACTTACTCCCTTGCGAGGCACCTGTCTATTGGTGTGTATTTATGGGTAGTACAGGAAGTTCAGGAACCAGGCACTCTATGGTACCCAGAGATACCCATGATATACATGTACCCATGAAAAGAACTGGTTCTTGGCATCATTGGTCAGGAACTCGGTTCTAGTGCACAGCCCTAAATGTGCCAGACCATAGAATTGATCAATAGATTAAAATGGCAGGTTGTTAATGAAATTTCTCTCCAGTTTTGGGTACTGTACCGTACTGTAACATCATTACTCAGTGTATAGAAAACAAGTTATACATGTCGCTTAGTCATTCAACAAGTCAAGTATTTGTTGTTTCAGTTTGGATGTTCCAAACTACGTAGGACATCCTATTTTTTAATGGTATCTTGATACATCAACACTTCCCATATGGGAGGATAAAGCCATCGTAGTAACAGTTTAGTACTAATGTACATGAATAACCACTATGCTGGCAAGTGCTCGTGCCTGTATAAGTATGCTAACTTCAAAAATCCGTCCACTGTTTGACTTAAACCAAGAGCAGCTGTAAATATTGTGACGCCAGTGTGGTACATTACCTCAGCTTGGTGTCACTTTCACCTTCACAATTTGAGCACTGTACTGTCAACGAGATGAGAATTCTATGAAAAAGGATCGTCTCATTAGCACATGTTAAAAAATAACTACCGGTACTTTTGTGTTAAATTCTTCACTGACCATCTGCAGTGTATATTCCGGGATCTATGTGTAAGCCCTTCGGGCGAGGCCTGATTTTAGGCTTGGTTTTCCTCATTTTAGATGACAATTGGCACCGTGACTGTACTGTACATTGTGCATAAACATTTTCTGGTATTTTAGACAAAAAATGTCAGGCCTACTTGTACTTCTAAATTACGTCTCTTTTTACATTGTATATGTAACATTTCTAGAACAATGTACATATTTTCTCGATCATTATTATGACAGCAAAATAAATACTACAATAAATTTTGTTTAGGTTTTAACAGATGCACACTTCAGTATTATGAGTACAAAATTAAACGACATTGAAATGAAATTGGAACCTTACAAAATATTCTTGGAAAAACGTTTTCTTTCTACTCTTCCTCCTGTTTGAATCAAATTTATCACTTTAATTTTTCACCTGTCTATTAAAATTATTGTAAACTTGAAAGTCAGACATAATGGGTCCAATGAATAGCACTGATTCACAGTACATATCACATCCTATGTTCATACGTGAACACAAAAAGGTCTAGTTACAACTGAGGGTTCAGCATCGATACATGTACATAGTGATGCATCATTCCATCCGCTACAGTGCTTCGATGTGGCTTGACGATGCAGAAACTAAGATCAATGGGAGGTGACAAACAGAAGAATTTGTGTCATTGCAGCATCCCATGGCGTGATGGGAATTGAGGGGATGCAAGATTTGATTTTGAAAGGGTGGACAGAGAACCACAAGTAATGAATGTACCAAGAGTTGCATGATGTCAACCCTCCACCCACAATGCAATGCACACCTCTGCTGACTCGTATGCGCCCTTCAATGACAGTGAAACGACGGTGCATGTATTGTCTGTCGCTCCTACAGAATTAGATTGAAGCTGAACTACTCGTACAAGTACATTTTAAGAAGGAACTTTGCATGCACAGACCTCTCAAAATGAGATCTCACTGGTCATGACTCTTCGGGTGCCTTTCCATATAATATGTACATCTTTATGGTGCGTTGCGTACATGATAATTCATGTGCTTCACTTTCATGGACACACAAATCGACTCCGTTGACATAACCAGTCGCTCCTTGAACGATTCTGACGGATACGTGCTGCTTGGCACAGGTGTTGACACGCATATGGAAAGATGCTTTTATCCTGGTTACATTATGAGTTGATTAAAGCCAGTGCTTGCAGCTAGTCTGACTGAAGTAAATGTGTATTTTTCAGCATGTTTTTCACGTCCCTTGATGCACAAATCTCTTGTTTTTGCTCTTAATTCTTTCAACTTGATGCACAAATCTCTTATTTTTGCTGTTTAATACATGTATTTCTTTCAACTTGGTCCGAATGCCATTCTAGATGGGGGAATTGCACTGTGAATAAAAAACATATGTCGGCCTTCAGGCATACAGAACTTCTGCAATCCTTAATTTGAGGACCCCTCTAATTTGCACGTGTCATATAAATGTCTTTCACCGCCAAAATTGGTACATGTAGAAATGTCACATTGTTTAGCAAATGTTCTCCCCACAATGACTCAGTCTTGTCCTCGTAAGAAAGGGGTGACTTCCTGAGGCCACAAAGGTCATTTGGACTCACAATATTTGTTACAAGTTTTAAACGTGAAACAAAACTGTAGGGGTGTCCTAAAAGTAAGGATTGCCTGTACATCAATCTTGATGGTTTATTGGTAGCTTCGTTATGCCCTCATACATTCCAGAGCCATATTGGGGCAGAGGCACGGGAAATAACACTCCCAAGAGCCAGTACTTTCCTAGCGTGTCCGTGACATTCTCCCAGATAGAGGTATCTGTTCCCCTCTCCCCATTGATGGCCTCATGGGTGGTCAGTCCCATCACCACAAGGAACATGTGCCAGACGAAGAAACCCAGCCCTGCCAGCGCTCCCGTCAGGCAGATGTACAGGAACAGGACCAGCAGTAGCTCGTGCAATCCCGCCAAACCCAGCAGCCACCGCTCGATGGACGACGGCAGCAGCGTGAAGAAAGTGAACGCCCCCCAAAACTTGGTCCGGAACGACACGTGCATGTACATGGCCGTGGTCAGCAGGGCGTACACCGAGACCAGGGCCGTATGCAGCGAGCAGTAGATAAAGTACTTCTGGTTGTGGTATCCGACGCACTTTCCCAGGACGAAGCAGTGGTGGTCCCGCTTCAGGACGCACTGGTCGCACACCTTGCAGTAATGGGCGCGGAAGGGAATCATAGGATAGCGGTTGGCACTTCGGGCAGATATGCGACGGCGCTTCTTCAAGCGGACGTCACAGGATGAGGCCAGCAAATAGTTCCCCATGGCATTGACGAAAAGATACAGGAGTAGCAGTTGAAGGCTGACAGCGGAGACTCCCAGAGCACGGGACAGCTCCGGCAATATGACAAACCACTCCAAGATGGCACCCAGCGTGGTGACAGTCATGTAATAGCTGACACCAATTACATTCAAAGCGGTTGTAACTGGCGTGCCAAGACTCCTTGAAATCCAGTTGTCGGTTTGTTTCAGTCCATCCGCACTGCCCATTTTCTCCCTAAGCCAGTCCTTTACTTATATCCCCTATGTTGCACATATGCATTCCATTAATACATGCCATATCAGCCCTCATAGGATGTAGTACTACCACCAGCCCTTGCAAACCTCAATACACCTGTGAATAGCTATAGAAAGAGTCGAATTGATTCCTATGTAACACCCGACTGAATGAATACACAGGCGGACAATTGCACTGCCAGTCCACCACAACACAACCAGACAATTGAAAGTGCAACTGAGGAACAGCCCCACCTAACCACATGACACCTCTTATAGTCTGACACTGTACATGGACGTGCACTGTTGTTAGGGGAAAAAATGCAGCATTTTATTGCACTAAACCAAACAATGCATTCACATGGATTTAAACATCAATAGAATACGTGGAAAAGGGATTCGCGGTGGTGTTTACTTTACATGTATCCATGGCAACAGGTCACAAGGTCAAATCCATAAATTTATTAATGTGCACAAGATAAGGGAGGGGTGACTTACATGTGTGTTAATAGTACTGTGTGTCATTTAAAATCTACATGTACATGTATGTCTATTTGTCTTGTCTCATTTGTGTGTGTATTTGGTCTTTCTCACATGGATGGGAAGGACATTTTCCAGTGTACACATCGTTTGGAATTACAGTGTGTACTGTTTTGGTTCTCTACACCATTCTAAATGTATGTGTCACTGAAAAGAGTGAACTGAAGAAAACCCAGCACAAAAACTCATTTTCTCTGAGTTTAGGAAAATAGTTACATTTACTGCTGCGAAAGAGAAAAATTTGTTCCTTTTGGAAAGGTGTCCTTGGAAAGGTTTCCCTTTTGAAAAATGTGTTCCTGTAAATTTATGATATTTGGACCCAACAGCTGTTTTTTTCACAGCAACAGAGAGAGATCTGGAGATAAGGAACTTCATCTTTTTACATAAAATCACAGTCAATTATTCTTGCCGAGTACTTGCAGTGTCCAATTTCAAGTTTAGTTTTACAATTTCAATCAGCTGATCGGTCGCTTTCAGCCGAGACTGACAGGTGTGCTTCAGAAAAGTAACACTAATAAAGATGACTGAACACTTAATTTTAAAACAGAGAGATGCACAGTCCCTAAAATTATGTACACACATCTAAGCAGGCTTAACCAGTATCAACGACATGTACATCCAGCCTCATCTACATTGTATTCCATTTAATTGCACAACAAAATCATGAGTTACATGTAAATGGCTGCTACTTTGGACTATAATTTTCAGACCATAGGCCATGAATTCTGCTGTAAGTACAAAATGATATGAGTACAAAAGTTTATCACAAGGTTAAAAAACGTTCAAGTTCAACAAGCAAAAAACAAACAAATATGAAATTATGTTGACATCTGAAAAAAAATTAATTTCAAAACTGTTTATCTTGGCGGTGGATGATATCTAGGACATAATCTTTTACTTGTTTCGGAACTTGTTTTTGTATAATTGTAATAATCAGAGTTTACTTTCTTGAAGTCTAAATTACAATTTTTTATTATTTTTCCCATATTGAAATCCATAAAGCTTCTTTTTCGAACATGTAAATTACGTCCATGTCCATGCTTGTAACCTGACCTCTTCTGGTTATGCACCTGTTTAACAATCAGGATTTACTGATTGGAATTTTCTGCATATTACATGTAGCTCTGTGAAATGGTACATGTACCTAAGGAAAACTTTAAACAGCAATGTGTGGTTTGCATTGAAAATGTCTTGCACATGTACATGTAAATTGCACACCAAAGAGCGCATTCTATACCAGCTTGTTTCTGCTTCGGGGGCGAGATTTATCAGGAATTTTCCCAAAACCTTTTAAAGTCTGGATAATGCCGAATTTACCGTAAAAATGGTTTTACATTCATGTACATGTGAAAATGTCGACATAGAACACACACAAATCTTTTTGTGCTGCTGTAGGGGCTCTCAAAACATCCGTGCATCATTGTGTGGATATTTTCCTTTCCCCCAGTCTCACCCCTGCTGCTTTTATAAAAATGAGTACTGCTCCAAGTACATGTATTCACTGCATTAATTAAAGGATTTTTGATTCACTAAGTAATGAAGTACAGATTACAGAATGCTACGGACATAAATGGTCAAAATTCTAAAGTCCAATTCAAAAGACTTTGTTCACTCTTACAATAAAAAAGCCAATCAAGGGCCGTATAAAGTTTGAACTTTGACCTTATAAATCATTTTTTTGTTCACCGTGCAGTCTAGGCATGTTAGGAGGCGTTATTAAATGACCGTACTGTATTTCACGTAGCACTGTCTGACAAATGTAAATATTTAATTTTTAGTTTATGCTTGCCCATGCCTCGTCGTGTCTTCAGTTTTTGTATTTCCCTCCCAAATGTGGTTTGTACCAGTCAGTAAAACCTTCCCTTAACTGAGTTATGCCCTACGAAAATGTCATCAGTATGCATAGAGTGATACTTGACACAGATTCAACACCTATTTTTCACAGTCTCGTACATGTAAGCCTCGTCCTGTGCTACAGGCTACGTCCTTTCCTCCACTGTACCAAATCTCAACACTATCACAGAAAGACAAGATGAATTGGTGTGCGCTAAGTGGTTGTCCCTGTTTTTTTCATCCCTTTCACGACCGTACAAAAAGATGGCCTTTTTCCCTGACCCCTCCCAAAAGTGTATATCATCACCGTTCACAGCAAGGAAAACACATTTTCTATGCTTGTGAAAATGACCACAAATGGACAGCCCCCGAAAGACTGGAGTCAAATGGTGTTTCTGACTCTGCATAGAAAGAATCGCACCCATTTCCATGGAGGGAAATATTAGCATGGCCAGGAACATCAAAGTCCCTCTCTGTAAACACTGTAGTGAAATCGTTACATACAACTACATGTACCATGACATGTACTGTATTGTATCATGTAAAATATGTTTTTTTCATGGAGGTTAACCCTAACCCTCCTCAGTCCTCCAAAATCCTTCAGGTGGTTTTGGAGGATTTGGGATGAATGACAAAAGAGCATGGCTTACTGCGAAGGAGGCCATGTGTGAAGGTCGTGGGCAACACCTGCGTTGGTTTTTGCTTAAATTCGGCCCGATGTTTCCTTGAATCAACCACACTGTTCAAGAATTCCATTCGCACTGCCTCAACATACCGGTAATGACTGAAATTGCCAGAGGGTTTTGAAGGATTGAGGCTGTAGGCATACCTCCAAGTAAACATTTCCAGGAAATTTCGGAGAAATGACGGAGAATCCATTTTTTTCAACCCCTAAATTGGAGGATTTTGGAGGATTGAGGAGGGTCCCTAGCAAAAAGTGCCTAGGGGGTTAGGGTTGAGGATGGGAATCATTGTATAATTTAGTAACCCAAACTTTACATATCACTGAAATCATGACCAGCCAACACTTCAGATGCGCATGAGAGTTGCTGTAAGCTACCGGTAAATTCTTAGCTAGAGGTGTGTTGAAAGCAAGCACAACAAAGTGTATACATATGTAGATTGTAATGATGGATAACAACAAAAACATTTCCTTGTTTTCTAGTACTATTGAAAAATGTACAGATTAAACTACATCTAGCATGAAACGGGATCATGTCATGCTTCTGGTGTTCTGTAATGAAATAATTTGGCATGACGGACACAGTGTCTAAGCAAGGTCAAACTGAAGGGCCAAATGGCATTGACATCAAACACTGTAAAGTTGGATTCTGTTCAAACTTTTCGGACAGCCTGTCAACAGATGTAGAGACTGTGTGTCATTTGAATGCTTGAGCTGAGTCAACGTCACATCCCTTGCAAGGGGAAGGGGGGATGCTTAAATTCCCTTTATTTCCTTCGGCTTGTTCCATACAATGCCGTCACTTGTTTGCTTCAGCGGAATCGGCAGCACGAAAGCCAGCCACCAGTACCTGCCGAAAACCTCTTCCAAGTTCCTCTGTGATCCGCGATTGTAGGTGGTGATTCGGTTGGCGTACTCGTGGGAGGTCTGGCCACTGAGCGCTCGCCGGAAATGGAAGTAGAACAGCCCACAGCAGCCAATCCCTAACATGAGGCAAATGTAGGCTAAGGTGAGGGTTCCGTATAGATACGTGGGTATGTAGCCCAAGATCCACATTGCAGTGCCAATCGGGTACAGGTAGTTGTAGGCTCCGGCCGAGAGGAACGGGGCCAGGTTGGTGTTCAGGTACGCAAGGAAAGAGAGGGCGGCGTGTAGGGCCGCGATAGTGGCGTACAGCAGGAAGACCAGGAAGTACCTCTGGTTGAAGTGGCCCACGCAGACGCCCAGGAAGTAGCAATGCCGGTCCCGCTTGAGGATGCAACGCTTGCAGATGGGGCAGTGGTGGGCTCTAGGTGGGATGTACTGCTGGCATGGAACGCAGTGGTCCCACCCCTTGGCAGTGAGCTCGTCTCCCTCACCCGTCCTAGTTCCTGCAGCCGTGTAGACCGAGTTCTTCCTTAGACAGATGAAGTAGTTGAGGTACATGTTGAATGCAGCCAGGCTGAAGAGCCACCAGTGAAACCTCAGCCAAAAGTCATCGTCCGCCAGCAGGACAGGGAGGACGCAGAACAGGTTAACGTACAGGGCAGTACAGGAGACAACCCAGAAATACACCACGCCGGCGATGTTAGCAAAGCGAAGCAGTTTCATCATATTTGGCTCAGTGAAATACGACATAATCTGTTTAGCTTTCTCTCCAACATCCATCTTGCAAGATTCTAAGAAAGGAATATTCAAGTGCCACAATCATTACAATTTCATTATCCCATTTGGTTGGAAATTTGTTGCGGGAAGTTAGAAATTTCCAACAACTTTGCCTTAACAGTCCTGAATTCTAAGGGGTTGGAGGATTCAATACTCAAGGTTAACTTTGAAGATAATTAAAAATGCTGTGTTATGATAAGAGTGGTTTGGGATTTCTGGGTCATTCTATATATTTGGGGTCTGATATTTTTCTGTCACTGTTACCTCTGACTGTCTGACATGAATACCATCTGACATGTTTGACAAGGGATGTATCACTGATATTGATTTCAAACTATTTTCATTTGTTTGGCAGGTAATTTGCAGAACTCATTCAGTCTTTGAAATTAAAGAATAGGTTCTTAACATTAAAAAATCGCTGGCCGGACGTAACAGGGACAGGAAAATATTGGACCCCAAATTTATAGAATGACCCTATACTAGTACACTAGAATGATTTCAAAGTAATTAGCAAATGGGTCTTACAGAAATTCATCTACAAAATCCACATTTAATGTGACAATCATGTAATTCAAAATTATGGCCTAGGGCCAACCAGGTACATATAAAACTACTTTGTTAGTCCTACGTCTATGAGTGAGGTTCGTTGCTCCACTTCTGACCTGGTGACTTACCACATAAATGTACATGTAACTCCAAGGATAGGGTAAAAGAAAGCTAATTGCTCATCCCAACACACCCTCTTAGCTACCCCCAGAACTGTGAGGTTCATTGTCCACGTGCTCCCACGGACATAACAGCATGGTAGTCCGAGTAACTCGGACTCTATGAGTCGCCTTTGTTAACATTTGGACATGGCCGAGCGATCTACGAATTGCCTTTTTAAACATTTGGACATGGTTTATGTGGTTGGGTGATAGTTGATAGTTGCCCCACCATGTCCAAATGTTAAACTAGCGATTCGTAGAGTCCAAGTTACTTGGACTACTGCTGTACTGAGCGCGACAGATGACAAAACTTCCAGTTTTCAGGGCACCTTTTGGCTAGGATGCATCATCAGTCCTTCATAACATCATATTTTCTGGTAAGTACTGTGAGCTGTCATCATCCCCAGAATGACTCCTCAGAATCAATGAAAGATTTCTTAAGTCTGAAACTTTTGGACTGAAAAAAAAATGTGTGCTAGAAGTTTACCATTTATCATGTTTCAAAACAAGCTGCAGGCCTAGCTTAGGCCTAACCCCATCAAAACATCACCATGACGGGGATGGTATATTTGGGGAAACCCTACTTTTTTGTCATTTAACCCTTGTAAAACTGGTCAGGTCCCTAAATCAAATTGTAAATTGTGAGAAATGTGACTTTCTTACTGATAAATCACCCATGAAAATTTGACTCCACCATGTGTCATGTCATGTCTCACAGTTTCCCCTGATAATTTCCCTCAAAACACAATTGAGCATTACTGTATGTCACATGGCCCAATACATGTATGACCATGGAGGTGTGATTCTACCTCCATGGTATGACATAAATAGTGATCAATACATTTATGTACATGTAATGCTAAAAACATGCAAGTGCATGAAGTGTAGGGTTAATGATGTGAAGAGGGCAGGGTTTTGAGTTTTAAGGGAAATTATGAGGGGAACCAGGAAACTATCAATAATACTATGAGTGTTTTAACACATGACACATGGTGGACTCGAATTTGTATGGTAACATCGTCATCTATCTATACCACGGTGAATCCAAACGAAAGTTGTACGTCTACCTAGCACCTCCACGGTCCGAGTAAAAGTGGGACTAGGCCTAAATCGCTTTATGTTAAGGCGATTTGTATAGGCCCTGCTTAGGCTAGGTCTCCCATTATAGGAACGGGGTCCCCAAATATACAATCCCCACCATGACCAATCAACTACCAACAAGGTTCATGATCATACTTACATCAGGTAATTTTGCTTGAATATAATTTTCGACAGGTCGTCAGAAAATCTCACAACAATCGATCCAGCCAGTAATACTTCATGCTCCGTTAATGCTTCGACAAATGGCGCCCCCAGCCGGCCGAAAAGAGTACATTATGGTTCTCATACTCGACTCCAGCCGACCCCAAGCCCTTTCTCTTTGGGGTGCAGACCACTAATTCAAGTGAGAGTTTCTGGCCAGTCATTAGCATTAAAAGTGCCCCCGCAGCATCTTTTGAAAAAGGAGATTGTTTGGCCCCCAAAATGGTGAGATTGTGTAAATCCTTGCCAGGATCAACTCCCTGGGTCTTTGAGCTTTCATATGAGAGCAGAATGGCTTAAAACTACGGTTGAAAATGGTCCTAAGTGGCCCAGAAAGTTAGGGTTGCCACTTGAAAAATGGCTGCAATCAAACTTCGGAAAAAAAATCACTTTTTGGGGGTGATTTTGTGGAAATAATTAAAAATGTAATTGGTTAACCCACAAAAAATTGAAAAGAAATTGAAAGATAAGTGACCAGACAAGAATTTCATTTGTGTATCAGAAATCTCAGGGATGTTGGCGATGGCCTGCATGTTATTGGGCCCTGAACAGTGCTGATTTTACGGTTTTCAATGGGGGCTTGAATTAGTGGACTGTACTCTTTGGCTACTACGGAGCTCTGGAAGTCCCGTCCTACTTTAGATCCTGCATATTTTATCTCAGGATGACGACATATTACATGTACGGGCAATATGGCGACATCATGAGATGTTTTATCGTGGGATGAAAACATCCTGGAATGGAAATGACAACACCCCGAGATAACTTATCATTCGATGAAGACATCCTAAAAGTCCGATGACCACATCCTGAGTAACTTTATCATGAGATAACGACATCGTAAAAATCGTATGATGACATTATTTGTCAATGGGTGCCATGACGTACAAACCACCTTGAAAACAGGTGGTCTAAGATGTGCGTGTTTTTCAATGCACTGTCCTCCTGTTGCCATACATGATATTAATTAGACTGATAAAACGTCATGATGTCTCACCGCCTCTTACAAGTATTGAAGTTGACGTCACACATGGTGGATGGCTCTGGATGACAACATCCTGAGACAATAATTATCGTCATTATCTGAGGATGTCGTCATCCAACTTTTAGGATGTCATCATCCTATGATAAGTTATCAGAGGATGGCATCATCCAACTTTTATGATATTGTCATCCCGTGATAAATTATCTCAGGATGTAAACATCTTGCCTTTATTATGTCGTCATCCCGAGAAAAACATTTTAGGATCTCAACAAGTTAGACGGCACTTCCAGAGCTCCGTAGTTTTCGAGTTACCTTGTGAGCTCTGTAATTATTAGATTTCTTTCCCAAATAAAAGTGATGGACCGAAGTTCGGACCCAAAAACAAGTTTTGATGCGCCAGTTTTGGGGGAACCAAAGATTTCGGAATTTTTTTCTTTATGTAACCTTTTATGGGACCAGTAAAGCTACTATGGGGCTTTATGATCTTAGCGCTAAACGCCTTTTGCGCGGGTCACGGTCCCCATTGACCAGACCCACCTCCGGGGCCCGATCTAATCTACGTATTCATGGTTTCATGTGTCTTACATTTAACAATTTAGAAGATAAATCGGAGGTGGATCTGAGTATAAATTGTAAAGAAACTCGGAAAGAGTAGATTTCTGGACACCACTTGATACTCTGTGAGACTGGACTGAAAAATGTTATCTTGTTTAAATTGAGTAAATGCGCCAATATTTTCTCGGCCGGCCAGATTTGACCTTTTAGGATTTATTATCACTTTCTGATGGCTGATAAACCTCTGCAAGGGAAAGTTAGCTTTGCTCCCTCTGAATTCTTAGAACCCAATGGAATGCTTCGCCGGCCGGCATTCAACAAAGATAGTTTGGTCCTGCTACACTAGCTGGTACCCAAATTTGCGAAAAGTAGTCTTTTTTTCGATACCAAGTAATCACAACCCCAGCAGGAATTTAGGGGAGGGCGGCTGAGCTGTCCTCATTTAGTTGAAAAGAAAATGTATTCTACTGACTGACAAATGTCAAAATCGCCGTATAACACCCCGAGCTCTTCAAGGCTCTGTAGGCCTATAACAACCAACGAAATCAAATATTGAAGTTGAATTTGGAGAAAATGTATAGGGATGTATTCCGCCCCGACTCTTTTGGGGTTTTACCTGCGTAGAGGCCCCGACTTCACTTGTGGACGCAATTTTGGTTAATTGCTTAATTGAAAACAAATTACGGCCAAAAATTAATCCACATGCAATGCAAGGCCCGACATAATCATGTACATATTTCTACTCATGTCCATTATCATTGTATACGAATCTGCGGGCCGCGGGTGAGCACTGAGCACAATCCATTTTTCACTGAACGTTTGTTGTAAGCTTGCCAACACGTACCACACATCAAGCTTTCAATGCACTTCGGACGAAGTTCGATCGGAACCCAGGGTAGCAGTTCATTTTTTTTTATCAACGGCACAAGTTTCAGCGCAACTGAGCTGCCACATTATTTTTATTCAGGGCCGGCCAGCACCGGTCGTGCGCGCCGGCGCGGCGTTCCGACAGAGAGGGCGCCCTTTTGTTGCCTTTTGCCGACCTTGCCTGAACATGTCTGGAAGCTCTCCCAGGCCTGCCAGTGTGTGAGGAATTGCTCCCCAAAACACTCAATTTGCGTCCTACATCAACACGATATTTTAGAAAGTATCGTCATCGACGCATTCTTTGAGATACAATGGACCTAGCTGATGTGCCAGAAGATAGGATCGAGCTTGAAAGAGGGACAACAGGTTTGTCTTCGTTCCTTGACTAATGCTAGTCATGTTCATTTTAGATTTGGAAAACCCCGGCTTTAAGCGTGAACTTCGAGGTCATGAAAAAGTATTACTAGTAGGGACCTACATGTACTGTAGCTGGCTAACATACATGCGTGGACATTGGGGTCGTACAGTGTGCATGTTCGTTGGGATAACTGGACGGAATTTCCCTACCCCTAAAAAGGCAGATCGAGGTTCCCCACAATGCCATGGGTACATTTCTCGTATTAATAAGAGAATGATTTTTCTGCAGGCTATGTGAATTGTGATGTACAGTAACTTACATGTACATGTAATGTTGTGCAGTCTGAGGGAAAGACGCATGGAAGAAGTGGAATTGGAAGAATACATGGGGAATGGGAAGAGTTCCATATACTATAGGCAGGATCCGGACAACTTGACCATTTGCTGACTCGACTTCGGACAACTCGACCTTTGAGACAACTCGACTGTTGAGGCAACTCAACCGTCTGTGCGTAAAAGGGAGAGACAGGTCGTTCATTGAGACAAGTTGTCCGTTGAGACAAGCCATCTGTTGGGACACTCTCCGCTCAGCCCAGTTTGCTGCTTAGGCCACTGTGTGAAATACTAAGCCAATAATAATGGGATGGAATTTCACGTAGTAGATAGACAAGCCTAATTTCTGAAGTATTATAAAAATGGTTGCCGTAGTAAGTCAATCTTTGCTCATTCAATCGATCTTGCACCCGCGCTGACCCAGCCACGTATACATGTACCTAGCTCTGGATCGTTTGAAATAAAAACCTACCTCCTTTGTGTTGTCTTTTAGTTCTACATTCTAGACAGGTTCTTGTCAAAAGGTGAAATGTAAGCTTCTCGTTGAACAAAACTTGTTCTCTGAAAATTTCTAGAAAAGAAATTTTGGCCAATTTCTGATTTGCACTTTGACATTTGTGAAGGGTTTGTCAAAAAACAAGGTAGCGGAAAAAAAATTGACGAATAGTTACTGGGCGATATGTCACTCACTTCGAGTGATCCCAAATACTTCTTTCATACAAACCTTCACGTAAACTTTTGCATCCATTGTCTGTGTAATTATAATGACTTTCAAAGTTGCGTTTCATTAAAACTGGCCGAAAAGTTAATTTTGGATTACGCACTAAGTGCATGCGCACAGTCGTTTCAAACTCCTCTTACTATACGGACATTGCAGAAATGTACATAACATAATGGGTTCGTCCACTGCAGTACAAGGTAGTATCATTGATTGCTCACGCTGTAAGTCGAAATTTACGCAAGATTCACTTTTTTTTAATTCAGTGGAATTCTTATGATTTTTTTTCATTAGAAAGTAAACTTTTTACAATGGTTCTGGCTGAAAATGGATTTGCCACTCGTGTGGTTACTTTCTGAAACTGATCCAGAACGAGGACAAGTGTCGCCACTTTCATTGATCCTGTACGTCCAAATTGGAAGTTTAAAATTTGAAATTAATTTGGTAGTACATGTATCTCTAACACACAAGATGGATGGTGACCACATTTCACTGAATTTCAGGATTTTCGGCAGCTGCGATCTGACTGAATAATTTTCGTGATCTGGAACTGGGAAAACGACTATATTATGTGTAGAGATCTCACTGGTCGAGTTGTCTGAAGCCGAGTTGGCAAACGGTAGAGTTGTCTGAAGCCGAGTTGGCAAACGGTCGAGTTGTCTGAAGCCGACTTGGCAAACGGTCGAGTTGTCTGAAGCCGAGTTGGCAAACGGTCGAGTTGTCTGAAGCCGACTTGGCAAACGGTCGAGTTGTCTGAAGCCGACTTGGCAAACGGTCGAGTTGTCTGAAGCCGAGTTGGCAAACGGTAGAGTTGTCTGAAGCCGAGTTGGCAAACGGTCGAGTTGTCTGAAGCCGACTTGGCAAACGGTCGAGTTGTCTGAAGCCGAGTTGGCAATCGGTCGAGTTGTCTGAAGCCGACTTGGCAAACGGTCGAGTTGTCTGAAGCCGACTTGGCAATCGGTCGAGTTGTCTGAAGCCGACTTGGCAAACGGTCGAGTTGTCCAACATCCCTATAGGCCTAGGTACGGACGGCATGTCATGCCCCCGTGCACAAACCTAGTACTAGTAGGCTATGTGAGATTCAGAAAAAACCTCAGTCTTTTCTAAGTAAATGATTTGGAATTTTCCGCTCTAAATTTCACTTTTTGGGACGTTATCACTTTCTGATGGCTGTTGTACCATTTTAAGGGCAGATTAGTGTTGTCCGTGTATGGAAGTCTTTCCGAATCCACTATCACAATGGGAGACTTTGAGACACTTTTTACCAGCTCTGAGCACACTTGTACTGTTCTTGATAGGCGTGGTTCTGAGCATCAGTGCATAGTCCTACTTAGTTCTGAGTACTTGCAGAACTTCAAGTTACTAGTGCTCTGTGTGACTTTGAGGCATATATGACTTTTTATGGGTTTTTGCTATGGGTTTTTAAAGCAGCCTTTTTTAAAATTATTAATTAAATTTTTTTGTTAAATTTTTTAATGTACGTGTATTTAATTTTAGGTTTCATAGCGTTCAACTTACATGTATGCGCACTTTATGTTGTTCTCAGTACCAGCCCCTTGAAACGAGTATGCCAGAGAGTCTGAAAAGGATTCTCTATCATCAGTTAAATCCCAAGAGGTAACATCAGAATTCTGAGATTTTGGAGTAACTTCCAGTACTCCCTGTTCGTATTGGAAACAAAGGCTTTTCCTACTTTGAGCAGCCTTAGTGAAATGGTTACTTCCCTCCTCGGGGGAGAAATTGGTCCTTTTCCAAATTATTGCCTCATGTGCAATTTTGGCTTGATTGGGTTCAGTGTCAACTCGAATTTTTTAAAGGGTCTGTGATCACGATCATGCAAATTTGTACCTGAAACCATGCTTCTTGCAATGTCTTACATGTACTTCTCCTCAATTAATGTACATGTACAGTGTACATGGAAGAAAACTGCGTTTCATATGTCACTGCAAACTTCACTTTTTTAAATACTAAACGTTTTCCATGGACATCAATCAGCGGGGGATGGGCATGTGGGATGTCATCCCACTGTATCTTTGTCCAGCCCCCAGCTACTTTTGTCGCACTTCTACCCGTATGTACATACATGCACCGGTAGATAAATCTTGCAAAAGCATTTCCTCAAAACAAATTGGTTAAAGTGGTCAGAAAGTTCCACAGTTGAGCATCTATTTTATGTTTATACATGTACATGTTTGCACAAATACATGTAGAATCCCCAAATTTGCTGGGGCCCTTAATTAATGTGTAGGGCTTCTCACTTTGCTCTTGCATAAAGTTTTGACCGAGGTACATGCATTACATGTATGGCCCCTCTCCCCTACCACTTTTTAGAAGTCAGTGACGCCCTTAGAAATTTTTGTGGTTCCCCTGACAAATGAGGGCGCTGTTACCGTGATGTCATTACCAGAGGACAATGTTCATTTGGGGGGTTTCTATTCATATTGTGAGAGGGAAAAATACTCATTGGAATTACGTGTACATGTACTTGTGAGAGAAGTTTGCTTACTGGCCTGGATTGAGTCACAGGATTGCACGCACTCTTGACCTGGGGAATTCCTGAAGCTGAAATATAAAGTGCATGATGAAGAGGAAGTTGAAATTTGGAAAACCCCATTGCATGTATTTGAATACACTCTCTTGTTTCCCTTGGGAACATACATGTACATGGCATCTACATGCTAATGTGCTTCCCAAAGGAAGTGTCCCAAAATGAACAAGTATATTCCAGGTTTGCTTCACACTTGGGGGAGAAAGGTTCCAATGTGAGAAAGTATAGTTAAACCAATACCGAAATATTTTTTACCCGTGTCCAGGACTAGGTTTCAATATAAAAGGTGGGAGGGACCAGCCACATGTGCCACGTGACCCAGGCATCTTTGTGACCAAGATCCGAGATGATGGAGCGGCGGCAAAGGATGGGCGGCTACAGAAGGGGGACAAGATATTGGAGGTAGGCGCCAGAGGAAGTCTGCAGTCAGGGTTCTTTCTGTGCTGTAGCGAGCCTTGTTCCCCGAAATCTAGCTTGCATGTAATATTCTCTTTATGTCCCGGTACATGAAGTGGCTAAAATCAGGTGAGCTGTAACTCGACTTCCAAAGTCTGCAGATCCGGCATTGTATTTCCGGCATACAAGAAGTGTTGCCAGTAGTTTAAAGGAGTTGGATTCCCTTGAGCCATCAAGGTGATGCAGTTGGCTTGTAGATGCACACTCATCGCAACAAGCTAGCCTGTGATCAAGGTGCCCGCGGCAAAATGAATAGTTGCTCAAGAGGGAGGAGCTGGAGGAGACTAGTTTGAGCACCAAACCAACGCACGAAGAAAGACTACACAACGAACCGCACGCACGCCCCACACGCCTTTGCAGTTCTGCCCCACATAGCTTATGTTTTTCTTTACATTTGCTACCGTTTCGGTAACAGATACGATATGTGCGTATGGATAAGTCTCCTCCAATCAAAACGATCGCCTCTGTCGTGCATGTAATAAATTATTCATCATTACAATGGCCACGCGCATTCAACGTGGCATCCTTTCCAGCAGTGGTGTAAGCTCTAGACAACAATCTCTTTTAGAATTGCCTCAAATATGCAGCACTGAAGTTTGGGATTCCGATCAACAAATTGAAACCTTAGAAAATGTTGGCCGTGAAGGCTGTTCTGGAGGGTCAAGACGTACACATGTATTTGTCAATCTTCTAACTGGACATGGCAAAAGTTTCAATAATACCAGGCCGCACCGTTGTGCAGCGACTTCATGAACGTAAGTAGCCTAGACACACTCAGACTACTTAGCCCCCAAAACACGATTGGTTCAGAGAAATGTGAACAATTCATAACATTAGCATATTGCATAATTCAGATAAACCTCTGGAAATAAAGCTCCAAATGCACTTGCGGCGGCGTGCACAGATAGTCCATGACACACACAGCTCGGCTACTGCATGCACATGCATGGTTAATTTCGGGCTTGCATGCAGTTCGTTGTGTGGTCTTGACTATTCATTTCGCTGTGGGCGCCTTGATCAAAGGCTACCCAACAAGCATGTGGACTTGAGTTTGAACCTTATGTTGACCATTTCATCAAAACTTTTCCCCTTCTTTAATTTCTTTACCTTTTCAATCAGATCCCATGTTTAATTTCCACAGATGTTTTTGCTTTCCCATTCTTGGTATTTCATACCCTGTAGGGTTTTTAAAAAGAGAAATAAACTCCAAGAACCATTCATTACAGACTGGTCTGGTGCCTGTTTCCAACGCAGCAGATTAGTGTAATGGATTAGACTACAACCAGTCAACAGTTCTGTTACCATAGCTACAGAATTCCTTTTATTATGCAGTGTTAACCAAACTCTTAAGAATCCTTCTGCACTTACATGTACATGTAATGTGTTGTTGGCGCAGTAACGTGTACATGTATGTACATGTACATGCACTGTAATTCTGGCTTTTTCCTTCCTGGTCTGAATTCATTGAGCACTGTCAGATCGGTGCTCTCCAAATGTTTGTCAGAAAAAAATAAGTAGGGCCACTCCATTAGGATTCGGGTCCTCAACCTTCTGCTTACTACATGTACGTGTAGTGCAGAGGATCGTGGATTTAGTTCTAGCTACCGTAATACAAATTTTTGGACTACACTGAGTACATGTATGCATGAAGTGCGCATACTTAAGTGTGGGTTACAACACATTAAAGTATCATGTGTACTGTGTACGTCACTCCGATGCATAAAAGCCCCAATCAAGAATGCTCATGTGCATCATTGCTCCTGTGCATCGTAACTCATGTACAACTTTTGCTACTGTCCTTAGATCACACGTCCTATAGATGACCCACATGTAGTGTTTGAAGGCTTTAACCACCTGTTTCCTTTTTCAATTACATGCAGATGTGTTTCACTGTTTGACTGTGTGCACATGTACATGTATGTACATATACCTGCCAAGGTTTCTTCTTGCCATGAAGTTTCAAACTATTCAGACCTAAAAGTTTCGAACTGAGAGTACCCTGCAGTATGTTAGGAGGAAGGGAAAAACAGGCTCTTGCACCCTGAAATTTGGCTTGTTTTGCATGTGAATTTTTGTCAACAAAAATCCTTTATGCAAAAGGATTTCCAAAGGAGATTTCCGTCAAACTGGTATTGTAGCATTCATTTTGTGTACACCTGTTTTTAAACCACCGCAGTCCACAAATGGCTTTGCGTAGAAATTGGAACCTCTTTCAAAAAGGTATTAGACTGGAAATCAAGGTGCAAACCAGTTACATGTATGAGACTTGTTTATAACACCATTTTGTAGGTTGTTTGGCCTTCTATTATGTGAATAGATTAGACATTCTAACTTTCACTTATGGTCCCAGCTTTATTTTTAGGCACACCCGAAATTTGAATATGAGTTTTTTCCTTTAGCCGTGAATGATACGTACATACATGTACATGGTTGTATATCGTTAATTATGTGTCTGCATAATTTGTAATCGCTGAAATACAATGTACATCTGTACCGGTACGCCTTTTCTTTGTTTAACCCTGTTTAGAATATTGTGTAAATGTAGGTCATGACAGGTAGTTGAAGGTTCAAGATACACGTAACAGGAAATATTAATGGAACAATAAGGACCCGTTTTCAAGTACATTGTAACCTTTCGAGTACGGTAGCTTTAACCCCACTTACATGACTTACATGTATATGGTCAGTATTGTGATTTACCTGTTCTGACCATTAGCTCATTGCTACTGAATTGACGTTAATACTCTAGTAGCAAGTGATGCATGCCGTGGCAACTAACTGAAGGCAACTATTCCATGGGGGAAGGTAGCCAGATTTAGATATCCGATGGACATCCAGCAGGCATTGCTGGGTGCCCCAGTGATCATGAATCATGAGTCAGACTTCAGAATCTGAGGAGTTATTTTAAGTTGGCTCAGGGGAAGGTACAGGTCAACTTCTTTTGTTCCTCTTTGTGATCATGTAGACAGTGTCCTTCTGACGTAAGAGACTCAAGTTTTACGGTGGCAAACCTTTTGATTTTGAAAACAGTCAGATGAGCAGTGAAAATTTGGCATTTTCTCTTTTCTTTTATATTTCTATGAAGGGCTAGTGGGGCTTTGCTTTACATGTATATGTGAGCCACTCTGCAAGAATGAGTCACATGTCGCCAGAGCTACTTTGAGTTAAAAGCCTTTGAAAGAATCTTGCGCAGTGTTTAAGCGACAGGAATCCTGAACATTTTAAAACTACACAACGTCCATTTTCATCACACTCAATTGTGAGTGACGCATCTAAACAAAGAGTTCATATTCCTCAATCTAATGCATGTACAAAGTAAAAGTCAAAAGTGGCTCTAATAACTTGTGACTCACTTTCACAAAGTGGGTCACATGCATGGCTCTGATAACTTGTGACTCACTTTCACAGAGTGGGTCACATGCATGTTGATGCACACATTGTACATTTACAGGTACTGGTACCTTTGAAAAGGGGGAAAATTTGATTAAAATTCTCCTCCCCAGCACTGACTACATGTGGAGTATGTACTTGTACGTGTATAGACTTTCAAGTTGGTTTCCTGTTGCTGAGTGGTATTTTCATGTACCGGGTAGCAAAACCTGCAATTCTGAGGAATTCCTGCAAGTCCTACGACTTTTCCATCAGCCTAGTTTATAATTTACATATTTACGTACATGTTAGTGGCCTGGGCAACTTGAGCACAACTCCTGCACCCTGATCAGCACAGCGGTAATTTGCAAATTGACCTTTTCCCGAGCGTGACCTCCACTAAGAGCTCAGTCTTGAATGCCATGGTAAACTGTCATCTCTCTTCCTCCCCCGCACTCCTTCCTGTAGATAAATGACAAGGATGTGCGGAATGTGCCCCACCAGGATGCAGTCAATGAGTTTGTGAACTCTGGCGAGAAAGTCGTGCTGGTTGTGCAGCATGGCGCTGAAGATATACTGAGGGTGAGTGGATTTTAGTGATGTGTTGCACCGGCAGGTAACGGAAGTTAAGAGGACAGAGGATCTGAACATGGAGAACTGAACCCAAATTTGTGTGGTGCATTTCAAGTTTCAGTGTATTTTGTGCGCTAACTTTTCGTGAAGAGACCATTTCAATTTGGTTTGATTTTGTTTTGATGGTCATTTGAAATTCAAGGCCAGTGGTAAGGTATCTTGCAGTTTCTCTGGCACAGGCGCCAGCCCGTTTGCATTGAGCATGGCAGTGGAAAAGCACACATTTTTGGCTAACCTGTCTTGGGCAAATGGGTACTGCATGTATGTTTAATTTTCACGAAATTGGTGCCAAAATGACTGCAAAGAGTTACATACGGGGTTCGGCTCAGGTAAAAAACAAGCACTGCAACATTTTTCCCCCGGTTCTTTTAGGATTAAACGTTTAAACCAGATTCAAATTAATAGCTGCCCAGATTAAGTAATTTGGTTGTGATTGCTGCAAGCCAATCAGGGGCCCAAAATCACCCATCGGAAGCCTCAGGCTTAAGCCAAAGCTGAGTTGCTAGGTTGGAGAAATCACCCCAGTCCCTTGAACCCCTAGAACCCTACTCCCTCTCTCCTCTAAATCATAACTCTCCCGTACTCTGAAAGTTGTCAAATATTTAGCATCATTGCTGAAGACCCTCGCTCTGATCCCCCAGCTTATGTGTGTGTGTCCGTCCTTCTTCCTCTGACAGGAAAAGTACGCCATATCTGAAGCAGCGAAGAAACCCCTCGTCCCGGAGGGCACATCCTGGAAGTGGGTGGCTGTAGTCGGCGCTGGACTGGCTGCAATAGGGGCAATATATTTCGTCATCAAGTACCGCAAACACTGAGGAAAAACTAGAATGGGGGGAAAAAATGTAGGCAATGCTTTCCCTGTTTTACAGATGCACATTTCCAACTCACATACACCGTCTGATCAGACTTCATTTGTTTTAGGTGGATTTGAATATTTGGAAACTACAGGTTCAAATTGTCAGGTAATCAAAAAGGCTTTGAATTAGAATGTAATGTACATGTAAATATTTGTAATTACAGGCCAAAAGGATGAATGTCTGGGTCAAGAGCTTGTAATGCATAACATGTTGCCCAGCGCTTTGACTGAAACTGACTTGGGGATGAAAGAAACGAAGCAAAATTTACTTTTGCTTTTTTTATTTTTTTCTCAGTGTGTATTCCTACTCTAAGGTGTTCAAATTTTGACGGTAAACCGACGGCGAGTTTGCGATGGATTCCAGAATTATAAAATTATAATGTGTAAATTATTTTGTTTTCATGTTCAAGTTGAAGTTTGAATGAATGTAGGCTCGGCTAGTGATGTGCACAGAAATTGGATGAAAATTCCTCATAAGATTAAAAAAAAACCACGTAGGGTGTAGTCATTGCGGTGTTCTACCCCTAACGTCTTCGCTGCGTTCTGATAGCGTCGTGTGTTGCTTGGTACTGTCACCAATGTTTGTCAGTTGGTGCACCTGGCATTTCTTCAGCACTACTTCCCCACAGTGTCATGTACAAGGACATGTAGTGAAAGTCATTCATGATATAATGCCACGTTGGAACAGTCTAAATTAACAGCTGTGGTTGACTGATGTGCAAACGTGAGTTCACAGCAGTTCTGGGTGGGTTCTCTTACTATGGAAGGCTAAGGTCTGTGACTGCATAGTCGCTAGGTCCCTAATTTTGCCACCTACCATTATATCACAGTAAGCGGCGAAATAAGGGACCTGGCAACTATGCAGTCACAGACAGTGGTCCTTCTGTGTATCACTGATTATTGTTATACATTGTATTAATTAGTAATTTTGAGTTTCACCAAACAGTACATGTATACGTTTGAATGCATGAATAGAAATAAACATATCATTGACATTGCAGGGACCCCAGAACTACATGTGAATACGTCCATTTCTAATGTCAACTCTTTTTCCAAATCACCGATCTGTTCTCAAAAACTGAAAACATACCGGTGATCAACAATGCGCCATCCTCTACTGTGTCTGGTGGATGACATGTTTAGTTTCATATGTTAAATCGTACTGGCCCATACCTACATGTACATGCATGAATCTGATAAGAAAAATAAGATAACCAGTAGGATTACAAAAGGAGATGTGCAAACAAGATCTTGAAGCAGAGTAAATCACTAACTAAAATGCTACACTGTGCGTTATTGGTTGCTTGGTTTCTAGTAACCATTGTATTGCTCACCCTGCTACGATGTTAAAGTTTTGCCCTGTTTTGTAGGGTTGTATGGCCACACCCCCCCACCTACCTCCATTTTCAGTTTTATTCGATGTCATGACTGCATGCTTTACTGGTTGAACAACTAAGGGTAAAGCAGTGTAACTTGGATGTTACGATATTCAAGTGTATTATGTAACATGGAAAAGAAAGGCTTCATGCTCGACTGTTATTCATCATATATCAGATATTTACTTTGCAAAACCAAAATTAGGATGCCATTAGATTTTCCCTGTTTTAGTTTTCTGCAGCATTTTGTGGCGTCTCTTCTTTGCCAGCGGAAGGTCTTCTTTTGTTATACTTTTTGCAGAATTCTCAGAGACAGGTGACTTTAAAAGTCGTTTAACACTTTTTTCTATGTTTTGATTGGACTGTTATAATGAAAGTGTTGTTCTAGTTTATCTAGACTTCAGTGCAGAGATTGAAATTTTAGATCTGATGATTTAGAGTGAAAGAGCACTGAGGTATGTATGAGAGTGTAAAGTTGGAGAAAATTTAAATTTCGAACACCAACCACCGATACCTGCATCATTTTTCTCATTTCGGCAAAACAACTGGTGGGTATCTTGGCCGAGTGGTTACGCTTGCGGTTATCAGATCGTCAGACGGTGGGTTTGAATCCCAGAAGTGACTTTTTATTTTCCCGACGCTTGCTGATAGACAGTTTAAACTCTGTTTACATGTACATGTATGTTGTGTCTTAGATAATCCAGAGATTTTTTTTCCTTTAAAAATGATTGTTTTGAAGTCTGGGAGTGGTTTGTATGAAGTGGGATGTACAGCTAGAATGTATTCTCGGTTTGGTTTTGATGCATTCATTTATAACTTTGGCCTTCCTTGAGGACTCCTCATAGTCGAAAAAAAGAGAAGATTTTTTATCCATAATCCATTTGTGTATGCTACTGTGTGCACATTTTTCATCATACATGTAATTGATCCGTCAAGGTAGAATCTCATCAGTGCAACTTGTGAACTGTTGTCCAATTGCATGATATAGAAAGCAGATGTGGGATGTGTAAGATCAGAGACAAACGCTACTTAACCCTAACAGTCCTCAATCCTCCAACAGGTGAGGGATTGAGGACTGTTAGGGTTAACATACTGTGCGAAATTCCGTAGGGTTCCCTTAGGGGTGTGGCTCATTCGCATATGGAGATAGGTCAATTACAGTAGTGGTTGAAAGTTTACGTTCACTTGGACTAAAAGTTTCTAATTACAGTTTTTAAGCCTGTGCAATATCTTGGCAAACCATTTCTTTTTTTTGTCGCAGATCGGCCAGCACCTTCACTTTATTTACATGAACCTGATAATGGAGAAAGGAAATACAGCAAATATTCTGATTGATCGGCTGTACAAGAACAGTTGTCAGGATTAGATAGGTCCTTAAAAAGTATTAAAAACCTTACCGTCCAAGTTTACACAGACTTTTAACCACAGCTGCATGTGTATGTCTCATGTAGGCAGTTGCCAGTTTGGAAACAGTGCGAAGACAATCTTTTGCTGTCGTTATAAATTAAATTGAAATTAATGCTTGGTCTTGCAAAATGCATAGCTTGCTCTGTAAAATTCCTCCAGTTTTCAAATCCTTGCCAGAACCCCATAATGTGTGATGGAGAATAAAAAAAGGGTGTATTGGACTTACGTGCTATTTGATTTTGTGGTCAAGCTTTTCTTTTTATTTGTTTGGCTCAGACTGTGGTTGGGTGTTTGTGGAGGTAAGTTAGAGATCTGGAAAATACAACCCAGGGTTAGGAAAATGACCTGCAATTGCAGACAGAAAAAGAACATAGTTAAAACTAAATTGGGGAAGGGGCACCGGATGGTTTGGAAAGTAGGTACTGTTTGTGCTGCATATTGATCATTTTCAAGATGATAAATTCCCTAAAGGAGCACAACCCAATCATTAACCCCCTTTGTAACTATTCTGGGATACATATATGTACATTAAAATTCACGACTGTATAGGTTTAGAAACCCTTTCAAATTACAGCTCAACCCCTTTTAATCACAGATAATCCTAGGGGTACCCCTTCCCAATCCAGGGCGGAGGGTTCAAATTTATTTCTCAGTTCCCTGGGACCGACACCAAATGTGACACAGTATGGGTCCATACTGTCCGCAGGGGGCCGTCATGATCAGTAGGCTCGGTCAGTTACAACTTTTTGTCTGTTTGTAGGCTGACCGTATGACGGATCTTTATTCCTTCTCTAAATTCTTGGGGGGGGGAGGGTGGCACAGACCTCCGAGTTGATTGTGCCCCCATTCCCCTTATACTTATGCCGCTGATGTGACATTGAAAGGCTGATCTGATCTTGGAAGCTGGGGCCTCGTTTTCAAGGAAGGGGCCCCTTCATTTTCTTCTCCCTCCCGATAAAAAGGGAGGGGTGCACCTCAACCCCTGGATCCACCCCTGGCCAGATTCAAAGCAACAGAGAATCGACGATAGAAACTTCAACTGCGGCCTGGTCCAGCATGTCTATTATACATGTCCAGATTCAGATTAGTAACAGTTCCTTCAACAACTGAGAACGAAATGATTTCAGCAGTCATTCTTCCCCACAACAACCAGGGACTGGAATCAGCTGCCATAACATCACATTCAGATCAAACTTCATCTACATTTAGAAGACAGATAGAAAAGCTGTTTGATTAGATGTCTCTTTGAGTGACCTAAATTGAGTGATGTTCCTGTTGGAGCTGTTCAATCAAATAAAGATCACCTCTAAGGAAAATATATGTTTTCTCAATCTGATTTTATCTGTTAAAATAAATATGGAAGCATCCAAATTGAATGCAGTGTCATTTGTTTTTCAGAGCTCAACTATAACAAGCTAAACAGGGCTTTTTTCCGTTCATGAAAAGATTTATTAATTATTTATTTGAAAGGATAAAGTCAGAGAAAACATGTTTTACTTAAGTTAGAGGTGCTCTTTAAACTATCCAGATCCAGATAGTATTGATAGTACCGTCATGCATGCGCCAAACGTTTAAAGAAACGAAACAAATCACATGGATGTACAGGAAGTATTACCCATAATGCCCCTGCTGCGATTCGCTGAGATGGACAGTAGACTTTATGTGCCCCTTCCTGTGTATGGATGTTATGTATATGACACGATCGGAGGAGGAAGCATTTCGTGAATGCGTAAATTTTTACGGCTTTCACTCGACTTAACCAGCAATAATCAACTCCTTTTACATTGACAGGTTTCAAGATGTTGTCGCAGTCTAATTACCTAGGATTCTGTAAGTATTTTCACTTCCTGAATAACATTTACTCAGTGAACCTCATCTAGCATGTGTCTAAGCAAGAGTTCCACACAGACCTATGCCAACCAGCCGGCCTACTGCCTGTCTACGCACTTCAATATTCCATGACGAACTTTGCACAAACCCTTTGAGAGTGGTCTGAAAATTTCTGTTTTTAAGTAAAAGAGTTGGTAATTTCCCTCCAAAGTTGAACTTTTCTGGGCGTGTTTTGCTTTCTGATGTAGGTATGTTGCAATACATGGGATTCATGGCCGCCACTTTCTCCTTTCTCCTACCCTAGTCATGCAAGTCCTGGCTGTTTTATTCCTCCATGGTCCTACTGTGATTGGCCCAATTCGCTTCCATTTCAATGACCAGTCACTGCTGGTAACACAGTAGGCTTAACAGGATAAGTGGTATTTTTTATGAGCTCAAGGAACAAACTCAATTGCAAACTTCTGCCACAATGACTGTGGAAGGCTTGGGAGACACTTTGGTGATCTAGCAGACATACATTGATGTACTGACCTCATGTGACCAGACTTTTCGTCATGTTGAGCATGTGCACATTAGCTCAACCATGATGCAAATAATGATAATAGGGGAATGGTTACCTGTATGTGTGGACATTGTTTGCCGCCATCAAACTTTTCAGAATTTTACTGCTTTTCACTTAACAAAACATGCATAGGCCAACTACACGAAGAATGCATCTGACTTGAAAAAAGAGTAGACTAGACCTGACAGCACCTTTTGCTTTTTTAATTCAACTTAAAATGTAAAAAAAAAAAAAAAAAAGAAAAACGTGATGTGAAAGCACTGCTAGGGTCCAAGATTTTGGGACATTTGGTCAGGTTGATGTTTCAGGCATCAGTGCATAATGGGGCATGACTCTGGGGCTTGTGGCATGGGGAGAGTACCATGAGCCATAGACACGATAGAGTTGGATTTCCACGTTACTGTAGCTCACTATCAGCGTCAGGTCAAATTTCTGACATGTTTGACTTGACCGTAGGCTAAGTTAAGTTTCTAAAATGATTTGTAAACCACAATGCAATAAAACAATCAATCCTCGTTAATGAGAGAACCGTTATAACAGCATTCTACTTCTAACAAGGAATGTTTTTAGTCCCAATGCTGCTTCTTCATTGTTAATATTTTCTTTCCTTATAATACAAGGTGTTGTTATATATATGGTAATCTGCAAATTCTGAGGGAGTTTTTATTAACCCCCAAATTTGATTTTCACGATATGTTTTCATTCAAATAGATAAGAATCCCGTCACCAAGGGTCTGTTGACCAGTGTTGCTTTTCTGTCGACCAGCTTAATTGTTATGGGCCCACGTTACCAGCAGTTCTTTGCGTACACAACAGAATCACTCACAGAAAACTTGGAGGTGAGAGTGAAAGAGAAATTTATTGAAAGGTGATTTCTGGCAAACATTGCCCTGTTCCATGCATATTTGTGTCATTGTCGTATTACTTGAAGTTTTCGAGTTGCTGTTTGCAGCAACTGTGTCAACCTTGTGGCTGGCTGCATTAATTGGGGCTCACCAATTCAAAAGTATTCAAGTATATTTGCCAGGATTGCTCTGCCGTTGGAAACCATTCTGAATGTGCAAACGAATAGCCATTACATAGTGCTTGAGTGTTTATGAGATTATCTTGTAGAGCTACTACACCATAGGCCTATTTTTTCTTTTATAATCAAGATGCCATCTTGATCAATCTTTCGACATACATGTAAATGTTTCCTGCAGTAGTTTTCTCATTGAAACCCGATTGGTGATGATAACGTTGCTTTTTATTTTCCAGATGTGGCGATTATTAACAAGCAAGCTGGCATTTCTAGATCCAAGGAATTTATTGCTGGGACTGGTGCTTATGTACAATTTCCGTTTGTTTGAAAAACGATACGGTTCCACCAAATTTGCAGTGAGTGCTTTCTTTTCATTAGACACTAGATGCACAACAGCATAAGCAATGTAGAGATCATTTAGTGACGGGATGAGAAAGACGCGTGGATTTGAGTTTTAAGATGCAAAACCTAGTAACCATTGAAGTGGTCACTGTACTAACTGCTTCCCTGAACACGGGAAAGTGGATCTTTAGATTTGAGACAAATTAAAGAAATGTTTCATAGTATTTAAAAAAATGTACACAAAATTGATAAGCCTTTAAAATACTCTATATATGTATCTGTCTTGTCCAACATGATTTCATTTGGTTAAATTGTTTTGCATTCTGAAATATGTACATCGGGTATTCATGTAGTCATAATCCTTCGCTATTTGCCATCAGGGTAATTCTATAAATTTGGGATCCAAAAATGTGACCTGTTAGTTCCCTGTTACACCTGACCTGTGACCTCTTTAATTTGACATCAGAATATCAATGAAATTGACTTCAAACTATTTTATTTTATTTGATGTGCCGTGGTGTCTGGAGGGGAATGTAATTTGAACCCTTGTGCTTTTTTTTCCTTTCCCCTTTGTAGTCCTACCTGTTTGCCAACGGAGTGATGACCACATTTTTAGAACTGGCCGCACTATTTGTCTTTCAGAGTTTCCAACAGGGTAACATCCCATTACACTGGAGCCCGGGACCGTGAGTTGTCCTATGTTCTATTCTTAACCACTTCATGCCGGATAATGTGTGAATACACAGAGATTTACTGTGTCGCAATTGACAGGATGTTTAAACAAATTGTGGCAAATTCTGTATGTGATTCCCCGTGATGTCTCCTCGCAATATTGATCCCTGACATGGTCTTGGAGGTTTGAAGAAGCAACGAGGTGGTGAAAAATGTCTGAAAGTCTTGAAGAAATGACTACCAAGGGTCAGCATTTTTAAGGTCCAAATGTGTAAAGACTGTGGTTGTGGTATTTTGTCATTTTCAAAGTTGGTATTTTCAGACAAAAAGAATAGTACCATGCCCAGGACAAGTGCGGCGTGGAGTGATACCAGGTGGTAAGAATGTCTTTGGAGCATCGTGCAAAGCCATTCTGATATTCCAGATCGATTTATTGAAATGAAAAATTAGAGATTAATTATTAATTGTCATGAATGTAAGAGCATAAGGATTGTAAAGCTTAGTGAAAGCCTCTGGAGACTATGCTCAAGGGACTTTTTTCCCCTACCTTTTTTCAGGACTGGAGTCGTAGCATCCTTTTTTGTGCCGTTCTTCTTGGATGTGCCGTACATTTCAGCGCCGAATGTTTTAGGGCACATCCTGAACGGGAAGTGGTTGGTATACATCTTAGGGTTACAAGTGAGTTGCATGCCTTATCCCTGGAAAGACTGTACTATCATACCCTTCACCACAAATGGACAAGAATAGAAATTTATGGGTAAAATACATCTGACCAACTCACTGTCCTTGCAACAAACCGATGCAGACGGTAACGACAGTGTAAAGCATAGATGGTATAGCGCTGCGAAGCGGCGCAAGATGGCGAACTTCACCGTGAATACAAGTAAAATGTTGTAACCGCATGGGCACCATTTGAGCAAGCGATACACCTGCGCAATGCACATTAATGCACTGGCGCAGGCGCCGCGGTAGGCGCGTGCACCTGGTGAGCCCGCGCTCAAGCATTACCGTAAACTGCGCAGGCGTATCGCTTGCTCAAATGGTGCCCGTGGTCATTACATCTTTTGGGCAGAGTTATCCATCTTGCGCCTTCGACGCTATACGATCTTTGGTGTAAAGTTACACGCAAGTTGAAATCGGCTCTATCATGTGAGCATATGCAGCAGTATAATCTACCGTAGTTAGAGGATGACCAGCTCTCGCTGTTCTAGCTTACATGGATTTCCATACATGTTCATGTGGAACCTTGTGAAGTAAGTCTTGAAAGTAAGTTATGCCATGCATTAATATAAATCTATGATACGCATCAGTGGGCGATACGTGTAGTTTTCTCAGATTTTTCTGCTTCTGACCTTTCGTGGTGGGTTATGGTACTAAAATCTTACCAAAAGCGTTACCTTTCATTAGTGTACCCTTTTTCTGCCTCCAGAAGCCCACATTTACAAACAGTGTGCATTTACTTGGAGGTAATTTTGTTCGGGGATTGAAAGAAGTGCCAAAACTGACTGGTGTGTGGAGGTCTGTGTTCTGTGAGTCACTTGCCAACCTTGGCGAGACATGACAATTCGACTACCATGGTCTCTGGTCCTTAGCTTTTATACTTCTCTGTTTCATTTCGTTTCGTTTCATTCAGTCAGTCAGTCAGCTTTTTACCTCCATATGTCTTTAAACCCTAAAAGAGGCAGGGTTTTTTTGGGGCCCTCTCACAGCTGAGATAGGGGTTGTCCCCCCCCCATCCTTGAGAATTTAGCTGTCCCACACCTAATTGTTTTTATGCATTTTTTATATGCATGTAAAGACACTCATCATCAGTATACGCGTACATGTATCTAGGAAGTGTCAATGCAGTAAGATATAGGAATTTGTTATGATTAGTTGAAGTTTTTGATCTGTGATTTGAACTACATTAACGGGGAAAAGGTAACTTTTGGGCTGACCTTTTTCTAATGTTCACAAAATTGGTTTTACAATGACCACAGGACATTATTAAAAAAAGAAGACTCCTGCACACTCTGTACAGGAAAAGACTTCACAACGACGATATTGGAGAAAATTTCAAGAGTGGTTTTGGATTTTGTTAAGTTAGCTTTTAACCTGTGAATGTCTCCCAGCCTCAAAAGGATGCACCCCTGTAAGACAGCTCAGCTAGAGTTAATTCATTTTTCAATTTGATCAAAATACTACGTCCTGGTTCTTCATGAAAACGTGTCTTTACACTGACCATTTTAGTGTACTTTCATTCCTGCATCTCCAGTTATTATCTCAGTCAACACAGTCCAGCATCGCCGTAGGATGCGGCCTCCTCTCAAGCCTGCTGTACCGCCTCAACTTCCTCCACCTGCGGTCCTGGCTGCGCATCCCCACGCCCCTGACCCGCCTCTCGGCTGCGCTACTGGGCCCCCTCCTGAGGTCGCCTCCCCCCCGGGAGGGCCCCGTACCGATGGGGGCCACCTTGGAGATCCAGCGGCAGCAGCGGATGGAGCTGATGGAGCAGCGGATGCTTCTGGCGCAGGCGCGGCAGTTCAGACAGCAGCAGGCGCTGGTAAGGGGAGTCACCCCTTCCACCAGACCAACTATTGTGAGTTGGTTTACATTTCTTATACAGTTTGACCAAATGCTCAGAGTGACGTCGAAAGTGACCAGTCCAAAAAAATGGCCCGGCCATTTATGCAGTTGTTTTGTTTCAAATTACATTACAAAGAACAAGCCCTGTGCTTGGTTGTATCATTCTGTTAAGTACCATGATAAAAATGAATATTGTGTGGGTGAAAAATGTTTTTGGTTCCGATTGATTTCTATTGTAAAGGATTCTTTTGAAGGCCTGTAACTCAAAAGTGTTTTTGTACTTTTCTGACTCATTTTGTGGTGTTTTCCTTTTTTTTGGGGGGGTGGGGTTTTTCCTTCACTGACATAGTCTTGTACTTCCTGTGAGTTTCCTCAGATAAAGCCCAATGCAAGTTTACTTGGACCATTTTCCATTTATCTCACAGTCCCCCCTGTCTTGGGTTTCATTCTATCATCCAGAATCTTTCTCCGATTTTTGTTGTTTGAGCACAGTGGAAACGTTCCGGATTTGAGCCCAAATTGAGACGATTTGTGCACGAGGGTGTCATCAAGATAAACAAATCCTCAGGCCCAAAGATTAATGCTGGATGGGTCAAGTAACTGGCCCAGGGACACAAGGATACCCCATCACTGGATTCAAACCCCTGACCCATGATTCGGAGTTACAAACTTTAACCACTAGGCCACATGTCACAGACATGTAGAATAAGCCATTTGCAAGTTAAATTTGAAAAAAATCTGGCACACTGAGTTATTTAAATTCACGTGAACATAACAAAGTTAAATTCTCCGTACTAAAGACGCTGTTGTTATACCTCATGATTCGGGGCAAGCTTTTGCTTAGTTACAGACGAGATGCCTTGCCCTCTTAGAGTGTTTTCAACAGATAAGAAGGGCACAAGGGAACCAGTCCATTCTAGAAATGGTGGTCACTGTTGCAACAGTGTCCTTAGTCTGGAGAATTCAAATTGTTATGTTTATGTGCATTCAGATAAGTCAGTGCATCAGATTTTATTCAAATTTAACTCATAAAAGGCTTATTGACTGTGCTGTTCCTTGCTTATTCAACAGAGTGCACCTTTTGCTGGGAGGACTGCGGGCAACTTAGCGTCAGTATTTAGGCAACGTCACAGCCGCAACAGTAATTCAGGTAGCGTGATTTTATGCAGTGTAACACAGTAATATGTAGACTCGCAAGCATGCCACAGGGATGCAGTTAATTGGAACAGGCAATGTTTGTGTGGCATTTGTAATTATGCCTTATTTTACCATCAAGTGTATTTAGGCAACAAGTCCTAATAAAGTGTTTATAATGTCATCAAATAAGATATGTTTTACTTTATAATTCATTTCAAAATCAAAGACAACTTGTGTTTGAGGCACTGTACAATTAAGGCTTTATTTTTCTGAAATTATAAGCCACTATGAGACTGTCAGAAAAAAAATGTGTTGTGAATGACATTTAAGAAACATTCACACAGTACAGTGTATCTTCAAGAAGAGTTGCAATCTTATTTTTCCAGCTGTCAAAATATGAATAAAAGCACCCCAAGATGTGGCCTCCAGAAGCCTCGTCAGCCGTTGAATCTTTTTTAGTAAATGAATCAATCTCCCGTGAAAATCTTTTTGTTACCAAACCTCATACATGATGGTGAGCTGAAATCCCACTGGTTCATTTACCTTCACGTACCATTTTTGCAGTTTACAATGTTTGCAGTTTACGAGGTACACATGCGAGGATCTCTATACAAGTCGAATACGCCAGTGTAGTTAACTGTTTCCCCAAAGGATTTCATTTTGTTTGTTCTGTATGAAGCCACAGTGACTGTGTAACTGTTGGCCTGTTGAAATGGTGCACATACAAGATGATGAGTGTTTGAAATGATGCCTGACACTGTAAGGACAAATATGTCTGCAGTATGGTAAAGCAAATGATTAGATATTTTATTATGCCCCGCCCTGACGAAGTCGAAGGGGCATACTCTTTCCGCCTTGTCCTTCGGTGGATGTACATGTGTATGTGTGTGGGCTAACCTTACATGGACATACCTCGTGTGGACTTGTGAACAAAAGATGTCCACACGATGCAGGAAAGGAAGATGTTCTGTGGACTTACACACGTCCACAGGACGTTTCCCCTTCTCTGAGGCATTTTGGGGGTAGGGGTCATCCGTCGTTAAAGGAAAAGGAATAGTCAAGGAAATCTTGTACAAAAAAACAGCTGGAAATTGTGCTCCCAGTTCAAGAGAAACGAGTATTTTCACTGAGTTTTCTTAACTGCACAAACAGAAAGGAATGTCCACACTAGGTATGTAAGGTAAGTGTGGGTGTGTGTGTCCATGAATTGGTATGTACAGTAGGTTGAAATCAGTGGGCCTATGAAGCCTATTGACTTTGGATGCAAAATATTAACCACTTCCTTCGGGGGTCTCCGGAATCGGAGACGTATGGCTTATATGCGTGGCCGGGGTCTCTGAACTCGGACAAAGGAAACCGGGCCCTGTAACAAAAGACCGTACTCCGAACAAAAGACCAGGCTGCTGGGCATTATCGACATTTTTCACTCTCAAAAGTGGTGATAATCCAGCCTTGTTTTGAAACCGTATACCAGGGTTTGGGGGATTGAGAGCGAGCGGATTACTACCAGGGACAAAAGCGCATTTAAAGCAAGATATGGGACAGAGAGAACCAACCCCCCCCGCCTTTGTGTTGGTCATTGTTTGATCGGAATCTCAGGAATTCTTTACAGACTTCCAGGGGGGATGTGTTAGGTAACAATACTCTAAGAGTGTGTATAGGGATTGGACAGGTAAGGGGGGTACCCCTCCGTCCCATATCTTGCCTGGTATACAAAAGTGCTTCACCACCGCAGCGATGAGCCACACAGCACCGCTGCTCGCTAATCTGGCCCCTATTGAAAAGAGGTCAGCCGTGCACTGAGCCAGGTTCGTGAACAAAAGAAAGTTACATAACACCGCACAATCTGGGCTCTTTTTACAAGGCTGCAGGCCTGGCTGAAATACTCGGGCGTCAATGGAGGTCACCTATCAAGTTAGAGTAGTGCCTAAAGATTACTTCGTGCGGCTATAAACGACCGTTAAATGAAATAATGAATTTTTGAAGAATTTTGAAAACGGAAAAAATGATAGTCATGCTGGCCAAGCATAATCAACATTGAAAAATGCCCCGGCATGAAGTGGTTAAGGTTCAAGGTCCAATTGGCTAAAACAATAGAAATCTTGTCAGCACAATAACTTGGGAATGACGTCTTGTGGACTTCAAATTTGGTATGTGGGTAGTAATCAGTGGGCGTAAGATACCTATTGAATTTGGATGCAAAATATTAAGTTTCAAGGTCAAAAACTCAAATGAACAATGGCATGTTTAGGGGATTTCATGCAGTCTTGGCGGGGCATATGTGTTTGTCAAACACCTGTCTTGTTTTGATTGGATTGTCAATTTTAGGTCCCCGAGGTACTGGAAGTTGGTGGTAATTTCTAGTTGCCAAAGCCCTCAGTGTGTGTACTCTTGGAGCTTGTTCAAATATTTGAGTGAACCTTTTAGACCTTCCTTGACCACTTGTCTAATGACTCAGAGTCTTGCTTGGTTGAGCAATCTTGGGGGTCATAGTGCTCAATTGTTAATTAAATAAAGATTCTCATGTTGGATTGGTTTTTGCTGACAGGCGATACACCTGACACAGAGCCAGGCAGTGCCCCGCACTCAAGCCAGACACAAACGAGTCGAGACACGAGCTCAGTACCAGAAGAACAGGTGAGCCACCAGTTCAACTAAGTTCAACTCATTTTGTGGTTTTGAAATGGGAAAAGAATGTTTGAGTGAATATGCTCTTCACTTGCATAAGACGGAGCTGTCTTCACATGCACAACTTCAGGTGCTGGTACTCGGCGGTTAGGCTTTCAAATAGATGTACTCCACTTGAAAGTCTACGAGGCCTTGGAGGCTGGCTTAGTTTGAAATTAAGTCTTTAAAGCTGTTTTGGTATGGGTGTCAGTCCTATCCCGTGAAAGTCTCTTCTTTTTTTTAAGTGTCCTTTGTAGATATGTGAGTCCAAGTAGATGTCATTTGTGGTGGCAATTTTGATTAGTTGAGAGTTTTGTCAGCATAGGCTAGCTATCTTCTGATGCTTCTTTCTGTATCTCATTACACATGCGCCATGGAGAACAGGCAAGGTATTACGTTCGAAATTGTATTCGGTTGTATTCGCCTGCAGGTGCAGCAACTCACAGACATGGGTTTCAACCGAAGGGCTGTGGTCCAAGCCCTCCTGGCTACACACAACAATGTTTCCATGGCAACAAACTTGCTTCTCCAAGATGGCTGACTGCCAGATATTCCCTTCTGTGCAGGTTTTCACGTTACGGGACTGGGGATGAGGTAGTCCCCTCTTTGGCTTTTAAAAAGAAAATACATATTTAGATGGAATTCATTGCATTTTACCATTTGTGCAAGTGCAAGGAGACCAGACAGTAAAATCGCAATATTTGCTCTGTGCAGGAACAAGAAATGGTATGTTGTTACATGGCAATGATAGTCCTTTGTCGGGAAGTCAAGTTAGGCATGCCCAGTTTCATGCCAGCTTGGGGCGGGATGCGCTGACCCATTTCTCCTGGCATGTACGCTGTCTTCATGAGCGCTGGGCACCAAACCAACCCATCCCTTCTTTGCTGGTAAGGGGATGCTCCAGGTTCAGGTAAATCGAGTATGAGGAAAAGTGACAAATGAAATTAGATATGAACATCATAGATACCATTCTTTTTTTTCCCATGTAGGTGACGTTGTTGATGCACCTTAACCCTAACCCCTTCGGGACCATTGAAATCCGGCATAACCTTGGGTTCAGCATGGTTAGGGTTATTCATCCTTATGCATAAGATAGCACCCATGACTACCTGTGAGCAAAGAGCAGAAGAGGCTTGTAGTGGTTTTTTGTTTTTGCATGGTGTTAATGTTGGGTTTGTTTGGTCGATGTGCTTGATCGTACGATTTTTGTGCAATTGGTCAATCTTACTGCATGGATTGTCAAAACGCCACTATCAGCCAACCGCCTTTCCTTCTTAATTCATGGTGTTGAAAGATTGTTTCAAAAAAGGGGTCAGTAGTTGGAGAATTAATGCAGAATTGACCCATCTTGCAGACTGGTAATGGGGATCAGCCGACTCGGTGCCGGGGTGCCCAAAATTGAACAAAGGAGCTTGGCCTTGTAACAAAAGACCGTACTTGGAACAATAGACCGAGCTGCTGGGAATTGCTAACATTTTTCAGCACAGAGTGCTAGCATTAGTGGAGGTAATCCGTTTGCGGCATTTAGCACCCACGGATTATCAGCGGGGACAAAAGTGCTTCAGCACTCTAGCGATGAGCAATACAGTACCGCTGCACGCTAATCTGGCCGCATTTGAAAAGACACCACTGCCATTCAGCAACACACTTGGCCAATTTTGGGAACAAATGAAATTACGCCACACCGCACAATGTAAACTCCCTTTACCGGGCGGCAGGCCTGGCTTCAATGGAGGTTGCCTGTCGGATTAGAGTAGCCACCGGGCCCATATTCATAAAAGCCTGCTAAACTAGCAGCCAGCTAGGCTTTAGTAAGCTGCAAAATACCTGCTCCATAGTTTCCTATCATTTTCATATTCATAAAACCCTGCTAAGGACATTCCAGGTAGTTGTCAACTAGGATTTAGTTAGTTGTCAACTTAGCGGTTGGCACTGTCCCAAACCGCAAATTACAATATGGGTCAGTTTCACTTTCAATAGGATTGGTATGTTTATGTGGCTAGACAGTAGAGTTGTGCATGTACCAACTGCTGTGTGTGTCGACATAATGCAGCGTACAAACTGTTCTGTGTTCTCCACATCGTAAACACACATGCTCAAAATGGAGGATACATGAGCAGGCAACAGAAAGAAAAGAAAAATCTAATTATTCTCAGGAAGAGAATTTATTCAGAGCTGAAAAGTATGATGAATACGAAGATGTCAACGACAGTAAGCATAAATAATGCAAACACCAACCGGAAGAAAGCCGATGCTTGGCAGAGCTAAACATAAAAATGAAAGGTTTCGTTGTCAACCAGAGACTTAGAGGTACCCAAGACCACCTCTAAAGTTAGCAGACAACTTAGCAGTCAATTAATTTTATTAATAACACTTAGTTGCCAACTAGGCTTAGCAGGGTTTTATGAATATGGGCCCAGAAAGTCATTTGTGTGGGTGTAAGCGTCTAGTAAATGAAGTTATGTATTTTTAAAGAACTTTGAAAATGGAAAATCATGAAAATCACCCGGAAACCCGTCCCATGTATGCAATTTCCACCCAGCAGGAAGTAGTCAACATGCTTCAACTTCTCAGTTTTCTTGGACAATCCTTTAACTTGGTCACTAAATTTGTATGTACATGTATTCTTACAAATGGGTCATTAGGGAGACATTTTGTGGTAAATTTTTTCGACCTTGGGGAGACATCGGTCATTAGGGAGACATTTCAGTGTCTCCCAATGCCCCAGCTACCAGAAGGAGGCCGAACTTTACTGTTCAGATTTTGAGAGCTGATAGATTAGGGTCTAAATTGAAAACATGCAAAGTTTCAACAGATTAGGGAATATTTAATTATGGGACAGTAAAGTTTGTGCACGTTCTTATGGGAATGTCTCCCAAGTGACCCATTTTACCTTTAACAAGTGGGTTATTGGTGTGATGTTTAACTGCCTTGTCATATTCAAGGAGCTACAGCCCTGAATGTCAGGTTAAGTTTATGGACAGGCATACATACATTTAGTATGCTGCGTATTGCATATATGCTGCTGAAAGTATAGTTTCTGGCCAGGAAGCAACCATGTATGATGTGTATTACAAACCAACCATGTATGATGTGTATTACAAACCAATTTCAAGTGCAACTGAGACTTTTAACTGGTTTAGGATGAATATATGTATCGTTTGCATACAAATATCACGTTCATGTACATAAAGTTTAGTTTGTCTTAAAGTGTTTATCGCGTAAACCAATTATCGCGTTTATTTGTATAGGTGTATGAAGGTGAAACATTCAACAAAGAGTGATTTTGTTGTCCAGAAAGGGCTGTATTTTATTGACTATATTTGTTACATATGATTTACATTATTATGTATATTTACATAGTAAGGTAACATATATATAATATTGGAATTTGATGTCCGAAGTTGACCCTGCACATGCAAGGTCAAATATTTTTGATAAATGCGTCTTCTGTGGTTTCCTCCTTCAACCTCTGTACCCTCGAGTACCCTTGTACAAAATATACACTGTTTGCAGCTGAGAATATGTTGGGGTGGAGTTTATCTCCAATTGGCAGAGCCTAGTATCATGCTTTTGCTAGCCACAGAATTCCGTACTGACGATCAACATTCTATGCTTACAGCACTTGCAGAAATATTCTACGCTTAGTCAGTGCAGAACCCTTGGGGGTTTTCCCAAGTGCCTAAATCATATTTTCTTTGCTAGCATGCGAAATGCATGTAAGCTCACCATCAACACAGAATTCTCTGCTATGATGGCAGAGATATTTCGCTTACTGTAAGCACAGCCATGCAGTTGGGCCCAGAATGTGAGAATGATATCTAGGCCGACAATAGACTAAAGATACCTTGTAGTGATGAGAGAAGTCACATTTGACCAGTTCCTCTGCCTTGTGGCTGACATAGCAGGCCGACTTTGATCGTCATGCACCATTATACATGTTTACAGTAGGCTTGGGGGGTCAAGTCATTTTGTAAAAGTGGCATAATACATGTACTTGTACTTCCACCATTACTTGGAGTTTCCTGATTGCATCATGTCGTGATGTTCGGATCGTTTTTTATGACTGTCAAAATCTACTCTTCCCCTTTATCAGCTCCCCCTTCTCATTTTGCTCAACTTGAACTTTCTTAAAATGCAGTACTCCAGGACAAAGTGCACCGTAGTTTACACGCCTTGTCTAGTCTAGGGGCAAGCAGTCCACAAGTAGGTTTTCAGGTGCATAGTTTAGTGCAAATGTAAAGAGCAAATGAATTTCTTCATGACCACAAAACAGAAAAAGTTCCCATCGAACGATAGTGTTCGGAAATGCATTTCTTGCTCAACCGCTGCATAATTTGTACAGTAAAAATTAACAGAGTCAACTGTAGCTCATGAAAGTGGGACTCCTAAAATATGTTGTTTGTAAATATCGTAATGTAAGGGCAGAGGACTTGTAAGGATGTTTGTTGTGTAAATAGAAATACTTTCTTTATTAAAGGTGTATTTTTAGTGATTTAATTATCAATTTTGAAACAATATAATTTGCAGTCTTTCTTATCCAGCGATCATGGATTTGTAAACTTTAACTGAAAACATCCATTGAGGTGATATTTTCTCTCGATGAGGATATTACAAAGTATTGAAACCCCCAGTGTATAAATAATGTACATGTAAGTACATGTGTTTAAATACTTTGACGTCAAAGGAAAGAGTTTCAGCAGAGTGCGTGATGTAGAAATGTCTTGTAAAAAAAGAATACCATATCAAAAACAAAAATTAAAGTGAGCAGTGCATCGACTGCTATGTCCTTCCCTTTCACAACATGGCTTTGCATAGAATATATTTATGATCATTCTTATAAAGTGGTCTTTCAGTGCTATGCAACGTCACACTTTCTGACCCCCCGCATTTTTCTACTCTAGACAGTTTTCGATCCAACGCTGACAGCAGTCTGCACAATAATGCCTACACCCTAAGACTATGCTACCTACCAAGAAGTGCATTACAATATTTTCCTGGCTGGAATGTACATGTATGCTAGTTACATTAAGGATCTATCTCAAAAATATACAAATATTTACAGAAATATTACCAGACAATTATACATGTATTCACTTACATTTATGTACAGATGTACATTATGTCAGGAAAAGTGAACATACTTGTCGTATGTGATATGGCTCACAAGATTTTTAAGATTGCAAACAAAGATTCTCATTTTATAAAAAAAGTGAGGTTTGGCAGAATGTGTACTTGAATCAGTGAACGCATGCAGAACCTCTTTGTGAATTCAGCAATGCGAAGACTTGAGAATTTTAATTACCCCCAAATACTCACTTCCTTCCAATTCTAACCCAAGGGTATACAGTCATCTCTGTTGACCACAGTTAGAAGCCATAAACGGTGGCACCACGCTTATGTGCTAGAGGTATACATGCATTGAATACCTCTTCCGCTCTAGGTCAGATGTGATCAGCGACCAGTGGTCCATTTTTCGCGGTAACCAAGGCACAAAAGATATCCTTGGTTCCAGGCAAAATCGACAAGTGGTTGACTATTAATGGTCGGTGATCGAGTTTGGCGCTGCGTGCGTGCACAGTGTTGAAACATGTCAATAATGCATGCCTACCTGAAGTTCAGCGCTAACCTCACATACCTAGTGTGGACTTGTGAACAAAAGATGGCCACACGATACTGGAAAGGAAGATGTTCTGTGGACTTACACATGTCCACAGGACGTTTCCCCTTCTCTGAAAAAGAAGTTTAGAGGCATTTTGGGGTTGGGGTCATCTGTCGTAAAAGGAAGAGGAATAGTCAAGGAAACCTTGTACCAAAAAATAGCTGGAAATCGTGTTCCCAGTTCAAGAAAATGAGTTTTTCGCTGAGTTTTCTTAACTGTAAGAAAAGAAAGGAATGTCCACACTAGATATTTAAGGTAAATGAACTGGCGTTTGTGGTGCCAATGCACTAATGTTATATTTTGGGTTTCATTTGTAGAAGCAAGAAGGAAATAAAAAAATTGGGGTCAATACAGGACTAGGGCACACGTGGCCATCCTGTTTCCATCAGTACATACATTTAGTCCACTGATGACTGAGTCTGAGACCTTCCTCTTTGGCATACAGTGGAATACCTTTAAGGTGGTAGGGACTTAACAAATCGTCTTGTAATAACAGTGACCTTGCGTTAGCAGTAATAGAAAATAAAATATTAAGACTTGGGATATAAAAATTTCCTTATTATGGGCCGGAGTTGCTGACTCGAGTCATGTGACTTGGACTCGAGTCGGACTTGAGTCACTATTTTTGTGACTTGACTTGCGAATACCAGCTTTGACTTGTGACTTGACTTGGACGTGCAGAAAATGACTTGTAACTTGACTTGGACTTGCAAAAACGACTTGTTACCGACCCGAGTCAGACGCTACTTGATGGGCCCCATGTATTTCTATAACTCGTAACTTCGTACGTTGACGCCTGGTTCTTTTTGCTTATTTCAGCTGGACAAAATAATGTGCAGCTTGACTTGTATTTGGACAAAGAGACTTGGACTTGACTTGTGTTTAGACGAACTTGACTTGACTTGTCCTGTGACCAAATGACTTGTGACTTGACTTGTGGCTGGACCTAATGACTTGTGACTGGACCTAATGACTTGTGACTTGACTTGCAAAAAATGACTTGCTGCCACCTCTGATATGGGCAGAATATCATGCTGTATTAACAGTGCTCTTATTATCTGGGTTGAGATTGAAACAAGATTTTAAATCCTTTGGTGTAGTAAAACTTTTTTCTGCATTGCTTTTTGGCCATGTGTAGAACCTAGCTTTCTGATACGACACCACAGTGGTCACTTCTCCCCACCAGTCAGTAATTGACAAACTATGGCTGCACATCGGTAGAAAAGAAAAACAAAATTTGAAAACTTGAATGACTAAAAACACTACTAAACTATGCATAAGTTGAAAACATATCTCCTCATTTAACACAAGTGAGGCATATGCGTATTGAATTTTTGAAAACTTTAGCCACTTATACAAACGGTAGGCACCTTGTATTATGATAATAGCCACTGTTATAGGAAAGAGATGCTTGACATCACCTTGGAATTAGTGGGAAAAGTCGTATCAAATATATTTCTCTACACAACATTTTTTTTTACATGAGCACCGCATCACTCCCTCAATGCTGAAGATGACCACGCTGATGTCTGCCTCAGCCTAAGCGTCCAATTTCTGCATTGTCCAGTTCTCTGGCCATTTGGCATAGGGCAAGCGGACAACAGCAACACACTGTTAAGCAGTCGTTGCAGATGGATCCCTGTAATGTACAGAGAAGATGTAATATTCTGTCATTTGGAAAAAGGAATGAGGGAAAATGTGCAGTTACTGTTTTTTAGTGCAGTATTCACATCTTGGGGGGGCAAAATGCTTTTTTTTCCCCCAACAATGACTGTCCTGTTTTTTTTTTCACCCATAAAAGAATCCTCAATCCCCCAATCTGTACCATTTCTAAAATGATGGCGCTTACAATTTATTAAATAAAAAATCAAAATCGGCAACTTGTCTCGGGGGGGGGGGTAACTTGCCCCCACCCCTTTCCTGGATGAGCCACTGATTTTCAGACTTCAACAGGGGCTAGGACAGTATACAGAGCATGGACTGTGTCCCAGGGATGACAAACCCCTGCAAATAATTCTTTTATTCAGCCAAATTCTGATGAAAGGGACCAGGCAGTGATTTCGGTTTTCCTTTTGCCAGACATCTTGTGCAACTGTAGGCCCTATACTTTTTTTGATTAAAGCAAACCTGCTTGACATCCTTTGGTGATTATTAGGTTTGAAAAGTGGGCTCAAATATTAAATTTGTTCATTTGTCATCAGATGGTACTGTTTCTGTGATATAGTTTGTGGGTTTTTCTATTCAAATTCTAAACCTGGAAGTTTCCCATAAAAATACGTCACAGAAAGGGTATGCTGCTCATTAATATTGCCATGCGCTTACCTCTATCTGTCACAAAAGAAAATGAAATTTAATTTGACAAAAGGGGAGAAAATCCACTTGTCGTTTTGCACAAATTAATGTAACATAGAGGTGTTCTTCCTTGGGATGACAAGCAGTTTTGCTCATGCATATGGAAATCTCATTAGCACTTTCAAGGGTTGTATGAAAAAGATATTGCAAGATCCCTTTTAAGAGTTCCTGCACAGAGTATACAACAGGCTCTGCTGCTACCAGGTTTCTGACCTCGATGTTTTGTTGCATCCGGAGCTTGGTTCTCAGTGCGAAGATTCCCCCTGGAACGCAGGTCACGACAAAACAGGATTCCCCCAGTTGTCGAGCCAGCGAACAGGCTAAGCACGGGCTGCACACAGCACCCAGCAAACCTGGCAAACAACAGAACAGGAATGGTAAGTCACGATGCGTAGATATTAAAGGAAGATTTAAGTTGGCGAGTTGGGTTTTGTCTAACCACAGAGCTACATCTGGATGACTGGGGAGCCAGGAAGAAAGTGTGAAGTGGGATCGGGACATTTGCACTTGTTCTCAGGTACTCTACGGACTACACATCATCTGAGTATCAACTACTAACCACATGTACGTGGTAACATCAAATTTGTAAATCATTTCGACACTGGTAAAATAGAACAGAACATGGATGAGGAAGTACAGTTTATATGCCGTCGAAAGTGAAAAAGACTGGCAACCTATTGTGCAATGGACGCATTGCTTGGTAAAGGTACACGTGAATGTACTCATAATTAGACATCATCTGGCTTACACGTGTGTTCATCCTCCATACACCCAAATAGATCAGTTGACCAATCAGACGCCACCTGCATAATAATAAAAAAAATCGAAAACCGGTGAAGTATTTCATTTTGAGAGATAGGCAAGGGCGGATCCAGGTGGACCAACGGGGGCCTTCCCACCCAACACCCCCCCCCCCAATGGAGTCACGTAAAAAACTTTGTAGGCCTGAACAAATGAGAGAAAGGCGTTTTTGAGGTCTTCATTTCCCGTCCTTCCAAAAGCGTTTAAATAGCCCCCAATGTCGCCTCATCACCCCTCAGAAAGGTCATTAAACATTACTGTAAAGATTTTGAATGTAATTATTTGGCCCTCCCCAGACCAGCCCCACATTAAATTGGTTTCTAGATCCGCCCTTGAAAATAGGTTTACTGACGCCTTTGGTACATGTATGAATGGACGAGTGGGAGAGAAGACCGGATACAGCATTTGCAGGCGGTTCTGTCACTGCCAGAACCAACACTTTTTTTTTTTCAGAAAAGAAACTGACATTGCACAGTGTCATGTTCAACCCCTCCCTTACGGAACTTCAGTTGCTAGTTAGTGTGCTTGGGCTCGTCACTTTTTCTGTCTGCCCCTGTTTGTAGGTATTTCGAAATTGACTCCTTGACGTTAACCGGAAATGGTTTAAGACTTTATCTGTTGAACCTTGCATATCAGTGGGACCTTGGGTGCATACAGTGGTGCACTGGGATTTTAGGGGGACACAAGGGGGCACCAGCTTACAAAGTTACAGTGGTGTGTTTTTTGGGGGGAGTAAGTTTTTGTTAGCCTTGTTTAATATCCGTTCATTTTTTTAGTGGAAGGGGAGCACCGGGAATGGCGGGGGGGGGGGGCACGTGCCCCCAGGCCTCCTGCGTCTAGGCCCCTGGGTGCATACATATACGTGAAATATTTACAACATGAAAATTGAAATAATACTGATAAATGCAAAATATGATGAAATTGGACTTTGGGAAACCCCAACCCGAATGACAAATATCGTCAGGTTGCTTGGCGACTGCAAGTTTGTGTAATTTTCCGCCTTTGTTCGTTCAGTATTTTACGTGATGCATCGTTTTGTAAGCCAGTTGGCAAACATGTGGCACCCTTGTTAGTAACAGCAGGCATGGTAGATCTGGCAATTTCAAGAAAATGACAGAGATGTAAGCACATCGGCTTGTCACAGAAATGTTTCATTGATCTTAATACTGTTCATGGTGTGCATAAAACGTGTGGTCCCCGCAACTTTGGAAATGAGAGTGTTGCTTGTTTTGGTCGTTTGTTTTATTTCTTTGGATTTTTTGGGAGGGTTTACCAGACTGTTTTACTTGGATGTCTTTGTGATGTTTTGAAATCAATCGTAATTTTATTCGAGTTCTATTTGGTATTTGTTACTTTCCTTGTTAGCTAGTGTTATCATTTTAATTTCAATTTTAAAAAATTATTCATATTGGCTTAGCTGTTTCTGGCACCGGTCGAAACGGCTCTTGTATTTTTTACGTTCCTTTCTCAGGGCATTGTCGCGAAAGTTTCACAGGCCCGTCGGACATTTCAACCTATCTTTGCTTTGCAACACACACCCACTTGATAAAGTCACCGCCAACTTTAAACATGATCGTCTCTTGGCCTTCCTGGAGGAGAAAAAAACCAAACCGGAACGCCACGTAATTCACAACCTCCCTGGGTAGGCGCGACGGTCAATCTCATCCTTTCCGCGGGCGAAGATCCAGAAAACACGAACGCGCTCGCCAACCGAAATTTTGTCAAGTCTGGGGGGGAGAAACTACAACACGCATGTCTGATTTTCATCCTGATTTATCCACACAAACCAGTGGCCAGGGCGTATGCCAAACAAGCTTACTTCCTCCTGAATGAACTCGAAAACTGTGATACACCGTGTGAGAGATTTGGCACAGCGCTCGAACCGGCAACCAGGGAATGATCTGGCCGAAAACCTCGTGAATCAAGACGAAAAGTACGACTGGAAGTACCTCGTCGGACCATGGAGGAAGGAGGGCCAGTATAGTAGTAGGAGCACGATGCTCCAGCACAACACTAAAGTGACGCGCATGCGTCATTGATCAGTAAGACATAGGCCTATGATTGTGTTACAGAGCCCACTATGAGAGGCTGCAGAAAAACCATGAAAAAACAAACAGAGACCCACGACGAAGCCCACAAAGCTTTAGAAAAGGCTGCCCAAAGCTTTGGGGAGATAGCGTTGAGTTCATCCAGTTCGGACATCAAGCTCAGCCTGGATGCGCATTGGAGTCATCCTTCACTGGGTAGCAAAATGGAATGGAAACATCCCGGAAAAACTGGCTTGAATTCATCGACAACCCTGAAGAGTGTGTGCGCTAGGCGCTGAAAATGTCACGAGATTCCCCGCATATTCTCAGTCGTTTGGCTATTTTCCGTAACGGAGCTGGTGATATTGAAATTGCTCTCAGTTTATTGAAAGACTCCTTAAATCTAGATAGCACCAAAATTAACTTGCACGCTTATTCAATCAGAGCCACAATCTGCATTGAACGCCACAAAAGTGATGGTGATCTAAGGTATCTGATGTATCTTACGTATGTATCTTTTTCAAGCCAAAGAGGACTTGGATTATATCGTGACAAAGCACGAATCACCCTGAGATGCTGGCGGAGATATACCTACATCTGGCTGAGAGGAGCGACGACCCTGCTGTGAGGCATGAGTACATCTTTCGGAAAGCTCTGCGTTGCTGCTTCAGGGCCGAAAACTGTCGGAATGGCCTCCATACTGCCCGTGCGTGGACGATGCTTCTGTTTTATCGGCCAGTATCGGAGAGCAAGGGAGTCATTTCAAGCAAGGGGAAGACAGCAACAGTTTCTCAACTAACTGTGAGCGATACCGAAACCAGTGGCCAGGTTCTTCTCAGAAGGGGGGGGTCCTATGGGGTGCGTTCCAATTTGATTCATGATTAAGTAAACACACTACATATAGCATGGCGAGAGCTCCCACCCCCAAAGAGTCCGAATTTTCGGGGGGAGGGGAGCAAGAACTGGATAAGAGTTCTCGCGGGAGTTGCCCCTCGGCCACGCCATTTTGATAAACCAAGCAATGTGAGAACCATAGGGAAGGACGATTACATACTGCGGTGCACTGAACGCAGGAAAGTAAGGTTTCTCTTTAGCTTGAAATTACCAAATGCTTGAAAATTAACCATTACACTGTGATTGCTTCTCTTGTCTTTTGCAATTTTTTTTTTAAATTTGTCCTTTATAAGTCAAAATTTGGGTTTGAAAGAGAATTGCTGTAGTCCTTTTGATCAATTTCAGGTTTACTACATGTATTTAGAAAAGTGACAGAGCCCATTTAGTGTTAGTTTTTGGTTTTTACGGAATCCTTTTAAATTCTTCGGTTGTCATTTCCCACTGACCCTATTTTTGGCTCCCGACCCTGACCTCGGAAAGAAAAATCCTTTTTCCCCTACCGAACCTGGTGAGAGGACCTTGTCTGTACAACCCCTCCCCCCAAAAAAGTAGGTTGTGATGATCTCTGAAAAAACAGCGCTGAAAATGTACATAATTATGATAATGATGCGATATGATTTTGCCCAAACATCAACGCAATTATTAACTGCGCATGTCCCATTTTCAAGGTTATTTGCATACGTAACGAGGGTCATGAGAATTCGTGTCAGGCAAGCAGCTGCTTCATTTCATGAAATTTATGTCTTATTGTCTCTTTTTGGAATTAAAATACCTGCCGAAAAATATTTTCAAAGTAAGATAAGGCCTTTCCTATTTTGTGAACATAAAATTGAGAAGTACCGAAGTGGTCAAAACTGGTGATTTTTGTGAAAAGCTCTTTTCGTAAGCGGTACTTTGTTTACGTTTTGATGCGATTTTTAAAGGCTCGAAAAAAAGAATTCGAAGATTTCCTGAAGTTTTCAAAAGCAGGCTGTGGTGCAGAAAGGTGTGATAATGTGAGATTTGCTGATGGTTTTCCGTTAGATTTTTTTTCTCTTCCCGACCGGTCGCCTTTGCCTATCGACTTAACTCAGCACCGAATCCGTTTAACCGGCATACGGTAATCTTACGGCCGTGCGAGCGTAAGAATTCAGTGACTCGGGAAACCGGAACGAAAGACGAACACAAAAGTGCAGTAATTTAACATGAAGTTTATTACTGAAACTGAAGTCTATCTGTCATTATAATATTGAAAGCGAGTGTACAAATTCACGCTTTATATACATGTATCCCCACTTTTACATGTAGTACGGTATATATACGGGACACATGAACATGTACATGTAAACGTGTTTTTGGGGCAATCGTGGACGTTCCTATTGTCCTCTTTTGTTCATACTTTAACTTTTTTGGAAGGCCTCTAATACGTTTTGTACACGTTTGGCAATCCTGGACGTATCGGGATCGTGGACGGTCATTAATTCTTTTGTGTAACGTCCACGAGTGTTTGGAAACATCAGTGCCGCAGTGCATGCTGTCTTGACTCTGACTTCGACAAGGTATTGTGTCATATACCAATAAAAATATTTCTTTGTAGTCAGCTAGAAACAAGGACACTCATTGTATTCAATACAAAAACAAGTGACAAGTGCAGGCAGTGCGCTTTGCCTGGTTTATTCAGTCATCTGGCAGCAGCATGGATTTTTTTCTAGGAATTATATTTTTTCCCCCACCAACCGACCCCTCCCTCAATTGAAAAAAGATATGAGAACCATAGAATATAAGAAGGGTATTCTTACACATGAGTAGCTCCCTGCATTTCCCTTTTTACATGTATTTAGTACCAGTAGTTCCAACATCTAGTGTAAAACTAGTGTTTCCCTTGGTGGAATGAACTTAGAGCCTCCACAACAGACCCTCTTTTATACTGTTGGGTTGGAACTGTGCGGATGCGACCAAAAGTTCATCTCAATGAATCTTTTTCTGCTCGTGCATTAAGGGCGATAAGTTGGCCGCTTGTTGGCTGGCCAAAATAAGGGGCGGTGCTTACATTCGATTTTTTGTTTACACTCAAGGCATTACTTGAAAAAATGTATTTTAGGGATAATGTAGAAGATGGATGATTTCTGTATAACTCGTTACTGGCAAACGTGAACAATATGCTATACTTCTACGAACAAGTTTTATTGTTGAAGTTTCCATTTGTGCCTATGAATTTTGCTTTGAAATTTGTATCATGTAACTTTCAAATTAACATATGTTGGTTCTTGTAACAAGAACGATTGGCTTTCTCAGCTTTTAACAAATCAAAATAATCAATACTGCTGAACCCAGACTAACTGGTTCAGCTGATTTGCAAATCATGAACGAACTGGATTAGCTGATCTGCAAATTACGGACGATACGAACGGGTTCAGCTGATTTTCACGTCATGCTGGCCGCGTGAGGTCCTGATTTGTCCACTGCAAACGTACATGTACACAACAATTTCACACTTCTTGTTTTCTCTCAAATGTATACCGACTTTCGCCCGCCTGTGCCCTACATGCGCCCATAATTTTATACATGGACTTCTTTTTCCATATAACTTGATTTCCATCTGTTGGAATTTTCATGACCGTACCCGGCTTGCGCAGAGATAGCGTCTCCTACCAACTTCGCTAGCCAGAATAGCACCAACTTCAGACTACAGAACTAAAATCATGACTGTTCGCAGAACAGCATGCAGCCATTATGTGCCGATCGTCCCTGTGGATTGACGCATAATCCACCAGTTTAGTTCCAACAATTAAGGCACCCATATCGCAGCTCAAGCAAGTTGGAGCGTCGAACATCGTTCAAACGATGGATGGCTTCGAGTCTCATTTCTGATCTACCAGTTTGGAACCAGGCCCTGGGGCATGGCCGCACTACCAGTTATCAATAGCCGATTTTATTTATCAGTACAGAGAGAAAGACTCTTGGAAGACAATTATTCGTGAGGTCATTGATCATCTAGGCCGCGAGGGTTGCAGCCAAAAGTAAAATGTGAGTGACAATGAGATTTTACAAATTGGTCAACAGCGGACGTTCGAGTTTAACTATTATTGTACGTGTGCAACTGAGTATCGATTGAAGTATAGTTCGAGCTCGAATGTTATACCCTCGCATTATTCCTCATAATAACAATAATGATAATCAAACATCGGTACTTTTCTAAATATTGTGGTTGGATGGACTTATTTAGGAAAAATATCAGACGACTTGTGCAAAGTTTCCACAACATGGATATGAAATTAGTCGTGTTAACTCGACGGATTCACACTGGTCGCCAAAGTGAACACAAACGCCAATTTGGTAGGAGAAAATAAACTATTTGTGCTGTGAATTCGCAAAAGAATAATAAGATTTCAACTCGGGCGAATTTTACTGCACACGTTTTCATGTACTCAACTCTGTTGGAGTTTATTTCAAATGTCACAACTAAGCTCAATGTAATGACGCTAGAAAAATAAAGATGGCAACAGATGGGGGCGCCATTCAAAATAATTATGTATTGTAGATATGCTGCGCTTTTAAAAAGTTAGAAAATATTCATACTTTCCTGACAAGTGGGGGCTTTGTTGGTGTGTCATCCAAGAATTATATAGGCCTACAGCTATTCAAAGTTTGTTTTATAAATGTATTTTTGAGAAAACTTTGTTTACTGGCCTTCTGTTATGAACTCAAAAACACCAATTCAATTCGGAGATTCACAAATTCGAAGTAAAGAAAATTTAGGGCCGCAAAATTATCCAAAATCCTGGATTTTGATACTGAAAGGGCTGTAATGTTGAGCCTTCTACCCGGGGTGACATCACACAAATGTAGCACAAAAATGAATGGAACACAGCGGCTTAATTTCAAGGAAACCAAATAAATCCCAATCATTACTACTACCACTGTTGTCATTGCCCCTGTCCCCACAAACACTTCTAAAAGTTCTAAGATGTGGTAAAATTCATGATATATCGTATCTGCTCACCTTGATATACTGGGGTCTCGACATCTTTGGCTGCGGTTGTCGTGTAATCGGTTCTAGTCTCCTGAGATGGTACTGTTGACACGCTGGCAATGAAAAAAGGGCATTTCTTTAATTCAGGGGAACATGTCACATCCTTATAGATCGAGCTTTGCTTCCTCGTACATACAGATCGGTACTTTTTGAAGTTGTAGTGGTAAGGGATGAGCAAAGAAGACATACTTTGTCAGGCAAATTCATGGTCACAGCTCTGGTTGTTTGTTAGATAACCGCGACTCATAGGCGCTATGTTTTACCACATTTGACCTAAGATATGCACCCTACCGACACGTACCCCAAAACATTGAAAAGAGTGAAGGCCGTTGCCCCCCCCCCTTTGAAATTTTAAATTGTACAAAACCTATGTAATCACTTTTCGGTGCCACCTTCCCCCAAAAAGCATGTGCGCTATACCCAGGTGCCCCAGAGTTACTCCTCAGTTTGAGAAGCAACCAATTCCCTAGGATAACGACAAAGTAGAACGTCAGTTCATTAAGACACTTCATTCAGCGTAGCAAATGCCGCACACGTCGACTAAACTGTAAAAAAGGGGGGGTAGCACTAATTAACGTTTTCCGATTTTCAGGTGTACGGGGTGGTGTTTTTCGTAGGAAACGGACCAAGAGGAATTGTGTTGCATCCATATACGCACGTAACTACTCCTGATACATATGTACTTGTGTTTTCCAGCTTCCATAATGTGTGAGTACACATTCGGGGAAAACCACCACAAGAGTAGGATTGAAATTATCAAACGAGAACAAGGAACTTTGACAAGTACGACAATATTTCACATCAAATGTGGCGAGTTTCTTACCGGGATGGTTGATTCGAAATGTCCTGACCCTCCCCAGCGCCATCATGGCGGTCATCGTGTACCCCCGTAATGGCCGGTGGCCCCAAACTTTGGAAAAAAGTTAAATCGTTGACCTTTCCGACTTTTTTTTCGCAACAGAGAATCAAGGAAGTCAACGTAGTCATTGCCATAAGTCTCGGCCAACGGGAAACTGACATGGTCGTGACTAAGACGTTAGAAATGATTCATCGGATCGGGGGTGCAGGAATGCGGCTATGAGATGGAAAGGGCCAGGTGGTCGCACATCGTCTGCAAGAAGCAGGATCTTCTGAAAGATCCGCAGGTCTTCAACTCCACGAACAAGCCGGGCACTCCTAGATAACACATCATCAGTGCCCCCCAGCCCTTAAATTAACCGTCCATAAGTCGTTCAAAGCCGCCGGAACGATTAGCATGAAGACAGATCAGGCATCGATTCAACGAACGCCGGTTGGTTCATTATGCTAGTGGAAGCACACAACTTGGCCAACAATTTGCAGGTTGAAATTCCACTGGCAATTTTCCAGACACTTCAAGTACGTCTTTCCTATTTCTGTACGCCTATTATTCGCGAAGTAATGGCCCATCTATTCTTAGACAGTCCATACTTGTTCCATATTCCAGACATGTGAGTAGTACATGTACCATGGAGGTGGTATAAGATCATGGCAGTTTCAGAAAAAAACTGTCAGTGATTATCTCTCTCGTCCCCTCTCTATTCAACTTCAATTCAAGTCTATTACGAGCCAACCACAATCGATTCATCTAGTAACAAGCTATTAAACATGGCAGAAAATCGTTTCGTCTTTTACGGTACTTATTCAGTACTCCGTGCACGCGGCCCAGCTTTTTTGTGACTGGATTTGTTAGTAGTAAAATTAAGGCTAACCTAATCGACCGGAGCTTGATTGCCTTTCTTTCTAAACAATGCTCACATCCTAAGAAGTTTGAAAACTAATTGGCTGTGGCCTTGCGCCTAAGCTATGGGTTTGTAACTTCCAATCATCGGGCCAAGGATTCGAATCCAGCAGTGACTTTTTGCCAGGGCAAGTCACCTTATCCGTCAGCTTACTTCTGGAGGGCAGAGAGGGTTATCTTTTTTTAGGTTGATCAGCCAGATGATAAAGTCTGAAATGCTGCACTTAGCTCTACAGGGAGCTGAGATATGGTTTTGAGAATACTTCTGTGCAAGATCAACAAGAATCATGATGACGTGACGCCCTGAGGACTACGGCAGGATACTTGTGGACGTGCACTTATAAGACTTTTATAACACTTATAACACTTTTATGACACTTATAACACTTTTATAAGACTAATTTTGAAGGACATGACCTTTGAAAATCTGTCTTCAACAAAGCACACGGAAATTTGAGATTCGTTAAATCGTTAAGGGCGAAAATGCTAATTGCATTTTGAAGCAGGGAGTGTTTGAGGGTATGTTAAACTCCTCTTGCCAATAGACAAATCCGATGAGACTCCATTCCGACGGAGGGGCCATTTACTCTCTGGCAGCTGTCTCGACCTGAGCGCGCGCACTTCGGCAATTGACTGTTGGTCAAGGAGAAATTTTGCGCGTACGCACCCCTTGCGTGCGAACAGGATGGCCCCGTAGTAATAGCTTCTACTTTTGGTCACGCATTACTCGTACCTTTAATATAATTATTTTCCTACCTATGCACATTTTGTCGTCCCCGTTCGGCAGCCGAGTCACACTAGCGCTGGCCACCGTGAAGGTTGTCGTGTTCCCCGAGCTCGACTTCAGGCAGACGACATTGGATGCTGGGTAAGATGACTGGGCTTCCTCGCGTCTCGTCTGTGGAGCAGAACTTCCCCTTGACCGGTAAGGAGCCGACGGGAGAGTGTTACTCTCGCAGCGCGCGGTGGAGAACCCGGGATCAGAGGGGAATTCCCGCCGCAGGTCCCTCGTGGGGTAAGTCTCATACAGCAAGTCTGGGACACTCCGCCAAGGTCCAACCATTATTGTCACCTCTCCAAGAGAACCAAACAAACCAAGGCAGACACGAATCCTGACGTCAACTTTGCGGTCACCAGGGCCTCGCTACGTCCCTTCAAATAAACATGCTCCCTCAGTCAGTAAAACCCACCTCTGAACTTTGCAAGAAGATTAGTCGGCCATTTTAATTGTCGGCTTTCCGGTACCCCTCCCGGTCTCTAGTCACGTGTTGCCAACGCTTCTGTTGGAACGTTCCAGAGTTTAATCCTTTCCGGAAATCCGTCGTTGTCGGTCGGCACTGCGCAGCGCTCGTTGCCTTATCACATTGGACATTCTACCATTAACAGACGAATATTAAAATGAGAAAAGGAAGCTTGGGCATCGGTGTATTTTTAACAGCAGCTTGATTTTAACAGTGATGACTAATGGGGGGTCCTAATATATCTCAATTTAAGAGCCGTGTTGACTGTCTTTAATGCATGGTACATCTTAGGCAGAAAACCTAATTTGGGTCTACATTGCTCAAGTTCTGTCCAACTTCGTCAACATGAAGAAGGCTACATGTAACCATTTCCCGGAATGTAGCTGATTACGTATAGAATGGCTAGAGATCTTGAGCTGAACATATAGTCCATCAGCAACTATGTGGGTATGACGAAACCATTCTCTTTTATGAGACCTTCAGACCCGCATCGGTGATTATGATCCTCAGACTTTTTTGGCCTTTATCGGCACTGGAAATTATGTTTCAGTCCCTGAGTCTAATCCTGATTGATTGTTTAGAGAAGCTTGGGGTCAGCGTAAATTCTAGCCACGTGACCCTAGTTTTCAAAAGGATTAGATTAGATTTGTAGATTTGGCTCAATTTGTAGATTTTGGTCTGAACGGGTCTTGGACTGGACGAAATGCATACAGAATTATTACCTCCAAAAATCTAATTCACCAAAATAGCTTCCAAAATATTTGCACTGTATATTGGTTTGATAAAAAACGGGCGTGTAACAGTGATATAGCGCAGAACCCCCGGAGAATAAAAGAAAAATAGAAACGGACAATGTGTGTTCCTGGTGACTTGTTTCAAAAATACCTCATACGCGGACCTTCTTTTAAATAAGAAAATGGCACATGGGTAAGTCTGGCTGGAGCACTTATAAGATTACTTACAAAGGCTGTGGCGAGAAAATGAAAAATGAAATTGAGGTTATGTTGCAACTGCCAAAATTTAGTAGAGCAATCGATTATAGGCACTACGCATCGTCTGAATATTCGTTTTCAGTAAAAAAGAATACCCCCCCCATCTGAGAACTGGATACACCACTGTGCGCAGCGGGCAAGGGGAAAATAGGCCTACACGATAAATTTGATTAATTTTGGCGTCTACGACGGTTAGTACAAGCACTGTACGACACCAGCTGAATTCTTTAGCACTGACATTAACCTGCACAATTAAGGGCTGATCCAGAACATAGTTTTTGAAGGGGGTTCCAACTAATGGAGGTTGTCTTTATATATGTTATCTTCATTATTGGCTTTCTCGATCAGTTGTGAGGATAAATTTCGTGTTTTTCTACACGCCGCAGTGAGGAAAGGAAATGAAATATTGTCTGGGGTCAAAACTAGCTGACGGTAGGGGATGTGGAAAGGGAACCTCAAGAAGTTCCCCAAAGCGGCAAAGATATTAGCAGTGTCTCCTCTTCAAGTTGGTCACCACATCTTGAGTAGGCCATGCGTGCTTTCAGGTGACTGCAGTTCAACGAGGGAAAATAGCTCCAGATGGTATGAGAGAAAACAGTACTTTGACAGTGGCATGCATTACTGTCCCCAACTCTTAGGACATATTACAGAAAAATCCACTACTGGCAAAATGTAGACCTATACAGGATGTACCAACCAAACATTTCTGACACTGCAGGGTCCATGCGACATGCGTAGGTAAATCAGTTTCACTCAGAACGTGCTGGAACACGAACCAGTTAAGCACCCAAAACCCTTAATATAGGGGTCTAAATGAGAAGTCGAAACTTACTTCAAAATACGTCGCGGACCCCTCCCCCTGGCTCATATCAGCATGGATCCCACTCGAGTGATATTGCAGTCAGCGGCGTAGCCAGGATTCCTAGCACGGGGGGCGAGCGGGGGGCTTCACGCTTAAATTAATGTTGGACATACATGTACATAATGATCGCGATTACATCAGGGTATGCATGTTTTCGTTTCCGAAATGCACGTGGGGGGCGACGATTTTTCATGGGGGTGTGCGCCCCATGAGATTGATTCCATGGTGACGTACCCGCAAACCCATTTCTCTCACAAAATATTGCACGTTAGCCGTGTTAGTCTTTCCTCGAGGCTCGAGGGCCATTATGCGTGCCGCGTGAGTGGGCTTTAATAGTTACGCTTCGCGGGGTGTACATGTACGTGTGCAAAAGCGTCCACATAATTATAACTGGGTGTGCATGTACATGTACGTGCACATGTACATGTACGTACGCACAACTGATGCTCACTTACGGAGCTCCGTGCGCAACTGAAAGCAGGTTGTTACGTGCATCTTTAATTAATAGCCGAAGGCATGTACATGTGCGGTACATCATGTACAAGTGGCCACTGTGAACGTGATTGTTCTTCATGCGCCAGCTTGCTTGGTTGTTAAAATTACCGACAACGGCAAAGGTACGTGAGCTGCCCCCACGCACCATTTTAGCTGTGACTGCTTTAACGTTTGACTCCATCTAGCCCCACTGTACTAGTGTGGCACGGACTCTCACTCCCGATCCATCCTCGGGAGTGAGAGTCCGTGCCACACTAGTGGGGCTAGACTCCATCCAACTTATCCCTCGGGTGCTGCCTAGCCATGTTAGCTATTTGGCATTTCTACCTCCATGCATCGCTTCTTGTTGGGAACGTGGAAGAAAGATCCCCATACACGTACATGGACATCACATTTTACCCTGTGCATACACCCTACGAGACTGGTTTGAATTCTAAGTGTTTTCTGAAGTGAATACTTCAACAGTTTTACTGCTAAATTTGACTTTTAGGACATTTTGTGCTTTTAAATGGCTAGCCTACTAGTACTAGTAGTAGATGGCCTAGTACATGTTGGTCACCTCAGGGAAAGATTTGTTGCATCTGTGCCATGTAGGTGAGTTCTCCCCATACACAGGCCATAACCAGTACTCTTGCCCTTTTTAGGAAAAGGAAAACATAGGAGGCGTCAGTTGTGATTGATCAGGTGATCACACAGTGACAGTAATTATTGAGAGTGCATGCCAGCTAGCGCTACTTGGAGTACTGATTTTCTGTAGTCTGGATGGGCAAATTGCTTAAGAATTTCACCATTTTAATGAGGATATAACTTATAAGGTGAATAAACCTTGTGGGGAAATATGCAATATCAAGCAATTTACAGATGCCCAGTTTAGGCACGTATTGATGACAGTATTTGTCAACAAAATGGGTCCAAAGAATGTTTGCCCAAGAAACGGGAGGAATTGTTCTAATGATCATGGCAGCTACATGTACCAGACATTAGTCAAAATAGCCGGTATTTTCTGGTCTTGGAACTAGACCAATCCCAAGCTACATAGTTTCAGCAGCACCTAGGACTGAGGGCTATAATGTCTTAATCATTAAACACACACTACCCTGGCCGGCTATCAATTGTGCCCAGGCCATTATTGTTAGGAAAGTTGACAACAAATTTAGAGACAAAAACTACAACATTTTGTCCCCCACAATATCAACATGTATGGTTCAACACTGGTGTCCCTAAAACCATTTGTCATGAAAGGTTTAAATAACTTTCCTCTTTCATTAAAATTCCAGGGCATGAAGCGAGCTAGGGCAAACAGCACTGATCGTGCACAGAAGCGCAGATGTGGGGATTTAGCCTCCCAGCCCAAATATGGTAACAAGATGCCGTTTTTTGTGTGAATTTCCAAGGTGTAAGGCAACCAAGTCCCCAAGTTTTAACGGTCTTAGTGATCAGTGTAAACCTTACAAATTCATTTGAACCATCTCAAGGCCGTTCCCTAGTCTGAGTGTCCTTCGTTGTTCACTGGATCCCGCAGCTGCAAAACAGCATGTGACGTGTGCGCACACAATTTATGTGATCCCTTGTGCTAGCCACTACGAGCTGACTTTTATAAACTGTGGCATCATTTTGTGCAGAAATCTGCTCAAGGTTGTTGATCATTCATAGGTGTCAGCTGACCATACTTTGCCATCAGGTGACTAGATCAGCTGATAGGTAGCCTCCATGAAGGTGTAATCAAGAGGGTTTTAGGCCTTGTTAATGTGCTTTTCTTTAGTTTTGGATGACAAATATCAGTACTTATGTACAAATACTGTATGGACCAACATCAGCTCAACTGAATGTCCAGCCAGACTGCATGGTCCAACATGCAAACGGAGCCAGGCATGGATCTGTGCCTCCCATATTTTTCTTTACGCCATTAAACTTGCTCTAACTGAAGGCCCAAAATGCATGTCTGCGTAACTGTCAAAAACTAGGACTCAAGCATCATTAATCAGCTAATATGCACAGATATCATAAATACATCTGCAATTGAGCATCCAGTACACAGATTAACCATCTGTATGTACCATGTCTCAATTCTGTAAGTTTATTTACCTAAACTTATCAACAGTACTGACCTATCTTAGCGCTTTACCAGTACATGGTTGCATTCTGATGATGTTACCCTTGCAGCCAGTGACGCAGTTCAGTCTGCGTCCACGCTGAAACCAAAGAGGGTGTCTGAGAGAATTGCAACCAGACAGAAATTAGCACTGGCGGCTGGAGTGGGCCATCGTCCCAAGGTTGCCGGCAAGGCAGAGCAGCATCGCAAGCTGGTGGCCGCAGTCAGGGAGAGCATCAAACCCGTGGAGACAGCCAAGGAAGGTTGGTCCAAGACCATTCCTGGTGCCCCATGGTCTGAAAGTTTGTTCACCCCAGTTGCCCCAGATCAATACCAAATCCACCGACGGCCTCTAGAAGTTACATATAAATTGGAAAAATGACACTGTACGGCTTTGCCCAAATATTTTTATAAAGCATCGCTCACTAATTTCAAGCCGTTGATGTCTACTCATTGAAGACAACACAGCAATTCTGTTTGCGCATACTCTGTCAGTTTCTAATCTTTACGAGTGTACAAATGTTTGTAATCATCGGTTTCATTCATTAGTGCCAAATACAACATTCTTATGCAGCACTTAACGCCGACACAAACAGCGGTTCAAATTTTTTGTGTTATTTCGCCGTAGATGCGAAGAAACTGCCTGCCAAGGCAAAGAGTAATATTGCAGCTTCCAAGGCCAAACCACTAGCAGCTAGAACAAGCGCTCTTAAGGAAGGGAACAAGGAGGCAAGGAAATCAAAGAAAGACGTGGTAAAGAAAAAGGAAGGGACAAGCCATAAGAAAAGTAAAGAAGTGAAGAAGAAAAAAGAGAAGAAAGAAAAGAAAAGTAAGAAAAAAAGCCAAAAGAAAAGTGAGGACAGAACAAAGACAAAAAGCAAAAAGAAAAGTGAGGACAAAATAACGACCAAAAAGAAACGTGAGGACAAGAAAACAGAAGAAGTCCAGAAACGGAAGACGAAGAAGGATGAGCTGAATGAGAGGCGAGCACGGGTCAAGGTTGTGCCAAATGACCAGCTAACCCCAAACCCTAACATCAAGGTGGTGCCAAAGGACCCCATGTTTGAGGTCAAGTAAGTGCAACCCATGGAATGGACTTTCTGCTAGACTCAGCCCTCAGCAATAAAAATTCAAAGAGTATTTCTTAAAGATACTATGTGGTATTTCAGCCGTGTCTGTGCTTTTGGCATTCCTTTAAATGGGGGAGGCGGCATTTGGCCTAGTGCTTAGTGTTTGTAACTTCTGATGGTAGGGTTGGGGGTTCGAAACCAGCTGGTGTCAGCATGTTATGATCTTAGTTTTGTCACTATACCCCTACGTGCCTCTCCACCCAAGAGTAAATGGGTACCTGTGAGTCTGAGGATAGATATGGTTATTACCTTTAGCTGTATACTCAGCTGTATGGTCTCAGAAATGTTCAGATGTTGTGAGCCCAATTTGCAGTGAAAATGATAATATATTGGCAGCTTTGAATGACAGATACTGTGAGATACTATGCACCTGATAAATGCTTTGATATTATTAAAATTGATACTTTCACAGATTGTTGCATTCTGTTGAATATTTCAATCAAGAGTGAAGCACAAATGCCACTTCCTGTGTGGGATCCCTCCTTTGGTTTTACAGCACAAATGTGCACAAATGCCCACAGTCACTGGTGAGCATGTATTTTCTATATGGAACTCAAACATGCACAGGTTCAGTGTGTACACGGAAGGTTGCCAGCACAAAATGACCCAGGGTCTTTTGTGCAGTCCTCTTCACTGCATTTGGTTTACTGCACAATTATGCACATGAAACAGTGAAGCACAGTTGTTGGGCAGCACAAAAGTGCAATCTGATATTCCTGTGAGGGACAGTTGGTGCAGTGCACAACATGACACAGCTGTGCTTCTTTGAGGTGTTCACCAAATGACCCAAAGAGTGACTTCAGGAGGGTTAGTAGGAGCATAGAGCTACAAACCCATTTGTAGCTCTATGGTAGGAGGGTTTTAATCTCCTTTTTAACTTGTCAGGAATCTGCCTTTCCACTGTGTTCTTTTTATGTAGCCCAACCTCTTAACTGTGGTACTTCGGCTAGTAGTTACATTCATGAGCAATCAGTGCAGAAAGTATGAGATTTGAAAAGAATTTAAAGTTTATGACAACTTTGTTTCTGTCACTCACACTTGCTTGATGGAGAAAATCCATTTTTGCACAAATGTATTCTTTTGTAATCCTTTTAATGCTAAGAAATGAGAACGAGATCCCTGAGGTGTCCAAGTTTGTCCAGTGCAAGCGCAGCATCCGGGCCGTGCTGACCAATGACATGAACCTCCTCAAGAAGCTGATCGAGGACAGGGACCTGCCCTCTGTCTTCCACAAACGGGGTGTAGACATTCCAAAGACGGCTCTTGATTACGCAGTGAGGACTGAGAACCATGCTGCCCTTAAGCTGCTGCTCACAGAGATCGACAGTGGAAGAGAGCGGGCCAGTCTGCCAGAGGTTGTCATGAAATACCAGAGCTCTGGCAGGTAAGGGACAGTTTATCTACAATGTGAATTGTCCAACACTTCATCCAGAACAAGTCAACTAGACTCCTCCATATCTGCAAAACTTAAGGTTGTCTTTTGGTAGTTTCTTTTCTGTTTCCAACATAATACCATTGACTGTTTCTCACCTTCGTAGGGTGGCTTTCTCAAGTTCTGGTCACCAATCAAGAAACATTTTCCTTGGTCGAGGAAACAAGGAAGGAAATAATGCCTTCACAAAAGTAAGTACAGTCTTCAACAAACCCATTACAAACACTATCCGTACAAATTTAGTTCATCACAACCTTACCCAATACAAGCCAACTTATCCCAATTACCCACTTCCACCAACCACATGCACCCTCAGCCAACACCAAGCCAGCCCAACCCCGCTCAATGCCCCAGCCGAACTCCCCTCCAACTTGGCCCACCCTGGTTCAGCCCCAGCCAACTTGCCATCACAACCCAGCTCAAGCTGATTTGACCCAATCCCAATTCATCGCAGGCAACCAAATCTAACTTGGCACAGCTTATCCTGACCCAACCAAACTCAAGTTGATGTCCAGACTCGTCCTTGGCAACCTTAAAGGAAGACTGTCTTTACTGGCAAATGTACTTGAAGGTCACTACAGGATTAGTTAAGCATAAATAAAAAGCAAAAAAGGAAAATATGAATCACAATACTTTTTTCTAGACAGTTTTATAAGGCGGAATTGATTTTGTGGTCATGTGATCAGAATCTTGATGGTGACGTCACAAGTGCTCTAAGGGGGCACTTGCATTACACTCAGCTGACAGATTTTGTGACAATCATCCATGATTTCTACAGACCATTTTTTGCCTTCTCGTCTGCAATGCCATATTGTATAGCAAAGTACTGTTTGGTGTCGGACAAAATCCCCAGCATGCACATTGGCATACATTGCTAGAAAAACTGCATTTATTTTGGCAGTGGTTGGTAAAGTGCTGCTGTCTTTCGGGAAGAGACTATCAAGCAAGGGTGTGCATTGAACACTTCACTTGTGATGATTACAGGAATATCCAGCAATAGGAAATGGAGCTAGCGAAAAGGCTAAGAATGAAGCTCGATGTGGTGCCGAGTGTGTTCTGGAACGATGCTGAGGATTCCCCTCCCCACGCTTGTGGGCCTGATTTCGCACTTGCTGGTACCAAGTCTTTGCGCTGGCCCATGAGCACCTGTGACGTCACCATCAAGATTTTGATTACATGACCACTCATTAATGGCTGCATCCACAAAATCAGTTCCGCCTCATAAAAACTGTCCAGAAAAAATTACTTTAATTAATTGCTTCATATTTTCCTTTTTTGTTCTTTATTCATGCTTAACTAATCCTGTAGCGGTGATCTACATGTAAAGTGTTCAGAACTGCCATGCTCACTGCTGTCATATAGATTTCTTTGTTTGATTTCCCTGAATGATTTCTCATTACTAAAGGATACCCAGAATGCAAACCCCAGGCACCAGTACATAGATGAAGTGATTGAATGTGGTGTATCACTCAGCACCATCGATCTGATCCTTGCTACAGATCCCAGCGCAGAGGTATTAAATTCTATTCTTTCTGAGAACTTTTCTTACACTCTCCAACAAAATTTGGCTCAGTCAAAATGAGCACATAATGGTTAAAGAATTAATAAACTTAACTGGTGTTTGTTAAACATATCCCCCAAATTTCCTTTCACTTTTCCGGTAAATTTTTAAAATTCGATCTATGGAAAAACTTCATTCCAAATCTTCATTGTGTCACCGTGTGAAGATAAATTTGGCTTGATTTTATTATTATTAATATACACGTATTGTTATCATGTAATGTTTTGCTGGTACATTTCTTTCATAGGATTACACATAAAAGGCAATTCTAGTTTTGTCTCCCAGTCCTATGATGCATTGTGCGTGTCCAAAAGATTTATCATTCCAAACATCAAAATATTTGGCAGAACAAAAAACTGCCGATGAAATTAGGCTATCATGACTCAGTGTAAAGAGATGCCGACACCCAACCATGGACCACAAATTATTCATAAATTGTCTTCAGTTTTCTGCCTGTGCATCTGTATAAACATTAAAATGTTTGAGATGTTTTCCAAGATATTTCAGCCAAAAGCCAGCCACCATTCACCAGGACCGGTGCCAACTTCAGACTTTAGAGCCTACATGGCTTTTCATTATGTGCACTGTACTGTATGCAGCTATTGTGTGCTAATTGTCCATGTGCACCGATGCATAATCCACCATTTTGGTTCCAACTATTGAGACACTGATGCCACATTTCTCCCTATAAACAGCTCTGACCCGGACAGACCGAGGGCATATTTGAAACCCCGTTCTCGTGTTAGTCGAACAAGAGAACGGGGTTTCGAACGGGAAGAATCAACACGCGAACATTGTCCGCGAACAAGATTCACACTCCTCACTCTCTGAGGAGTGGATGGAGAACATCAAGAACAAAGATGGCGGATACAGGCACATACCGTAACTTAATGTTGGTTCTGTTACATCAATAGAAAACACTCACAGAAAATAAACCCAGGGAAAATACTCCTGGCGATGGGAGAGAATTTACCCTGACCATTTAATATGAATATTTGGGGTTTTTATTTAATGTGAGATAGTAAATGTCATGCCATCTTTTCATTTGGTGTCAAAATAGCGACTGCTATCTTGACCTTCCGTGCAACTACATTCCTTTTGCACTTCGGTGTTCTTAATCAACGACCCAAGAACACTATTCATTAGTCCCACAAGAATGGGGTTTCGAATACGCCCCATTAACCAGATATGAAATTGATTTTACTTGATAGGAGCTGCTGTTCAGGAGCATCCACAAGATAGCCCGAGAAGGTCATTACAAGCTGGCTGGCTACCTTGTTGATAAGGCTAGGAAGCTTAGTCGCCTTGGGTTCAATAAAGTCCACCAGGAGGTGAGTTTAGAATCAAGCCATTCAGTTTGCTCAAATACGCTTTAATATTTGTGCTGGTTCTTTTTTAATTCATTAAAAGCCGTGAAAAATGTTGTTATTTATAATTGTAGATCAGAAGCTGTTTGTTTCACCTGAAATTGAAATTTGCCCTTTGACCTTGAGGACCGAATGCCTATGCGCAGTAGCGTACAGTGTACACAACGGAATTGAGAACTGTTGATGAACAGTAGGAAGATATATATGCAGTGTTGGCAACCATAATGTTGAAGAAAGTAGTCTCCTGAATGTGTTCAGGAGAAGTTAATGCAGTTCATGAAGCATGAAACGTTATCCATCTGACACATAGTGTCTGCGTGGATAAAGTTGACTGTCGTAAATTCTCCCCAGACTTGGGGTGTACTTCTTTTAGCAAGATAAAGGGTTGTAACATATGAGGAAGGCGTTTCAAAATCTCTTCTCACTAGGTCCTACTAGCAGAGCGGCCGGAGGACCTGTCTCCTTGCTTGACAATCTCGGTCAAGAAAAAGGCATACTACGAAGTGGATAAGGTTAGTCTTTCTCTTAGGCATCGAATTGAGAATGACAATTGGCAAATGTGTACGTTCTCATCAGAGAGTGTTGTGTTACAGGGACAGTGTGTTTTTTTGCGATGAGCTAAGGAGACCTCCGCTGGGATTTGGGCGTGTGGCGAACACTGTAAATGTGCTGTTGAGAAGAACCTATGTCATGCATGTTCGATTGTCGCGGACACCCTTACTCTAACTGGCATGCCTCTGATGGACCTGTGTCTAATTTGGGGAAGCGGGTTAGCGTAGCGGTTCTTTCCTTACTTTGCACCAATGAGGCCCGGGTTTGAGTCCCGGCTTGGCCCAGGCTTTATTAGTGCATTTGGTTTCCAGCCCATACTCCCTCTCGCAGGTTTTCTCCAGGTACTCCGGCTTCCTCCTGCCTATAAAACCTGGTATTAATTGTGATTGAAATACCGAATAAATCAATCCAATCAAGGGGATTCAATTTTTCTCCTGTCGTTAGATCACCCCGGTCCACTTTGCTGCTATAAACCCCAATCCCAAGATTCTGGAGAAGCTGATGTCCATTTTGCCGGAGTATGCCATCGAGGATGATTACGGTCTGAGACCAATCCACTATGCCGCTGCATGTGAAGGGAGCGGTCCACTTGAGTTCCTTCTGAAACGGTGAGAAATTGACATTTTCCATGATGCTGTTTCACTTCAGTGTTCTATTTCAGTTTTGTGCTCTGCTGTACTTGAACCATGAGCAAGCTTGGCAGTTACCATAAACCCAAACAGAGCTGGGTTTTTTGGGACCATCTTGCCTCCAAAGTGTCAGTATCAAAGTATGTGTTCATTACAAATGCACCTGCAAAACTTGACTTCAGTTCAGTAGGATTTAGTTGACATTCGTGGTTGATACACATGTCTCGGGCATGTTGGTCAACATGCATTGAGGACGTTGATGGGAAAGTTAACATTTTCGGCTGGTAGGTGACAAACATGGGTGTCTCACAGGAATTGTACGTATATATCTAATTTTCATAAATTTGGTGTCAAAACTTAGATATCACCGGGAAAACTCCAGGAGGCTCAGCACACACAAAAGAAATGCATTGCAACAGTACTTGAGAAACTGTGACATTGTTAGTTCTTGGATGCATCATACTCATTTGCATAAATATGCAGTGTTTTATTCGAGTCCATCACAAGTCCAGTCATAAGTCCCTTCACAAGGCCAGTCCTCAAGTCACAGGGTGATCACTGACAAAAGAATGCCTTTGTCACAGCTCATTTGAATTGCTTGGGAATTGGCTTAAGACTGAATGACTTATGATGGACTTGTGATGCAGGCCCGTGGGCTGGGGGGTTCAAGGGATTCGAACAAACCCCCACCTCGCTTCTGAGTTCCCCTTGTTGGTGGTCTTTTTTTTTTTGTACTGAATATTTTAAATATACCGTAATATTCGGCATACAAGCCACGGCTTATACGTTGATTCTCAAGCTCAAGGTGACCACGATTCTGCGCATAAATGAGTCAGTCCCCAGTCATATGTCCCGTCAGGAAGTTCCGGCCAATATCCACATTTCAGGTGTTTCAAAGGGTTTGAAATCAATGTATTTTTCTTAAGTTTATTCAATATTGAATACAAGTGTACAAGTCTTACATGCAACCTTTGGTTAGCGACAGACATGCAACTTTCCAGCGTTGTTTTACAAAGCACATTGTGATAGGCCTTTGTATAACAATATGTGTTCACAGTGCCAAAAGTTCCACTTTTGGTTTGATGAACTGCCCCAGTCTCTGGTCAGGCAACGGGCCTGGATGGTACAGGGACTTGTAGGGATTTGTGATGAACTCAACTACATGACTGTTAATATGTAAGTCAGGGATTAAGGAATTTGAGTTACCATGATTATGATTGTCTGCAGTTTATAAACTAGAAATGTTTACAGTGTACTGTACTAGTGCACAGGCACAAGGTACACTGAGAATTAACCACTGACTTAAAGTAGTGGTCCTTCATCAAATTTCCTCCATGCACAGTATTCTGTAACCTGTCCAGGAAGTGTTAAAATGACCAGGTTGTTTGCTACCTGTGGACCTTCCAAGTCAGTAGTCTGGGAACTAAACAAACAGGCACTGATGACGGTTAGCCCTATTGGTTCCACCAACTTCTGTCTTAGGTTTGCTAAAGTAGTTTACAGTAGAAATTACAGCTCACCTCTGAAATATTGCTTCTACCACACCAGTGCTTGATAATTTTTCAGAAAAAAAATACAAGCTTATCGAAAAATCATCTTGACCGTAGAGGTGTGAATCCGGAAGAGAAGCACAAGGGAGGCGTCACCCCACTAATGATTGCCTCAAAACGTGGACGAGCACAGAACGTTGAGGTCCTACTCAAGAAGATTGAAGCTGACAGTGAGTGTCATTTAGCCAGTGTATAGCCATTCCATTGGATAGGCATTTAATTGTGGAGGGAAAGAGGAGGAAAAAATAAATATTACTTCCAGAGATATAATTGGTCTTTGTCTGTGATCTCAGAGCAAGACAATTTGTGCTTGATTCGAAGAACCAACTGCCAGGGGTGAGATTTCTCAGCTTTTTTTTAGCTGATTTCAGCTTTTTTTGTTTTGGATTTCAGCTTTTTTTCTCACTGGCTGTGTTCAAAAGTATAGGAGATTTTCACAGTTCAGTTACTTTATGCCTTTTTTTTGGCTGTTTTCAGCAATTTTTATCGTTGGTCAATCTCACCCCTGAACTGCAGTCAACTTTTGTTTTCGTAGTCTGAACTGGGTTTTGATAAAAGTTTCCACATTCCCTTGGGCGATTCTTTTCCTGACCATATTTTGGTGTACTGAGGACCACAGTAGAAGGGGATTTTTGGAAGTAGCCATCAGCCAAAATCGATCCAAGTAATGGCAGAGATTAAGATTTTGATCCAGTGTCTGACATTTTCCAACCACACTTACCCCGTTTGTCAGAACAAAGTTGGACAGCGCCTTGCAATTGACAGATTGGTAATTGGTAAATGGTAGTCAAAAGCGGACGATGTCCAGCCCTTTTTTTATGTCTGATTCTTAACCTCTGAAGGCTGTCTTCTTTGATCCGAGTCCTGAAGCTAAAGGGCAGAGATTTACTTTTCCTTTTTTTTTTTTTTTTTGGTAGGTGAGCCAAATGAGCAGACTGGGGTACGACGGAAGACAGCAGGGGGAAATCTGGCTATTCATTTTGCAGCTGAAGGGGGGAACGTCGTAAGTGCTTTTTTGCCATTACTTGCTAATGCGGTTTCATTTCTTTAAATGAAATGGGTCACGTGGACCACATGGCCCAGCCAGGGCGCATTTTGTTCAAATACCAGACAATTGCTGAAGCACCAGCGGTCGCAGATCATCTCCATTTAGCCTTTCATTTGTCACATGATCTTGCCCCATGATGTGGCTTTTTCCTTTGAAATGTTTCTAAGTTTTGCATGTATACCAAGAACCCTTGAGTCAGTCCCCACCAGCGAAATCTTTGCCATTGAGGGGGTACTTCTTCTTAGCACAGATAGACTTCATGAGCTCTAGTGTATGGAACAGTGTTCAAACATTGATTCACTCGTATACACATTTAACCAAAAAGTAGCCAAGAAGGTGTCATATACTGTTCACTTGGTGAACGACTAGTTCTTGGCTGTCACAAGTCTTGGTTTCTGGGACTAGTCGTAGCCAGTGCATGACTTGTTCTTTGATTAATAACGGATTAGTAGTCATTGGGGCAGGATATTTGGAAGTGACAAAAGAGATCAATAGTTTGGACCTTATTGATAAATGTTTGTGCTCCCCTCCTTTGTAAAATTGCAGGATTGCATCCGTAGTCTAGTCAACCATGGAGCTGACATCGAGTCCAAGATGGGGTCTTACCACAACAAGATCACCCCTCTCATGATAGCTACGAAATACGGTCACTTTGAGCTGGTGGAAGCCCTGCTAGACATGGGAGCGGTCATCCAGCAGAAAGGTATGGTCTGAATGAACGTCCTGTGGGCTAGGCAAATCTTTGAACCTGCCTTGTAAAACACACATTCATGATTCTGTGACGGAACTTTTTTCGTTGTGGGTGTGATACTTGCTTGTACTGAGTTTTGTGCAAACCCGTGGCATCTGCATGCTAGATGAGCACAACCAAGTCTAGCTGCATGGCCACAGCTCGCTTTTCAAGCCGTTTGGTATTTTACACTCGCAGTTTTCATCAGTTCAGACTTGATTTGTGATTCAGTGAAATTGCCCTCTTTTTTTTAATACGAAAGTTCGTCACCATTGGGTGTAGATTTTTATTAGCAGTGGGAATGAAGGTAACCGTATGCATTTCGTGTTTGATTTTTAAAGCGATTTGGTTTCCATTAAGACCTACCCAAAAGGTGAGATACTGAAGGAAACGACCATACATCAAAAGAAATTGTATGAATTTGGGTGTTATTTATTTTCAACTTCATTTTCTGCATAAAGGGTTTTGGCCCAAAATTCTCATTCTTGCATGAACATTTTTAGGCAGGCCCTGGCAGCCGCATGTTTTAACGGGCCTGAGCCGAGAAGTGACTGAAATCACCATACCAATTGACCAGTGTGAAGAGCATTTTGAGTGGACCCTGTGGTCACGGTGGTGTTCGTTAATGGCTTTGTCCCCTACTGATTCCATATCAAAGAATTTTTTTTGAATGCGATGCGAAGAGTGTCTGAATTTCTGATTCTGCTTCTAGCAATATCCAACTTGAACAAACAGAAGTCATTTTGAGTTCTGCTCATATATAAACCAACTCCAGCAAAAATTACCTGTTGCATTGCACAGCACTAGGACTCTTTTTAAATAAAGCTAGACATGATAATGTCACAAAACAACTCCTTAATCAGCATTCGGACCTGATTTGCATTCAGCCGCTTCCCCACATCGTAATTGTGATTCTATTGTGATATTATTGAGCAGTGGTCATAAAATGCCCATTACAGATTCGCCCAGTTACTGGTTAGAAAGCATGCAGCAGCATTCAAGAAAAGTTCCAAAAAGGTTGCTCTTTACTCATCTTTGGAAATGACCATTTTTTGTAATTTTCTTCAAAATAAAAGCCTGCCGAAGTGATAACTTCACAGGGAGTTTAGGGTCATTGCTTAATTTAATCTAATGATAATATAATCGTGTGATTTACAGTAAACCTCGGATAAGTCAGATTTATTTATTGTTGGATTTTCACTTACTCAGATAAAGTTGCTTAGAACATTTGATTGTTTATGTTGTTCGTATTAAATTCCTGGTCTAAGTCACATCATGAAAGTTGGATATTCAGTTTTCTTGAACAAATCAACCTGGAATGTTTGTTAAAATACTGTAATTTTTACCTCTTTTAAGTCAAATTGACCTCTTTGAAATATTTTTTACATTTGTTCATTGCAGTAAACCGGGGAATCTTTGGAATTTTCAGTATTTTCCAGTCCAAATCAATCATTTTGGCACCGGCTCCGCTGGGTTTTCACAGCAGCAATACATGTCACGACACGTCATGTGGACCACACGTGTACACATTGAACTTTTTAGTAGCAGCCGTTAACCTTTCCCTGAGCTCCATCTCTTGCTCCACTCCTTTTACCGTACTGAATTAACGAACTTGATTTCCAGCCAGCGAAATCACAGTCTGTGTGCCCACATGATCAAAGACTGCATTTTTGATTGGATAAGGTGGCTTGGCTAAGCACGGCTCACGAAGTATTTGTACGTTATGACTGCTCTGCTCAAGGTACGGTACTAATTCGTGTGGCACAATTGGTGAAACGTGCTTTGATTTTCTGTTGTAGAGTACATGCATGTGTAGTGTGGAAATAAATCATGTTTGATGTCGGAAACAATGCATTATTACTTTATTTCATGCCTTGTGGGCTGTGGCCATTATATGGCTGGCAGTGAATGACTGAGTAAAATGCATGTTGTCATCTTCGTGTGCATCAGTATTAGTCAGGTTTTTGCCTAAATCAAATCAAATCGGTCTGTCCCATTGGATCTGACTTATCCGAGGTTAAATGTACATGTAGCTATAAATGGTCCACTCTAGCTTTTCTTGACAATACATGTAGTTATCCCCCAGCTGTTGCATATATACAGTATCATCATTGGCAATTTTTTTTTTTGACGTTCAGACAAATTCAACCGGACTGCCCTGATGCTGGCCTGCATGAATGGCAACTACCCAATTACGGCCCTCCTTCTGAGGAGAGGAGCCGACCCCAATTCCCAGGATTCCTCAGGCAACACTGCCACGCACTACGCTGCTGCTTATGGCTGGTGGCACTGCCTCAACCTACTATTGAAGGCGGGTGCTGACCCAAACGTCCCCAATGATTGGAAGGTACGACAGCTGCAGTGGGTCCTTGCAATGAAATTGACTCAGAAAGTCTTCTTATGCAACTCCTCTTGAATCTGAAATATTTGACACCTCATGTTGAAAAGAGCACTTTTTAAGCCTTTAAAATTGTCCGTCCCTTTTGGGGCAGCTGAGGGTACTGTTGGTGTAATCATTCAGGGAAAAGTCTGTTCAGTGTCTGTTCAAAATGGGGTGTGAAAATTGGTTCCAAAATACCTCTTAACATTGAATGAAAATTGAATTAAGGTTAATTAACACAGAATGTTGCATTTTCAAGTGTTGTAAAAGTTTGCACTGTACAGACCTTTAACCTCTGAACCCACGTCGAATCAAACGGGGGCAGCCTTCTTACTTTGAGTTTTTTAAAAAAGGATGCAGTGATCGGTATGTTTAATTGAAAAAGATTATATATTGAAAGAAATACGACTCGTAAGTGACTTGCCTGGCAGCGTGGAAACTTTGGGCTCTGAAGCAACTTAAAAACAACTCAACTTGTACCGGTAGCTTAGAAAGCTTTGTATAGGGACCTATTGCATATTTCTATTGCATGCATTTTTCTATAAAGCAATCACGATTATTAACCACTTCTTCAATGTTAATGATGCTGGGGCGGGATAATTTCCTTTTTTTTTGTTTTCAAAATTGGTTTTCAAAATTCATATCTTCATTTACTGGACACTCACACCCACACAAAGGACTGTCTAGTTTCTACTCTAAATCTGACAGACAACATTTATTGATGCTGGAGTATTTCAGCCAGGCCCGCCGCCTTGTTAAAAGAGCCCAGATTATGCGGTGTTACATAACTTTCTTTTGTTCACGAACCTTGCTCAGTGCACTGCTGACCTCTTTTCAATAGGGGCCAGATTAGTGTGCAGCGGTACTGTGTGGCTCATCGCTGCAGTATGCCCCAAACCGTGGTATACTGTTTCAAAACAAGGCTGGGTTATCTCCACTATTGAGAGTAAAAAAATGTCGGTAATTCCCAGCAGCCTGGTCTTTTGTTCCGAGTACGGTCTTTTCTTACAAGGTCCAGTTCCCTTTGTCTGAGTTCGGAGACCCCGGCCACGCATATAAAGTATGCGTGTCCCGTACCGGAATCCCCGGCAGGAAGTGGTTATTATGAAAGCTTGCTTTGGCCCTCTGCAACAATACATTATTTTCATTTATATGAAAGGCCTGTTGAAAAACAAGTGCTGTATCTCTTGCCTACCTGTGGCTTGATAGTCCATGCTGTATGTATGTACACATCACTGGCAGGGCCACGTTAGTTTCAAAAACAATGACCAATGACTTGTCATCACAGACTCCACCCCTGGGCGTGGCCTTCATGAAGGGCCACATCGGCTGTTCGGACCTGCTGCTGGGCCAGTCGGCTGTGGATGTCAACTTCCGAGACAACAGCGGCGCCACCATGCTGTCACTGACCGCAGCCAGCCCCATGACCAGCGACATGGTTGGCCAGATGCACTACCTGATGGGGAAGAAGGCCGACCTGACCCTGGTGGACATTCACGGCCGGAACGCGGTATGCGCCCATTAATCAGTGCCCATTCATACAGCCTCATTCCCAAGGGAACTTACCGAAAGTTGTTTTGTGTACTCTTCCCCCAGTACACTCCTTATGGAACACTACTAGTTTCCTCTGGGAATTTTGCCATGTTCCGAAGTAAAGCATGCAAGAGCATTGACCACTCTTCCCATTCAGGAACAGGCCTTGTTCCCAGTGGTAACTGCAGGCATTCCCAATTACCATTTATAGGGCAACGTTCTCGTTGGACCTGTAGTGTTCTAACTCTTGAGACACTCCCTAATTTGTAATGGATCGTGTAAAACGTGACCAACTTTTCAATGAAATTCATTTTTTTTATACAGCATCCACCTTGTTAAATGCACCAAATTCCACGTAGGGAGATTTTTTTGCAGGCAAGAATGTGGCTAGAGGGGTGCTTCAGTAATTGGGTTCCAGAAAGACCTCTAATCACATTCTCTTCCTCACATGGAATAGGTCTAAAACATAATGATGTAACGTAATTTTTACTGCAGTGCATTGTGGGTGAAAAGGGGGGATAGAAATCAAAGATGGCGGGCCTGATCATCAGTCATGCAAGCCTTTGTGCAACTTTAGACAGAGCAAACTTGCATTCTCGTGGAAGCTTGAAAAAAATGCAGCTCTGGGGTTCGTCGTATGCTTGACACACACAATGGCACACTGCAGCTCATACAAACCATTTGGGAAAGTAAAGGCCTTTTCAAACTCGGGATATTTTTGACAACTTTCCATGCGCTTGATGTTCTAGCAGTAGCATGCATACTATCGTCCTTACCTTTCACCCGCAATGCATCATGGTAAACACTGCATTACGCCAAGTTTGAGTTCTAGTTTAAAGTCTGTGCTGAACATGATTACCAGCAGGGGTATCTCCTTGCAAATCACTAATCTCCAAGATGACAATTTGCTTGCTTCAAATGTATGACCGTCTCACTAGGAATCTGTCGCAATCTATACCGAAGATTATTTTGGTTTACCACAACATAATAGCTTCTTCAATCCTCTTTGACCCTGTGTAGCTTCACTACTTGGCAACAAGCGGTTTACCCAGCAGTTACAATGTAAGTTCATTGGGATACTTTTTGACTTACCAAATGTAGAAACCTTAACTACACATAACTGACAATCTGAGTTGGCCATCGTTATTTAAAAATACTTTGGGAAAATCACGATACCTGCAAATGTTATTTGTTTCTGAAAAAAAAAGTTTCTTTCAATTTTTCCATGTTACATAGACCCCTGCAGTTTTGAGTTGGACAGCCGTCATAAGGCATATTGTCTTACACAGCATTTCCGAACAATTCCATGTAATTTGTGGGTTGATTTTGCAGGATAAGATCAAAAATGCTGTGGAGACTGCCAAACTGGATATGGCCAAGTTACTGATCCAGAAAGGATGCAATGCCTCGGCCAGAGACAAAGATGGAAACACTCCCATCAACATTGCCCTGCAAGAGGTACATGTCTTTCCGGTACTTGAAGGGTCTTTGAGATGCATCTGTTTTACTACAAACCTTGAAAATGCACCATTGTGCTTCAGTTTTTGTGGCTGTTTTTACAGCTTTTTAGTTTTCATGCTAATTCAGATTTCGATATGCATGAGCAAAACTGTGATGTTATTCCAGGGAGAACACTTCAATGCTGCATTAATTTGTTCACCAAAAATGCAAGGAATTTTTGATTTGTGTACTTTGCTGCTCTAAAGTTGCCTTTTTTGATGATTCGTTGATTTTTAAGTACATGGCAATAAGCCAACAAGCAATGTTGACCTTTCTTAGAAAGGCCTTCAGTTAGTAAACTTTGGGCTCGCAATTTGAACAGAAAAACATGCTAATTTTGAGCAGGGTTTTCCTGATTGACATCACAGCAACAGGAGCCCTCTGTTGTCCAGAAAAGCATGGACAATTTAAATGCTTAAAAAAGTGGACTTTTCATAATAACTCCAAGAGCCCATCAAATTCGTTTCAGACATTGAAGAAAATTATTAAGTCACAAGGACAGTGTATCTAAGAAAACACGATCACCTGGGCTCTCTAATGGATAATCTAGTGTAAACAGTTATAAGTGCATGTTTGCCAGTGTTGACAATCAAGGCAATATCTCACTCACTGGGCCAATGTTTTCACAAGCTCTCTTTTCATTCATCGCAATCTTTTTGAAGCTTGGCAGGCATGCAAAGATATCCATTAAAAACTGTGAAGTTAACATTCATAGGACATTAACAAAGGACATAGGGTTTTGTTTCTATGGTCATAAATAGTATGCACAAACAGTGGGCCCGGTTTTCATAAAAACAGTTTCAAAACAATTCGCAATCAACAAACTTCCGAGGCTCAGCATGATAAGAAAAAAATCGCACTGCGGTGGTAGCACAGAGAATGTACAGAGAGAGTGGATTCACCTCTACCTTTCTAGCTCTTTTCAGGTTAAGATGTTAATTGTGTTTGGCTTCACACTTCTTTTTAGGCTGGGAGCGGTTCCATGGAACTGGTCAAACTGCTGCTGGACGAAGGGTCCAGCCTGTCCCTGAAGGAGAGAGAGGACGATGGGGGAAATGCTCTGCACACCATGGCCAGGAACTGTAGGAACATGAACATGGGTGTGCTGTTACCCATCATCGCTAGGAATGTAAGTGTTGAATGACAGTGAAATACTGCGTATTGACGGAGGACAGCAATTGTTCGGGCAGCCCAGGGGTGAGAGTTCTCGGGATCTTTCTAAATTTCAGGATTTCAGATGCCCTCGGTGGACATATTTATGCTGAATGCACCACTGAATGAATGATTGTTCCAAAATCTTGGATTTTTATGGGTGCAGTCATTCAAGTTTGCTATTTTTTTTCACTTTGTTCTACCAAAAATCCAAGTGCAAGGTTCACTTGGAAAAGGAAAGTTTGAAGTGGTATCCAATGCAGTCATTGTAACCATGGCAAAATGGGAATAGTGGTGCTGCACGTATTTAAGAGTTAAGGGTCAGAAAGAAGTGGCTAAATGCAACCATACAGAGTACCGAAGTGTGACGTCACTGTGAACCCTAAAGTGCAGTGCAAACAAATGGAGTACGCGCGTGTTGGTTCACGTGCTGGTTCTTGCGCTGATGCCTTTTACACACTAATTGTGGGTGCGACGTATTCTTTTCGGTACTCTATAGCATCCCAGCAACTGTGAAACCTACTGTGATTGATGCCAAGACGAGCATGTTTCTACGATGGTTCTGCATGAGTGTCACATCTTTGGATTGGACATTGTACCACGAGGTTCAGGGTGTCATCCAGGAAGAACATATCTGTTTGTCCTTTCGTATGCAGTGTTAAAAATTGCCTGTCCACGCCCACGGCAAACCTTTGGAAACTGTTATCCTCTGTTGCTATCTGAGGCCATATTTTTATTATGCCAAGTACTGTTAGTAGAGTTATAAAGATTTATTCACCAGTGTTAAAGAATTGTGATTTGTAAAATTACTCTTACTTCTGTAGAAGCAAAAAATGCCTGTCCTCAGGCCGTGACGATTTTTTTTTTTAGCTTGTCCGATTGCGCAGGCCATATCATAAATTTGCTTGCCCTAATTAGATCAACACTTACCCCAAGACTTCTCTGAATCCACAATTATTATGTTTATTTAATTTAGGCCTACTGCATGCATGTTATTAGGCCCCCCAAAATAGTTGTGCTTCCAATTACATGCCTCTTAAAAATAGGGTCGGTAGGTTGGAAATTTTTTGTTTTTGGTCAATTTTTTTTTCCTGATTGAATGGCATGAACGGGGACGACAGCTTCCAAAATTATCTCAAAAAAGTGGTAAACACCTGTCTTAAGCTATGTAAAAATTTCTAAAGGCGACAATTCACAAGAATAATGGGCAATTCACACCGTGTTACTCAGGCAGTAACGACAGCAAACTAGCCAACAATGTCCGTGTATCGTGTGGTAACCGTGTGTGAGGCATCCAGATCAGTTGGTGAAAAACGTTGTGCCGCGGCAGGAAATTTGTTGAAAGATGCTCGCTTCGAGTACGAGCAAAACAAACTCAAATTAAACTCATGAACACAGAAAATGCACACATAGATAAGAGACCAAGTTCTGTGAAGGAACTTACAGAAAACCTCTGGCAACATAGATATTTTGAACTGTGGCTTTAGGGTTTCGTGCTTATATGGCCGATTTAGAGTAATCAACTGGAATGCACAGTACATGTATAGACTGGTTCTGGTTGTTATATTTCTTTGCATGGGTGCGGCGGGAACCAGAGCAGCTTTGTTTAATGCATTGAGCTGTGGGCACGTGTTTTCATTACTGCGACAGCGAAATGTGAATGAGAACTCGTGAAAATAACAGAAGTATCTTTCCAAGAATTGCAAGTACAAAAACATACATAAACAAGCACTTTAATGTGGGAAAAAGCTATTGAAAGATATTTTGTGAAGACAGAAAAGACATCAGCTTTTCTGGACTTGAATTTCTACTCTTTGCAAGCTCAGACATTGCTCATTGCTGCATATTGTTAATAAAGCTCTGAGCATGATATGTAGTCACACCAAGGTTACCAGTTTTGTAAGAAATCTTGCCTGGAAACTTTTCTTTGTAATTCATCAGTAGTTTTTGGCCTCCTAGACATTGGTTGCAGAAATAGCTGAGAAGGGACGTAACACGTTTTTTCCCCCGCACAGATAAAGCAGGAGAAATCTCACATGAAGACAGGGCTTGCATCTCATGCTTTGGAGCATGTGACCTTAGAGGAGGCAGCTCAGAAGATAGACGACGAGGGGTACACACCCTTGCTGAGGTGTGCGGCCAACAGCTACCCTGTAAGTCAGAGTCAACTCACCAGTTCGGACTGCTGTTTGTCAGATCTGACACAGACATGGACAGCCAAGTGGGCAACTGTTGACAATTTGAATTTGCCCCAGTGTGTCTTTTATGACCTGTTGACAGTAGACAAACCTTGGGGTTGAAAACTGGCAATTTTTCACACTTGCAAATTTTGACCCCATGCTAACCCTCCATCAACACCGAGATTGACTGCAGCCCACACTGAACTCAACCTCCGGACCAGGGTTAAGATTTTTCAACCCAGGTTGAAAAATTTTCATGTTCATTTCAAGCTCGGTTCGCACGAAACAAGTGTGCCGGGTTGAACGCCGGGTTGAACGCCAGTCATTGTTTCGCCCAGGGTTGATTTCAATTCTAGTTGAAAGGATTAAGTTTGATGAGGTACGGCAATAAATGACCTCTGTTAAACCAGAGAGAACCCTATGAACCAGACTCAAGTCTGAGTCCAATAGCAAACTGTGCATTTTGTGGACACCTGTTCCAAGCTTCCTTAACACATAAGTTCCTCCTCATTCACAGCGTAGATATGGGACTCATCCAGCTTTGTGTTTACAATAGCACATTTGAACTCACTCACATTCCTCACACAAATGTCCAGGGTTGGATGGGATTACCACAATTGTTTTACTCACTTTTGAGTTCAGCCAGAAGGATAGATATTGTCAAGAAGTAGTGTTGAGATTCAGCTTACTTCTATCTTGAGACATCTGCTGTGCTAGCAGGAAAAGACAGCAAGCTCTCAAATGTATATCGTAGAAGTGAATCCATTGGATTCTACATGGCCTTGGAAACGTGGACAGAATGAGAACAAGAGGGGAGATATCTCGTTAGCTTTTTTATGCCTGCGGGGAACATCTGCTCAGTGGCCTGAATATAAGTTGAAGAATTGCTTGCTGTCAGGCTGTCTTATGATTACGGATTTAATGACAGGTTTCTGCAAGTGTGTTTTTCATTATTAGTGTACTGTTGAATGCCATTATGATGTGCTTTTTAAAATTATTTATTTGTAGAGCATGGATGACGAGCAAATAGCAAATGTGCTGAGTATGATGGAGGTAAGAACATCTTAGTTCAGGGTCTTGGGGCTTAGATTTGGCCCCAAATTTGGTCAAGCTTGATGAAACTGTTGGTACATGTATATTAAAGCTGTGGGTGATTCCTGATGATGTAGGTGAACGGACCCAAAGTGGTTGCAGAGCAGTTCAGTTAGACAAGCCCAAATGCCATCTGGCATCCAGTGATTAAAATTATAGATTTGTGTGATGATGTTTATTTCATTTTGATTTTGCACCAATAAACACAGACACTAAACTTAAAGACCAACTCCAACGATGCTAATTTTTCTCATTTGACTCCTATTTGGAAGAGTCAAGTCTAATAAAAGTGGCACATATCAATATCTCCCTTGCATGACACGTTTTGGTGTTAATAAAACAGTTTTGTACCCATTTTTCCTGCAATTCCAGTCCAATGAGTGTATTGTAAAAATGGACGTTCCGTCACGACTCATTAGCATCTAATGAATATTGATTTCAGTGATGTATTACCGTTGGAGAGGAAATACCACAGTGCGTGTGCTGCATCCATAGCATGCATAGCTGCGGACGACAGCACGAACTTGAAGAATGCTCTCATTCTTCAGAAATTCTAAGAATTTTGATCCCAATTCGTTTGCAGAATTTCTAGTACATCCACCAATGATGCACTACTTCAGCATTATTGTAAATCATGAAGAAAGAGCACAAACGCTTGATGGAAAATAGATAATGCAGCACATTAGACCCGGCACACAGAGCTATCCCTGGTACACGATGCACGCACATGTAATGACATGTACATGTACATGGATACCAGTTTCAATGTTTTCTTTGGTATTACATCATACAAATTTCATTTCTCAACAGCGCAGCCTGCAGTCCGATTGTAGAAATTTTTCATGAAACTCAAAGTCACCTTTCAAAAGTTTCGGCAAAATTACAAAAAAATACAGATGCAATACAGACATGATTTGGTTATGAATATATGATTTATTACACACTAAACACAATAATAGATTATTTTCAAAACTTTTAAAACCATTGGAGTTGGTCTTTAAAATTCACTCTCCCCAAGGAAAGCAAGCAAACAAACAGACCTCACCCAGCCTCAACGTCAAAACAAGTTTCATTGTTGCACCAAATAGTTGTGGCCATCTCCAGACCTGACACAAGAAGACCAGTCACAAATATTGATAACAGGGTGATTAATGACAAAAGGAATGCTCTTGATGCTCATTTGAATAATTTATTTATTTATTTATAATTTGTTATAATTTATTATAATTTATTTCTTTGATTCAGACTGGCATGGAGACCTTGTATTGGTCTCGTGGGATTTTGTGCTGGTCTTAAGAGGCCTTGACTTCAGTACTGATCACTCTTTATCATGCTGTAACTCATTGTACCGTTGTCCTTGAGTTACACTGTACAGTCTCCCCGGTTCTTTAACCCTTCTCAACCTTCCAAGAATCTTTTTATGCACTTCAACCCCACACAAAGGCTTTACTTTGCAAACTTATCAAGACCAACAGATGGCAGGAGTCTGATAATCTGTACTTTGTTACATTATTTAGGCTCTTGTTGAATTTGCCAAGTCCGACATCAGTGCTGTCGTGGCGGACGGGGATGATGACGAAACTCACAGTCAGTGTTTGTTGAGACTTATTTCATTTTTGAAAACCTTTTTGTAAATTGTAACACCATCATCTAAACATTGTAAACTGTAGTCACCTTGTTGCACTTGCCACTGTTAGAAAAATGCAGTCACACTGCTGTGGTTCTTAGCAGAGTCTTAGAAGTGTAAGTGGGACCGGGCGCTGGTTATTTAACACAGTTTAAGGGTAAATAGTTGATTTTAGCTCCCTGAGGCATTTGAAGTTGACAAACCAGTTCCCAAGGGTTTTACCATACCTCGGACATAATGCCTTAAAATTTCACTAAGTAGCTAAACCATATATGTGACACCCTCTTGTCACGCGTAGAGTGCATGTTGGATAGCTAGGGCCATGGGCGGAAATCTCTCTTCGATCGTGGGGGGGGGGGCATCAATTCACACTCTGTTTGTGCACGCCGTGTTTATTATCTTATTCCATTTATAAAAACTGAAAAGGGAAAATCCTCCATCCATTAATTCCTTTAGTATGTTGTTTTGCTTCAAACATGGAGGGGACGTGGCCTCCGCCCGGATTTCCACCCATGGCTTGGGCAATGCTTACACATGCGTACCATACAGGAACATTAACCCATGCCAGTCAGCAGTTGAGTACTCTAGCGTATTTGAGTTGTGCCAGTTTCCTTGTGTTTTGGTAAACCGTAGAAACAGTGACAGGCATTTGGTGATAAATGAACCAGCGAGAGTTGTACTCTCAATTATGAATATATATACGAGATATGGTAATGCGAATTTCGTCGTTGTTTGAATTATCATCTGTGGCAAGGGTTACACTTGGAGCGTAGTTGTAAAAAGCACTTTATTAAAGACAACCTCTGTTATGTGGCTTTTCAGGGCTGTGCAGTACACTTCATCTGGTTTGCAGCTCCACGCCTCTCCTGACATTACTCTTGAAGTGGAAGCCCCAGCTGGAACTGTTCAACAAGGACGGCTTCACTCCGTTGCATCTGGCAATCAAGAGGGGCCAAAGGGAGAACACAGAACTACTGGTAAAGTGTGCAGAATGCCCTTGCTTTTAACATGCCAACCTTCCCAAATTCACTTTTGGAAGATAGCCATTGCGACAGGTCCTAGACCCAAAAAGGGCAACTCTAAAAAACTCATTTTGGAAGTTAGTCATTCCCTCGCGTCCATGATTAAGACCCAAAGAGGTTTGACAGGTCAAGGGTAATATGAAGCTCATTTCAGGAATAATCCACAGCCTTATCGGGCCTGAGACTCACAGTGACTTGATAGCTTGAGACTCAACGTCATTTCATTTGGGGGAATAAGTCAAAGCCTCAAAGTATCTATTGAGCATTTCAAATATCATTTGCAGTGTTAAACATAATTGTAATCGAGCCTATTATATGTCAAAAGTCCAAGTCGGCAAAGAGTCATATCACAGGTCTATAGTTACAGCTAACTTGAAATCAGATGATTTGTGATGTACTTATAACACGTTGACTATCATATTACTGTGGTAAGATAATGTTTATGTCTTGCTCGTTGGGGGGAAATAGTTCTCTCTCCTGTTTTTTTTTGTAATTATAGTCTCTACTTGTGGTCTAGTTTATTTAACTCAGGAGAGTACATTTAGCGTAATACTGTACACCATGCTCTGTCGTATGCTTTATCACTTCTCTGAAATCTTGATGATGGTTCACTCTCTGGAGTAGGCTTCATTTTATTGTGAATATATTTAGCATGTGTGGCCACGCTGCGTTCTTTGTGAAGTGTCTGTGAAAGAAGCGTATTTGTAGCGCCTTCAATCACGGCTCGATCATAAGTGATAGGGGATGAAATATGACGACGTGGGCCTGTGCCAATGTTCATCAGAATCACTTATGTCCTGACCGCATCTGCTCAGTGAGGGAATAAGAGTTGGCATGTCTTTACATATCACTGAGGGTCCTTTGATGAGAACTTGTCACGTGTGATCAATAGTTTTTGCATGTTTGGTGCATGAACCATGCTGAGCACGTACCACCAACATTTGTTGGAATGTTTAATCTCTGAGTGCACACCATATGCCCAGATGATCCCGATTCCCACCACATGGGGTACCATGCTTCAAAGTGGGGCTGATACTAGACCGTTTGCGATCTACTTGTAATTTTTATTCTTGATTGGCATGTGAATTGTCTTGTAATGGCTTTTAATGCAACTTTGCATACAAGTGTCCTCATTCATTGACTCTGGGGAGATGGCCTAGTGCCCTCAGAGGTTCCTTCTTTGAGCCAGTGAAGCACACAGATGAAGCTTTTCTGCATGTTTATTGAAATTCCAGCTGTTTGAATCTTCCCTATGATAAATCCAATTTTTTAATTTTTCCCACAAAACTTCATATTACTTAACATAAGTGTCTTAAGAATTCAACAATGACAATTTCACTGTGATTAAACAATTTGAAAGAACAAATCAATTCTCATAAATACCGAAGTCAGTCCTGATTTTCCCTTCTCATACCTTATCATGAAAGGATTGTTTAATTTAGTTTGCTCATTACATTGTTCTCAGAGGAAACCCAGTTGAAGGTAATTACATTAACCAACTGTCGTTAGGCACGCATATCCAACATCAATATCAGTTTGGCGAAATTTCCCATTTTTGGGGCCCTTGGCCGGTTTCATCTCTGAGGGCACTATTCACGAACTCTACCCTCACCGTATTTATGGTGCTTGCCCTTTTCCATGTGCTCACCCAGATCAAGGCCGGAGCTGATGTCAATCAGTGCACAAGAGACGCCGACGGAGAGAAGAACACCCCCCTTCTGCTGGCTGCCAGGTCCGGTTCTGATTATATTCAGCACTTTACAGTCTTGCTGTTGTTTTTCAGATGAATCTTATCTCACGGCCTGGGAAAGGGGGCGGGGGGATTCCCCCACCCACCGAAAAAACCCATCCGTCCAATGCCCAATCTCTGTGAAACATTGCATGTAATTGTAAAGACACTCTTTGAAAGCACATCTGTGAAGTTTCGGTTCAATTCAACATAGTTTTGTTGTTGCAGTAATCTTAGTTTGCCACCTCGTGCGTGTCTGCCCGTTGCATTGAGCGTGCCACTTGGAAAAGTTCACATTTTCGCTGGACTGTCTCGGAAGAGTTTTTCTTGAGAATGGTATGTGGGATTTCCCTAAAATTGGTGTCAAAATGATTGCAGTACCTCAGTGGAAAAATTCCCTGAGGCTTGACGCAGAAGAAGGAATGCGTAGTGACCATGTCGGAGGATATGCCACAGGGATTTCTGTCCCCCTGGCTCTCTTAGGGTTAAAGATCTCTGTTCATAGCAACCTTATGCCATATTGGCCTTCAGTTTCTTTGAATAGAGCTTTTTGCGTTTTCAAGCAAAAGTCAGTCTCACATGATTACAACATTGGTCAACTGTTCTTTCTATCAAGCCATAAAGCCGGGTAGAATAGTGCTAAGTGATTCTTTTTGAAACATTTTGATAGACATAAGATGCACGATATGCTGCCCATCTTGGTTGCCAGCGGTGCCAATATAAACGCTGTTGATGTCCGGACTGAGAAGACGGCCCTTCACTATGTGATGAATGAAGGCACAAGTGAGTACAGGTGTGCTGATCTTGTTAGAAACACGTTACGCATAGTCGTGTTATGATCTAGAAGGGTAATGTTCCTGGGCAGCCTAGAGGACAATGGATGCTCACACAGGTCTTGTGAGGTCTAACTGGGTGTTGAGTTGCGTACCCCTTTGTTTGAATTTTGCATTCCTTTGGCTATGCTGTTTCACATTTCAGGTGTGACTGAGATCTTAGCCAATGCCAAAGTCCTCCTGGAGATCGGGGCCGACCCCAATGCCCTTGATGGCAAAGGCAGGACCCCACTTCACTATGCCGTCAACCTGGACACGGGAAGTTTTGACGGCTCCCCCAGTATCGCCGAGCTGCTCATCAAATATCGCGCCAACATGTTTGTCCGGGACGTCAGAGGCAGATTGCCCCTGCACTATGCGTTTGTGAAGATGAAAAAGTGAGTATGCTTATGTGTTCCTAATTAGTGCAGCTTAGATTTCCTACTTCTGAGAAAAACTGACTTACAGCATGCAGATGTGTGGCTTTGTTTCTCAAGGGGCTTTCTGTTGCTTGCAAGAAGGCGGAAGCAAATCGCCAACTTGAGGGTTGCGTGGAAAACAGTTCTGTTGTCATGCTTGTGGTTTTTGTTTGATATTAAAGTTATTGGCTTGATGTGACAGTCATGCAAAGGTGTGAGGCAAGGCGAGCTCCTTTGTCTTAACTTGTGCAAGGTGTGATAATGCACACGCTGGCTTTGGGGCCTGTCTGAGGAGTGTGCTGAGTCACTACTTACACTTTGTATAAAGTGCTATAGAGTTAATGCACTTTATCACATTTAATTATCTACCGGAACCAGCTTTTATACACAGAAAATTGCTTTGACTCTGCATTTCCACCCTAACATTTAGGTCTTACTAGTATCAAAAAAAGGGCAAAAAAAATCCACAATTACATTGACATCTCCCCAACACAAATCCATCCTTAGATATCGTAACATTGTGTCTTTTTTGTTATATGATTGATTCAAATGAACACAGTAATTAGCATTTCCCTGACCTTTTTCCCAACTTTGTCGATTTGAGCATGTGCGCTGTTAAAACAGTGGAAGTCCGGAATCCTCCAATTTTATCATAATATTGCACACACTCTGGGGAGTGTAAGGGTAAAGAACTCCACTTGGAATCATGCGTTCTGTTGTCACTATCATCTCTTAAATGGTCACAGGCACCGAGACAAGACTCAGACAGACCCTATCGAGATTGTGACGGTGCTCCTGGGTGCCATGAAGGGACAGCAGGTGGACACCCAGGACAAGTTTGGGCAGACTCCCCTGCACTGGGCAGCCTACAGGGGGGCCACCATCTCAGCCAAACACCTTGTGGAAGTGAGTTACCCTTGCCAGTTAAATGTTTGTCTGGGTTCCTGGGTGCTTCGACTGGTGAAAAGTTGACCTCTGTCGGATGAGGCCTTGGTCCTTCTCGTTAAATTGAGGATTGTGAATATGCAACTGTCCACTTTGGGAGAGGACATCCGAGGGTATTCTTTCATTCCAAGACTATCACAGCTTAAAATCTATCACCTAGTTGGCCAAATTTTCTGCCAAGCCAGATCAATGCAAATTTGACGGCAAAGCACATTTCTGGGGGGGGCAGATGTTTCAATAAAACTACTTTGTCCCTTTGCGAAGAAACTTGTACAGATGTAAAGTTGTTCTGGTGGCAGGCAAAGGTTTATTCTGGACCAAAAGAAACTGTTGACTGGCTTTGCCCTTTTTCTTCTTCAGAAAAGCAAGAAGTTGGACATTAAAGACAATCACAGTAACACGCCCCTAGCTATGGCTGTACTGGGAGGCAATCACAGGTAAGTGATGAACAGGGCACTCACATTCACCTACATGACCCAACGTATGTCCACCATTGTCATTGGCAAAGACTGCCGGACTATTTAGGCTGTTGATGAGCCTACAGAGTTTTGATGAGTTGCAAGAGGTATGAGAAAAATATGACTGTCACTACAAAATGAGCTGAAAGTCAGAATTTTCAAAACTTGAGATCTTGGTATCTTTGAATTCAGCAGAAAGAGAGCTTTCCAATGTCATGTACATGGAACACTTAGGGCAGAAGTATAAGGTGACAATGTGGCATTATTCTGGCAACTTTTCGTCGGTGTTTCCGACATTGTTCCAACATTTCTGACCAGGCACGAATAATGCTATCATCAAAATTGCTGGGAAAACATTTTTAACCCTAACATCCTAGGGTGTATGTAAAATCGTACTGAAATTGGAGGATTTGGGACTGTTAGGGTTAACCATATGATCCTGCACTATGTTTGGAATTACATGAGAAACAGGTTGCTCTTTCTAAATATTAAAAACCCGAAAATTTACCGCCACTTCAATATGATGTTGAACCCTCGAAATAAGAAGGAGCAGAGTGCGACATTTCTCCCATTTTGTCACAACAGGTCACAAATGACAATGGTACGTGGCACAGATGGTGACCATCATGCAAGTTGATAGAAATCAGTTATTTAAGTGAATATAAGCCTATAGTTACAATGTGCGATGTGCGAGGCCCAATTTACACACTGTTACTTGACAGTTAGCATGAAAGCTATGCCTACTGTATCAGAAAATAATGCAGTAATGTAAGCACTTCATGTGTTTCACAGGTTGGATGTGTTAACACTTACCCGTGCATGAAGATTTCTATAGTTATGTCATAAAATTGGGCCAGGTTGCATATCTAACACTTGTCTACTGCAGTGGGCGCCAGTCTTGGGGAAACTGTGTGGTCACATGGTACTGTGACATCTTTGATCATCGGCCCCTGTAAGAAACAATTATCCTTGTGTTTTTCACCAAGCCTACCGACACCATTTGAAGTTTTAAATCACTTTCCCCGTTTATTTTGGGATGGTCCAAAATGGTCCTTGTCTTTTGCATTGTTGGATTGTGATATGTTGATGTTTTTGTTATTTCTTTTCCTGTTGATGGCACTTTTGCCTCATTGTCTGCCACTTTTCTGCAAACCCCTTCAGCCTCATCCTGACAATTTTTTTGCAAAAATTGATTTGAAAGTAGTTTTTAGGCTTGTCAGCCGCACACGTTATAGTTGCCAAAGAATTCAAATAACGTTTTCTACATCATATTGCCAAAAGAAGGTTTATTTAACCCCCTGAGTATATGTGATGCACAGAATTCAAAGCTGAGAATGTTTGACAGTTAGGTTTTCCTCATACATGAAGTCTTGCTTGCTTCAAAGACCAAGATTCAGCAGCCCAAATAAAAAGACTCAATTTTCATTTTTTCCCCGGGTTTATTCCAACACAACTTTTCAACAGCAGTATGTTTACAGCAGCACCAAGCAGCAGTTCTCTTCAGTGAGGTTGTGAGGTTCTGTAAAGAACCCTACTCAGAAAGTTACAAAGGAGAAGTGTCACAGGTTGCTACTTCAAACTTCCTCCTGTTGTTTTAATTAACTTCGCCTTGCAAATCTTCAAACAAATTTTTCAGTCCATTTGTGGTCTTTCCATCCCAGTGTGGCTATCATTCTGATTGAGGCCGGAGCAAACATCAACCTCACTGTCACCTTTGTCCCGCCGTCGCTGGAAGACCCGGCCAAGAGTCAGAGGGAGAGCAGGAAGCTGTGGGTATGGAAGCCCCTGGTCAAGCCCCGGCCTGTTCCCATTAAGGCCCCATTTGTCCAGGCCGTGGTGGCGGAGGGCTGGCAGAACGTCATCTTCCTGGTCATGGCACGGCTAGAGAAATTCCGGCTCTCTTACATCTGTGTCATGCAGGTTGGTGTCAGCAGCTTGCTGTGTAAAGTCGGTAGTGTTGCAATTGTAGGTAGTGTAGGAAACAGGTTCTCTGATGAAACAAAAGAAAGGTATTTCCAAGTAAATAAAGGAACCGAAGAAATTGAAAAAATATCTCATTTAACTTGCCAATTATGCCTTACCCAAAACACATCAACAACCCCTAGATGTCCGAATGAAATCAGGCTGCATTCTACAATGTACATTGATGCAGCCTAACTTTAATTTAAACAGTCAAGCACAGCTTCCTTTAAAAACGTTCTTTTGCATTGTCTGAAAGTTGCAACATATATTGTAAGTTGTCCAATAATTTGGAACCAGTGACTGATGTCTGTCGTCAGGTACTTGACATTGGTGTTGCATGGGAGGAGGGAGTAACCAGGCAGGTTGACCCCCTAGGAAAAAAGTGGAAAAAAAGAAAGGAAATGAACGCAAAGAAAAAGAGTGCCAAAAATGAACAGAGGGAGGAAATGAGATAAAAATCACAAGTTTGCTTAAAAAACCTTGACAGTGACCCCGTCCACTGTAAATGGTGTATCATTTTGTTGCTGGTGAGTGTTGGTCCCTTTCTCCACCCCTAAAAATCTTACCCCTAACATGAAAGAACTCCTGGTGACATTCGTGGTACATGAATCTGGGTTTCCGATACACCCCAATGCAAAGCCAAACGAAAAGGGAAAAAGAAACAGGTAGAATGTTCCCAATTGATTTGGGGATTGCAACTTTTGTTTTGGTTACCTTAACCAGGCCATTTTTGAGTCTCAGAAACTCCAGCTTGCCAGCACCATGCTCCTGAAGCAGCCTGATGATAAGAAGGCCCAGGCCACCAATAGCAGGGGCAGTAACTTCCTGCATCTACTCTCCATACATGCCGACTCCAGTGATTCGCTTGATCTCTATGAGCAGGTATGTTATGCACTGGTCTGATTGATGCTGCTGGGAACTGCAGAATGGAATTCGAGAAAAGCCGTGGTGCTTTTTATTAAGGCCCTCCAATCGTGAAAATCAGTTTTTGATACCTGGTCAGTTTTGTAAAATTTCATTTGGATATTTTCAGTAGAAGGTGTAAAATTTGTGCTACGCTCATTTTTGGCGCAGGCAACTGTAATAACATTATGGCGTGGTGTTTCCCTGGACCTAACCTCACTTCAAGAGTCGAGTCTGAAACCGGTTGGGGTCACGACTCTAGCCTAAACTCGGGTTCCTCCTTGGTCCAGAGATCACTCAGAGCAACCGAAAGGCTAAGGGAGCAGATCCGTTTGGTGGAAATGTACCGCCGATTCTGATGAATGTGATGCTCTCTGCCAATTAGACAATACACAACAACAAGGACACCTGACAATTTAGATTGCTGGTAACCTCAATAACAATGTGATTTATTCAGACATTCAACGAATAATTAATTGATTAAATGATAAATTTTATTGGGTAAGCTTTATTACAACCTCTGTTGCTTTGCATGGTCTTGAAGAGAGACCAACACACAACTAATATCGCACTGGGTCACGCCAGTCAGCAACGTACTGACTGATGTCGCCTCTCGCAACTCCTATATACAGTGTGCAAACTACTACTGCATCACATGAATGCTATCGCCAATGCACGTCCAGTGTTGCCCAACATGAGACCAATAGCCAACGCTGGACCCAAGTCGTACTGCACAACTCAATATGGCACTGCTTAAACAACATTGCATTGAATATCCCAGTGTCACTGTAGTGATACGGCCCACATGCACCAAGCGCCACGCCACCGTGGGCCCAGCCCAAATTTACTACAATGTACTCGCAAGTGAACGGCTAGACCGTACAACCTGTGTACCGTACCCGCCACATGGAGACAGTCGGGGCGCGCCTCGCATATAGCAGCATCACATTGCCCTGTAGCAACACACGCCACAGCGAGAGCACTAAGAACTCACGTCTTTACAGCTTTGCTGCAACTAGCAAGAACCCAGAGCAAGCTCCGCCCGCTTATGTGCTCGCACATTGCATAGATCACGCGCAAACCAAGGAGCTTACTACATACACTGAGGGCTATGCTCCGCCCAGCCTGTGTATTTCACAGGACATGTCCACACAAACTTAAGAAAGTTCGTACACTCTCCGCTACAAAATAAACTGAGGTTTATCAACGTGTACTTTAATTCATACATTTTCATCTTCATTTCTCACTCTTCTTTGGATGTTTCATAATTATGAAAAGAATGATTTGTTTTGTTGTATTTGGTAACCTTTACTGTTTTGCTGTTAACGTAAAGGAGGCTTATATAAATTCACATTAACCCTCCTTTTGTTGTAAACGTCACAATCAGTCAAAAAATCCTTCCACTTAATTTCCCCCAGTACACAGACACATATGGGAAATTTGACTGGTTTTGACTGATAGGACAAGTGGTTCAAAAATGTGTCTGCAGAGGAGGGTTAATGATCAATGTACAATATATTGGCTTTCACAAGCATTTCGCCTATTTCCTGACTGTGCTGAATGTGTTTGAGGATGTGTAGAAAAAAACCATCCATCCCCATCCCAGAAGGATGGGCAACCTTCCCCCAGTCACATTTCAGAACGCTCGTCACTTTCAGAGCTTGAAAATGCTGTGGGACATCACTTGACGGCACATATGAGTCAACTTTTAGCTGTTTTGTGGCATCACGCACACACACAAAACTTAGCAATTTTTGTGATGGTAACTCTTTGGAGTATTTTAAACATTCCCGGCACAATTAATCTTACCTTCAGATTGCCATCCCCTTGCTAGAAAGAGGCGTGAAGCTTTTTGCCAGGGATGACAGGGGCTGCACCCCCCTCCACTATGCGGCCGCCAACCAGAATGCGGCTCTCTGCAAGCTCTTGGCTGGTAAGTCACCTGACTGAGGTCAGGGGGGAGGATTTTCCATCATTGTCAGTGCTGTGTTAGAAGTGACAAGAGGATTGCATTACTTGATCATCGCCTTGACATCACAAACATTTCTGGTGAGGGGTCATGAAAATTGACTACAGCATGAAGGTGATTTTCTGAAGAAAAAAAAAATGGTTTCCACAGAGAAGGACGAGGCTAATTTCAAGAAGTCTCTGAATTGCAAGGATGGTAGAGGGCGCACTCCGATGGCAGCAGTCTTCTGGAACATTGGCTTTGACCTGTCCACCATGGCAGTCATACGGTAAGGCAAATGATTAGGGCCATGTTCAAACAATGATCATTTATCAACCAGTATTCGATTTTGCTAAGTGCCGAGAGTACATTTTGGGCACAGGTTACCAGGGAAAATTGACCATTGGTAAACAAACGGTCATTGCATGCACCCGGCCTGTATTTAAGGTGCTTGCCAATCACTGCACATACAGCATGCATGCACTTTATGCACCCACCATTTAACCTGGCCTTTCCTATTTCAACTTGCTGACCTTCAGAGGCCAACAGTTTTCCATGAAGATGTCAGCACACTGAAAGAAACAGTAGCCTGACCCATTGTGTAGAGAATGTATCAAACAAGAGGGAGTAGTGTACATTAGCATTGCATTTGTTATGCATGCATTAAAAAATACCATACAGTGACTGCGAACTTCATGAAAGTGCTTACCCATCCAACATCAGCTTTAGCTGATCATTGTTGCCTGGTGCCTTGCAATAATGTTAAAGGAAGACCACTAAACTTTTGAGACTTATAGCTATCTGAACTCCCCCGCCTCGACTCCCCTTCCACGGAAGCCTTCTCTTCATCTCTCACCAATCCAGACTCTTCACCAAATTCAACGCCTCACTGGACCTCCAAGCCCCCCTGCCGGACGTCCAGGCGCGCGTCCCCCAGCAGCGAGCCGACACCCTGGACGCCTGGTACCACGGCTCCCCGGCCAAGTCGGCATCCCGCACCCCGCTCATTCTCTACATTCACACCAACGACTTCCACGGCTGCCAGTTCCTGCTGCAGAACGGGGCCAGCTGCAACTACGCCGACGAGGACGGCCTGACGCCACTCATGCATATTGTCAGGCAGGTAAATGTATGATTTTGACGTCATTTATCTTTAGCTGTAGAATTTTGTTTAAAGAAAAGGAAAGAAATTTTTGACAGAGTGCACACTTTCATGTTCTCCTTAGGCCAACCCCGTCACAGCCAACGTGAACTTTGCTGGTTGGCCCACGCTGTTCTTGGTTTGTTAGAGGTATACATGTATATACCTGAAGGGGCAGGTAGACTGTTTCCCAGTCCCTGTGTCATTCTTGTAATGATCATGGAGACGGGGAACCACGTGGTCAGCCAATCCTTTTTCCTGTTCTCTGATAACAGGGTCCTTGTTCACTGACTATTGTTGCCATAATTTGACTGAAAATGACATATAGTGTACTTTTTTCACTTGTTTTCAGGAAATGGGACAGCGCATTATCATAGTATTGCCAATATTTTGTCTGGAGGAGGTGTCTCAAAAATGGAATAGTATAGTAGTGTAGTAATAGTATTGCTTGTTTACGTTATCCTGCATTATGGGTAGGGCTGAGTTCATTTGAATAAGTCACTATTCGAATATTCCACCTTCAATTTGATTGAATATCCAAATATTTGGTCTTACTGACTGACAGATTTTTGATGAACAAACCATATATAGAAAATCAGTTTCAGTAATGCACACAGTTGTACATTATAATCACTGTAATAGTTTCTCACGTCTACGAGTATCTCCAGCCACAATTTAGCAAGATTTAAGAGACGAACAATACTTTTTGCCCTGTTGAAAATATCTATTCCTTTTAAATTTTTTAATGAATCATTTACTTTTTGAGTCAGTAAGATTTCTGTCACTTTTCATTTGAACCTGCTTGAAACAAGACTCCATAGTCCAGTTTTTCTCATTTAAAACCCCCACAAAAATTGTCCCTTCCTTTTCATGAATTTTGTATTTCAATATTCAAATTCAGAAAATAATATTCAAATATTCAATAATTAATCAAATATTCATATATTCGGCACAGTCGTAACCATGGGCTGTTGGGATTTATCATTCTTTGAGCAGGCAGGTCCCCGTCCATAGAAAGAGCTCGTTACAAAAGTTTGTTTGACATCAGTCTGGCTGAAGTCAGTTGGAATGAAACAGCCATGCATCTATTCTGAACCAGAAAAATATTATTTTGTAGCCCCGTTTGAGTGCAGAGGTCTTGAATGCATGCATATTAACACTGAATTTAAATTTGATTGTACAGTTTGGTTTAAGAAACAAACAACATGAAGTATTCGCATGTTGCTTTCATTTTGTCTTGTTGCACAGAATGAGCTGGATCTCTTGCAACTTCTCCTGAACAACGACTTTGAAAAAGCCTTTGTGGACTGGTCAGCTAGGCGGATCCAGAAAAAATCTCTCTCCACCTGGGCTGTCAATCTATGGGAACAGAGAAGTGAGCACGTGCAGGATCCTGTCATTTTATTGGTTGCACCACGAAATGACGCGTGCAAACATTTTTATATGCCATGGAGTGATGCAAAGTCCAGAAACTTTGCCCACACAGTGCATCAGTCCCTGTTGTGGCAACTATCCATGATATGTCAATTTGTGATGCAACCAACAATTTATATAGGTGGGACACATAATGGAGCCCGCTGTTATCCATACGTTGGGGGATTTATCATGAATAGAGAAGGGCATTGGCGTTTCTTTCCACATCAGGCCGTCTGTAATTAGTGTTATAACACCTCACCCACAGATTCTGTATCTTGATTGGCTGAAAGTACGTCATGTGATGTTTGCTACTTATAATTAAAAAATTGCTTTCTTGTCATCTTAAGGTTATCATTTAGTTTTCATTTTTTCTTGGCAGGAAATTCTAGACAGGGTTGCTTTTTCCTTTGTTGGAGCCAAAAATAAGGGCCGGTCAGAAAGGAGAACCATAGAATTGGCTCCTGGTGCTCTTACATATATCTGTTCCTCCTACAAGGATTTTTCAAATGGCTAGATGCAATCCAGCCCGGAGTTTAAAGCATGTGGTGTTGCTTTATTATGTAGACATACATGTATTAGAAGAGATATTTCAAAGGATTGGTTAAGCAGATGACACATACAGGAAGGTCAAGGAATGGAAGGCCCCAGCAAAGAGCTCAAACAGTTGACCCTATGGTAAAAGGGGTATTTGATTTGCATAATTATTGTACCTCGGAGAAACATTTAACTTTTTTATTGAAAATTCAAGGAAAACAATAAATGTAGCATTGTGTTTTTAAGTCCAGGCGTGTATCCACCTCGAGCAGAAGCACCCCCTCATCGGTTGAAAAAAGTCATGTTGGTCGGGAGTATTCATTTTTTTTGGTAGCGATGCGGCCATAATGTGTGCATTTCCAAGTCATTCCTGAACCAGCGAAGTTCAGTTTTAACCAAAGGAGCCTTGGTTGCCAAGAAAATAGCGCCCTCTCTTGGTCCAGCACAAGATCCTTAGACTGGACACACTAGACCATCACTTTCTGGTTCATGTTTTGTGATGGAGGTCTCTGGTACAGGTTAGGTTGGATTACATGAGTGCCTTCAACTCTTGTTGCTTGAACAGAATCGGTCACAGACAGTGACGGCTACATCAAAGGAGACACCTCAGAGCGTACAGACAGGTGCGATTACATCAGTGAGGTGAGCGACTATGAAGTCTTAAAAGCTCTGGAAGAGGACGAGAATGGGGAGGAGAACGAGGATGAGCCAGACGACTTAACAGATGAGGAGGCCGAGAAGGCGAGACTCCAGCGAGAAGCCCGAGAGGAAGCCAGAAATAAAGGTGGGTGCAAGCCAGACAAGGAGGCAGAGGATTACACTACACAGAGCTCCACTAAGAGGCATGGGTGTAATGGGGGATGCCTAACCCCCTGGGAAAAAGGAGGCATGGGCGTAATGGGGGATGCTTAACCCCGTGGGAAAAAGGAGGCATGGGCGTAATGGGGGATGCTTAACCCCCTGGGTAAAGGGAGGCATGGGCGTAATGGGGGATGCTTAACCCCCCCCCCCCGGAAAAAGAAGCATGGGTCTTATGGGGGATGCTTGACCCCCTGGGAAAAAGGAGGCATGGGCATAATGGGGGATGCTTAACCCCCTGGGAAAAAGGAGGCATGGGCATAATGGGGGATGCTCAACCCCCTGGGTAAAAGGAGGCATGGGCATAATGGGGGATGCTTAACCCCCTGGGAAAAAGGAGGCATGGGCATAATGGGGGATGCTTGACCCCCTGGGAAAAAGGAGGCATGGGCATAATGGGGGATGCTTAACCCCCTGGGAAAAAGGAGGCATGGGCATAATGGGGGATGCTTAACCCCCTGGGTAAAAGGAGGCATGGGCATAATTGGGATGCTTAACCCCCTGGGTAAAAGGAGGCATGGGCATAATTGGGATGCTTAACCCCCTGGGAAAAAGGAGGCATGGGCATAATGGGGGATGCTTGACCCCCTGGGAAAAAGGAGGCATGGGCATAATGGGGGATGCTTGACCCCCTGGGTAAAAGGAGGCATGGGCATAATTGGGATGCTTAACCCCCTGGGTAAAAGGAGGCATGGGCATAATGGGGGATGCTTAACCCCCTGGGTAAAAGGAGGCATGGGCATAATGGGGGATGCTCAACCCCCTGGGTAAAAGGAGGCATGGGCATAATGGGGGATGCTTAACCCCCTGGGTAAAAGGAGGCATGGGCATAATGGGGGATGCTTAACCCCCTGGGTAAAAGGAGGCATGGGCATAATGGGGGATGCTCAACCCCCTGGGTAAAAGGAGGCATGGGCATAATTGGGATGCTTAACCCCCTGGGTAAAAGGAGGCATGGGCATAATTGGGATGCTCAACCCCCTGGGAAAAAGGAGGCATGGGCATAATTGGGATGCTTAACCCCCTGGGTAAAAGGAGGCATGGGCATAATGGGGGATGCTCAACCCCCTGGGTAAAAGGAGGCATGGGCATAATGGGGGATGCTTGACCCCCTGGGAAAAAGGAGGCATGGGCATAATGGGGGATGCTTAACCCCCTGGGAAAAAGGAGGCATGGGCATAATGGGGGATGTTCAACCCCCTGGGTAAAAGGAGGCATGGGCATAATTGGGATGCTTAACCCCCTGGGAAAAAGGAGGCATGGGCATAATTGGGATGCTTAACCCCCTGGGAAAAAGGAGGCATGGGCATAATGGGGGATGCTTGACCCCCTGGGAAAAAGGAGGCATGGGCATAATGGGGGATGCTTAACCCCCTGGGAAAAAGGAGGCATGGGCATAATTGGGATGCTTAACCCCCTGGGTAAAAGGAGGCATGGGCATAATGGGGGATGCTTGACCCCCTGGGAAAAAGGAGGCATGGGCATAATTGGGATGCTTAACCCCCTGGGTAAAAGGAGGCATGGGCATAATGGGGGATGCTTAACCCCCTGGGAAAAAGGAGGCATGGGCATAATGGGGGATGCTTAACCCCCTGGGAAAAAGGAGGCATGGGCATAATTGGGATGCTTAACCCCCTGGGTAAAAGGAGGCATGGGCATAATGGGGGATGCTTTACCCCCTGGGAAAAAGGAGGCATGGGCATAATGGGGGATGCTTGACCCCCTGGGAAAAAGGAGGCATGGGCATAATTGGGATGCTTAACCCCCTGGGTAAAAGGAGGCATGGGCATAATGGGGGATGCTCGACCCCCGGGAAAAAAATTTATGAAAAGTGTAAAATTGACCCCCTTCCACCATAAATGGTTGGTCAGGTGGCTGCTGATTAGTGCCCTGCCCCCCCTAACACCCTCGCCCCCTGAAACCAATCTTGGTGATGCCCCTGCCAAGAGGCAAGCATAGGGAGTACTTTGGGAAAAACTGTTGTCTTGCTGTACATTCACTCTTTTTTCATTTATGTGTTGCAGTCACTTTGACTTTGACTCCAGTGTTTAATATGGAAAAGGAATATGCCAGTCTCGAAAAATGCCAACTTTTCCAAGTACGGTTGGACGAAAATGTGAACTTTTGCCGTGTAACAGTGCATGGGCCAACACATGTGAAAGTGCACTACAGAAACTCCACAAATAATTTCTTTAGATGCTTTTAAGCTCACCGATATACCCAGAGATATTCTTAGTACAGGATATGGATATGTGAAGTGTAAACATTGAAATCTGTGGAAAAATCTAGGGAGTCATAGGTTTGACCTACTGCCAGCTATTTCCCAGAAATTTTTCCTGATACATTTTTTGTGCGTTCAGGCTGTTTAGAATTGAAGGGATCGTCATTAATTATCCAGTTCTGTCACTGTGTTCCTGTCTCCCTCCCACAGAAAAGAAAGAGCGGTTGGAGGAAGAAAAGAGACAGAATGCCGTCAAGAGGTTTTTGGAAACCTCCAAAGTTGACCTGAATGCAGCCGACCTGGCCGGCCGCACAGCCGTCCACCACTTGGTCAAGACACGCTCCTACGGCACACATGAGAACACAGTCATGCTGGACTTACTGTTCCGACTGGGCGCCAAGGTCACAGTGCGGGACAAGCGGGGAAAAACACCGTTGGATTATGCCATGGAGGTCCGCTCAATCAAAATGGCCGCAACACTGCAACGACTCATGAAGGTCAAAGATGCCAAATGGGTGAGCTCTCCTAGTCCTAGCCCACATCTGCTCTGTTCCTTATTTGAAAGGCCTCTGGTGAGGTGTGAATTAGAAATTTCTCGAGCAGAGCAGTAATCAACAGTACCATGTACATTTTGACATTGGAGTTTCTTCAGAGCCATGCTGTTTTAATATTTTTCACATTGTCATAACTTTAATATCATCAATTGGGGCAAAGTGCAGCTTTGGCATTGGAAATGCAGAGCATTACAGTTGATGAAGACCAGTGAGTGCTATCTTTATGTTTTGCTGGTACTCAGATGCACTATGCACAGAGATTCTAGGCTTGTGCACATTCAGGTGAAAGTTAGATGCAAGGACAAGAGCCCTTATACAGCTGACCTGGCATATCGTATGTGCACCTCTTTGCTGTTGTAAAGAGATAAAACATTACCATTTACATTTCCCATATAAAGGTTGTGGTTTTATCCCCTCAAGTCTTTGCTGAGGTGGAAAACTAATACATGGGCACAGCAGAATTCCCTGAGATTACCCACATTTGTATGGTGGCCTTTACGCAAAACAGAAACAAAAATTGCCAAGGAAACCTGATGAAGTCTTGGTAACATTGCAGTAATTTGGGCGGATGAATTGTAATCATTGTATTCATTAATCTTGACACCTCATGAGCAATCTCCATGGTAACTTGCAGAAGCTGCCCAAGCCCGAGCCTGCCTCGTGGATGGACAGCAACCACTTCAGAAAGCCCAAGCCCAACTTCAAAGCTGATGCTCGGGCCATGATCAAGCAGCTGGAGACAGCAGTCACTGCTAAAAAGACCAAGGGGAGGAAGCTGGAGGCAGAGAGTGGGGCCAAGGTTGATCCCTTGTCCAAATTCAAGGAAGGAGGGTGAGCCATCCTATATTTTCACAGACCTAAACATACCCGACTATTTTGAAAGATCTTTTGGTCCATTTAATAGCCAATGTAGCCACCAAGACAGGAGAAATTCCTCTTTTTTTGTAAAAATTCTCTGAAATTGGCAGAAACTTTATGGACACATTTTTTTATTTTCGTATACTGTCCTTAATATTTACAAATACTGGACTTCTCTTTCAAATTTGCCTACATGTATCAAACAGTTTTTCTCAGGTTATTATGATTTTTTTTCATGTTAATCACCACTTGTACACAACTGTGCTTACGCTCAGTGTTGTAGTCGAGACCATCACAAGACCAGACACAAGACCAGACACAAGACGAGACACAAGACCTGTCACAAGCAACAGTGTGAACAATGACAAAGGAATGCTTTTGTTGCTGTTCATTTGAATAGCTTGTGGCTTGACTTCAGACTGGAGGCCTTGTGTTGGTCTTGTGCTAGTCTTGTGTGGTCTTGTGAAGGTCTTAAGTGGTCTCGACTACAACTGTGCTTACGCTGACTGTTAAAATTTCATGGACCTACATGTACTGGATCTAAAACTAGAAGGGGTGTGTCTAATAGACACAAAGACGTCATATTTTACTTGACTGGATGATGGCTACATTGTCGTCAACATTGTTGATACAGCAAGGAACAAGCTTAGACAAGGGTTGGCCTTTTCTTCCATGGAATACTGATTTGAAAGTCTTCCAGGGAAAAAGAAAACTTAATTTAAAAAAAATATTTAACGATGGTAAGGTGAGTTGTTAGAGTCAAACAACAATTTTGAACGCGACTATCCTGAATCTTGTAATATTTTCATGTAGAGAATGAAAGCATAGCATGGAGCACGTGGTGGTCCAAAGGTAAAAGCAGTCCATACTCCATGTGAAAGCAAACTGCAACTTTGATCATTCTCTTCAATTGTCACTCACCAGGGTGGTCCTTATGGATGAAGAACTAGGAATGCCCTTCAATGCCACCTTGACACGAGTAGATGTCAGACACGGGACCTACGGGATGAACAACTTCTACAAAATGCAGGTGTGCAAGCCAGAACATACATCTTTGAGTAGCAGTGTAACTCCATCCTTAGAAACAAATTTTTTTTTTTAAATTTACAATCTCTTTGGATACACTTGAGTTGGAATTTTTCAATCTAATATGTCGGTAACACACCCCAGGAAAGAGTTGATCACCTTCATCAGGCCGAAGATAATCACCCGGAATTGACCTTGACCTTTTAATGGAAGAGTGAGAGCATGTAAAGAAAGGGAAAACGCCTCGGTAAAAAGCTGTGAACACTTTACTCTGAGGGCTCTGCTGCAGTGGTTTTGGTGAGGCCTAAAAAGCCCCAGTTGAGCTTGTGACAACACAGAACAGTCAGAGACTGACTCTCCAGGAACGAGCTGCACCTGAGTTGTGACAATGTCAAATATACTCAGCAATTTCTTACAAGCAGGGCGTAGCTGTGATCTCAACTCTCAAGGCACCATGAGTTGACGCTCAAACAAAAATTCAAAAGCCACAGCGTCAGACAAAAATTAAACTGCCTGCATGTGGTCCGACAGCCGAGAGTCGATTTCTGCTCACTTAGGTGAAGTTATGTATGGCGAAATACTTTGTGTTTGGAGGCTATTTGTGCTGCACAGTTTCTTTAAGTTTTGTTGGCCGTGCATTGTTTTTTTGCTTCATGTTGTGGCACAAGAGAATGACAGGTCCTGCTCAGTATTACATGTTCCCTGATGTGGCACAGATTTCTTTTTTTACTGTGTTGTATTCCTGAGTGGTGATTTATCCTAAATGATGCAGACTGTGAACAGTTGTCAAACAGGCTAAGTTATAGACCCCAAAAGTTTGGCGACACAGAAGGAAGGTTTGGTAAAAGATGAAATGCTCCACATTTGGGGTTCTGTTGTAGTTGATTACTGATACATCTCCTGTGGAACAGTTTTGTTGCAACAGTTATGTAACTAAACATAGTATTGTGTTCACAGAGATTAGATTGATAGTGCTGCTTAGAAAATGATGGTATCTTGGGGGTTTTTTTCTCCAGATCATTCACCAGACTGGCAAGGATATGATCCTGCTGTTCACACGATGGGGTCGCATCGGTGAGGAGGGGCAGTACCAACGTACCCCATTCAGCAGCAGACAGGAAGCTGTCAAGGAGTTCCAGAAGATCTTCCGTGCCAAGACTGCCAACCACTGGGCCGACGTTAAGAAGTGAGTGGGCCCCAGCTTACTGGCTCATGCAGGAAATTTTGCCTGATGAGGGGACTTTCTTGATGTTTTGATGATTTGTGTTCGTCAACCCCGTAGTCTGTCAGATCCTGTTGGTCCAGCTGATGAAGTTTTTAAAGAGACTTTCTCTTTTTAAACGTTTTAAATTGTCCATGCTTTTCCAGACAACAGAGGGGGCTGTTGCTTTGACGTTGATCAGGAAAGACACTGCCTTGTGTAGGGGTTTTTCTGTTGAGTTTGTGAGCCCGAAATGTGTTAATTGAAGACATTTCTGAGAAGGGGTTGCTCATATTATTGTCATGAACTCAAACACCAATAAATCACCAAGAAAAGGAAACTTGGAACAGAAAACTATCAGAAATTCCAGCAGTTTCTTCTGCACAAATCAATTAAAGTTTTAAAATTAAAGTTTTTTCCCTGACGTGACATCAATTTTGCTCATGGACATCGAATTTTGCATTTGCATAAAAATAAAAGTAACTCCTATATACCTCTGAAGATATCAGAATAAAGAAATAAGGTTAATCGAAGATTTCAAACACACATTGGTTCGACAGATGAGGCGCACTATTGTGAAGTGCCCATATTAACGGTGCGTTTTCCAAGTTAGTAGTTAATTAAACAAAGGAATACATAGACCCTATAAGGACAGTTTGGGAGCCAGGAGAAGTTTGCAGGATTGAGGAACATAGAGCCCAGTCACTAATACCAGGATATCTAGGAGGATTGAGGAAGGTCCCATTTGGGGTTACAGGATGCACCGAGTGACTTGGCACTGTGCCAATCATCTCATTTTGTTTGATGGTCCAGCTTTCAGAAGGTTGCCAAGAAGTACCACCTGGTGCCGGATGACCCTTGGAGGGCCCAACGCAAGGAAGCCCTGAAGGAATTCAAGTTCAACTTAGAGTCCAAGGTCCCGTCCAAGCTTCCCAAGGAGCTGCAGAAGGCCATCCAGGAGCTGGTCGGTAATTTTCCCATCACTTCCCCCCCCCCAATAAAAATCCATTGCCTCTTTTTCCAGTGGAAGAGATTATCCAGGCTTTGTAATCCTAGCTGTGTGTACCATGCTGTTTGTTTGTTTGTCTGCCACAGCGTCACACTTTGAAAACCTCATTAACAGCATTTACCTAATGTTGCAAGAGGTTTTTTAACCACTTCCATATGTAAACCGTATGGTTTATATGCGTGGCCGGGGTCTCCGAACTCGGACAAAGGAAAGAGGGCCCTGTAACAAAAGACCGTACTCCGAACAAAAGACCAGGCTGCTGGGCATGACCGGCATTTTTCACTCTCAAAAGTGGTGATAATCCAGCGTTATTTTGAAACCGTATACCAGGGTTTGGGGCATTGAGAGCAAGCGGGTTACCACCGGGGACAAAAGCGCTCCACCACCGCAGCAATGAGCCACACAGCACCGCTGCATGCTAATCTGGCCCCTATTGAAAAGAGGTCAGCAGTGCACTGAGCCAGGTTCGTGAACAAAAGACAGTTGTATAACATCGCACAACCTGGGCTCTGTTTACAAGGCTGCAGGCCTGGCTGAAATACTCGGGTGTCAATGAAGGTCACCTGTCAACTTAGAGTAGTGCCTGAAGATTACTTGGTGCGGCTATAAACGACCGTTAAATGGAATGATGAATTTTTGAAGGATTTTGAAAACGGAAAAAATGATATCATGCCTGCCCAGCATCATCAACATTGAAAAATGCCCCGGCACGAAGTGGTTAATATGGTGTAGCCGATGTGTTGCTTTTGTGTCAAATTGTAGGCCTTTTGCATGAACAAAGAGGTAGCTTTTTGAACCAAGCAGCCATTACCTTTTGTGTAACAAAATGCATTTATCTTAAGAGTTCTGCACATTTATTGCTTCGCATGTAAAAAAAAAAATTTAATAAACAAATGATCCGCTCTACCGTTAATGCACAAGTGATGTTTGTTTTTATCAGATCAAACCAGAGATACTTGCAAGGGCCTTGTCGGACTCTGGCATTGACACGTCCATTATGAACATGGGCAACCACCTCCCCAGGGAATCTCTACTAAAAGCTAAGGAGGTCTTGGTCAAGATAAGGTGAGACTGACAGTCAGCTTTAACAGGAAACCAAGTAGTACCTTATCAACTGACCTAGAGTGTCAACAGTTTCTGTTGTGTTTTTTTTGTGTGGCTGGCCTTGGTGGAATTAGATGCCACATTCAGACAAGCTGTGCTCATATCTTACTGAGTTAAACCTGTGATACAAGACATGCCTTGTCTGGTTGAATTTTACCCATGTGCTCTGATCACATTGATTCCAACAATTTCCAGATATGTTTCAGAGGATCCCTTTCCAAACAGTCTCTTAATATCAGAGAAGGTTGCTTAGCAGAAATTTTGGTGTAGCAAAAAAGAGCAGATGTGAAAAAAAAAAGAGTGATGATGTTTTCTGCTGGCAGTGCTTTTGATGAAGCTCAGATACATTTTACCTGTATGCACTTTGTTGTCAGGGAGATTTTAGAGGAAGCGGAGCAGGATAAGAAGGCTTCTGACCGAGACATGAAGAAGTACCAGGCCGACATGGAAAGGGTAAGATAGTCAAGGTTTTATTTTAGACTGACATCGTGACTTTTGACAGAGGCAAATTATATATATTGGTCTGCTTTGAAAATACCAGCAGAATGCTAGGAATACTGAATCTTGAGAGTGTGATGTTTTTGTACAGCTAACTCCTCGTTAAGGAAAACCTACATCAGAAGCTTTTTATGTCGATACCCCCCAGGTATGCGATTTAAGCAGCGAGTACTATCAGCTGATTCCGTGCGTCAACTTCACCTACGACAAAATCCCCCCACTGACTGATTTGAGCACTCTGGATGAAAATGCAAAGAAGCTGGAGATATTACTGGACCTGGCCACCACAAACCTTATCCTGCTAGGCGCCCAGTACAGGGTCAAAGGTCAGATTGTTGCAAAATGTTCCAGGCCATATTTTGATCGTACTGTGGTTGAAGTATCCAGAAGTCCACACAAAGACGTGAACAATGCTGTCACTGGTTCAAAACTGCTTGTCTTCTGCTTTCAACCTACCCCAAACAGTCGCTAAATATGCAAATTGCATCTGATTTAATTTGCTAAAACTTCTGATCAACCGTAGTGTGCCCTCTAGTCCCATGATGCATAGCGGAATGGCTGTCATGTTCGTCCTTCTTTTCCTTAGCGTGATTCTACATGGACATGTCTTTTTGACATCTTCAAGTTTATCGAGTCTCTGTTTCGCTCCACACCTTTTTGATATTCTGATCAAACCGTAATGTGTTATAATAAATGTACATTCTATATTTCTGAGTTAATGCGTTTATTTTCTTGTTTTGGTGGTATATTTTCTCTTCTCATGTTTGTGCATTTCATAGATTGTTGACTCTACACTGTTACTACCAAGCGATACATAGGGTCAACGGGGCGACCCTGGGATTGTTGGGGGTTCTGTGAGGCGGTGCGAGCGATCCAATACCGCGGTCCCCCTCTTTCCTAGGTATATTTATAGGGTCAACAGGGCGACCCTGGGTTTGTTAGGGTTCACGAGGGAGTGCAAGAGTTCAAATTCTGCGACCTCACATTCCCCTATAGAACGACAGGAGTCGGTCTGTGGAGGATCGAGTGGCATCTTGCTAAACTTGTGATCCCGCAGCTAATCCCTGCTGGCAATACCATCTTTGGTTCAGTTCAGGGATAGCCCACGCCACGCTTCAAGGGCCTGAGCTAGAGTGCTTGCGATATCTGAATGCTCAGTTCCCCAACGTAACACCGAAGCATCTCAGTCAACGATAACGCAGAGTGGCGCTGCACTCGGGGTTGAAATTTCCCCTGCTTGCTGGGTCTGGGCATAGCACTTCTGCGACTTGGTTCCTAAGCATTCCGAATGGGTGCTTTCCGCCTGGCTCCAAAATCTCAAGGGAACAAGGGCTTCATTTCAATGTTCTTCCTCACTCCAAAGAAGGAACTCAACAGCTGGCGACCTATTATCAACCTCAAACTTCTAAACCACTTTATCCGCTCGAAGAAATTCCGCATGGAGACCCTTCGGACGGTCACCCAATCTCTACAGATCCCATGCTGTGCCTCTTCCATAGACTTGAAAGATAACTACCTCCACATTCCGATTCACCCACGAATACCTACGCTTCCTATACCACGGGAACCTCTTCGAATTCACGGCCCTCCCCTTGGCCTCTCCACTTCACCGAGAGTGTTCTCAAGGGTTGCAAAGATTGTCGCCACTCACCTTCGAAAGTGGGGCATCATGCTGTTCCAATACCTGGACGACTGGCTGATCGTCGGCAGATGTTCAACGAAGCAGAGGTTTCTACCCACCTCACTTGCGACGTCACAAATAGCCTGGGCTTCATCATCAGCCATGGGACGTCAAATCTCTCCCCAACATAATACACAACATATCTAGGGGCATCCATCGACCTTCAACGAGGCATAATCTCGCCGACAATCTTCCCGACTGCATGAAAGTATTTTCTACTCAGCAGTCTGCTTCGGCGTGCGCCTGGCTCCGTCTCCTTGGCTTGATGGCCAGCATGGTGGATCTCATTCCCCTCTGCAAGCTCTACATGCGCCCACTACAACTTCATCTCCTAGCACTCTACAGGCCTAAATGGGACTCAATCAATCTCCAGGTCCCCATATCAGATTTCATCCACCCTCATCTTCAGTGGTGGTTAGTGAAGGAACACCTCTCTCTCGGAGTCCCCTCCCCCAAGATCCCAGAAATAACTATAACATTGGACGCTTCTCATCTAGGCTAGGGAGCCTCCCTACTGCTGCTTCAAGCATCGGCAACATTGAACCTCCAGCTCCAAGGGAGTCACATCAATATACTGGAACTTCAGGCAGTATTCAATGCACTGAAGGCTTTCTGCCCAAACATCATAGGCAAACAAGTCCTCATCCGCTCGGACAACTCCTCAGTGGTGTCATACATCTGGCCACGCCAACCGTGTTTCCGGCGTCTGACCAGACTTCTCACCCGGGTACCGGTGATCCTTCCCGACAGGCCAGATCTGCTACATTAACCGAGGTCAGGCGTGCTTCACCCGCATCCGACGTCACTACACCTGACCTGTTGGCTATTGTCAAACAGTCCTTCAGATCAGCAGGACTTTCTGATGAAGCTGCTGAAATGACCTCGAAAAGTCGACGCCAGTCTACACGCAGTATCTATGACTCCAGATTATGACATTGTACTTTGTGGTGTTCAGAGCGAAGTCTTGCTCCAACTGAAGTTTCTGTGACTACTATAGTTGACTTCTTCATGCACATGTTCAAATCAGATCTACAGGTTCCAACTATCCATAACTACTAGGTCGGCCATTGCGGCTATACACGATGGCTTCCCAGATTGTTCGACCGTGTCCAACATTACTGCTCTTAAACATCTACTCCGGGGGATGTTTCTTGAGCGTCCCCCAATTCCTTCATGGGACTTGTCAGCTGTTCTCCAGCTACTTGCTGGTCCTCCTTTTGAGCCTCTCAGTGACGCATCGTTGATCAACCTATCAGTGAAACGGGCATTCCTGCTGGCAGTTACTACCTTACGGCGTGGCAGTGAACTGAAAGCATTGTCCATTACAGATGGCCACATTCGATGAGAATCCCATGGTGTTCGTCTCATCCCAATGCTTGGGTTTCTCACCAAGTACCAGTCAGTTTCCTTCCATCCTGCTGACATTTTTGTACCAGACATTACCAAACACACTGGGACTCCCAACGACAAACCATGGTGCCCAGTGCTGACTCTTAAATGGTACTTAGCCAAAACCAGAAAACTCAGAGGTACAACTTGGCAGCTTTTCATCACCACGATAAAACCTCACCGAGCTGCGACCAGAGACACTATAGCCAGATGGGCAGTTTCAAGTTTGCCAACTCAGATTGGCCGAACTCTGTGGACAGTGAAACACGACGCCTCATCAGAGCTCATGATATCCGAGCAGTTTCCACATCATGGGCCTACTTCAGGGGCGTACCGATGGAGGAAATATGCAAGGCAGCATGCTGGAAGACCCCATCTACTTTCACCACATGCTACCTCACCGATGTTCTACAAAAGGACTCTGCACATGGCAGAGCTGTCCTAACATTGGCCATATCGATACCGAAGCGTTCCTCATCAAAGCGGCCCACCACTGGAACGACATAACAACTCCATTATTTTGTGAGTCTGCAATAAAGTTTTGACAATTTCATACTCTTCTGGCACTCTCATTATGTAGTGCGTCCTTGCCACACACCCCTCCAAGGGCTCGGTGCTACTCTGCATATTTAACGACTGTTTGGGGTAGGTTGAAAGCAGAAGACTCCCCCCCCCACAGGAATTTGGGTGAGGTCTGCTATTGAATACCTACCCCAATTAGTCGGCTCCCTCCCATCCTTCCCCACTTTTGGCTCGGACGATTTTAATACCGGAAAAGAAGGACGAATCTGGCAGCCATTCCGCTATGCATCATGGGACTACAGGGCACACTACGGTTGATCAGAAGTTTAGCAAATGGAGTCAAATGCAAAGGAATTTGCATATTTAGCGACTGTTTGGGATAGGTATTCAATAGCAGACCTCACCCACATTCCTGTAGGGGAGGATTTCATCTCATGCTTCTGTGGCAGCTGACAACAAAACAGCATGTGGTCTTAAGAAAACAAATTAACATCAGGGTCATTCCGTAAATTTGGAGTCCAAATTTTCCTTTCCCTTTTACAGATACGATTTGGTAAGTTTGGAACACAATCTTTAATTTCCGAGAGTGATTAAGTATCGCAAACTATCTGCCAAACGAATAAAAATCATTTGAAGTCAGCCTCAGTGATCCTTTGTCAAATTACACAGGTCAGGTGTAACAGGGACAAAAAAGTCACATTGGACCTCAAATTTATAGAATGACCCATCAACAACTTCTCACAAATGGGATCGCAAATCTCTGAGTGGATTCTTCAGTTTCATTTCAAAGGAACAGATTAGGACCAGAGACTTCATTTCAATTAGCCTAGAATTTTCAAGGGCATAAAATTGATTTGGCGCACATGTAAAAAAATTTCAAAATCAAACAATCCACTTCAGCTTGGACTTAAAAACTCTGTCACAAATTACAAGTACACCAATAAATTAAGACATTTTAAGGCAAAAAGACTCCTGAGATTTTCACAGCTCTTTTCAACAACTTCATTCCTGCCGTTTAATAAATTGTGCAGTGGAGTTTGACCATGATGCCTTGCTTCACCGTTTTCAACCTTGTAGAAATCAACCCCTTGGATTACATCTACAGTTGCCTTGGCTGCCAGATTGAGATCATGAATGAAGACGAAGAGGAAGCCCAGCTCATACTGCAGTACATTGACAACACCAGTGAGTAAAGTTGATGAACGCTGTCATTGGATGCCAATAAAAAAACCAATAATGGCACTGTTTTGGAAGTTAAACGTTTAATCATCATGCCCCGTAAAACTTGATATATGCCTCTGAGCTCATCAGCAAGCTGCTCTTGAAACTAATAGAAATAGGTGTTGAATTGGGAGATTAAAGTTACTCTGGGAAAATTCTTAAGCCTCACTTAATTCCAATATATTGCAGCAGTTACCTCCGTAGATTGAGAGCTGCTTTGCACATTTATGTCTTTTATGCTAAGCATCACTGATGAGAAAATGCAAATTTTCACAAGGAGTACACAGACCAGTTAAGGTCTACAAACTAATTGAGCATAATCAGTTGGACGAGTTTTCAGTTGAATGTGCACAGACCTGTGATGTATACACGTTAAAATTGTGGTTAAGCATCGTACATTTTTCTACAGAGAAAGTACAAAATTTGTCAGTATTTGAACAGTAGTTTTAGCAATTTGAAAGAGTGCCCTTTCCATTACAAGCTTTCAGAGATTTTGTCAAGTCTGCCATTAGATCATATCCGTCCATCTGCAATTCCTGAGTGGCAGAGGCCTGTACACTAGATTTACACACTAGATTTAACAGTGGTATGATTTGGTCTTTGTTTCTGGTTTTTCTTCCTCCAGCCGATAATGGCAAGTACAGTGTGCAGGCCATCTTTCGTCTAGCCAGAGAGGGAAAGGATGAGAAACTGAGGTCCACTGAGCTGGGTAACCATCGGCTACTGTGGCATGGCAGCAAGTGTTCCAACGTCATCAGCATCCTGAAGAGAGGCTTGCTCATCACCCCACCGGAGGCAGCCGTCACTGGATACCGATATGGGAGGGTGAGTGGAAGATGGGCAGGGTGTGTTGGGAGGTTTATGAGGGGGGGCTGAGGGTCGTGAGGGGTGGGGTTGTTGAGACATAACATAAGTGCTCGGCATTGTCGGCACCCTAAAGAGAGGCCAGCTCATTCCCTCATCAGACTCGGGTGGTAGTTGTCTGGACGAGTGGACGTTCATTTGAACCCTCTTGCCGATGCCTGAAACTGCTTCCAAATTAAAGGACCGAGTTCCCGTAACCAACTTTAACCATTGTTCAGGAACTCCATAGAAAAGAGAAAAAAGCTTCTAGAAGGGAAACTTGAAATATAAACCACGGAATGCTGAAAGAGATCTTTCGTTTATTTGCAAATATTGCCAATTGTTTTGGGCAAGACAGAATGAAAAAATTGGAAATAAGTTTTCTCACATGCTTTTTTTTTATCTTTGAGTTTAAAGTCGATACAGTGCCCGTACTTACTTTAGCTAGGGTAAAGGTTTCTTGCACTTCTCAAGAATGCACCCCACTAGTCAGGGGGCACAGATGGACAAGGGTGATTAGAAATGGGGGGGGGGTTAGGGTGCAAGCAATCAAGAGGGCCAAACCTTCCCCCAGTGATCCGGGGGGGGGGTATTTCTGATGAAATATAAATGTTGTGGCAAAGTTTTCCTCATAAGTACCAATACCAGTCTATTATTAACTGAATGGGTTTGTAGCTGGTTTCACCCAGACGCTGACCATTGCTGATCCAAACTACTTACAGGGACTCTACACATCTGACGCCTTTGCCAAGAGCGTCTCTTATAGCGTGGACTCCTTCGGCAGAGGGAACTCCAACTTTGTGTTCTTGTGTGAGGTAAATTTATATTTTGCGTCATGAGTTGCGTCTAAAGTGGTTGGAGGACCGCTTAGTCAAGGGCGGATTCAGAATCAAATTTCTTGGCGGGGGAGGGGGCAAACTTGATTTGGGGGGGCCAAATACTTTGATTTTTTATGTGGGTAACTAGATATTCTAGCAATCTATCGTTGCCAAGCAGTCACCAGACTATTTTACATTGGCAAATGAACAGAAGTGCAAAGCTCCCAATTATACCAAACCATTTTGCCCAGTTATAGTGTATTGTACACAGATACATGGTTTAGCGTGCACTGAGGTAGGAAATGACTTCATCAGATAGCAGCCCCCGAGTATTAAAGTTTGAGTCTTGAATATGTTCTGTAGTGGACATGATTTTATTTTAACATCAGTCTCATCATTTGGATCTGCCAGATTGCCCTGGGGAAAGTGGCTGTGGATTATGACAGCGATCTGGTTGTGAAGGATGGCTATGACAGTCTGCAAGCCAAATCTGGAAACAAGATCCTACTGCCCTCAAGGGATCTCTTCTTGACCTCAGGTAGACTCTAATGATCTCGTCGTCCCTCTCGGGGTGCCTCGACAGTGTCCCTGCTCCAGTCATGTTGCATCTGCTGTATGGCGAAAGGTGTAGTGGGATGAAAGTGAATAATCTAAGTCCACGTTTCCTCTTTCCTGCTTTTCTGTTTTACCGATCCTCTGTTTCTGCCCACAGTGGGGGGGGGATCAAATCTTGCCAGGTTTTATTTTTCAATGTCTAGGAAGGATTTACAGAAACTCATCAGCGTTATTGACATTCTCGGCCAGAGGATTTTGGCCCTTTGCAGTTGTCACGTGATCATGATTTTTTAATTGGGTGTATTATTACAGTACATTTATAAAGTTCTAATTCAATCTGATGACGGGTTTTGCTGTTATGGTCATCTGTAGTCCGTGCTTTCGCGCTCGTTAGCCTCTGCATTCAGCACAGTCAACAGAAAAAGTTCAGCTTTTGGCCTACCTGTCTCGGAGAAATTGACATTTCCTGAAAATGAATTTCCAATTTTTATAACATTGGCATGAAAAAATGACCATGGGACGTGAGTGGGAAAGTCCTGAAGTTGCGGCCATATAAGAATATGTTGCAACAGTTTTTTGAGGGAATGGATGGGGGGGGGATTCTGCCCTACCCCCTTTTAGGATAAAACTCATGCAGATATGGAGGCAGTAAAAAAGTCAGTTGGTAAAGGGGAACTTTGGACAATTCCCAACTGTCAAAAAGACCCCCCTGAGCATCAGCAGGGTAGGGTGAGAAAAGGTTATTGATGGACCTGTGAGTTCTTTGCCCGCACACCAGAAATTGCACAGGTAGAATGCAAAGTCAAACCCTCTTTCAAAAACCCTCCCTGCTCTTATAAGCCCACTGCGTGAACTAAAGAGGGTGCTTTGTTGATGACCAAAAATTTCACTCGGTGGCCAGTGCACTGTGTGTGCACCCTGGTGCTTGCGTATACCGCAGAGTGGGCATTTTTTATTATTTCGGCATCCATGGTATAAATTTATAGTTCATTATGTCACATGGGCATGTATTGGCAGATCCAATCGGGGCCATGCTCCCCCTCAAAGAAGCAACTTTGGAAAACGATGTAGAAAATAGTGATATTACCATTTCACTTCACTCATTGTCAAAAGTATGTGAACATTTCCGAAATTTAGCCTTAACCCCCCCGCTGGAATATCTAGAAAAAGTTACATTTTTCAAATAAAATGTTTCCAATTTTTGTCACCCCCAAAAGCAATGCTGCCCCCTTCCAAATAGTTGATTCTGTAGTCACCCATTTGGGTGTGGGGTTAGTCGGTTGTCAGCCCAACCCTTTCCTGACAGTAGACGTTATACACTAGTAGGCAAGTTCAGTCAAGGACCCTCAGTTTGACTATCTCTCTCGAACTCGCGTTAATCAATGATGGTTGGACTAGACTAGTCAAGTATTCACGACCAGCTTACCCAGGTTGGTCCCGTCGTTGGTTGCCATAAACTGTTGGTAATAGCACAGTGCAGAGAGGACCAGTTATAAGAAAAATACCGGAAACAGTCTGTCACTAGTAATCAACCATTTTCACTTTTGTCATTGCTATTTTGCCCTTCTTGCGGCCACCTTTTCTCCCCTTCGGCCTAATGACCTGACAACGGTTGGCATAGGTCATTCACACTTCGACTTCACTGCACATGCGCTTGGTACGTCATGAACCAACCATTAGTGAACTAGTGGTCCATGATCGAACTTGCTCATAGTGGTTCATGCCCGGCTGTTTCTCCCCCATTAGGTGCCACCATTCCCCTGGCCAGGTTGGAAGATGCGAGTGATTACCGTAGGTACAGAGACTACACTGAGTACGTGGTGTACAAGGAAAGCCAGGCGCGCCTATGTTACCTTGTGCAGTGTCGTCAGGAAGCAAACAGCGACGATGATGTTGATGATGACAGTGAGGATGATGACGAAATGGAAGACTGCGATGACTACTAACCTTCCAGCGGGTGCATACTGCGAATATGTTCCAGGGATTCCACTATGCTTGTTTCATTTTGACATTCCAGGTAGTGCTAGATAGAGCACTGCTGTTTTTTACCATCCAGCATGAAAACTATGCTGATGAGATTTGTCTTAAAGTTAGGCAGTGGAATGATTGGTTCATCGGGCACACAATGGAGAAATATTTGATGAAGAAAAGTCAAGGGAGAAGTATATGAATTGAACTTTTGATGAAAACTTTTATTGGCTTTTACCTTTTAGAAATGGAACTCCTAGCATTGGCAATACCCCAAAAGAGATTCTAGAAATAACCCAGACCAACATACCAACTCGAAGATTTGCTATCATAAATGCATTTTGTCAGGTGCAATAAAACCGGACTCTTATGTCTGGTATCTCACCTTGTGCAGGTGTTCACTGGAGGCCTGTTTGTTTCACACGGATCTCGATCAGTGATCCTAACGCTGGTTTGCACCATCCATTAGGCCATCCATTTGGTGTCTCTAAACCAATGACAGATCACTGATCGTGATCCTGATCCATGTGAAACAAACACGGCCATGGGGTGCCCTACTTTGTTTTAATAAAAACGTTCAAAACTCACCTTTATATTTCAGTTAACCTCATGCTCAACTTTTGTTCTATTATTATAAAGATATTTTATTGCTTTTTTGTTTTTTCTGCTAATACGTATTCACTGAATTATGTCTTCCCCAGATGACTTAATAGCAACAGTGCCCTCAGTTGTCCAAGAAAGCTTGGATAATTGTAAAAAGTGCACTTTTTCAAAACATTTAACAAAATACGAATGTAAAAGAGTTTTTATACATGTACATTGAGAAAGAAGTACAAAGTTGCAGTAAAATTGTCTCAGAAAAATTCACTGCAGCTACACTTTAACCAGAGATGAGTTTCCACTTGGGTCGAATCATAATAATGTTGGTGTCACTGAACCATGACCTAAGCACTTAACTTCCCCTTTGGGATTATTGAAGGGGTGTCTACCATGTTTTGACATTGACTTTTCTTCTCGGTATCCTAGAGCTGTGTGTACAAGACATAATTTTCACCGGTGACTTGGATGCGATAGAATACTTTGCAATTTATAGGAGTGCTGGGTAGAGTCAACTGCATTTCTTTCAATGACAATTTGCAGAATTACCTGAGGAAAAGACTTTCAACTAAAGCTCTTTTTGGTGGATCTCTTTTTGATGGGAATACAAAGGTCTTTATTTTTGGAAATTTGAAATCTGAAAGAGATTAACAACTGAAATAATTTACAGAATAGGAATTAATATGTCATTAATATATATATATAGAATATATTTCTATTTTTAGTGAAGAAATTAACAAATTTTAGAGTGTGGATTTATAACAAGAATAACTTGCCTCAGAGAGGGAGAAGTAAGAGCAAATTAATTTGTTTAAAAAACTTTTACACGCCTCGATTTTGTACTGAAATTGGAGAGCATCAACTTTTAAATGGAAATACTTTGTAATTGAATACTTTTAGAGACAGGTGATTGTGTAGTATCTAGTGACAGTTTGAATATTAATGTTTTAATTTTTGTTTAAGTCACGAAGAATTGAAGTGTAGCTGGAAATGAAATTCCACCTTCCAACTGAAAGCCATGTTAGTGCATGCAATTGTTTGAGTTATTCTTAGAAAGTTGGACAAAGCATTGTTGGTCTGGTAACAGTGCCTAGGAAACTTAATGTAGTGCCTCAGCTTATGTAGTTAGGTGACTTGTTCACGCAATTTCCTCTGCCTTAAGATATTGCCTTTCTCTTTTATTGCAATGTGATGTTACTAATCATTGCTAAAATCTTTTTCTCGTAATTCATGGATATCACTCTGAAATCGGACTAATTTGATCAAATTTTTACAGAACAAGTGGTACTGTTTGTATATCACGTGTCAGTACACTGACTTCGGATTTCAGCAAAAGAAGATACGGTTATTATGAAGTGGAAACTTAGACTGGTTCCGGTCCCTATTATCGGAGGACATCTGTAAGATGTCTGGAGACTACGTACAGAGACTACGTACGGGATGGGAACCAGTCTAGTGGAAACTTGCATGCCGAGTTCATGCTTCATTTTAATTTGCGTTTTCTTTTCCAAATTCATTGCATTCATCAAAGAGTACTGTAATTAAAAAAAGTCCTTTTCAAGTTGCTTTGCACTGTTTCTCATAAATGAAATAACTTAATCCAGTTTTATCAAGCACTTCCATCAGGCCTCTGTACAATATTAGTGTCACACATGCTGTGCAGCATCATCTGCTGAAGTAGACATTTCTGGCTTGTGCACAGGTGGCAGTAAGCAGATGATTCTCTTGCATGTACCGTTTGTGAAACTGGGCCGAACCGCTTTACAAGGCCAACGACTGTATATTGCGTGATCTGTTTTTAAACACAGCACCAGAGACAGTAACAAGCATGACAAGTAGTCAATTCCATTGAATTGGAGGGCTGAATTTTTTTATTTGGGATTCTTCTATGGAACAGATTCATCAATGTTATGGTACATAGTCATATATTATTATATTCCTTATATATACATAGAGTTAATTCAAACATCCCACTAAGTGTCATGACTTGAGTGGAGGAAACTTATCAAGACTTTCAGGAACGACCCTTCCCAACAATAAAATTCACATGGTTAGAATGGTCTGCACCCATGATTTAAGTTACTGATCCAGATTCCTGAACCACTGATCTGCATCACCTGGAAAGAGACTAAACAATAAATATCATATGAAACAAGAAGTGCGCTCATACGGTGATTTCCCTCCAAACGGACACTGTTGCTATCTCTGTTCCTGGATGGAGTGGATAGCTAGGTACTCCTATGTATTCCCAATAATACTCTGCACCTAGTGTCCCACAATCCTCAGGAGGTTCCCACAGACAGAAGTCTGAAATTCTGTGACTTCCAAGACTTTTCAGGGCCGTTTTCCAATACTCAACTTCATCTCTGTCTCGGGCTTCGTATACGAAACCAATGCGGGCGATTCACATTAGTGCGCCTCCAAATGTTTGCAACGCGTTGGCCAATCACAACTCGCAAAATTTGATGACCGTTTCCAAACACGCATTTGGTCGACAGATTTAGCACACTGTGATTGGCCAACGCGTTGCAAACTCTTGGAGGCGCACTATTGTGAAACTACCTTCTTTCCGACTGTGGGCCTAAAGCGTTTAATTAAAATTGAAGTACTGTAATATTTAGCTCTCGTGCATCTTACTTGATGTTTTGGGGCACTATCAAACTTACTGTGCTTACAAAAGTCGACAAAGTCAGTTAGTAAAAAAAAACAGTTGAAGCCTAAAACGGAGCCGAAGTCGAGTATCGAAAAACGGCCCAGGACTAAAAATGACAATTTCCATGGAATCGAATGCAATTTTGCAGAAAAAAACAGGTTTGGTATGATGACCTGGAAGACTGTTGTAACCACGACAACAGACTGACAAGGACAAAGACTATAAATCTGTCATTCAGTCTCAAATCAAAAGCAACCCATCAATCATAACCTTTCCGTTTTTTTTAAATCTCACAACAGGGTTCCAGGACACTCACTGTTCCTAATTTTCCATGACTTTTCCCACGATTTTTTTTTTCAGGATTTTCCATGACCACAGGAACTCTATAATAAAGTTATGCCGACTAATATCCCACCTTGTTCCTCTGTAGAGCAAAGGGCAATCCTAGAAGCGTACCCATGACAAGCTGGTTTTTTTTTCGTTTCACCAGCCAAATGGAGTTCAAATAGAAGACACGGGCTTCCACGATGCCAATTGGTGTAATTTGTGCACATACTATTAAAAATATCTTTACTGGGATAAGGCACTGTGAGCATGTTCTCCTAAGAGGATTGACATCTCCTTGAGAACTGTGATGTATACAGACCCAAAACGCTGCAAACAAGCACTGACAAAAAGCTACGACAGTAAACTCATTTTTTTGCCCGTTACAAACTGCAAAAGCTTCAGAATTTGACAAAAAAAGAACCTGCTGTTGTCAACTTGAACAGGTCCATCACCATTTGAATAACTCTCTAAGATGGTGGGCAAAACTGGGAGTGGAGACAGGATTGGACTAAAATCTGGGCTAGAAATATTCAATCTCTTCTGCAATGTCGGCATGTAGGTACTTCAACAGTGTGTACACTGCCACCCTTTATGACGTGTGAACACACAGGGCTTCCCTGTGAGGACATTTCAACACATCCTGGCAAATTCTGTATGTGGTCTCGGGTGATGTCTATACTCGTCCCTATACTTGAGTGATTCTCATTGAGTTTGTGTACATATACACACAAAGGCTAGTTTATGGGATTGGGTGTGTATGAACTATGAAGCCCTGGGGCAGTCTTGGACCAGGTTGAGCGTTGTAGCAAATCCGCTCCGAGCTGAAGTGCACCCCCAATCGGCAAAAAACAAAGACATGGTTACAAGCGGGTCCTTGCACGCGTTCTGCGTGTACGCAAAGACCATACATGCCGGATTAATTAGTTACGTGTGCTCCATATCAAATGCTCATACTTGAGGTGCGCTTATGCAGCGAGTACCAAAAAAACGCCCTCTCTTGTTCCGCTCGGAGTGGATATCACTCTTGAGTTTCGGAAAGTGACAATGCAATAAGAAATGTCTCACGAATCTTGAATAAATGACCACCAAGGGTCAGCATTTGAGAAAGTCCAGCTTTGAGGACTATACTTGCAATTGCTTTAAAATGTTCGTACTTTTAAAGAAAGTGGTTCAACACAGAAGCTGATCCCACGGTTCATGAAATATTATGCGTAAAGTCCTAGCCGTATGTGATCAAAACAAGGTTTAGTTTCTCTCTCAGCTTGCCATCAGTGAAGACCCAGGAGAATACATTGAAAGGGTCTACACAAGGAGATTCTTGAGATGAAACGGTCTCCATCAGGATTTCGTGGAATAGATATTTGGAAATTACTTTAAAGAGAGGCATTTTTAAGTAATTATTTGTTGCAAATTTGAGGTATTGTATATTATGGATATTCGGTTGCACTTTCAGCTTGGGAAGGTGACTTTGGGAGCATTTTTACATCCAAGTGTTTTAGTACACAAGAACAAAGCAATGTCTGCACATAAATTTCGGTGCAAGTGTGCAAATTTCATAGAGAGAGTCACTTGCACTTCACAGTAAAGAAAGCTGAAACCTTTTGTGAACTGCTTGCAATATTAAATACTGAGGTTGAAGGATTCAGTGAAATACACAACATGAAAATGGGCTTGACTGCCTTCACTTTCTAAACCTAAGCAGTTATTACTTGACAATGTTAACCACTTGCTGCCGGGGGCAGTTATCAATGTTGATGATGCTGGTCCGGGATAATTATCATTTTTTTTCTGTTTTCAAAATTCTTAAAAAATTCCTATCTTCATTTACTGGACACTTACACACACGTGAGGGACTGCCTTGTGTCCACTCTAGCCTGACAGACAAATCTATTGACATCCGAGTATTTCAGCCAGGCCTGCAGCCTTTATAACTTTCTTTTGTTCACGAACCTCGCTCAGTGCACTGCTGACCTCTTTTCAATAGGGGCCAGATTAGCGTGCAGCAGTGCTCTGTGGCTCATCGCTGCGGTGATGGAGCACTTTTGTTCCCGGTGGTAATGCGCTTGCTCTAAATGCCCCAAACTGTGGTACAGTGTATACTGTTTCAAAACAAGGCTGGATTATCTCCACTTTTGAGCGTGAAAAACTGTCGGTCATGTCCAGCAGCCTGGTCTTTTGTTCCGAGTACGGTCTTTTGTTACAAGGCCCTGTTCCCTTTGTCCGAGTTCAGAGACCCCGGCCACGCATATAAAGCATACCTGTCCGGATCCAGAATCCCCGGCAGGAAGTGGTTAAACAGATATGTGAGACAAATGAAAAGAATCTCAAATCATGAATCTCTAATAAAATCAAGTGCTAAACTTAAAACTATGAACGTGGGCTTTGCATGCACAAATATTTTTCAAGTGATATTACATGAGGCAAATTTTGTAAGTATCCCCGCGAAAGGTCACTGCAGTGGAAGAAAGGTCACTGCAGTGGAAGAAAGGTCACTGCAGTGGAAGAAAGGTCACTGCAGTGGAAGAAAGGTCACTGCAGTGGAAGAAAGGTCACTGCAGTGGAAGTGCGCCTGGTTGTCTTTCAGTGTCGGCACTTCATTGTCCAGTTCACCAGTGAAATATCACCTTCACGGTGTTTGCTGTTAGGTTTGTACAGCGCCCTCAACTGTGGACTTTAAGACTGCTTTGCAGCCTGTGAGACGACTGTGAAGCGATCACCTTCTTCCAGGTTTTTTTTTTGAACTCTGCCATCATTACTAATTGTCCGAGCCTCTGCTCTGGAGACGTTGTAATCTGCGTCGTCGTATCTCACCGTGGTCCAATTCTTCAGAACTCCCTTCTTCGTACTCGGGAATGAGTTCCCCTTCAGTGGGTGGGGTGAAACCGCTGGCTCCATCCAGACTTGTCAGGTCTGCAAGGAAAAGGTTTCATCGCTTATGACTGTTGAAAGCTAGATAGACATTCACCTTTTTGGTACAGACAATAGGATTATGCAGTACGGTGACTTATATACACCTGTCACTGCACAAGTAGCAAATACAACTTTGGTCCAAGGACACAAGACCACCTCGAAGTTCTCTCACTGCAACTTTGACTTTGACAAAAAATGTGGAAATTCTAATCTTCACATGACTTTGTACAGTGCTTTTCAATGGCACGCGTCGGAAGTGAAATACGACAAAATCAGCTGATTTGGGGAAAAGTTGCATGCCTGTAACCAGTCAAAAATACTGAATGGAATTTTATGTTGTTTTTTGGGGGGTTAACCCCACAGTGCAAAAAAAGAATCTAAAACCACTCGTCTCATTTTATTTACCTGCTGAGGAATCCTTGTCTTTCTTCAATGTTGGCACTGTGCCAGCAGAGACCTTGGGGGTGGCCCCTGAATCAGCACTATCTGTGGTCGTTGTGCTGTCTGGTGCAGAGGCGGCAGATGTCATGGGAGTTGTGCTAGTTGCGGGAGATGTGTAGCCATAGAGACTGGTCGATGGTGGGGGTGGTGGTATGCTGGCGAGGACAAAACAATCATACAATCAAATCAAACGTACCTCTGAGCAACTCTTTGCAGGTCCATCAAAAACTCAATGATGAGTAGCATTATTAATGATACACTTCTGAGTACTTGTGAAGACTTCTGAGTACTGGTGCAGACTTCTGAGTACTTGTGCAGACTTCCGAGAACTTATGAATACTTCTGAGTACTTGTAAATACTTCTGAGTCCTTGTGCAGACTTATGAGTACTCATAAATACTTATGAGATTGTGTGAAAACTTGTGAGAGCTGGTAAATCCTTGTGAAAACTGGAGTACATGTAAAAACTCAACTGGAACCCAAAATAGCTCCGCAAAGCATTACTCACCCCAGCTCACCAACGACACTCATGTACTGCTGTATCTGCACCATGGCAGCATCCAGCAATGTGTGGATGCCACGTAGGCACTCAATCCTTGCCTCTAGGTGCTGGCGCTCTGTGCCCTCCATGGCACGCAGCTCCTCCTCAGTCAGACCGGCAAAGTCTGGCGGCGGCATAGGGGGTGGGGTGGCTGTGAGGAAGCAACACATGAAAATGGACAAACCTCAATCGGAAGGCCTGGAATTTGTGGAATCAATCTCTCCTCCCCAAGGTAAAGTACACGGCCACCTGACTTGGAGAAGAAACTGTAGATAGTGTGGAGCTTTTATACCAGGGGCTAGCAACAGACGAGCTCTGCGTCAGCAACAGTTTATGCGCTATGCAGTCTTCTAGGTGACCTTTCACTGACAAGAGCATCAACCCTTATTACACCAATATTCCATCCAGGCACTTGGCTTTGCAGTGCCATGATGGATTCCGAGCTGGGCAAACCAAACACAATTGCTTCACAAGGGATTGTTCAATATACATCCCAATAAGCCTTTTGCTGATTACCTTTGACCCAGGCAACTTTGAACCTGGTACACTGAGTTCTTTAAATTCACGTGAATATAACAATTTGAATTCTCCTTACTAAAACCACTGTTGCTATACCTCGTGATTTGGGGCAAGCTTTTGCTTAGTTACATAAGAGACGCCTTGTAACAATACAGTGTTCTTAATGGATAACAAGGGCACAAAGGAACCAGTCCATTCCAGATGTGGTGGTCGCTATGCGAAAGCTTGCCCCGAATCACAACGTATAGCAACAGCGTCTTTAGTCTGAGGAATTCAAATCGTAATGTTTATGTGCAGTCAGATAACTCAGTGCTACAGATTTTATTCAAATTTAACTCACATATGGCTGGTTACGTCTCATTACAAAGAATGGAGGCCTTTCCTTAAGTGCATAATGCTGGATTTCAAGAAATCAATCATTTAAATCAATAATTTAAAAAAAAAATGCAGAGGGGTTGGAGGAGTCCTTTTTGTTTGATGCCTCCAAGGTCAGAGAATGCGTGGAATAAAGATACATTAGTAGGTATTTGTGGCTGGACCATCTCCTTCGATTTTTCCTTACTCGAAATAAAACGCGGAAAAAAATGAATAAAAAAAATGAGGGAAATACAGCTTACCAAAGGGAGGCATCATGAAGAACGGAGGTGGAGGCATCATGAACGGAAAAGGGGGTACCGATGAAGAGGGGTCCGAGCTACTTGTTGCACCGGCAGCAGCTCCGTCGGTTGAGCCAGCTGGGAACGCAACAATAAAGAAAAACCTCGTGAGAAAAACTGGGCATGGATGCATTTTATTTTGAATTTGTACTTTCATTTTCAACTGCATTCCCACAGTGGGTTGAGACAAGGCAAGTGAAACGAATCGGTGAAAAGAAACAACCCAGCGGGTGTATTCTTTATAACTGGACATGGCTCTCTTTCTCTCTCTGTCAGAGTCCAGCGGAGTTGTGAAACTGTGACAAGACAACAAGGCCCTCGGCAGCTGAGACACTCTGTCACTGGAACGCAGTGCAAGAACACTTCAATTTGGGTGAAAACATGAAACATCCTTCAAAAGCAGGGAGGGGGCCTAACATTGTCTATTCCCTCAAGTCCACATTGCAGTTGATAAACTTGACCAACCTCAACTGCCAAAATTCCACTTCAGGTTAAAACTGCAGTATGATGATGATTTCAGGGCTAAAAAAGCAACAATTTACAAGGAATCTGACATTCTTTCTGATTATAACAAATCTGCCCAAAAGGATATACTGGATGGTGTTGGACAAAATTTGGAAGTTTTTTAACGCATTTGTGAACTTGCATTGTTAGCTACATGCAAATTTAGAGCAGAATTGGTTTTGAAGCGCACCCCTGTGTCCGACGAATGTACATCGTGGTGATATGAGACATATTTTTTTACCAGCTGGTTGGGTTGTTGAGGTGCTGGAATCCCCAGTTTGTTGGCTTGCAGCGGGTGGTGTGGCAGGCACAGTGCCTCCCTGGGCCTGGGCTGGTTGCTGGCTGGCTGCAGGAGCACCTGCCGCTTGCTGCTGCTGCTGTTGTAGCTGTTGGTTGGGCAGTTGGGCCCCCGGGTGGAACTGGGGCATCCAGAAAGGATAGCCAGGAAATGGAGGCATCATACCGGGCACTGGAACAGAAATTTGCGAGTACTCCACACTTGAACAATACGGTACATAATTTTCCGATAAGCCTTCTATACAATCATTCTATTGCAATTTCGTCATTATACATATGTTTTCACTCAAATTCTATTCTCATTTCGGCTACATTCTCGCCAAAATGGGCGATTTATGTCTACTGCAACTGAATTACATCTGAGCCAAATTTTTGGCTGTGTTTTGGACAGAATTTACCAGCTGAAATTGAGGGTAGGTGATCGCTGTAGACATTTTAAGAGGAGTTTAAGGTAAAGAAGTTTGCAGTAGCACCATGCAAGAATATCTCTTTGAGTACGTCTGGTTCAGAAAGAATTACAGGGTACTCAACGTTTCAGACAAGTATGCTCTATCCGTTGTCAGGAGACTGCCAAGAGTTTTGTGGCAATGAAAATAATGATATTTAGCCACATTTAGTTGTCACGAAGAACAATGCTCTATCATCTGATCATGGATAAAAACTCTTTTTACTTGGCTAAAAGGAAGAACATTTCTGCACTATAAAAACCTCTCAATCCATGAGTGTGCAATAACTGAATTTGATTCAGGATGGGCACCTTTAAATTGTTATCCCGTGCACCAAGTAACCAACAGGCGACAAGACTCACTCTGTGGTTGCTGCTGCTGTGGTTGTTGCTGATTGACCTGGACCCGGACCGTAGCCGCCGGTGCTCGTAGCACGTCCATACGGCAGGTTGGGCAGGTCTGCTGGCGCTGGAACCAAGAGCGCAGGCAGGCCGTGTGGAAGATGTGGCCGCAGGGTAGCTTCTTGCAGCCAGTCACCATCTCCTCCCGGCAGATGATGCAGACATTGTCGGCGGAGGCCAAGTCCTCGGCTGTGGCGTCTGGATAACTGTCAAAAACACAAAATTTGGTGATAAAGGATATTTACAAAGCACACATAAACACCATTACTGGTGCTCTAGGCTCTACGTCATTATTAACCCTGCTCATCGGGCCTGTAGACATTCATAAAGACCATCTGTACTGCTTAATGCAGCCATTTCAGGCGCAAATGGCTAATCAAACCAAATAACCACCTCTGTCCTCAAAAATATTTCTACCCCTGGGAAGAGAGAGGCAAACCTGAGTAAAGTCACTTGCCCAAGGTCACAACATGGGACCGGCTACTAGATTTGAACCTGCGACGCTACGTGTATAATCCGGAGGTCCAAATCCTAACAACCAGGCCACACGTACCCTACATGGTAGGTGGAAACAGAATTTTCAATTTTAAATCTTAATTCATGTCTCCATGCTGAAAAGTAATTATTGTTTCTTCTTGCTATCGGGCTACCATACTAAATCACTCCTACAAAGTTCCTGATTCTAGAAGCTGACCAATACTGGGTTGAGGCTGCGCAATATTTGGAATGAAAAGCCAACAAGGCATGCACCACTACTTTTGCAAACCTGCCATCTGATTACTACATAACAATTGATGCGGCAGAGTCGTCCAAGGTTCTTGCACTAATGATAAAGAGGTTTGGGTGAATGAACATTTACTCACAGCGTGTTCATATTTCTGATGGCTCTCCTTGACATGATGACATCGTTCACTGCTTTTTTGAAGGATCTGTTGAGGAAGCATTATCAGAATATTTACGTAAGCATCAGGCCGAAAAAGAACTGCTTCAGTGGAAACCAAGATCAACGCAGCAGTGCCCAATTCAAATCCTATGATAAACACCTGTAGAACGAATGCCAACTTGTGGAGAAGCAAAACTCTGGTTCGCTTTTGGAAACGAATAGCAGAACCCAATATGTGCAAAGGTAAACGTAACACTTGGATTTGAATGTCCCTAAAACCGTATTGCTCTCCCATGCAAGCTTACAATAACATTAAACTTCAGAATTTTGACCTAGTAAACAGATTTCTCAATCCTCTGAAATCCTCTGGAGGTTTTGAAGGATTGAGGCTGCAGGGCAGAACTGCCTTGCTGATTGCGAAAGTTGCATAGTCTCAAGGATGTGGGTTCGACCTTGTGTTACGTTCAGCCATGCATAAATTCATGCCCACATTATATGTGAAATTCTGCATACTGCTCCAGGATGCCATTCACGCTGCCTCAATGTAATGAGAGGAAATGCTAGAGGATTTTGAAGGATTGAGGATGTATCCTATCCAAAAGGGCATCGGCAGTTAGGGTTGATAAGAGTAAGTCCCAATACATGTTTGGCAGTATTACCTCATAGCCAAGTACATCGGTCGTATAGCAAAGAGTGGGAATGTGTGGACTTTGATCATGATGGCAAGGAAAACGGTGTACAGCATCACCTTCACAAAACCTGCAGGGATAACACAAACGGGTTCATGTACATGACATAAAGCAGATTGGCAATAGAGGGCTAGGTCACATAACATGGGTAGGGTTATGAACTGAAATGTTTTTCTGTGTTGCTGCCCTGCAGATCCTTTGATCTGCCCCAGAATAACTCTCAGAATCACACTCCATGTCCTCTTGTACAGTGATTATGCTTCTGGCCAACAATGAAAATGGTATTGAGATGAATCACCAACTATACGTTTTATATTGTATTATGAAATGTATGAGTACTTGCTTCGGTTCTTCATCAGTGAGATTCAATTGGTTTATACAGCAAGTGGGTGTGTCTAAATTACCTAATGGGAAAGTCTGCATTCTGATTGGCTGACGCATTTAATGTAGTTTGGGCAAAAATGTGAAGGCCTAACAGGGACTGTTGTGGCCTATAAAAGGCAGTGCATGGAGATTAAAACTTCACTTCCAGAAGTGATCCTAAAAAGACGGAAGTGGGGACAGAACGTAAGTCTAAACAGTTTCACTGTGTGCATTTTCTTATTGTCCAGTCTGTCCGTCCAATCCACAGGTACATCCATAAAGTCCACAGGTACATCCATAAAGTCCACAGGTACATCCACAAAGTCCACAGGTACATCCACAAAGTCCACAGGTACATCCACAAAGTCCACAGGTACATCCATAAAGTCCACAGGCACATCCACAAAGTCCACAGGTACATCCACAAAGTCCACAGGTACATATAATCCACAAAATCTCCAGGTGCTTGCAATCCACAAAATCCACAGGTAATCCATGGAATCCCAGGTCCACTTATCCCCCAAATAATAGTCCTAAACTGACTGGCTCGCCACTACTGTTAAAACACTGGATGTCTAGCCGTTGTCCGGTGCTGTGGCCTTCAACTGCAGGGACCGACCATCATTGACCAAAACCGAGGGTACAGGGGTTTTAATGAAGGCTGTTACAATATGGACTCATAGCAGTGTATATGCTCCATTACTGAGGCGAGTGCAATAAAAATCCTTGCGCATAAATTATAACGTACCTTGCAAATTGCATTATACATGTAAATGCACAAGTGTTCTTCAAAATGTGAGCCTCTCTGCTTTACGTTTTCTTGTCTCTAGAGCCAAAGTCTATTTTCTTCAACCTGGTAGGTGCATGAGCATAGGGTATTAACTGATGATCCAAAGCCAACAATGAAAGCTGCAGTGTGCACCAACAGATTTTTCACCCTACGGCACACATGTCACATTATCCATGCCTGTGACAAAACACGCTTTTCATGTTTTACAGCAGGTTGGCATGGTCATGCTCTGACCATCTCTAACCAATCATTTCACTTACTCATGATGAGGTCTGTGTACAGCATGTAGACAGCTTTGCTCTCCCATGGATTCTCGCTCTGGAGATCGATGGTGTGCAGGACGTACTTGAAGCTAATGTTGATGATGATGGTAAACAGAATGGCATACTGAAATCAACACAGGGGAAAAAAATCAAGGGTAAACTGTAAAACAGGATGCTGACAAGTAAAGTGTGAACACACTAAAAACTGATTCAACCAAATTTTGTAATCATCAAGTTCAAGAACCTATGATAGTGAATCAATGGTATCCACAAGAGGACCACTTTTGTGGCTCTTTTCAACATTTTGATCTCATGAGAACAGAAAAAATTTAGTAAACACATGAAGCTTACCCGCTGAAATGTATTGCAATGAACACGGATTTGACCTTTTTTCAATACTTGGTTCACGTGTAAGTGAAGACAGATTTGCCAAGTGGCACTCCAGCTTGAAGGCAACTCCTTACAGACAAACGGCTGAAGTGACGACAACGATTCCAAGTATTTACGTATTTCCATCAGAAGACTTTCCACCCTTGATGATTTTTGAATGAAAATTCACCAGCTTTTTTTTTCAATTTTTGACTGAATGTGCACAAACACAAAGTACCTTTGCAGTTGGGGATGCATCATTGAGAGCACAGGGGTACAGGTATCGATAAACCAAAAATTGTCGGTAAGGTTTTGAATTTCCTTCAGAAGCAAAGCTCACTGAAAAAACCATGCTACAGGTACTACAGCTTCAGAACTGGGTATATCCAGGACTAGGACTTCCATCTGGGCTAATGGGCTAAATCTAAAGTACTAAAACCATGATGGTACACAAAGCATCTCTCACCTCAAATCCAAACACTAATTGCACCGATGCCCCCTTGGTAAGCGTACTGTAGTAGGCATAATTCATAAACATCATGTCCAGTGTTCCCAACACAGCTAGGAGACCTGTTCAAAAGGACAAACGGGGTAAATGTGTTTAGCTGCTCATGAACTTAAAAAGCCCAGCTGAAGCTTAATAATTGTAATTCACGTACCACTGCGTTCTTTGCATCCAATTCACAAAGTGATTAAAGCAATAACTACAAAAAGTACTGGACTTTTCTTAACCCTAACCCCACCCAAGGGTTGCTGGCCCTAACCTTCCCCATTCACACAAAGTTAAACACCCATATGGGACTTTGTGCACAGAGGCTGTTGGACTCAGTTTTTCTGAGGTATGCCAAACCCAATGCAAAAGCCAGCTGTTTTGGGCCTACCAGACCTATCCCCACAGAATTAAACACTTTACTACTGTTTGGTTGGGGAAGGTTAGGGTTAATAAAAGTGAAGCAGAAAGATCATGCTGACTCTATGAATTAAGTCATTTAAGTGAATACATTTGCAGACCTAAAAAAAAAAGACAGGTTTGGTCACACTGGTACATGTGTATTTTAACCCGAAAATTAAAATTATTCTTTAAGTGGCACAAGAGTAAAGTTTTCAATGTAATCATCTCCTTCCACTCACCTAAAACCCGAATATGAAATAACCACGAGATGACAGGACTTCTTTCCATCTGCACGAAAACATGGAATTTAAACAACTTTTAGGCAACAATGCTCCAGAAATAACACAGTCTTTCACAGTACCTGGTTTGGATTATTGTTACCAAAACTGCCAAGGCAGTTGAAGCAGGATATGTCCTGAAAACCTCTCTCAAGCCACTGCTGAGAAACACGTTGTACGTCAATTTCCTGGGTCCAACAAAAAGCATTTGTGTATACGCGTAGCAATGGGATGTACAAGTTCAACCGTCAGTTCAACAAGAGATGATAGACTTTTATTTTTCCATAAGAGTAAATCCTCTAAGTCTCCGCCCCTTTTGTTCCCATCTGGGCATAACCCAATTCAAACCTTGGCGCCAAACGGGCAGGTAGCACTTACATAGTCCACCCTGTCCTCAGCCAACCAATGGAAGCACTTCAGGAAGAGCAGGAAGGTGAACATGGCGACAAACTTGGGGCTGAAGTCGTCCCTAAAGACGGTGAATGCCAAACAGGTCTCTGTCACTGCATACCAGGAGCGCTCTATCAGATGCTGAGGGGACAGCAAATGGTCACACGTTGGCATTGCAAGAGGTTCTCAACAAATGGTCACCAAAATTTGAGTGGCTACAGGCTAAGTTACAAATGGTAAATTCTCTAAGGATTGGTGGAATGATTTCAGATGAACAATAACGCTATAAGCACATGTACTGTATACGACTCAAACAAGTGTTTTCTACCAAAGAGTTACAGGTCCCAACTTATCTGTGCATCTTTACAAATATTGGTTTTTGTCAATCATTCTTTATTTTTACCACACCCCTCAGCCATTTACAAATTTAACATTACACGTATCTTTACAATGTATTAACTAAATTAACATTATGTTAGTGACATAAGTACTTTTATTTTTTTAAAAGTTTTTTTATGTGGAAGATTTCAAAAGGATTACGCAGTTTGTCGAGTAGGAATCCCAAACACAACAAATTACATGTACGTATGTAGCTATTATTAAACATAAGAACATATGAAACAAATTCCTGCATACTCCTGCAACTTTCAGGGATTTGCTGATTTTCTTTTTAATTTGATGCTCACCACAATCGGGATCCTTCATGAAAGCTGTTTGTCCAATCTGTCAACTATAGATCAAAATATTAAGCTAAAATATGTGACCCACTATGCCCAAACCAGGCTGAGGTAGGTAACTTCATATTACCCCAAGTAGAGGAACTTCCAGTGTTCATGGAAGTTCCACAACTGTCCCTGCCTGTAAGTACCAAAGCTTACAGCAGACAGAGTTTACAATTTGGTTTACTTTGAAACGTGAAAAAAAGGGAGAGAGGAATTGTCAAGCGTCACAGTTACCGGTGCCTCCTTCAGCCTACTGTTGGAATGATGGGTTACATGAGCTCAGCACATGAAAGTGAGAACTAATGTGATACAAATCATGTGAAAGAAGGCCCTTTAGACAAATTTCACAGTGAATCAGCCGGTTACAATGTCAGGTTCTCCCCCTTTTACTCACCTCCATTTCTGCTGCTCTGAGCTGGCCAAAGAACACCTTCTTAAACAGCTTCCCCATCAGGACTACTAACACAAAGGCTTGCATGTAGATCACCTGCAAAATAAGGAAATAGGGCCGAGTCAATTCGAATAATTCATTTGAGTATTTGACCGTCATTTTGATCATCAAGATTTTGATTTGTCAAGATAACTAAACTGCTGCCAAAGTTTTGGAAGAGCCCATTGGTACATGTGGTATCTTATCGCTCAGTCTGTGTATTACATATGTCTTGACATGAAACAGCCATCGAGACGATGAGGGGTCAAATGACGTAATGCTCAACGACCTTTTTAAAGATGACGACTGAGAAAGCGAGCCCGTTAGGTTGAATAGATAAAGGCAAAAAGACTGGAAAATACCTGAATAACGTGAGTGAAATCATTCAATAAAAGGTTTTTAGAAAGCGGAAAGGTCAAGAATCATGTTCGTGTGCAAAAGAAATTGCGCCCACGATGATAAGTGGGTGCGCCGGAATGTACCATACGCCGACACGAAATTGCGTAGACGGATGTATGGCTAAGGATAAATCGGGAGTGATCCGTGCCACACTTGTGGGGCTATTAGGAGCCCTAACCTAGGCCTACTTCCGTTAAACGCTCAAGCACTGCACTATACAGTATCAGTACCTAGGTAAGGCCTACGTTTATCACACAGGTTTACTTACCGCCATACTCGGGTTTGATTTCGTCAGATACACGACTGATGGGTAAAATTGCTTCTTCTGAAAGAATGCATGACCAACTACAGACGCTGTAAGGCCAAAACTGGCCACTGTGAGTAAAAAACCTCTCATTTTAGACACAGAATTCCCCGAGACTCCTACTAGCCCAGAATTCAGAACAAAATTAAACTGTGATTGTGACCCTGCCCAACGACCTTTCACACAACTGGCCCTCATGCGTGCCCGTCAAGCTAGAAAACGTGTTCTTTTCCATGCATACGGGAAGGCTACCGATTACCAGCCTGGAATAACACATCATCAAACTAAATAGAGGGCGCTAAATATTTTAGCAGTAGAGATGTTGTGCATGCTATTAAGCGTAGTTCACGTGGCTCATCCTCATTTGTCAACAACTTGCACAAGCGATATGTCATGAATTACTGTACAAAAATTTAAGTATAAGTATTACTTTGGTATGCCCCTATAAAATGTATCGGGGTTCGCCCCATCAGAATATCAAAAATTAAACTTCCTGAAAGATTTATTTCATCCAACTTAAGGAAATGAACTCAAACATCACGGCCATTCAGTGCGACTATTAAGAAAATCTGCTCTGGAAATCTAGCGGAAAACTAAACTAGAAATTTGAACCAGATGGAAGATTTGAACGAAGAGAGGCGGAGACCACCCATGACTCCGTCTTGTCTTTTAGCTTTTCCGTTTTGGATTCTTGTAATTTTGATGTTCTGTAAAATTTACATTTAATCATTTATTTTCAATTTTTTTTATTGTATTATACACACAGAGAAACAACTTACATTTTCTCAACGTTATACCCGTACAGAAAAAAAATATTTGAAATTTAAATTAAACCCTCTAGGGGAATTGAAAAGATCTGATGTTCAATTTTTCAATCAATTATGCAAAGTTGGTTATATATAGCAAAAACGTTAATAGATTATTAAACATCTATCTTGAATAAGCTTCAATCGCATCAAATACTATGGAAAACTTCGCGAGGGACATAGGTTTGCTAGGCCGAGTGCTTGGCGCAGAGGCCACCAGCGAAAATGTTGGAAATTGGGCAGGGGGGGGGGGGGTGTTGCCCGGCCATGGAAATTCGAAAAGGTGGGGGGTGGGAGGTTGACACCATATCATACACTTTATGTAGGGGCAATGCCAAATGAATGCAGGAGATGGCATATTTATGATTTTTTTAAATTTGCCTTCCTTTTTAGTGATATTGTAAGCATTGGAGTTGTTGGAAAATCAAATAAATTCTTTACAATCCGCTTAATCATTTTGCTCATCACAAAAATTGTGGTGGGATGATTCAATAGCCCATCCACTCCCACCTCAAAAAGTGGGGGGGGGGGTTAATACCCCCGGGATTTTTGCTCATGCTTGACACATTTTCGGACGCCACCGGCTATACGGAACCTAATGATACCGGCGGCGTAGTGCACTTTTTAATTTAACATAATGTAAGACAATTTTCTACATTTTTTAACCAGTCTTACTAGTTCTCGGACGGTGATTTGCTATATTTTGCCCAAAAATCGAAAATGTGTCGTACTAACACAAAGACTAACTGCGACTATAACAGCGTCATCGGGGGTATATACTGTCACTTTTCGCCGTGAGCCAGATTTTTTCCATAAAAAGCAAAACCTCATTATAAATGATTGAATTTCTAGAACTTTCCAAAGGGAAACCCACTCTTTTCGTGAATTTTTTTCAGTGTAAACTTGGACGGTTGAAGTTTAGCCGAGTATCTGAGAACGGCTTCATTATGGTTCCAATCAGGGTGAGGCTAAAAGCCAGGCACTCCGTGCATGACGTCACTACGCGTGTGACTCCGTTCAACTTAACTGCCCATGTACGAATACCCAATTGTAACTCATCGTGCACGCGTGACCTAGTCGTGAGCGTGTTGTTCCTTCCTCCATGTTTAATTACAGTGTGGTCGGTCCACCATATCTGTGTTAAGTAAATGGGTTTTCATGCAGTGACGTTTTGCGTAGTGACGTCATGCACGGAGTGCCTGGCTCACCCTCTTCCAATCATTGAATGGAGATGGTCCAATGTTCGGGATTAAGTGCGCCCTCTAAAGTTTGCCATTTCACGGGTTCTCCTCGCACCTTTCTGAATCCAAATGCGCTGCGGGCGCGCACCAGCTATCCAGCAGACGATTTGAAGTTTAGAACGCGCGAAAGTTCAAAAGTTGAGTTGAAAATATTCGCCGTCGCATAAATACGTGATATAAGCATACATGACATATAGCCTACATGACATAGACCCCAGTGCAGCAGTCACGCACAGTCGTAGGCCTAGGCCTAAATGTTCAAGTGAGTGAAGGAGCCTAGCTTCCAGAAACAGTCCTACCAAGTAGCCTACCATTATTGTTTACCTGTGTCAGCGGGAAGACATTATTGTCGAAGGAAGGTTTCCAGCTAATCCGTACGGTGGAGTCCTGAACTTGGACTAGGCCTAGATTGGATGTCTGACTCAAGGTTAGGCCTAGCTAAGGCTAAGCCTGTGTGAGTGTGACCGCAGTTAGCGATTAGAAGTTCTTGTAGTTGTAGAAACCCCTGGTTATTAATCAATAGAACTGCAGATAGTAGGCCTAAGGTTTCCCATTCTCAATTTATTATTTGAAATTAGGCCTAGGCCTACTAATCCTAGGCTTCCATGCTGGTAATACTATTACTAGTAGTATGGGATTCATTTTGTGACTAGCCTAACGTTTATCACGTACCTGGACCTGGTTAGCAGGTTAGGGCAGTCTAAGCTTAGAAGCTGATAAGAGGTAGGATCCTAGCCTAGGACCTTTCTATGTTAGGTCTGTCACATTGCGTGCTTAGGGCGGCCTTAGCCTTGGTTGAAGTGAACATGTTTTGGCTCATGCATTTATTTAGGGCCTTCTTCTGGGCCCTATCAACTTAAACTTCAGAGTTCAGTTAGGCTACTACAAGCCTACTTTTAAAAGTGTCTATAGGGCCTATATCCTAGGCCTACAGTCTAGTGTTAGGCCTAGGCTTAAGTTACTCAAAGCCCTAACCTAGAGGCCTGCATAGATTGCACTACACTCACACTCCAGAGGCTTCTCATGGGCCCAAGGCAAGGAGCTCACCACAAGCACTGCATTGGCCTATGCATGCCCATCAATGAATTACAGCTGGTGGGCCTTCTTCTGACACTTGCACTGGACCAGCAGTGCGTGTAGGTCCCAGTACTGAACTTTTTTTACAATGTAAAAAAATCTTTAAAAATGATGCACTAAATCTACCAGATCTGCATATTAATTGCCATTTACGAGTTTGGCAAAATAGGTTTAACTTATTATCCATATGTACAGAATGCATTCACAGGCAAATGGACATTTCTTTTTATTAAAGGTCTTGGACGAGATGTGAAATTTTTCAGCAAGGCTATGGGCAAGGGCTCCCTGCAAAAAGACTTTGAATTTCCATCTGTCATCTTGAGCTGTTTTCAGTGCAGTAGTGTTGCTACCCCGGTTCTGACTGACAAGCTTCAAGTCCGAGGTGAAGGCATGAGAGTGGACGTCATGAAGAATGTGCCAGGTGTGACTGTTGTCCAACCCATCAAGCGTAGGATAGGAGCTGAGACAGCTGCACCCAGGGGACCCTGTCGGGACATCACTAATGTCACAGCATCATTGTGCAGCCCACCAAAGCGGGTCAAGAATGCACCCATGACAGTGACAAGCAAGGAAATGGCAGCATTTTTTAAAATCTTTGGTAAGGGATCAACTCAACATTAATGTCACAACATCACTGATTGATAAAAAACTCTGGTCGGGGCAGATAGCTGCCACACCAACACAAATTGGTTCTGGATACAGTTTTGTATACTGACATTCGAGCTGATGGTTTTGAATTTGGAAAAACTGTTATTCAACGGAATAATGGAGAATACTAGTAAATTGGTCTTGTGTCATTCACCCCACCCCCCCAAAAAAAACCAACACAACAGAAACAAAACTTACACACAAAGAAATATTTTGGCCATATAGGCTTGTTATCTGCAGTAAAAAAAATAATTCTAGGAGTTATTCCAAAATAATTATAGATTTTCAAATATACACCCTACAGGAACACTAAAGGGACAGTTTTCCTGCCATGTTTTACAGAGAATCTTTAAGAGGATTTTATTGCATTTTCTGCAGTTTTTGTATGAGAAAATTATAAAGGACTGTTAGCAAGAACTGTGATTTTCTTCATCTTTTGGGATCTCACAATGTTTTATTGTAGTTTTTTGTTTCTATTGAAAACATTTAAAGGATGTTACAATATATCTTTACCTTTTATTTAAACTGTGCTTATGTTCTGCCAAGATAAATTGCCAACAACGCAAAACATAAAGTTAAAATAATTCAGAATAGAACCCTTGCTATTTTATGGAGTATTTTTATATTTACAGATGACAGTCTGATTCGAGATTTCTTGTGGATGGACAGCTGTGCTAAAGTAGCTGACAAGGTAATACCTTTGGAAAATGTTTTACATTTCTTAGCACCATCAGTGTTTTACATTTAAATTAATTAATTCAGTTTCAAAGTCATACATGCTACTGTGTATTTCAAAAGTTCTATTGTTTTTCCAGAATGATTTCATTTGAGTTTGTAGATATGAATTGGAATGAGTGTTACTATCAGTCAGTATGGACAGAGCTTTCCCTCAAGAGTGAAAAATCCTAATGGTTCTCAATTCACACCATTCCATGCACTCCTCATTTTAATCAAGAGCTCTTGTGAATTCTTGTTGCCAGTATCTCATTGCAATGGTCTTTGCATACTTCAAGAGAGCCAACTATACAACCAACCAGTACACAAGAATGAACTTCTTTGTTGCTCTGTAAGTTTTATAATAAAAATTAAGTGGTTTTTAAACTCACTCACGCGACAAGTTTCTGAACAAGTCCTCAATTAGGAAGATGTTTAATAAAATACAGTTAATTGTCACCAGAGTGCATGTATTTCCACTGTACGTTTACATTTTTAGAATAAGGTATTTCATAAAGGTATGGTGATTTTTGGTGAACTATCAAATATGCAGGATTGTAAATAATATTCCTCTGTCCAAAATCACTCCGAGATGGACAGTATTCCGTGAAGACAGAGTTTTGATCATTTTCTTCGTGTATAACATCAACTATCTTTCATTGTTTGAAGGTATCTTGCAAATGACATGGAAGAGGATGAAGAGGAATGCAAATATGAAATCTTCCCCTGGGCGCTAGGCCTGACCTGGAGAGACAAGTACCCAAGCTTCCTGAGGAAGCGAGACAAACTGTTAAAGACCATCGAGTACAGAGCAGCAGTGAGCCGCAAATGCTGTGAAGAGGTCTGTACATCCATTGAACTTTTGTATATTCCCAAGGCAAAATGAATTAATCATCGGCAAAATAAAACTGACCTATGCTGGTGATCACAGCAGTGGAGAATGTGCATTGTGAAAGTCATGTAATTCTAATGAAATAAAATACTATCACAGTTCAGGGAGTCTTTCCCCAGGTTTGTTCGAAATGCCCATGGAATTTGAGAAAACAAGCTCAGTTTTTGGAAATTAGTTGTTCGCTCTCCACCAAATGGGTACCTGTGAGGGCAGACACAGTTATGTTTAGCTCGTTTGTTTGTTCCGAAATGGAAGCATCAGTCTAGTATACTCCCCAGGGAGCTGAGAGGGAATGTTCAGATGATGTGATCTCAGTGTGCAGGGATAATGATAATAAGCACATAATAGTAAGCGAGATATTCTGTAATATTTACAAATAGGTCATTTGGGAGACATTTTGTGGTAAATTTTTCAGCATTAGGGAGGCATTGGCTTTTAGGGAGACATTTCAGTGTCTCCCTATTTTCAAACTACCACAAGGAGGCCGAATTTTAATGTCCATATTTTGAGAGATGATAGATTAGGGTCTAAAATGAAAACATACAAAGTTTCGTTCAGATCAGATTAGGGAATATTGTATTATGGGACAGTAAAGTTGAAAAAATTTTGTGCACGCTCCTATGGGAATGTCTCCCTAATACCCATTAGCGGTAATTATATTACATGCTTTACAAGAACTGATGACGATTATTATGAAATCAAGGTGAGCCTAAAAACTGTATTTAAATGTTTGCATTTGCTTAACTTGAACTACTCTGGATGTGCATAAAGAACAAACATTCGAGTTGAGAAAATTTGGAATTGAAGTCAAAGTTTGTGTTTGAGTAAACTGTTGTGATCTGTAATTTTCAGCTGATGGCCATATCCCCAGAGCACTCCATCTGGATGAGGGAGCGTCAACTCCACCATTCCGGTGCCATCAGGCATTATGAGAACTACCTCGGTAGCGATGACAGCAATGAGAACTACCCCCGTGGACCTGGGATGTCCCCCGTCCACTGTGAGCTGTGTGCCGAGAGCGGCAGCTTCGCCTACTGTTCCCCTGGCTCACAGTTCACCACCAGCCCAAGCTGCCACCTGTACCTGGCGTCTTGCACTGACACCTCCACTGATAGCCTGGGGGAGGAAACCCCACCCAAACCCTACTCACCCAGCATGTTTGACATGCACGGTAGGTTTCAGCTGCTCACCACATTCGACATTATTTTTTCTTTTAAACTGCACCTTTAATCAAACAAATAATTACCCATGAATTCACCAGAAAATTGACAAAAACAAAAGCTTCTTATGCATATACAAATACAAGGTACTATGCACGTGTAGCCTTCTGGCATCCATTTTCCAGTGCATTTTATTCATTAACAAAATACTAACATAAATGTGCAATAATTTCTGATGACTATTCAAGGTAACATGAATTTTCATATAGAGTGTTGGAATAATAATTTTCATGTCATTGAATTTAAATATTATACATTGCTTTATTTTCATAAAATCTTCAAATCCAAGAGCTAGAGTTCTCAACACTTGACAACTCATGGTGTCCATTTGTCATTATTCGTTTAAAAAGTCTTTGGAAAATGTTTCAAAGTGGTTTTACTATTTACTTAATGCAATGTCACTCAGATCGACTGATTTACCTTTTCCATGGAATTTTGCCCTTTTTCTAGGATTAAAGAGTACTCTTCAGACCGAGCCCAATGAAGCGGATTCCTACTTTTGGGCAAGCTGCCACGAGTAAAGTGGATCCAAAACAAAGCTTCACCACAACATGATTATGCAGTAATGTAGATTGCTTTCGCACGTTTTGGCAGTTTCTGGAGTTAACCAGTCTTGAGAGAAAGAGAAAAGTTTCCTTTTTCAATTGACAGGGCATCTTGTTTTAAAAATGCTCCGGAAAGGTAACTTTCCAAATTGTATTGAAAACTTTATTTATAGTACAAATTATTTCCGGCAACATAGTCAAGTACACAAGTTAGAAAAAATGAATTTCCAGTTTTACAATAAAACGAAAGCCCAAAACTGAAGTAGTAACTCTTCAAATACAAAATGTATATTTACTATTTACTTCAAGGTTAACTGTATTCAGCTATGTACATTCGTATTTATTAATTCTATTTAAAGTCTAATATTTAAAATGCTAAGATGCATTACAGTTGAAGATAACTTATTGTTGCTCTGTCCTTGGATTTCAATTTGCATTGTCGTTTTGAAGAAAAAGGTTGATATTTAAAATTTTTGTACAATATTTATATTCTGTTAATATTGGTTTTGAAATTAGGTGCGTTTGATTCTGGTTTTTTAAGTTATAATCGTTTCAACTTTTAATTTCAGGAGAAAAATCGATTTTTTTTTCTGATTGTCATGAGAGCCAAAAACATGTTTTTACTGAATAACATCTTCAGAGAAGTCATTGTGTAATGTGAATTAAAAGGTCTATTGTTAATTCTTTTAAGGGGTTTTGAAATTCAGACCAGCAATAAAATCCTAAAGTAACGAAAGAAATTTGTTTGATATGTCATCTCTAGGCGCAAGATATTATGTATACAAGTGCTCCTTTTATACTAAATTATCTCTAAATATGACATTTTCGATATTGTGCCAAAAATGGTTTGACACGTAGTTCACATGAATCAAAGAGTTTAACCAGTCTGACCAGGATCATTTACTGACTGTAAAGTGCATTACATTTTTCTTGCCTTTTTATGTTGAGTAAAGTTGACACCAGTGGTGCAAATTTGTGCCGCAAATGGGGGGTGGGGTTGACTTGGCTGGCCATGGAAATTTGAAAAACAGGGACAGGGGTTGGTGACACCATACGAGACTATATGGGGACGATGTTCATATTACAGATGTACATGTACATTAGCCGTGTGCCCGGGAAAAGGTCGTCAGCGCACTTTCGCCCTTTTGCCCGGAAGCATGATCACAGTACGAAAAATGTTCCCGGTAAAAGGGCGCAAGAAGCACACTCTATTTAGTAAAAACGGGTAAAATTTACTACAAAATCAACACAGGCTGTGCCAAAGGCAACCTTTGAACAACTTATCAGACGACTTGGGAAATGTTTTTGGAACTATTTGCAAAGAAATGTTCATATTTCATTAAAATAAAACAGTTGCATTCGCATTTCCTTTTGCCTGGGGAAACTTTTTTTGCAGCGATTATGCTTCCCGGCAACAGATCGTAAGCGCTTACGACCTTCTTCCGGGAACTTCTGTAATGTGTTACACTCATGCAGAATTTTACATCAGAGCAAGTTTTTTATTCTCCTCTCTGAGTGATCATAAATTCTGGTTGTTGGGAAGTCCAAAAATTTAGCTTCAAAATCTCCGGCAATTCTTTCTCACCACGAAAAAGTGGGGGATTCAATAGCCCGTCCCTCCCCCCCCCCCAGCGTAGGAGGGGGAGATATGTTTACTCCCAGCCCTCACGTTTTACGCTCATGGTTGGCGCTGATGGAGTCTATAACCTCCACTTAGAACACCATGTTTTAGGCACAGCGAAACGCCCGCAATTTTGTGCACTAGAAGTCAGTGGGCAATTCCTGTTACGTAAGTTTAGATATTTTTAACTTGAAGAATGCAGTACTTAAATGTATCGCATTAAAAAGTCCCCAGGGATACGCCACTGAAACTAACACGTAATTGAGGTGAAAGATATGTGCGTTGGCACAGTGATTCGATTTCGCTGTAGCATGGCTACCCACAATGGCTGCCTGCTGACTTCAAAGTAATTACTCTCAGAACAAGTAGATACGGAACTTAAGAAGTGATTTAAACAAATCCTAACATTCCATGGCTTAACAATTAACAGTAACCTGTGATGGCCTCAAAATAAAAAGCCACGAGATAACCCCGACCACAAATGGCCAATCCAGTAGTTTACGCGTGAAGCAATTTTTGTTGTGACCCGGGTTATGACTTCCCTATTATACACGGAATAAATACGAACCCCTCCTCTAAAAATCCTACAGCACGAGGTGGAGATCTGGGACTTTTTTTCAGTGAGGTCACATCGAAAAACGAAAGTATTTAGAGCTGGCGTTCTCACCCAAAGCTATTTTCTCTTTTGTCAAACTACAGTGGGAGAGATGTGGCCTGCTCCGAGGCCCAACGCAAATTAAAGCCGAGGTTAAGCATGCTGGGAAGACATGCATCAAGAGATTGATTGTTAGTATTGTGTTCATTTCATCTGGGATCTATGATGCGTCTAATTCCTTTATTAACCAAGACTTCCCCTATGATGCAAGTCATGGGGCGGAGATAACCCCGCCTTTGTATTGGCCATTGTTTGATCGGAATCTCAGGAATTCTTTACTGACTTCTAGGGAGGGATAGGATTGGACATGGGGGGGTACCCATCGGCCCCACATCGTGCACGGTATCGGACTTCCCTCAGCGCTGCGCTAATGCCCCAGAAGAGCTGTATTTCGCCGTGTCAACTTGTACGTCGCGTCGCCCAGCGCCAGGGCGCTTGGGAGCGAAGGTGGTGTTTGGCTACATTGTGAACAACAGTATCATTGATCACGTGTCTTTGGGTGAAATGTTCAAATCGCTGGTTGTCTTGGTCACTTTTTGATGAGCGGATAAAGTGTAGTGAGAAGGTTTTCGGCAATGAGGAAGACAAAGAAAAAAAATCGAATTGATAACTGCCGCTTGTATATAGAGCGAGCTCGCGCGCCTTGCAGAAATTTACCCACAATGCTCTACGCGTCGTTAGCTGTGACCCCGCGAGACGTATTTCCTTCCCTAAAATCTGTGCAAGACAGCCTTGCCCAGCACCCAGTTAGGGCGACAAGCGATATAAGGGTGCACCACTAAAAATAAATTCCCGTAGACAGCAGTGATAATTCCCCATACTTCACAAATATTTTAAAAACACTACTCTCACAGGTGTTCAGTCTGCACAGAAAAATGATGTTCCACATGTCTTCTTTCATTTTCCTTTCAATTTTCGGGGGGTTGGCTAATGAATTTTTGAGAAATTTTCACCAGAAGCAGACCACCCCTAAAATGCAGAAAATGTCCCTGTCCAGAAAAGTAGCCATTTTGAAAAACCTATGGTGTTATTATGGTCAATTAGTGCCACTTTTAAACCCGATTGCAACCAAATTGCTCGGAATTGGAAGCCCTGAGTCCGGCCCAGAGGTCCAGTCTCATATTTCTTCAATTCGTCAGTTCCATGGCTCTCAGGACCCACTAATATAGAATATTTTGAGTGTAGAACTTTAATTAATGAGCTCGGCGGACATATTTCTGGCCTAAATACGAGGGTGCACCCATAAGGAGGGGGGGGCGGACTTGTCCCGATTGACGCCCATGCTATAGGCCAAACTTGTGAACAAAAGCGGGTCCGCGTTTTGATCTCGTTCCACCTAGACTAGATCATGGAGGTAGATAATGGAGCAATTAAAATAGCCCTATCTCGGTTTGTGACATGACACGCAGTGAAATGGCAACCACATTATGGTCCAATGGTCAATCGGTCACAGGTCACCACTAATCCAGGCGTACAGGGTACATGATAGAAGGAGCACAGAGACAGCTAGCTCTGAAGGTTCTGTTAATGGGAATTTTAATCTTCGCACGACCGTAAGGACATCCTCAGGGTATCGATTGCCGAGTCCAGTGGAAAGCAGCAAACAAGATGCACACTGTGTATATAGTGTTCTGCAAACAAGTACATGCGTAGGTCTACACCTAATTCCGCGAATTTCCAGTGCAAGTCAGGTTTGACAGTTGGCTAAGCTTGAAGGTGTGACTGTAAGCATCAGTCTGAAAGGTCAGTAGGCCTAGGGGCTGGGCGTATAGTAAACGTTATCTTACCCTGTGGTTTGACATACAATGTTATACCTTAGAGGTGGGAACGATCTGTTGTCCCGTTATGTTTGCGTGTGCAACCACGCGTGCATAAAAAATGTACCAGAAGTGTTGGTGCATGATGATGGTAACCACTTCGGGATCTTGACAGTCGAGTCTAGCGCACCATGGAGGTTGGTACCCCCTCGTCTCCCCGTTCAAAATTTGTATATTAGTAGACACATGGGACTGAGCTCGATTCTGTTGAAACTGTGACACTAGGGGTACAGTATATGGTGCCCCCTGATGATAACGTTTGAAGTACCCCCCACAGCTTTACACCTGTACCCTTGAGCCACTGCAGCGAAGAACAGTCATTGTTCAAATTTCAGTAAAGAATTTTACGACGCCACCAAATATTCCACGCAATTGCCTGTTGGCCATCTAAAGCAATTGAAAGTCCTAAAAAGTCAAAATAGTAGCGAATTATGAAGGTATTTTGAGACCAGAACGAATTCCATAATTATACGGATGCCACTTTTACCCCGTGTGCACAAACCCTGTAAGTACATGTAGACAGAACAGAAGCGAATGATCAAACTTGAAATTGTCAGTGTGTATAGGCTCTGAGCCTGGGCGGCGCTGTCCATAAAAAATGATGCCCCCCACGAAGGGGGTTGGCTGACACTACGCCATGTGTGCGGGGTCCAAGCCAGTGCCTGCGTAACGACAGAACGAAAATGTGATTATTAAATTAAAGAATAAATTACTACAACATTATAACGTGCTTTCCTATGGTTAATACATGAAGCGCCCTCCGGATCATGACATCACAGTGAAGGTAATCTGAAAAGTCAGAAATATGGAAAGCACGGGCGCGTATAGGGGATAGAACCACGACGCATTTTTGCTATGCGTACGGGGAGAGGTATGTCGGCATTTCTCCCGCATGCGGGGTCGTGGCTGGCTTCCATCGTTACGAGTGCTGTCAAGTGCTTTTCAGTGAGTACATTTAGTAGAGTGTTTCGTAAACATGCCTTGAGTTTAATACGCGCAATACAGCGATTAGGCCTATACTCAAAGTTTGTGAGTTTCATAAGAAAAGATTAAAACAGAAAATACGTATTTGTACATCTTTCAACAAACAAGTCTGTCTGATTTTGATGCTACAACTTAAGTCAGTTTCGTAGCTAAGAAAATGTGTTGATGTGTTTACAGAGATCTCGTTTTTAGTTCGTATAGCGAGCAAAGCAAACTGAGTTTCCTTTTTCATGTTTTACAGTTGACGCCACATGAAGTTGCCCTGTTCCGTGATCCATCGAGATGGCGAGATATCTTTATTCCTTGTCTGCTGGTATTTTGCGAAGGGTGCGCGAATTACCCTTTAACCCTGAGAGTACAACCCGTTGTCTGTCATTTACTGCAGGTATGTGGGCCAAAGGCAAAAACGTATTCTATGTTTGTTAGTTATCGTCGCTATTATTCCGAGGTCTACTTTGAGAACAAGGTTGTGTAACTTTTGAATTAAGAAAAAAACCTTTGCCGAACCTTTGACTTGGCGATAGTTTTTTGGGGTGTTCGTTCTCTTCAGTTGGTACACCCCACACTCCTTATATCGAGAAATTTACAGCAATGCACTGTTTCCCCCATTTCATAAAAATTCCTGAAATTAATTTATTCAGTGCAATGCAGTGATCTGGGAGTGCACATGCCTGGCTTTATTTGTGAGTATTTATAAGTAGGCTATGTTTATAGATCTGGACCATTTACACTTTGATGCTTTGTTTTCAGTTCCGATTGTTTATTCGCATAAAATGCACTATAAAATAAGCAAAAATCATATGCAAATAAAAATTAAACGGAAACATAAATACACCAAAAAATACTCATTTATATGTGCATTTTGTTACATGACATTCCGTCAAATTATTTATAATTTATTTAAAAGCGACATTTATTTTTTTACTTTTATTTTTACAAATATATACTTCATAGGTGAGTAGGAAAGTAATACTTATTTATCAAATATTCGCACCGAAACCCTCAGAAAAACAACAAAATAAAAGCAACGATGTCGATACAGTAAGTAAAGCTTTTGATATTTTTTTTAACTTTCCAAACATCATGGTGAATGAGCCCGAAGCCGAATTCACTTTTGAAATTGCGCTGGACACACCGCTGCCGGGTTAGTGACCCAGGGAAATGTAGTTTTATATGAAGGGATTAGTCCTTGCATTTGGTGATGTTCGAACGGGTTTGACGAAAATCAATATGAATTTTTCCGACTGAAAAAAGTATAGGAAAACAATCACTGCACTCAATTCTTTTACAGTCTATTTAATTTCGTTATTGGGTCGTCATTTGTTTTTCTTCAGATAAGTCGAAGGAACCCAGAGCCATGGAGAATATCCTCCCTCACATCGTAGAATACGACGGACCATTGATGACAACCGCAGTACCAGGACCAAAGTCTCGAGTAAGCATGATTTCAGAAGGCTCTATGCGGCAAATGTTGACCGGCTCCATGATTTGATCCCAATGAAAGAGGGCAGTGAAACTCAGCAATAATGTACGGGGCATTTCAGCTGGGTTTAGCGCGGTTTGGCACTGATCTCGCTCCTATATGGACTCATTTATTAAACACTATCGGTTTAGACAAAAAAGAGAACGATAATTAATTCAACAGTGACCTTTTGTACTTCGAAGCGAGGATCATTTGTACTGTAAACCGATTTGCATTTTTATGTTCTGTTCTACTTTTTCCGTCCGTCGGTATCTTTTTCCGGAAAATACCTTCGAAGAGCTACAAACTCCTTACACAATCTAACTTATTAATCTCATTGCTTTTGTAGGAGTTGCTAAAGTCGCTTGATGATGTCACAAAGGTGAGTGATCAATTAAAACTCGGTTATTAAGCCATTAAAACGCCCTCTGACCCCGGCAAGGTGTCGAAGATCCTTCAACAGGCTTCATAAGTCATGTCCGCTATCCTACGTAACCTATTATACTGGGCATTACATGCAAAAACTTTTCCTGCACTTCATACCGTGCTTGTATAAAACACAGACCTTTCCAGCTTTCAGTAACTGTACTCCCAACAAATTCCGACGAGTAATGATCGCATGAATTACGGCATGACTTGTATGCAATAATGGAAAGTATAAGAGTTTGTGGGGAATGTGCGAATCTTATATAAAGCTTTAAAGCATGATAGTCTGTTCGGAACGAGTAAAGAATCAAAATTATATAATAGAAATGCTGCTCACCGTTGAAATACGACGCGATTACTTGATCGTCATTACTGGATTTGTTAGTTTTGGAATGCGTTGTTGTTTTGCGAATAACCCAAATATAGATGAAAATGGCAATAAACATCAATATTTTCACTCCCAAAGTTAGATACGGCGATGAAAACACAGAAATCAATAAGCAACTTCTCTCTAACGCTTCCGTATCAACAAGAAACTTTTACGCATTGAATTAGCCTGTACCCACCATGACTTCTCGACCATTTATCTCAGAACGTGGAAACTGTCCAGTATTTCGTGGACTTTGAGCAGAGCCTGGGTAACTACATCGTCGACGCGGACGGTAATCGCCTCTTGGATGCATTCATGCACATCTCCTCCATACCAATCGGTAACTCTAATCGTTAAGACACATTTCAGCTATAGCATCAACTCGGGTTCAAAGACAAGATCGTTTACGAGAAATTTCGGTAGTGACGAGTGGTTTGCAATAGGTTTTCAGACCTGAGATTTATTTCTATCCCTTGTAAAAGATTAGAAGACTTAACCTATGGAAAACTTAATGATGAACTTCTGTCACCCATGGAGTGATCAAAACCGTCGATCAAGCATGATCGAAACTGCTTTCAACGCAAATACATTCCCCTTCACTCAAAGCGAAACTATTGGATCACACGGAGCACACAAACTTGCCTACGACGGTTACACCGATCCATTTATGTTTTTTTGCACGAGTCTGAAACTTGTATTTTGTGGGTTCAATGCGCAGGCTGCGTCCTTAAACGTGATGCTTCCCGATGGCAAGGAGAACGTTCAAAGGAAATACATGCTAATGTCTTCAGCTCAAGTACAAGCCACGAAAAGGAGGCATAGGCACGGTGTCTTTTAATCAATGCTACGAGGAAAATTACTCTCTACTCCTCCTGAACTCGAACCGACCAAACTCTTAGCTGGAGATTATCATGAAAATGTTACACAGAACGTCTTTAAAGGATTGATCGTGAGTTTTCATTTTGTTTCACTGTTTGATATGAATATACAGGTTACAACCATCCTGCTGTGCTAGATGTAGTCAAAAACCCAGCTAACCTGGTGAGTTCATATCTGATACAAGGTAGCCGAGGTATGATTTGGCGGTCGGCATTTGTCCGTTAATGCAAACGATGATGATCTTTCCAAGGTCGGCATGACTTAGGTCATAACCAAAATCAAAATTATACGGACCACGTGTATAATTTCAGCTAATTGAAAATTGAGGCATGCATTAAGGGCCGCACTTTCCAATACCAAATTAACACTGTCGCATTATTTTTGTAATTGACAATTGTGGGAGCCGCTCCATCCTCCGAGATTGATCCTGCAATTGCCAGTTCTATGCACGGTATCTATACGTTTATCACGTACATAATGCCAATTGGCATTAATCAAACTTGTTTTAGCCTTTATATAAAAAAAAAACCTTCAACTGGAACAGAAGATAAATGATAAAGAATAGCGGCCCTTTCTTTTGTAGTGCCTACTCTTAAGTTCAGGGCCAACAAACCCATTAAGGTCGCGGAACTACATTGTCAGAAAAGACGCATTCTGTCTGTCTCCACGACGGTATATCGAGTCTGTTTTCCCCAATTCAATTTGACACGTGGGCAGCTGGCATAAAGCAGTTGCATCTCGGCGAGCCATTAGGTAACTCCGGACGCGGCCCACGTCAGTCGTAAACGGCCCTACTTTTACCGATGCCAGGTTTGCATTTTGTGCTCTTTCCCGTTTTTAATCATTCAGTAATGTAGGCCTAACCATTCCATTTTTCTCCAGAGCGTTTTCGCCAATCGGCCTGCATTAGGGTTCAAGCCGTCAAAGGAATATCCAGCTCAACTCACAAACGCGCTTGTTTCAGTAAGTATATCAGTGCTGCATTCCCAAAGCCTATAGCGAAGTGGGAGTAAAGAAAAAAACTGACCCGTCGGATATACAAGTTTTACAATTTTGTACAGCACTCATCAGTCCGTAAAAGAAAATGTATGTAGCAAGAGACTGCGGTCTCGCGATTTCAGCTTTCATCCTTACAAAGCATTATTGAATTGAAGTTACTTTCCCGAACAATGCCCTAGACTGAGATTTTCCTATGGTGTACACGTTAACAACTTTCTGGCACTGTGCTTCAAAATGTGTAAGGTTGTTGCTGGGCCAACTATACATCATCTTAGGAGAACTCAACTAATATGACAAATCAGTGAAGAAAATTGAAGAGGTAACTGCCCGTCCCATAAAATAGTGTTCAGTGCTCTGTTCATATAGAGTTATCCAGCCACTCACAATGCCGTACCTTTAAATTCCATTATCAAGTTGCAGCTGCATCTTTAATCAAATTAAATTTTTTATTTGACACCGAGCAGTCTGACCTGGATTTTAATCGACATCTAAGGACAGTCTTCTTATTAGTCACGATCTCTGTTTCCCCTCGCAACGAATTCTGAACAGGTTGCGCCAAGAGGCTTGAAGAATGTGCAAACTATGATGTGTGGCGCCTGCTCTGTGGAACATGCCCTCAAACAGACCTACATGTGGTACAGGGTTAGTATATCGCCGGCAGACTTTCATCCACTACTAAATCTTTCAATGATACACAATTACAGTGCCCATGGAGTATTCCAATATAGTAAAAAGAAATCTGTAACCGATTGACATCTTGATGACATGTATTTTATGTTTGTAGCGTTTTTGTATGTAGTAGGCCTACTTGAGTGATTCTCAAACCTGACTACAAAACTCTTCATTTGCTGTCGTTTGCATTGAAACCTTTGAATAAGCTTGTTCAGGTGCATACACACCCTGTCAACATCAGACAGCGAATTAGACTAATCAGAATTAAAATACTGGGATGTTTAACCGAACATGCAAGGCCGTACCCCTGTTCTACGTATTCCAGTTTGTATATGAAACGCTCCTCTGGTTAACAAGCAGCGACTGCTGCAAAGTCCCCTGCTCAAGAACAGCAGTGTCACGACCCCAGTCAAGCTCCATCTGAATAACATTCAGAGGATAGGTTCACAATTTGAAAGAATAAAAAAATACTGCATGGTGCACTGTTACAGGTTATCGAAGACCACTCACTGCAACTTTGAACTTTGTAGTGTTTGTATTGAACAGACGTTTCACAATTGTTTTCACTAACAACTCAGCAATGTGTGGCAGATAATAAAAGGTAGTCTGGCTCTTTGACACACTCTTACAAAATGAACCCTTGTTCATTTGACTTTCAGGCCCTCCAGACAGTTTTTCTGACCTACACAGATAATTAGGAATCAAAAAAAGTAACTACTGAATACAGTTGAATGTCCTTCGCGTACATGTTTGATGTTTGAAATACCACTGGCCTGTACAAAATCTTTGTGGAACTGGATCTGTGTTGATTTTTTAGGCAAAGGAGAGAGGTGGGCCCCCAACACAAGAGGACCTCGAGACATGTCTCTTGAACAAGGTTAGTTCAAACGCAGGTAGGGTGAATGAAATCACATGAAGGAGTATACCAGTCTAGAACATGGTACCTTAACTGAGGCATATAATAGCATTGTCACCAATACCGCATTTATCTTGTGTTCAATATTTATAGATTTGTTTTCTGAAAACAGCTTGGCTCATCCTCGTGCAATACACTGGTCTTGTTAGACCCCAATGACAAGACCACCGGACTTGTGTTCTAATTATGTTTTTCAAACATTCAGCTTTAAAAACTAACTACATGTACCACCATAAAGCTGGAGGTTTTTGTTATCTTGAATAGGAAAGCTGGTGCTTGTCATTTGAGAAGAAAACAGAATTAAAAATGACAGAGCTAGCTGTCTTATACACTATGATTTCTCAACTTGAAGCTTTCCGATGGACGCATACCCCATCTGTCCACAATAAGTTAAATGTAAAGAGGTCAGAGTGTAAAGTGTAATTTGTATAAAAATGTTAATTCATCTGTAAGAGTTTCTGGGTAGGGTAAAGTTTTCTTTGCATCATGGTCTGACTACCTGTGTACATTTTCTTTATACTCAATGGTCATTTTTATACAGGGAATTTATTGTATGTGAACAGATTTCCTTACCTCAAAAGTTCCAATCTTTAAGCGTACTGTTTATATGACTTACAGCAACCAGGAAATCCTAAATACAGTGTGCTGTCTTTTGATGGGTCTTTCCATGGAAGAACAGTAGGTGAGTAAGAAAACATGAAGTGGTTTCCATACATTTGGCTAAAATATACACTCTCCAATTGGGGAACCAGTGAGATATGAGGAAAGTTTGCCAATGATTATTCGAATTGCTGACATGGGATTTTACACTTTAAATCGATCGCAGCCCAGTATTCTGTCTGAAAAATAAGATTCCTACAAGTGGTTATTTGATACAAGCCTTTGAACTTCGCAATATTATGGGTAAACCCCATTCTTGTGTACAATAGTTCTGACCCAGTAAAAAGTCCAGAACGAAATGGATGGAATCCTTCAAGTGTGATTTTTCTTAGGGGATTTGGTATTGTGATGATTTTAAAAAATCCAAGAATTGTTTTCTGGTTTCTCAATGTAATTTACAATGAAAAAAATCACTTTCCGGGGTACATGCAGCCCTTGGTTTGAACACTTAATTGCACTACACAATGTAGAAAGCAAAATTTGAAATGGAAAACAAATATCTAATGATGCTGACAAATGAAGGTTGAGATTTTCCTCCCATATTTGCCCCCTTTTATCATTTTAGTCTTTATTATTCTTGTATTTTGTCAATTTTTCCTTAATCAACCTTTACAATTTATCAAATGATCTTGCAATATGGGAAATTAATGTTTGGACATAAAAAAAGAATGAGAAATTACTACGTACCTGATCAGACCCTAATGTAAAGAACTGGCAGCATGAACTGGCTGCATAATTATAGGGCAATATTATGCCTTTAATCTACCTTGAGCTGAAGCACCCCCTCTTCAGTTGAAAAGTGCCATGTTGGTGGGAAGTGTTCATTTTGTTGATAGCGATGTGACCGCAACCCTTGCATTTCATAATCGTGAAGCAGCAATAGAGAACTTTTCACCAAAGAGCACTTTCATTAAATGGTTAAGAAAACTGCGCCCTCTCTTGGTTCTGCTCAGGGCCCCGCAAATACCCCTACTAGTTATGCTTACTTTTTCATTTTGCAAATGAAAAACATTTACATAGGGTATTTGGCACTAGTGTGTTTTGCACGAAAAGACAAAACCATCCAAAAATGTTCCAGACTCAAGTTGACTGACTTCAAGAACTTTCCAAATGCCTCCCCCAACAGCCTGCCTCTCCCTGTCACACTCCAAGATCGCCCACAGGATTGACATTCCCACCTTGGATTGGCCCATTGCCCCATTTCCCCGACTGCAGTACCCACTGGACCAGTTTGAACAGGAGAACCGGGCCGAGGAGGACAGGTGTCTAGCCGAGGTGAGAGAACGTAAAATGAAACCGGCAATTGTCGGACATGGGGTACACTCTTAAAGTTAAGCCAGTATAATGTCACATGAAATACACAAAATGTGAAACACTTTAAGTCAATTTCAGTTTTATAAATATGTGGCCGCTGCTCACAAAACTGCGGAAAAGTATGACACTGAATTTGCAACTTGATATACAGGAGTAAATTCAGGGTAGCCCTTTAACTATGCCAAATATCCATTTCCCCCTAAAATGGTCAGACTTTTAAAAAAAAATTACAAAAGATTTATTTGAACTACACCAAGTTTTCCGGGTTTGTCTGAAATTTCAAAACATTTTCCCAACTGCCTGATTTCCACAAGTTCTCCTTTTTTCAAAAATTCACATAAACATCGTATTCTTCAAGAACCCACCCTATAAAAGCTACTTTTAACAGAAAACATGGTCTTCAGTATAACCACTTCACTTTTTTCCGAGCCCCCCTAAATTTGGAGCCTAATACTCTGACTGTTCCCATGTGATTACTTTTGGATCACTTCCTGCTTCGCAGGTGTACTCCCAGATTGAGAGGCAGAAAAAGAAAGGAGAGCCGGTAGTGAGCATCATCGTGGAAGCCATACAAGCAGAGGGAGGCGACAACCATGCCACGCCCTATTTCTTCAAGCAGCTGCAAAGTATTTCCAAGGAGGTGGGGAAGTGATGGCTTAATTCAGTGACATGCATGCAAATTGTCTTAACTGAAAAATAGGTGATGATTGCACATGCTGTCCTGCAGTAATAACATACAGGAATGCTTGTTTCCAGTAAGGATATGCAACATGTAGAATTGTTTTCTTTCAGAATGATAGTAAATTAGCTATGCTAATGAGGTTGTCACCTGTGATCTGTGAAAGCACGAGAACTGACATTGCAAAATGTCCACAAGACACTGCCTATGTCCTTATGAGGTAGATAACTTGTGAAGATGGTTTGTTTTAGCCAAATGATATTTCCCCTTGAGGGTCTCAAGACAGGCTGCTTTTATTATTGATTGTGCCTTATATGAAAATTATTGATTAAAAAATCTGGCCATTCAGTTGATCAAAACTGTCACTGAAAACAAAACAATCACTTGAGAAATAGTCATGAACTTGTGGCCCTCTATGAATCTTCTCACTGTCAATCAGTCAGATGTGACTTTTTTGAAACTTAGATTGGAGCATCTTTCATCCTTGATGAGGTCCAGACAGGATGCCTCGCAACAGGAACCTTCTGGGCCCACGAGGCATGGAACCTTCCAGAGCCACCTGACTTTGTCTGCTTCAGCAAGAAGATGCTGACAGCGGGCTATTACTTCAAGGAAGAGTTCAGGCCTGTTGGGGTAAGATGTGTATATGAGCCTCTTCATCCACATCTCAAAGCTTACCTCTCTCCTCAAACTTACGTTTGTGCTCTTCCCTCCTAGAAAAGAACTACAATTTGATTAAACTTTAACCTAATTAGATCATTTGACAGGGAGGCGGCTTTGCAGAATTTATTTTGGACCACTGCTACTTTACATGAGGTTTAACACCTCATACTTTGAATTGGGATCCTAACGGGTTTAGAATGTACAGGGATCATCTGTCAATTATATGGACCTACTAGGCAAAACTACCGAGTACCTGTATATGTATTTCGCTTTGCAAAAGAATGTAGCTAGCCTGAATTACTCTTTTGCATGTAACCTTCAGCTGATGCAGATAGTTTCTTCACATTGACAAAACACACTAAAGACCTGCTCTTACTGCATGTCTGAAATTCTCTTGGGGGTCTTTCAAGTTAAAATAAAAACTTTCTATTTTTTAAGGGGGGGGCTTGGGGCAACACCATGTGATACCATAAGGGGCGATGTTCATGATACAGATGTACAATGTAATATACATCACATATACTTCAGTGTCTTATGTCATATACTTTAGTTGTTGGTAAGTCCAAGAAATTTGTTTTTGTCTCTTGAGTTTGCTCACCACAAAAAAGTGGGGGCAGGTGATTTGATAGCCCATTCCCCACCTCAAAAAGTAGGGGGGGGGGGCTAATGTACCCCCTCTCCCCCTGGATTTACGCCCACGATGCCAACCAGTACAATGTAAAAGTTGGATCAGTTGCCCTGGAGATTCTCTGCAAAGTGAAAACTGACATAAATCTAGTGTTTGTCTCTACTACAATAATGACATCCGAAAGATGAAAGCTGAAAGCTGCAAGTATTGCCATACACCCAACATTTCTGTATTGAACTGCACTGCAGGCCAATCGTGTCTTCAACACATGGATGGGTGACCCTCCCAAGGTACTTTTGTTGGAGGCCGTCATCAACCAAATAAGGAAGGATAACTTGCAGGATGTTGTGAAGATGTCTGGACAATATTTACTGCGAGGCTTGGAGGAACTGCAAGTATGAACTCTCATCTTCTGATTCACTTAAATCTATCAGTTTAGGCTGTTGAGAGACCTTCAGTTGCGGCTTGTGCAAATTCTGTTATGATAGTGCAGGGCATGAACCAGGATCAAATTTCCTGGCTTCGCCAACTACCGGTAATCACCAAGCACAAAAAATTCCAGATTCTTCTCTGTTGGAAGTAAGCAATTCTTTGCTGAGCCACAATGTACTCCAACTGTTACCGTTTAATATTTTCTGCTATTAATAAATTTATTGCTTGCAGTTAGCAGCATGTGCAGTTTCACCTACTTGGCAGTGAGCCAAGTAAAAATATGCACACTAATGGTACACAATAACATTCATTAATGCCCAGAACAAAATTGCAGCTGAGACAACTGAATACAGAGAAATTCTGCTGTCAACCACGGCTCTCTGTTGGGATTAGGACTAACACACTTTTATACACCAACATGCAAGATCCAAGTTTGAGCTCACATTCCAGCCAGTGATATTTTGCACTCCTTTTGTCTTTGGTCTAATGCCACCAGGCCAGATATCCACACATTCTGTCTAGGGCCAGGGGCGTGGGGACATTCTGTGCTGTCGACTGCACAGACACCGATACAACTCTGAAGATCGTGGCAGCAATGAGAAACGGAGGTACCAGTAACAGTCATGCACAAAATCCTTTTTTTTCCCTTATAAAAGGAACTTTATGATTTCAATTAGTAAAGCTTCTTAAAACTGAGTTGATATCTTACTGTGCTTCCATTTCTGGTTTTTTTTGCCATTTGTCGTGTATTAGGTGTTCAGATCGGTAACAGTGGGGCTCGATCACTTCGATTCCGTCCCGCACTGATATTCCAGCCCAAGCATGTTGCCATTTTGCTTGAGAATCTTGAAGCTACCCTGGAGGCACTCTGAAGACTGAATAACCATAGCAACACCAGAAAAGCATGTAAACTCAAGAGTGCTCTCCTTGCCCCCGTGACAGCAAGATTTGTTGTACTATTTCGAAGTCACATGTATAACTGAACTCGAATCGTGTATGGCTTGCAGAATTAAATTCAGCTTGCAGGTTAAATTCTAAATAAATATAAATATAGGCATTCAAACATGAAGGGTGAGAAGTTTTTGTACCATAGAGTCTTTAATTACGAACAAACAATGATCACTATGCACTTGTGCAATTAGTGTGCATGCATGCATTACAGATTATACAACAATATCAACAGTATTATTGATTCAAAGATGGGGCAAAAGTGCCTTGACGTGCTGGAATAGGGAAAGAGCGGTGTTGCCAAATTGTAGCACTTTCAATTTCCCCAAGTAACAACTGTCCTCATGATGAAGCATTTATTATTTTGCCCTTACTAACAAACCCTCACGCGAGGCAACACTCAGAAACAAGTAACATATACGTGTTGTCTTCCATGCAGCTGCCAAGACAACCTACCCGTCGCTGATTGTGTTGCCAAAACCCTAAACCCCATTAATCTTGGACTTCTCAAACACTGCATTGTGACAACTCTTCAAAAATGAACCACGATCCCAAATCTAACAACTACTATGTAATTAATTTCATTCCAATTGTGTATACAAGGTACTTATTTTGCAATTAATGTTCTCAGAATTGTTAACACAAAACTCGATAGCATTTGCTGTGCAGTTTGTAGTCATTTTATCAGATTGGTTCTTGTTTAAGATATGTTGAGAGTGTGGATCATATTTTACAGTAATTTTCTGTACTGTAGCATAAAATTGAGGAAATAATCTTATTGGAGCTCACAATTCTCTCTGTGCATGCAATAAAATACCCTTTCAGGGTCGGGGGAAAAAACAGAGCCCTGCAATTTGTACATGTATAGTCCCATGGCATGCAGTGACTCACAACTGTATTTACACTCTTACACGATTTGGGAAAGTCAGCAGCTCCAACCTCTCCTTGCCTAGTTCCAAGACTCCTCCTTTCCATCTCGTAAAATGACCGAACGGGGGAACAGCTTGCCTTGACCATACATGGATGACATAGCGGTCTTGAAATTACAGACGAGTCTGACAGTGGCTGCAGCCACGACCAATAGAGTCATGTGCGATATCAAGCCGTAGCCCAAGCCATGATTTGGACATAGCCCTTCACTGGTGAGGGTGCATTGATTCCTTGCGAAAATGGCGGAATGATGCAGGGGCGTGTTTTAGCGACCATGGCAAGGAGCGTGTTTCCGCTTTGAAAGTTGGTTGGGCATTTTTGTGACTTTGGTGAGGCCCTTTTGACGTCGTCATTCCACCCAAATGAGGACTTGAAGTTTCAATGCTAGATCAAAATGACGGAAAGGCGCACATAATTTTGGTGTCACCTCCAAGGTAAGTGAATGATGTACATGTACATGTATCCCTAATTTGTTTTTGAAAGCAGCAATTCAAAATGGATCGTTGCTACTATAACTACGACGAGAGACAGGAACAGTAAGCGATTTTGATGTTCGTCAACAATGTTGCCTGCTTTGTTCCTGTCAGATAACACAACTGCTTATTACCTGGTTACTGCTGTCACAAGCATGTCTATGGGCATGGTTAATGGGTTGGCAAAACATTAATGTCCTTCAACCGACTTCAAGCCAAACGGTGCCAGTAAGGAAATCCAGGCTAACCCTGGGTGATGCCACAACTGTGGTCGCACCGCACTCATATACGTGCTCTCAAATTTGAACGCGTGCATACTTTGGCAACTTGGAACGCCCTATTAGTCAAAAGGGAATACGTAATGCCTGCACATTCCGCCTATGATCTTGGTGCTGTTACGGTATTGCATTAATCCTGGTCGCCGCTCGAGCCTTTCTGCATACTGGAAAGTTTACCTTGCCGAATCCGTACTTCAGATCTTGTAGGCCGATGACGCACTGTCAATCTTCCGGATTTTGACGAGGAAGGCTGAGTGTGCAGCCTGTACATTGTGCGGTCTCGCTAAGTACTTCAGTGAGTGGTCTTGTATGTAGGAATTGGAGACGTCCTCTGAGTTCTCGGCAACTGAGAATGAAACGTTTCAGACAGCTTCTGAGTGGCATGGCAAGAACTTGTAACATTTTAAGCTTGATCTCCATACAGCTGCGATGGTCTCCTTTGTTGCTGCACAGTCCCTGACAATACTAAATAATTGTATCAAAACACGGTTCCAAGGGGGCGCGAGCATGGATGTAAAGTTGGTCTTCATGCAACTTTGCAAAACTGCTTCTTCGAGTTGTGAGGGTAAGCCCACGATGAATGGATGATTTAGTTGAATCATTAATGAGCCCACACAAAGGCATACCACATCTGTGCATGCAATTTATGCAGGTAAAAATGTCCATTGTCTTTCATTAAGAAGTCAGATAGCAGTACTACTAATGACAGCCACCCGATACACTTAGTTTGGAAAGTAAAGCCGTGTCCGACTCGGGTGTTACATGGCTATGAATTCAGTCCTTGCCCCTGAGGCACTATGGTGAACAGCCACAGCCGCAGGTAAAGATGCCCATTTTGGACATGGCTTAGCATCTCACCTTGCTCTTCTGACTCACTGTCCGAGCCCATGCTGAGGGCTGGTTCCCCTAGGGAGACACCACTGTGGCGTTTGGCCTGGTGCACGAGCCACACCTTGTGGGTGACCTCCAGTGTCTTCTCAATGGTAAGTGGTAGGCCGTGGACGCGCAGGTATTCGGCCACCTGAACTATCTGTCAAAATCACAACGCACATACACGTCGCTCAGTCCGAGCAACAATGCTCCCAACTCTCATTTTAACAGATCCTTCAAATACACTCAGAGGTTTGGCAGGATTTTGCAAGGGCAAGGACAGAAATACCAAGCTCAAAGGCTTTGAGGATCCCAAGCATAAATGCCAGGCAGCTGAGGGTCAAGGAGGGGAAACTGGGGAGCGTTCTGGTTTTCCGATTTGGACATTTCAAACACCACGTCAATAACAACAAAAAAGTTGACATAATCTCATTGAAAGTGTAAAGTGAGAGAAGATTTTGAAGCATCTGGAGAGTTAGGGTTTGACTCTGCTATAGTTCAGAAATTAGAAAACAGACACTGTAAAAAGGAACGCGTCATTCTCATCTCTCCTGCAAATCAAAGACAAATTGACAAACCTGTGTTATATTAGCGATATACAGAGCAGCAGTCTTTCCTGATTTGAGTCGGGCGGCCAACGTAGGCAAGGCATCACATGGTCTTTCCATGTCAATGACTGCTCCATCCACCAACAATGCCGGGTCGAAATCTTTGTCACAGCTCTGTAATTTGCCTTAAAAAGTCACAAATAACACAAGGCAGAAACATGAAAAAACAAAAGAACTAATACCTTGATGACATCCTGAAAGGCCATGGACAAACACCACCTAGCAAGCCAAGCATCTGACACACTGCTTGCAGAGCAAATTATCTTCAAGAGAGTATTTTTTTTATCACACACCTGAATGAAAGCAAATGTTTTCCGGCCAGGGTTGGTGGGGATGGCTGATGTTCCAGGATGACACCCACTTTTTCACATTCTTGATGGCTCTCTTCACGTGCTCAGGCCTAGCATCAAAGGTGTGAACACATCCTTCTGGGCCAACTGCGAAAAATGGACAAAGTAACACTGCATGAGGCCAAAGATATGGCATTACCAGCTTTTGGGCACCAGCCTAACCTCTGTCATGGTTACCAGTCAGTCAACCAACATGAACGTACAAAGCCTATATGACAGAGGGTTCATATCAGGATGTTACATGTACAACAATAGTTTATAATCTGTCAATGCTCTCGGTTATGTAGTGTTAATTTGTGTACATGGACATATAGGTTTTTCAATACGAAACTACTACAAGTTTGGAACGATATGAAAAGTTCCTCCATGTGCCACATAAACTTAAGCAATCACTGCATTAATCCACTGGTTTCTGTACACCCCCCCCAAGAAAATTTCCCTGCTTATTTATTTACTCTCAATACTGCTGATTTTTTTCCGGATTTACCAGTGAAAAAATGTAACATACATGTACACATACATGAAAAAGCGGCACTCTGATGAATAATCCTGAATATCAGAGATTCAGTTCTGTACTGGTACCAACTCTTGGATCCCCATTCTCACAATGAGCTGTGGGGACAGGATTAACCGGACACTTGGCATTTCATTCATTCTGCACATCAGTGATTACGGTATCTCCCGATTTAAGTTAGGTCATATTACCGTAATGCCTTTGGTTGCAACCAATTAGACCAGAATGTGAAAAGTGCTGTGCTTCCAACTTTCCATTAAACTAACGGTGCCAAACAGAGTCCATAAACATAAGATACATGTATGGTGCTAGTGGGCTAGTTGTACACACCTGCTCTGGACAGAAAGAGTGTCATTGCGCCGGAGCCAGTGCCTGCCTCAAGAATGACATCCCCCGGGCTGGCATCGATCATCATCAGCATGGTACAGCAATCCTGTCGGTCATATCACAGCAATAACAAAACCTCATGTTCCTTCACAGATCAGCAGACTTACAGCTTACTGGTACGATACTCCTACATGTATGCAGGACTTTGCCAAATATGTCATTTCAATGTGGAGGTAGAACTATATTGTAATTTGGAGACGACTGATGCAGTAATCAGTTCTTCATACTGTGGGAATTTTCTACACTCTTACTTTAAGATATTGGTAGGTACCCAACACTGGAAATAGGAGCAGCATATCACAGGTCTTTTGTCCAGGTTACATGTACTTCAGATTTTCAATTCACATCTAAGACAATGATGAGTTTAGCAGGCAGTTAGTTTCCATTTAAGGTATACACTGACCTTTGGATAGGATATGACTGGTGTGCGCTTCATGTACAGTACAAACTCCTCCAGGGACGGTCTGCGGATCAAGACGTCTATGCCCAAGTCTGTTGTGAAGGTCTTCCCTGCTGGATGGCCCACTATATCAGCATGCGAGATGGTGCCAAATTTGGAGCAGAAGTCCGTACCAGCACTCAGTTTGAACATTCTGGTCATGATTTGGGAAAGCATAGGGCATATTTGAGCGATGGCAGGTTGTTCACCACCGGTAGATTTTGCCTGGTATCCAGGATGTATTCTGTGCACAGGTTACCAGGGAGAATCCACCGCTGGAGGATAGAAAGTCAACAGATGGTCGTCGCTCAAACATGCCCATAAGTGTCAGCATAGTCAAGATTGACCTTTTTCAGGGAGACTGGGAACACGACTAAGGCTGAGAGAACCAAGACCAAAATTCTGAGCTTAAAGTCTCTTGACCGAGCCTGAAACGTTTTTGCAAGGCTGAGATCTTCAAAATCTGTCATTAAAACTGAAGGGACCATGCAATACACTTATTTTACTACAATCCATAAAACTGCACCTTTGCAGTTCCATTTTCAAGTTTTGTAATGCTATTTAAATCTACAGTTTTGAGTTTTTAGGTTTTAATGCCAATGAAAATTATCTGACTATTCAAGAGCAAAGCTGTGACATCATTCCAGAAACTCAATCTCAATGTTGCACTGTTTGTGCAAAAAAACCTGCTAGAATTTTTTCTGTTACGCTGTTTTGAAGTTCCATTTTCTTTGGCAATTTTTTGTTGCGTAATTAAGTACATGGTAATATGACAGCCAGAAACCTTTATCAGAGATGTTTTCAAACAGCAAGTTTAAGATTAACAGAAACTCAATAGCATTGTCCATAATTTACATCAAGTGCCCTCACTTGTCTGGACAATTTTTAGTGTATTTTTTTAAACATTCCAAAAAGGTTTTCAAACAGTTTTCTACATTGAAGAAAAGTATAAATAACGAGAGGTCATCTGTCTGTTTGCCAACAGAACAGAGGGCATTTTTCGCATTCTTTTGTACATTCTTTTTTGCAAAATTGCAAAAAGCCAATAAATATTCACAAGAAGTGAATTTCTGAAACACTCACTATGTATCCTTTGAATATTTGTAAAACAATAGGGCTTGTATTTTTACATGTACATGTACCAATCCAACTGGCATTCCAGCAAACTTCCTGCAACTTGTCATCTGAAAATGCAAACCTGTAGAGATACTCATGCCGCTTGAAGTTCTCCTTGACAGCAAGCACCATCTCCCCGTCTACCATTGGAGGATCACTTCCTAATTTGAAAGGCTTGCTCAGATCCACTCTGCCTTCGTCCAGGCCTCTCAAGTGGTAATCCGATGCAGCCCTGTTTAATTCAGGTCTGGTAACTCCATCTTCGTCCTTGGGAGCGCTAGACCCTGATTCAGATTCAACAGTGTCTTCATTCCGATCCTGGCCACTACTTGATCCTTCGTGGCCAGGGCTGGAACCCAGCATTTGGTCCAGCCTCTCAGTGGGTGAAAGGCTCTGCCTCCTTGGAAGAAGCCCCTGCCTCCTCGCTTCTAAGTAACTTAGCCCTTCCACTGTCCTTGTTTTCTCATCAGCACTCTCATGTCCATTATTGCAGGTCTCCATGAAGTTTCTACTTTGAAAATACCAAGGCCACCTACCTGTAGATAGAATTCTCCTCAAAGAATATTGCTGATAGGAGTTGCTAACAAAACACCGATAACTAAGAATAGCCCGCAAATCTACTCTCTTGAAATCCTGTCTTATTTGAGGTAGCATTGAAATATCCCCTCTTAAAAGCCGGGTTCTCGAAGGCATCTTGACTTTACGTGGCTCCAGTCTTGTCACAGGCCTGGAGAGGAAAAGACATTGTCGGTATAACCTCTGGCTGACCTTCTGACAGTTTCTGTGAGGGCTGGCACCTGCGACTGCTTGCATGATTCCAACGAGGAGTGAAGGTTGCAGCAGAAAAGGTCGGTCCATCATGAAAACGATCTGTGAAGAAAAAAATGGGAATAAGTTCTTCTTCGACTTCCATGGACGACTGCCAGAACCAAATCTCAAGGCGGTCCTTGTGCTTAAGCCAATCTGAGCACAGTCCAAGCGGTTTGCAAACTGCTTGAAAACACAGTTCATTGTTAATGGTCCTTATTCATAAGTTGGCCACGTCAAAACTAAAAGTGAGGTTTTGAGCTTGAAAGCATCAATGAAAGAATAAATGAAATTGAGGAATAGTTTCATAGTGTTTTGCGAAAGATTTGGAAAACATTTGAAACAGAGGTTTTGAACTCACACACATTCTACATAGTCTAATACCATCCCATTCAACCCTTTAATAATTCATAAAACAGATTCAATTAATGAGATCAAAAATGGCCTCCTTGAGAAGAAGGTCCACGTCATATACCAAGTGTTTAGGAAAGCAACATTGTATGATTTGCTAAAATCTGAAGCAAAGATTGAGGCAGAGGAAATTTGACCATGAACTAGTCCACATATACTTTAAGCTGTTGGAACCCTCACAGCGAGTGAACATGCAAAGGGAGTATTTCGACTTTAAGGTCCCTTTTTAATACCATCTTCATCTGGTTGCAAGCTTACATGTCTCTGTGAATTTGTAATCATGAGATGGAATGCGGATCTAGTGCAAATTGAAATCTTTGACTTAAAAAATTCTCCAGAGCCAAAGATTACATCACAATTATGCAGGTTTTTGTGTCAGTGACCCAACAACGGATCTAGTGGCCTAGCTAAGATTTTACTGGGGGGGGGCACATAAGGGGCACCAGCATGTTATGGGGTGCACAGCTTTCAAAGGTGTGGTCTTTTGGGGCAAGTTCTTGTTAGCCTTGTTCAATATCCATCTGTTATTTTTGGGAAGGAGGGGGGGGCACCTGGGGAGGCACAGGGAAATTGTGGAGGCACGTGCCCCCTAGCCCCTCGTGGCTACACCACTTGACAGATCACTGATTGCAGTCTGGATCTGCACGGATCAAACTGGCCCTCACACAATGATGCAAGCAGCCAAGAAAATGGCCAAAATGTTGACATTTAAGGTACAGACTACAGTAGTAGTAGGGATATTCTGTAATCTCTCCACTTGTGCCGACTAGGCCGGTTAGGTATAGTAGGTCTAATTTAGCATGTTTAACTTCCAAACTACGGAGTAATTTAGGCCTTTTTCTGGACTTCCCCATATGTACAATGTTGGCTGATGGCTGCCATGTTCAATGTCAAAGCTTGATGGCCCGATTGCCATGCTAACAACACAACTGCTAAACATCGGTCAAAATCAACATATATCACACACAGTATAGAGTACCAAAGTGAATACATCACGCGCACAATTGGTAAGGCATGAGCGCGTGAACCAGCGCGTGAACCAACAGGCGCACATACTCCATTCGTTTGCACTGCACTTTCTGGTTCACAGTGACGTCACACTTCGGCAGCCCTAACCTTATTTTATTAAGCTCAAGCAAGGTTTCTTACACTTAACACTATTAAACACTTAAGTTAACAGCAAATTTTCTGCTAAGCAGCTCTCTATGAAATTGGCCCCGGCTGACCATACTCACAATGCTAAGCTGGAGTAACTCCTGTACTTATGACACCTCAGAATGGTGATGGTACGATGCAAATGCTTGCCTAAACCCAAGCTTTCAAACATCTCCAATGAGTAAAAACTTGCTCCCTCGAGTAGTGCGTTTATACTTCGTTTTTCCTCAGTCCTCCAGTCATGCCAGTTCATTATTTTGTACATGTACCCTCCGCACTCGCGCTCCCATGTGCTGCTGCAACCTTTTACAGCGCCCTCACGAGATGATTTTGAAACAAGTCGTCTTTTTCGGGATGTTAAGAGTTTTATGTAACGTTGGCGGTTTTCTGAGAAAGGCGGCTTCATGTCCTTCTTAAGCTTCGTGTCTAAAATCGATCCCCGAATGTATTTCCATATTGTTCATATTAAATAGAAACACTTCATTATTTTACTCTTTCGGGCACACAGTTGCATGTTACGATTGCACTGTCTAACGTTTCGAGCTGACAACGTCAAAGTCAGAGGTTGAAAAGCAGGCGAAACCTGTGACGGTGGTAAAGCCTTGGATTGGAAAACTCTCCGTGCATTATAACTGACTTCGTGAGGGCCGGATCCAGGGGCAATTTTTCGTGGGGGGATAAATTGTCCGGATCCAGAAGTTTGGAAAGTGTTCCAAGTAACCTTTAATGGCTTTTCTGGGAGAATGTATGATGGATTTTGTACATGCTTTGAAGAGAAATGAAATGAAATTGGCCCCCTTTTGGTGGTGGTGGGGAGTGAGGCTGGAGGTGGTGGTGGGGATATCGCTCGTTAATTGAGGCCCTGGATCCGCCCTCACCCCATGAACAAGCGAAGCAGGTGGCGTCTCCGTGAGCATCACTGCACACCGGCTGACCGAAATCAATTTACTGATTTTCGGTATAATTATCAAGGAAGAAGGTGAATCCCGTCATTTTCAAAAGTTTGATTTAAGTTTTTTTTATCGATCGATCGATGTTCGTATCGATCCAAGTGCATGCTAGTCCAATAAGAATACGCTCGTAAAACCGAACGAAAAATATCTTTGGTGGTTTGGTCCATGGACTCAAGGTCAAGTGGGTGAGTCGACGGCCCAAGAAGCTGTCGCCAAGGAAGAGCAAGGCAGTGGGATAAACGCATGTGACGTCGGTAAGACTGCCCCACACACTCCCTCCTCCCCAAGGAAGTCGAAGCGTTCTTGTTGCAGTTGGAACACTGGGTGGTTCCTGTGTGCTCCAATGGCCTGGAACTCCCACATTTCAGCCGTCGGCGGCGCTTTGTCGCGTCGTGCCGTCGCATCGTCCCGTCGTGCTGTCGCATTGTCGAATTGTTCAATTGTGCAGTGCAAGAGTACAGTCCACCAGGATGTCTTGTAGGTAGGTCCGTTGCCGTGTCTCGCGATGTATCTCAATGCCATCCACGTACATCGTGGTTGGTACTTCCTCCGTGATGGTTGCCACCTTTGGCGCTCTTGGTCTTTTCAGCTCGAACCTTGCCCGAGACTTCGTCGTGGGGTTCCTCTTGCTGGTTTCACGTCTAGGTGGAGAAAATGTAGCTGCCCTTGCAGGCTCCTGCTGGTCCTTGCTCCTGTCCTCCTCCGGAGGGATGCTGCCCGTGATGCTCAGGGTATCTTTCTTCTCTGGTGATGCCCTCAACGGGAACAGGGGTCTCGTCTTCTGTGAAAACTTCTCCCAGGGTATCTGGATTCTCTTCTCGGGAGCGGGGCTATCCTTTTTCGGGCTGTTGTGGGGGACTTGCCGTTTTCTCTACCACCAGCCTTCGTGCTTCTATCTCCGGTCGGTAGGCCTCCTGACGCTGCTGCTCATTCTGGATGCCGTCTATGTTGGACAGGTGGTTTATGTCATTTGCCTTGTAGTGGCGTCTTAGATTATTCCATCGTCGGTTTCGGTAGTCGCAGTGCTGGCATTGCAAGTACACTGCCGATCCATGACTCTTCTTGTGGCGTAGCAGGCCTCTTAGATGTTTAAACTTCTTTTGACATAGGGAGCACTGAAATTCTATTTTTGCTCCAACCTCCATCTTGTTTTCTCTGTTGTTTCCGCTTATATCTATGTGATCTTTACGGAGACTTCTGTAAAGTAACAGAGGGAGCAACTGGTTAATCATTACTTTAAGCAACCATTGATTATTTATGAAATCAATGTGAGTACATAATTACTATCGATATCTTATCGGTAATTTATGCTCCCGTTTGGGATATCTTCTAGGCCTTAACTTTACATATTAAGAATCGTTGAAAATATAAAATAAACTTAGAGTTAATACTTCAAATTATATATGCATATACTCTCCGTTAAATAATTTCCAACACATGAAGGTTTTGTCTGGTTTGTTTACACCCTAAGCGTAGAATTTGACACCCTTGTGTACTCTTGTGTCATTTGCTCGAAAAAGAACCTGTCCAGCCTGGGTACGTTTGAATTATGCACCCCATAATCAGATTATGGGATATGATATGATTATCCTGGACAAATCTCTTTGGCCCCCGCTACCCAAAGGCCCCCTGTCAATGTTGGTGTCGGTGCGCGGTCTGCGCGCCGACTTGACATATTGACCTCATTTACAGGGGGAGTGGGGGACTTGGGGAGCGTACAGCTATTGCAAGTGTCCCAACAATTTTGGCTAGGACTGTAGTCCCGTCCCTATATCTCCAGACATCTTACAGACGTTCTCTGAATGTAGGGACTGGTAACGGGTAATGATTCCCGAGGAATTCTGCCGGTTTTATATTAATGAGAAATTAGCATAAAGCAATTCCCACAATGCAACATTGTCCCACGACAGAGTTTCTGGATGCATGATGGATATTATGTCAAACCAGTGGTGTGTCCAGCGGGAGAAGACGGGGGAGGGGGCAACTTGTCCCCTGGCGGATTTTGTTATTTTTATTTTTCTTGCAAAAGCTGGATAAGCCACTGTGTCAAACAGATTGATGTGCTACGTAACACTGTACGGCATTGAAGAATCGGGAAAAATAGAAGCAACAAATGAAACGTCCCAAGCTTTCGGTGCGAAGCACCTTCATCATTGGAATTACGGCTTGCTTTGATGAACCGCAGGTGGAGCAAACGCGGTGAAAGAGCGTTTGTGGAGAAACCGCGTTTACAAACGGCTCGCGATCGGTCAGGGTTGCCCCGTGTAAGCCAAAAGAATCTATCATTGTTTCGTATGCAAATCCCCCCCCCCCCCGCTGACCGAACTGGATATGTCAGGTAGCGTATTTCTAGTCCATTGTCCGAGTCCCCGCCGTCTTACAAGTCACAGTGCAGGTCAGGGTTGCCCCAAAGAATAGCCAAAAGGACAGCACCGTTTTATTTTGTATGCAAATAGCAACCACTGGCCGAATACATCACTGTACTAGAGTGCAGTTGAATCATATCAAGTAAACAAACGCCAGCACACTGTGCAGTGAAATCTACCTTTCCAGTTTGGACATCATTCATAAGGTGAGTACTGTGTGCATTGAATAGTCCCACCAAAACTAAGTTTTCATCCCTGCTCGTCGGCGAAACCATAGGCATCAAGATTATTTGGGTCTTGTTTTGTTCCTGTGATATGTCTCGTAGCTGTTACTGTAGCCCCCAGTATCTGAAGCTAGCGACGAGGCAACCATCGTGATCCTGACTTATTCACGTTCTGAGAGTTTTTGCGTGTCATTGCGCTGTACGGCTCTTAATTAAATATGTATTTGTGTGGCTCTGGACTTTGGAATATTTACCATCAGGTATTTTGCTCTTTCTTTATCATACATGGTCCGCACGGTCTCACACCTTCACTCAAAAAGTTGGCGACAAATTTGGGCTAAATATCTCTTACCAGGTATTGGGTCATATTCAGCCAACAATGAGTAACTCTTTATTGTCCACATCTGAAGATAAGGATATGTAGAAACCATAAATTAATGGGAAAGTCTACCAAGATCAGGTAAATTATCGTTGTCCCTAGTTGATAATGTCCGAGACGTTGGTAGTTTACATTTTGGGCTTCATGATAAATCGGACATTTAAATGAAGATTTTGATCGGGATGGCGGACAACTCAACCGTTTACCAACTCGACCGTTGAGACAAATCCACAGGTGGGGCAAGTCGACCGTTCAGCAAGTCGTCCGTTAAGAAAAGGACGACGTGCTTAATTAACGTGCAAGGCGTAAACATAACGGAGTGCGTGGCAATTAACACGAATTGCAGATCAATGTCTGGTATGGCGTTCCACATGTGCCATCGCTGTCGCATTTTGGATTCGCCGTGGCAAATTGACGGTATTTGAGCACACTTCTCAAGGAAACTCCATATTATCACTTTTTCATCTAACAGGTACAGGCCAATTTTTCTTTCTTGACAAATAAATCGGGGCAAGACGCGGGGAAGAAAAAAACAATAACAAAATGCGACTGCGATGGCACATACGGAACACCACATTTTGGACAGATTTGAGTGTGGACATAACATGCACAGGGGCCCAGTGACACATAATTCGTACGGACTGCACTGGTGGGTGGCGCGTCGGCCGCCCAAACTATATGCATTCTGGCGCGGCGCACCCTCCGCGATACACAGACGCTGCGCTGGTGTGGGAGACGGTAGACTTGAATCAAGTCGGACTTACGTTGCTCTTCCCTAGTCAACCATCCCTTCAGCTGGTACACACGACACGGTCATCGCGCTCAGCCCAGCAGCTCGCATAACCCTTATAAGGCGCCTTATTTGATATCCATTTTTGTACAACGTGTGTCAGTAAGTCCAACTTGATGGAGAAGCCAATCAGACCCCCCGTCGGTGATATGTAGTGATTCATACTTGCACAATGATCGACATGAACTTGCATAATGTATACGGAATTTCCACAGATCAAAGTAGTCAGACTAGTAGACTCGTTCATTACAATGAAACAAGTCCAACAATGTGATTGGCTGCAACCACTTTTGGCAGGTGAGCCCATTCAGTGTGTACAAACGGTTGGCAGATTCGTCAAGTAGAGAACTGAACTCAGTAATAAGTGGACACAAGAGGGCGCGAGGCAAGCAACCAACCATAGAATTCCATATCTGCCGTCGTCCGTCGTGCGTCGCCCGCCGTGCGTCGCCCGTCGTCCGTGGTTTTTTTGTCACGATTGCGCAGTGGTATTTTCAACTTTCACCCTTGATCGTTTCGCATGTACATGTCCTTATTCGCCGTCGATCCACCATGCTGACTCTCTTATTAGCAATAGAACTAGAAGATGTATTCGTTTTTGCAGTTGCGCCGAACTCTACTTGAAAGAAGAAATAATATCCTGATATCGGTTAAGTGACGTGTATTTAAAGCAATACCATTTTTTTGTTACATAAATAGATTAACAAAATAGACTTTTGTTAGGGTAGATTGTTTTTCTCGTTAACTTAGTTACAATGTTTGATTCCTTAGTAGTTTTCATAAGAGACGAACTGATTCAACATTATTTCGAGGGCGGGTATACCTGAATACTCCAAATTAGACATGACTTGGTTTGCAGGTAGGCCCACAGAAGTCTTTTAAACAGTAACGTTACTAGTTAGACCCATAAATAATGCTGATGTGCTGGACAACCTGTTCTAATTGGTCTATCCACCATGGTATACACACCCACAAAAACCAACACGTCACATTTTCTGAAACTTAAACCAAGTGGTAATTGCCCCCTAACAATACATTTAATAAACAGTTGTTATCCTCAGCACTGTCTAGTATTTCTGTATTTCGAGGTGAAATTGAGGGAACAAAATGGAACATCTGTATCGGTTGGCAGATTTGTTTCTAGGATTTGATGAAAACAAGTTGGCACATTTTTACAGTATGCAAATTAGAATTAGACTGTGGATAAGTTGGCCTGAACATTTTTGCAGAAAATGTTTTCCCCTAAAAAACACAATGGTTGAATTCTCAGAAAGGCGACATTTTCTTGTCAAGGGGCAGGTGTAGTCTAGCATTATTGGCATTAATTATGGGACTAATATTGCGGGTGGGATTTGTACTTGCCTTATTGGAAAAAGATCCTTAGAAGTGAATGGAATCATCACACTGTCATTTGTTAAACCCCAGCTTTTGCAGGTCCTATGCAACCCATTAGATGGGCGATGCACGACGGACGACGGGCGACGGAAAATGGCATGTTTGGAACTGGTAAATGGTAGAATTGGGACACAACAAAAAGCAAAAGGTGACGGGCGACGGCAGATATGGAATTCCATTACCAACAGCGCGTGGTCTCGCTATTTTATCCAAAGCAGTACAGAGTACTTTATTCAAGTCAATTGGCAGAACAGGTGAGGGTGAATGACTTAGAAGCGCACGTGCACTCATTACCAATCGATTTCTGTACATCAATGACTTGTCCCAAAGGTTGAGTTGTCTGTTGATTTGAGGCAAATACAGTCGAGTTGTATCAACAGTCGAGTCGTCTGAGCCCGGCTTGAAAGCCATGCAAACTATGCCTTTCTGAACCTTTCATATCTTCATTGAAAACTGAATTATTTCAACGTATTTTGTCTAGTGTTTACTTAATTCTTGATTTAACTTCTATGTATTTATTTGTAATTTCAATCACTCGAGTTTTAAAATTATAATTTACTGTAATCATTTTTCCTTTATTGTAATTTACCTAACTGTAAGGAGCATTGAGATGGCTTGACAATAATGTGAGGTGTTTTAAGTATTGTAACGAAACATTGGATGAGACTGCGTACCAGTCTGGCACTGGTACTCGGCTTGGTGGTTCCACACCGCATGGGTCTTTGCGCGCAGCCGCGGCAGTATAAAAGCTTCGTCGCAGCGCACGTTCGCCCTCTTGCTCTTCCCCCCACTTCGCAGTAACAAGATAGAGCGAAACACGCGTAGTTACGGATCGGTATACGTGCAGCTGCGCGGCTGAGTGCAACCTTCGGCGCTGATTCCAGGGTTTGGGCGGCAGCTACGGAAGCCTAGCAAGCGGGCTTGTTCATTATCGGAGAGAGTGGTCTCGGCGGGAGTCAGCCATCTAGCCAGGAGCTTTAGAATAAAGGCCAGTAGCCGGGGGCACATTTATCTGATTTCTTATAAGTTGACGCCTCCCTAAGAGTCACCTGTAAAGGCCGAGAAGAGAATAAACCGGTAGGAATTACAACAGTAATTAAGCCTAGAGAGTGAGTGTTGGTGTGAGTGTTATCTGCCCTGCTGCGGTGCCTGGGGGTATATTTCTCCCAAAAGGAGTTGTGTCCCGGGTCTTCCCGATAACCGCTCGCCGGTAGGGCCTAATCCCGAGCGTATGTCTGGCGGTTGTGAGAGTGTGAGCTACAGTATTATTATTACCAGCTTGGAAAGAGATATACAATGTAGACATGACTGAATCAGATTTAAACCTATAAATACTTATGAACGTTTAAAATATCAACCTTTCCCTCTGTAGGTACCCATGTTACCACAGCTCGTCACTCGGTCTCCTTCAGAAATTTTGAAACACCAGCAAATGGTTACAAATGATTAACAAATCCAAATAATGAGCATTTATGTTTGCCCAACTACGGGGGAAAGTCCGGTTAGTTAGTAAAAGGCCATCTATAAAGGCAGTTGATATTCTCGATATCGACTGATCCAACTTGACGCCATAACTGCAGTTGCACCGCAATGACATTCCTCGGCTTGACACACGTGTGCATCTGGCAAATCACGACACACTATTGGTCGAAGAGGCATGTAACGCGCGCGTACCCCCCGTCGACGAGCCACCGCATATTAAATGGCTGCTAGTTCTGGTTGTCAGTTATGAGGGCCTCGATTTTTAAGAATGTTTTTTGCGTGGGGAGTGTTACTAGGGTTGTGTTTGCTATTACTTTTCACTATGTTTGAAACTTAAGGCAAATTTCAACAAAACTGCAATTGCTCAATTTGTCTGTTCAATATTTACGTAGCCCATAGAGATCATAGATCTACTTATGATCTCTGTGATCTACTTACGATCTCTCTTATGTAGCCCTAGCTCAGCAAAATGAATAGCGCCCTCATGTGTTGACACTGTTGCAGTCATAAGTGTGCTCATGAAAATCATGAAGGCAGTCATGTTCTCAAGACTGTGTAGAGTTTTTGAAGCAATCTAAATTCTTCGCAGGACAAAACAATTGTTTCAGCAATTTTTGGACACTGTTTGCTCCCAGGTAAGCCTTACATATATCAGGGGTATAAAGCAGATTACTTTGGTGGATTTTATTGTTTGATTAAATGTCAAAATTCGCGCATGTTAATATTAGCACTGCTACCTTCCTCGTCGCGTATTTTCTTGTTCACAATGCGTACTGACGTAATTTGAACGTTCGAAGATTCGAATGTCACTTGCCCTTCGTTGGCGGTAAAGATGTAGAAAATCAAGGCATTTCCGGTGAGCATTTAAATTAGCTTATGAATACACGAGTATTTTTTTCAAATCTCAGCAAAATACAATTACTCAGTGATTTCAATGACCCAGACAATAGCAAAACTTACCAATGAATTCGAACTTCACGAATGTACATCGTCTGCAGACGGTCACTTTGAGGTGATTTTTTTTTCTCAGCAACAGAGGGCGGGAAAAATACAGAGCATCAGAAGGGGCCTTGCACTTTATCATTATTTACACATAAGAGAAATAACAAAAAAAATGATATGTATAGTATTCTTAATATTTCGGGGGAATATTTACAAAATTATCCTAATATATTTCTAAAATTTCTGGCCAATTCAGTTGCCACGTTAGCGCAATCTGTTCAAATTTTACATGTGGTCCAAGTACAGGTATTTTATAGCAAGCTGTAACCCAAAGGCCCTAGGCCTACATTACACTATGGTCAGTAGTTCGCGGGATAAAAAAAGGCCATTAACGCATTGCCGTGTTTATCTTGCTGTAGTTTGCTTTTAGAAGCAGATGTAAAATATTTTTGTAGATGTTTAAGTTTTGTTTCAATGTAAAAACTAATATTTTTTCATGTAATTTTACAAAACGTAAAATTATTCGTACAAACAAGAATAACAAAGAAAAGACACGGGGACCCTTTGGTTTGCTGACACGAGTGTAAATCATGTTTTAATCGGCAGAACATGTGCACCGGTCTTCTACAACCAAGGGCTGAGGTGTAGAGGTGCTACTCTCCCACTGCGATGATCAAAGCATATTGGGAAGTTCTCAGTGAGCAAAAATTCATCCAAAGAACAGCTCGAAAATTTGGAATTCCCGAAGCAACACTTAGGGATCGTGTGAGAGGGAGAATCGGGAATCGGGAAATCGAGAGAAGAGAGACTGGGACAAAGGAAGAAAGCTGTGTAAAAAAAAATGTATGAGCTACGTTGTGTCAGGGAAAGTCATAACAGAAGACACAATCAAAGAAAAGATAAGAGAATATAAGCATTCAGTATCTACCCCAAAAAAAGAAGACGACACGTAAAACAGTAGAATCCGAGAAGGCAGAGACAAGTCAGAAGCAGTCCACTCCTGCCCAATTAAATTCTTCCCAGTCCAGAACAAGTGGAATGCAGACATTCCACTGCATGCTGCCCGATCGTCAAGAAAGGCAGTGAGTGACAACGAAGATGTCAGCGAAGATGAAATTGAGGAGTCGGTGAAATGCTGCGTTTGTCATCGCCCTCATAAAAAAGTACTGGAAGCATAGTTCTATCATTTAAACCAACTTCAGGCACATTTTGATGGCGCGATCGAAGTTACTGAGATTTCTTCAGCAGGCTGAACTGCTTTCAGGATTCAGGTTTCATTTTTGAAGTTAACTTTATTCAATTGAAAGTTAATCATGTTAATTCAAAGTGCAAAATGTTGCTCATATTTAAATGTGTCCCAAACCTTGACAATTCCCTGTAGAACTAGAAACGGAGCTCCACTTCACAGTGCCACTGCCATGACGGTCAGACTGTCCTAAAATTCTTCCTCGAAACCACCCTTGAACCGAATCTATCAAACAACAATAAAATATAGACTGCTAGAATCACGATAAATTCAACATTTTACATGAACATCAAAAGATGTTAACCGCCATGTTAACAAAATATTGTCTAGGTTTATGTACACGTAAGACTTAGCGTTGTAGTGAGGTCCTACTCACAGGCCTACAGCACAGCTAAATATCATACGAGGTACCGTATTATCCCGTTATGTCCATACTAGTATGTAGTTAAGACATGTACAGACCCGAACAAGTTGACTGATTTTTTATTTTTCTGTAAAAGCAAGTAAAAAAAATCATTAGTCGGCGAAAGACTTAAATTATTGACCTCATCAACAGTAATTCATCACGGCCACCAATTCCTTGCAAACGCACCGTGTCTTCTCAGTTGTTTCCTCCATACATGATCATGATTCTTCATACATGGTCTAGATGGTTGACTCATGACAAAAGGATCACTAATAAAAAGTATGGTTACTTTGTTTAGAATGACTTGACATCATCACTTCTTTGGCAATGTGAAAAAAAGTTCCAGTTTGTGGAAACATTACACCATGCAGTGTGCACAGTTTGGTCACAGTATGTCAGTACATGTATGTGTAAGTAAAAATGTTCAAGAGCACAGTTGGTTGTGACATTCTAATTCAAACTGTAGGCTAGTCGTCTCCGCTCACAATGTCTGCAGTGAATGTGGTATGTGTCAAGGGCACTCTGTGAATACGTGTACTTTGTACCGCACTCAATTAATGCTTGTACTGTACATGCACATGTACCCTGTACTTGCATAATAGAGGACTGTACTGTTCTGTTTACTCCGTTGGCAAATGAAGTAAATGTCTAGACTACATGTGACCCCGCCAACAATAGACTGCGCTATGCGCCTCCAAATTATGACTTTTACAAAAACATTGTCGAGTGCTTAAGTAAAAAATTGTGCAAAATATCAAACAATATTCTGCCAGTAGCTTTGGCACACCTTTTACACCCCAGCACTGATGCAATAATATACAAAATGAAGAAAAAGACAGGTTTTAAACTAGTTAGGTCTGCCATCGGAGGATGAAATTTAGCCAATAACAGAGCAGAAAAAATAAAGCAAACACATGGCGACGGCTGCTCACGCCGCGCACGTGCATGTAGTACGCGTACACGTCATTGTATTGCATATATCGTGACACTCGTGCAATGAGTTAAGCTGTTGGGGAAGATTTGTTGCTTGCATTTCGCTGGCAGCAAGGAAGGTCAAATTCTTAACACCTGTTCAACTTGAAAAGAATGCTGTACAGAATGGGAGAAACTGGAGACAGAAAGGATAGAGTCCCGCTGGGAAAACCGAGATTCTTGCAAGATTGAACATCACACACTTTGTTTATTTTTTGTATAATTTAGTTTTTCTGGTCATTACCTATATGCACTCAAGCCTTTATTCTCTCATAATTACTTGATTTTTTTACTGTGTAATTTAGGCACTAAGTCTACTTAGCCCATGGTGAGATGTTGCAGCCTCAGCCGCAGGTATGTGACCACGAAGAAGTAGAAACACATTTGCTTTTGCATGCCAAGTTCCCATATGATGACGGATATACTGCTCTATTACAATTGCAGTCCAGACAATGGCGTAGCTATCATTGTATTCCTACAAGGGTCAACATTGCTTTTCCACACAGGTGATTCTAAAGACAGTGTTGCCTTCATGTTGCAGTCTTTTACAGTTCTAAATTCATTTGTAAATATTGGGATTGTTCAAATGCGAGCAATTTTACTTAGCCTTATTTGTCTTTACATGTGATATACAGGTACGTCCCATTCGCTTGTGACATTCCCTTTTACAATATTGCCTGACTCAGATACCATTTATGTTTTGCGTACATCACGTCACTGTGGAGAATGAAACCATAGTCTAATATGATTCACAGCTGCTTGCTGCCCACCACACTGGTTAAGGTAGTTCCAGTAAAGAGCTGTGTGTCCTTTCACATCATTATTACGTTATACTTAAAAGAAACCGGTGCCAAGGAATCGACCATCGATTTCACAAGTACGGCAAATGCTTTGGGCCACTGAGGATGTTTGCCAGGCTCTTGTTGGGCTTCACTCTATCACTGACTGTGATACAACCAGCGCAAGTTATTCGAAAAGGGAAAAGGGATGCATTCAAACTCATTACGACTTGAGCTACGTTCATCCCTAAAATACAAACTAGCAGCTCTTTGGAGTCAAGAAGTAAACAAGAACAAGTGCAGGTATCACATGTATACCACTGGGAGGAAGTATTGTGAGGAACAATTTTACCCCAACGATGATGCCTGCTGAGCTCCATCTTGCAAGAAATGGTTGTCAATCATTAATTTTTAGATGGATGCTACAGCAAAAGATAAATGCCCCATTTGCAGCTGAGTTAGGGTTTGATGTAGAGGTAACCATACAATGGCAAATAAGGAAACCTTCCGCGAATGCAGTGCTTAAAATTGATCAGCTGCTCTTGTAAACAGTTTCGGTGCTCCTTGCTCCTACGCAGGTGCATCAAATGAACTGTACAGATTTGTGCAACACTTTAGGATAATGAAACAATGATGAAAACCTGAGAAATGAAGCAGAAGCAGGTAACATCAACTTCCAAGGCCAGCACATTAATGATGGTACTGACTCTGCTGTCTCAGAGGACCTATAGTGTGCTTGTGACTGCAACGTTGCCAAAAACTTCCTTTTATTCCTTTCAAGTGAGTGGACTTGGTGGATAGTCTTAGGTGCGCGAAAATTGCCAACTCGAGGATATTAATAGCTCACGCCCTGTTCATAGGGATCTGCATAATTATGTACATAGTTGGGTATTTTTTGTATGGTATAGGGTATTTTTACTCTACAGTTTGGATTACACATAAAGCAGTATGATTGATAAATGTAATTCGAATTCAATTAGATGAAGAACGAGTACATTCTGACACTGTACAACACAAGGAAGCCGTGTAGTTGCGTAGCCTCAGAAGAGCCAGAGAGAGACAGAAATGCGTGTCTTAAATAGTACACCGTATTTGAACTGGCTGCTCCTTGTGTTGGAACTCATAACAAGCTAGGACAAAAACAAGAATCTAGGATTCCAGTCGATGTACCTGTACAAGTATTATTACAAATCGGGCGGTTATCATAGTCATTTGTTCATCCTATTCAGCTTTATTATTGTTGTTGATTCTTGTGTTCATACAGTTACTGAAGGTTAATAAAATTTAGTAGAACTGAGTTTGTAGTTCAGAAAATGGTGTGAATTAGAACTGTTTAAATCAGACGAAAGAACGTTTTGAGGAACTGTCTGTTTTGTGAGTGTGGGTTGCATATAAATTAATTTGCACAGTGCTGTAGTTGAGTCCACTACTTTCGAGTCCGATCGAGCCCTGCTACAGTTCGAATCGGAGTCCAAAAATCTGAGTAATGTCTATTCGAAATAGAGCATACATACCGTAAGAAAAGTTTGGAGTCAGATTTTGTTTAATCATCATAAATTAGAATCAGACATAGGTTTAATATTTTGTTGCAGTAAATGATTACCCGTCTGTTGCAAAATGATAAACGAGTGGAAGTTTTCCGTGTATTAGCTACACTGAAAAGAGACCGTGAGGGCAGTGCTGTAACCAGGGCACCCAGGGGTGCACACATTTTCTCAAGAGGACAGCGCAGGATAACAAACTGCAGCTGTACTTCAACGGGGATTGTTCAAATTTCAAATTGGGGGAGGATCGTAACTGGGGGCACGGGCATCAGCCGGGGGGGGGGGAACATGCCCATGTGGCCCTCCATAGTTATGCCATTGCCATGCGGTTTATAAATCGGTCAATTTCAGGAAGACTCGTGCGTTTATTGGGCTGAGTCCTGGAGTCGTTTGGAAAACGAAAAAAAAAAGAGTTCGAGTCTGGACCTTTCAGTTGAGTCCGAGTCCAAATTGTATGTAGGCCAGCGATATTGGTTTGTTTTTGATTCACGTGGTGGTCAGTTTTACTCTGACACATTTCATTTTATTTACTTTATTGAGGCATAGTATTTCGTGTGCATTTACCAAGTGTGAACATTCTTTATTTTCCGTCTTTAATTAGTCCGAGGCCACTTACATATTGTGATTTTCTTGAAGCGTGCTTTGTCTCGTTGATTGTTTTATAGATTAACCGCAAACTGCAAGGTTTATGCTTGACTAGATGTCTTAAGCCTGGTTTCCATATTGACGTAAGAAACGCAGCGAGCAACGCAATCAGGACGCAAACTGCAACGCGGACAAATGGAAACATGCCAAACAGAAGTGTCGCCGACAACGCAGACAAACTCAAACGATCGACAAAGTTGAGCCAGGTTCAATTTTGCAGATTGCGTTGAGTTGCTGTGGTGTTCCCATACAAACACGCATGCTGGCGTGACCGGCGTGCAATTGAACGATGACCCTCTCGCCTAGTTCCACGAATTTTGCGCATTTTCTCCTTAATGTTTAAATGTTACACTCCACTGTTCAACTAAATCGCTTATCGTCAGTGAAATGCGTGAAACTGGAGTACAAGTGTGGTATCATGAAGCGATAAGGTCAATCTAAAAAAGTATATTCCACCAAAAATCACGGAGTTTCTGACGCCATTTTGTTTCAATTTTGGGGTAGAATGGCACCATGCACTGTTTCTTCCGTCCGTGGCTGCGTCTTCATATCTTGCGTTCTATCTGCGTTACAACCGACCATGTGGAAAACCAGGCTTTAGTGTATTCAAGCAGGCCACATCAGCAATATCACATCAAATCAATATCATATGATACTGAAGGTCGATTTATGGTATTTCTCTTTGCTTGAATACAGCAAGTCCTTGCCTTTGAACGACCGATATGGCTCATATATCGGAAATTCCAGTGTTTGTCGCCTTCCTGCATATGGCCGTCTGGACGTCAGCTTTGGAAAAAGGTCAAGTTCTGGACATGACCTACCCATTTGGTGAATCAACCTTGTACTGGCCTGGCAATGGAATGTTTGAATTGGATATTCAGGCACGGGGCCCTTCTGGTGTTCTGCCCTGGTAAGAATAATTAATCTTCCAATTTTGCTGGCATTGAAGTAAAGAACACTAAGAATTACACGATATTCCAGGTTAGCGTTTAAGTGGCTTTTGTTGGAATTTAAGCAGCTTATTCAGCGGTGTGTAAAGTCAAAGGTCTCAACAGCCTGGTTACTCTTTGCATGAGATACTCGTATGAATAATGTGCAATGTACTTATATTCTGAAACAAACTGAAATGTAACGCCTCGTTGTTATGAAAGTCCGTGTGTCCCAAATCTTTACACCGATTTACCCAGAAGACGGAATATTTTACATTCAAGGTACGAGGGTAATGCATTCAGTGGTCCAGAACACGGCGGAACTCACGTTGACGCTCCCTCCCACTTCTCTGAAGGCAAGCTGCGTGTGGATGAAATACCAGTTACCAAGTTTAGCGGTCAGGCCGTTCGAGTGGACATTACTGTTAAAGCCAAAGAGAACGAAGACTACGCGATGTCGGTTAAGGATCTGCAGGACTGGGAAGCCGTCCACGGCAGGATTCCGGACGGCTCTCTGCTCTTCGTCTACACCGGTTGGGGAGCCTTCTACCCAGATCGGCTGGCCTACTTTGGGTCACCGCGCAACGATACTTTCCTGGATGATCAAGGGCAATCATTGCTCCACTTCCCAGGCGTGGGGCCGGAGGCAGCTACGTGGTTGGTCGCAAATCGAACCATATCAGGTCTTGGGATCGACACGCCATCCATCGATCACGGACAAAGCACTAGTTTTATGACGCACCAGATTTTATTTGGCGCAAACATCTACGGCATCGAGAACGTGGCTAACCTCGATCAGCTTCCAAACACGGGAGCGAAGGTGTACGCACTTCCTATGAAAATTGAAGAAGGAAGCGGAGCGCCGGTACGCATCATCGCCATGTTGGATGAAGAGGGTACCTCTGCCGCAACCACTACGCCTCCATCTGATGCCGTGTATTTACACGGCCTGATTTTGCTGTGCTTGCTGCTTTGTAAGAAATAGAGTGAGGGTAATGTTTAGGAACTAACACAGAATGTCTTTCGTAGTATTTCTACTTTTCTATTTCTAACATAAAGGTTTTGAAGAACATGGGTACTTTTGTATTTCTGGTGGGTAGAGTGAGCGTCGTTTGGTGCCTGCGCGCTTTAATCGGCATTTGTCTGCTCCGTCAGGTCGGAATTCTTCTAAGGTCGGCATGTTCAAACAGCATAACAATTAAAGTATTGTGACTTATGATGTTTCCTCCTGATAAAACTTCCTGTAAGTACCCGCCTCGAGTTGAAGCACCCAATCGTCGTTTGAAAAGAACCATTTTGGTCGAAAGTGTTCATTTTGTTGGTGGCGATGCGACCGTAACGCGTGCATTTCAAAGTCGTTCGTGCAGCGAAGTTCGATTCCGACCAAACTGAGCCGCCATTGCTGAAAAAATGCAGCCTCTCTTGATTCAGCGCAATTCTCATACCAACTGTTTTTTCGATGCGCAGCACGCTGAGTACCGAGAACTTGAAAGTTATACCTTTAGCCCATTATGTTGCAAGTAATTTAATGAAACCGACAGTTCTACTCAGGACGGGGACACAATTAGGTCCGAAAATGGGACATATTTTAAGATCCAACAGCCTGATATAATAGAGACGAAAGAGAGGCACAGTCAATTAACTAGGCTAATCAGTGTTTGAAATCATCATTCCATCATTCGATGCCTTCCTAAAATTATTATTTACTCCAATTTACTCCACGTTTTACCCAAGTTCAATGTTTTCGTTCAGACTCTTGTATATACAAAATGCGGCATGTACGCAAAGACCATGCAATAAAATAAACATTGATCTCCATTATCGCGCATTGTTTGTGCGGAGGAGGGTAATGTGTTGCTGTATCCTGTGCCTTTATGGTCAACATAACCTTTTTCTCATGGGATGGCGGCTAAGCCCTCGGCCTCCCTCCCGAAAACAAGCCAAAATAAACATGAAATGCAAGAATATCATTTCCGGAAATAACTGACAATTTTCTTATTAACTAACCCTTTCGAAAGCGATAATGTTAACCTGTTTTGTGTGTGTTTGTTTTTAATTGTTTTTGTTACACCTATTGTCTGCGGTCTTGCTTTAGCAATTTTTCACTTTGGGTCGGTTCAATCGTTATTTGTTCAGTGTGTAAAACTGTGAGAATTCCATCAGGACATGCAATAAGTTTTGTCAGTAAATATGATGTCGAAACTGTTCATGGGTTTTTCCGTCTGGTTTCGACGAGCCAACATTGAAAAAAATCATCAATAAAATTATTTTAATTTTACACACTCTCAGGAAAAATTGTACTAAATAAAATTCATTCATACATGGAGTAATACGGAAGTGTGAGAATCTTTTCTGTGAGCACAAAGTGAGCGCAGCTTAAAATGCGCGACCAAACTAACTTCCTGCCGTTTTAAAAAAGACACTTATTAATCAGCTGAAAAGGTTTAGTTCACAACGTGACTTAAAAATTTACATTTAACAACTACTTTCCGGCATAAAAAGTCAGTTTTAACTGAGAACGAATAATGTTGTTATGTAGACAAAGTTTCTTTCATTGCGTTGACTTTGAATTCCCTTGTTTGTAACTTCATTCAACAGAAACGTCAGCACATCTGCTTGTCACTTTGGTTTCATCTCTACCCCGAAGAGGAATTTGTTATATCACGTCGCCTGTCACACGATTTAGGTTCAGTGCATCTTTGGATCCGACAAACACAAATCATGGCTGTCTTGGAGATTTTTCCGGTGAAATCTGGTGAAAATAAACGACAAATTAGTCATTAAGTTTTTGAAATCACTTTTGCCAATAAGTAACATTTTACACGGTCCCAGCTTCGAGATAATGAAGTTTCATATGCAAAGCCTGGGAGGCTAGATAGACTGTCATAAATTTCTTACTAGGCCTACATAGGCTTAACTTAAAGTTAAGCATTATAAAGTACAACTTGAGAAACTTTCTGAAACTAAAAAAAGTGCGACTCACATTTCCTTCTGTTCCTTCTTCCAAACTTGACATTGATCTCCGGTAATTCACTGCTGCGTACACCTCTACCTTTATTCGTTCCAAATTTATCCATTCTAAGTGCCTAATTCAGTTTTTCTTCGAAATCTGACGATTGAAGCACAAAAACCTCAAACGGGTTTTGTAAAACTCCATTTGAAAGTACACGCAATGAAATTTGTAACGCTCGTTATTTACCCTCCTGAAAATACGCATACGCGGGACGCATTTTGGACGCAATGTCCTATCCAGTCTATGGGTGCGTTCGATTAGCTTCCCTAACACACCAGTGTTACACTCAAGGGAAGCCTCAAAATGAGGCTTATCGAACGCTGCAGTATGTTTTCCAAGGCATTCTGGGAAAAAGATCAAGTCCCCGCCTCGTTCCATCGTGTACGTCCATGCTCGAACAGGCCATCCGTGACGTCATTACACTCGGGCAGCCTCCAGAGACCCGCTCGCCAGCTGGGGTAGTGGTGGCTGACACCAGGGCAGGCACGAACATCGCGTGATGGCTAAACGAACGCTCTCGTGTAAGTTTGACTTTTAAGTGTAAGCTAATCGAACGCACCTTATATAATGGAGATCAATGGGAATAAATTCGTTACACGTACGCATTGTGCTCCGCGTCAAACGCGCCATTGATCTCCATTATAAACGCTCGCCTATGGGTGCATTGCACCAAATGGTTGTATTTCTGCGCGCGAGCTCATTTGTATTATGATCCCAAAGGCTTTTACAATAAGACATGCCATAATCAGGAGGGAACATAGAAGTATTTCCATAAAATCGAATTTGGGATTGATAGTTTCCAGTTCGGGGTATTTCTTTCACAAAAAGCCCAGAACTGGCGGGCCTATTTTGGATAGAGGCGAGCGGCTACATGCAGAACTGAGCCCATAGTGTTACTACCTATGGGTGCGTTCGATTACCTTACACGTGTAAGTCAAACTTACACGAGAGCGTTCGTTTAGCCACCACGTGATCTTCGTGCCTGCCCCGGTGTCAGCCACCACTACCCCAGCTGGCGAGCGGGTCTCTGGAGGCTGCCCGAGTGTAATGACGTCACGGATGGCCTGTTCGAGCACGGACGTACATGATGGAACGTGGCGGGGACTTGACCTTTTTCCCAGAATGCCTTGGAAAACACACTGCAGCGTTCGATTAGCCTCATTTTGAGGCTTCTCTTGAGTGTAACACTGGTGCGTTCCGGGAAGCTAATCGAACGCACCCAAAGATAGTATAGCGCTGCGCGCCGCTCTATACTATTTTTGGTTACTACTTTTTTAGGGGGAACCTTCTGGGAAAAGCGAAAAAAAATTTGTGGCTAACCCCAGAAAATTTTAACGAAAAGTGATCTTCTAGCTGTAATCTTGAATTTACAGAGGAAAAATGGAGGCCAACCTCTTCCCGAGAATCAACAGGCGGCGCTATTTCAGTTTGATTTTGCACTGTTTTCTATGGGAGCGTATTTAGGTGTAGTGCAACCCTATGGACCTTATCGCAGATAATTGTTTTTTTATACTCCGCGTGCGGACGCAAAGGACAGTGGGTAAAATTGTGGTCAACAAAACCCGCTGATTGCTGTTTGTCATACGTAAAGTTGCAGGCGTGCCTGGTTTGAAATGAAAATGTAACACCATGAAAATCGGTCTCTTTTAAATTTTAAAACCATGAATCTCTACTGAAATAAGCGACGATGAAGTGTGGAGTCACATCCGAGGTTTACCTGTAAATACACTGAAGGAGATCTTGACAACGGCAGAAATTCCAACGTCAACAACGAAAGAAAGTCCTTAGAGAACTTTTCTACGCCGTTTAGTAAGGGTTTCCGGTATTTGCTCAATGCAAATGAAGAGAAAGAGAGCAGACGGCAAGCTAGACTTTGCATACTTAGGTTTAGAGAAAACTTCAAGCTGCTTCACCTACTTACACTTGAGGGCTGGGAAGACACTGGGAAGACACTTCAGGCAACATACCACCAATTGGCCTGGAGAGCATTGCCTGAATCAATATTTCTGGAGACGTAAGTGTTCATTCATGTGATCAATGCAATGGTGGGAAAGATTTTACAGTTAATTATCCGGTTGCAAACGGAAATCGTCTGAGGTACCTGACAGCAGAAAAACTTACGTTCGTGGACAGGTATTCATCCATAAATATTCAAAAATTAATCAGTTACCTAAGACACTTAAGTATGACAATTAAGTCTGTTTCTCCGACACGGACGGCCGTGTGCTATACGATGCTACCACGGTCACTGCCTGTCTGGAAACAGAATTTATTTCCTTTGCGTACGGCTTGGTTGTAATTATTTTTGTATCAGTTATGATCTCTATGAAAGTCATTGTTGATGGAATATTGAAATGACAGGAATCTAGAACTGAAAAAGTACGTCAAATGTTCTTAGAAAATACTTTGTACGCGACCAACTGTGAGCTAGGATGATGCAGTCTTTTCTCCAACTGCACACACTTCATCCATGATATATCCGTGAATCTAGCCATTTTATACATGGAAGAACTTTTTATATAACATGCCGAGTCATTGTCTAGCTTACTTGTCTATGTTTTTTTCTTCTAGGCTATCCTTGAAGAATGAATCATTTAGGGACGTAGGACAGGAATTGCTGCAGCTGTACTTCTGTTTCTACTTATTGTATGCATTCGAGTTTGTTTATTTTCAAGGTTCATCAGTAACTGAGTGGATTCATAAACTGAAAATGACAGTTTGTTTTCAAATAAAGATTCTTCTGATAGTTGTTACTGTCAAAACATACTCACAAAATGACAGGAAGAAGACACAATGTGTAAACAGATAATGATTTCAGTCTTTGATACAAACCTGGCATAAACTTTAAAACTGTATAGGGGCCTACATTTTAATTTAATCGTTTACAACTACAGTCATTTGCAAAAGTTTAAGAACACTTGGAATTTTATTGGTATGTTTGTCCCTGGTCCTGTATTCCATTGTCTCATTGAATGATTACTTAACATGTTTTACAGTTGTGCGTAATATCAGTGTTTTTTTATAGCTGATTTCAGTTGTTTTGTGTGTGTAGATGTTGACCCCGAATTTTCTCTCTTTTGAACACTTGGTCTGTACATAAATATGGGAACTTTTTACATTACAGCTTTTTCAAGCTGTTTCCAGCTTTATTTCAAGTGGCCATTCACACCCGTACCCCTGTACAACAGGCAGCTCAAGAGGGACGGAATTATCCAGAATTGTCTCTTCGCCCTCTTTTGACCGCAGCAGCCTTGGTTCCCTCTCCTCTTTGACCTATTGATATCACCCTGCCATCCTGGTATATATCATATTTGTGAATAAATTGTGGTTGAGGATAATGTAGACATCATTTGCTTTAGACCTGTATCCGTTCTTGTATACTCGTATCCCAAGTACTCTTCAGTTTTAATCAGGGGAACGTTCCACCTTCCTCCCGCCGTCCAACTGACGTGGGGCTAGTCCGCTAAACTACCAATATTGAGGATCGATATCGGAAGCCCAGGAGACACGCATCACGTTAACACCTTGGATGCTACCATGCTGTGAAGGGATGTCGGACAACTCGACCGTTTGCGAACTCGACTTCGGACAACTCGACCGTTTGCCAAGTCATCCGTTAGGACAACTCGACTCTGACGGTGAGACAACTCGACCAGTGAGATCTCGTCACATTATACAGTCGTTTTCCCAGTTCAAGATAGCCAAATTATTCAATCAGATTGCAGCTCTACATACATCGTCGAATTCCAGTGAAATGTGGTCACCGTCCACCTTGTGTGATAACGATACCACGGTTACCACCAAATCAGTTTCAAATTTTAAATTTTTAATTCGAACGTACGGAATCGACGAAAGTGGGCACGCTTTTTCTCGTTCTGGATCGGTTTTCGGAAAGTAACCACGTGAGAGGCAAATCTATTTTCAGCCAGAACCATTGTAAAAAGCTTATATATATATTCTAATGAAAAATTCCTCAGTTTAGAAAATTTGGCTCATAAATAAGAATTCCAATGAATTTTTAAAAAAATTGGATCTTGTGTAAATTTCGACTCAACTTTTTGAGCTGCACAGCGTGAGCCATCAACGATACTACCTTGCACCGCGCAGGTGAAGAACCCATTACGTCACGTACATTTCTGCAACGTCCGCATAGCGAGATGAGCTCGATAAGTATATTGCGTGCATGCACTTAATGCGTGATCCAAAACTATTTAACAATACGCGTTCAGTTTTCGGCCAGTTTTAATAAAAGGCAACCTTGAAAGTCATTTTGATTAAACAGACATTAGATGCAAGAGCTTATATGACTGTTGAGTGTGAAAAAAGGATTGGGATCACTCGCAGTGAGTGGCATATATCGCCATAGACAATTCGGCTTTTTTCCCTGCTATCGTTCCAAAATGTCAAAGTGCAAATCAGAATTCTGGCCAAAATTTCGATTTGTCTCTCCCTTTTACGCACGGACGGTCGAGTTGTCTCAATGGTCGAGTTGTCCGAAGTCGAGTTGGCAAACGGTCGAGTTGTCCGGACCCCCCATGAAGTATGTGTTTCAAACTGAGGGTCTCTTACGAGCAGTAAAGCCCTCCAACAGGTTGGCCGATCAGCAGCCTGTAATGCCCGAAAAGCAACCGTACTCACAACTAGATAGGCAGCTCCCGGGTACGTCTAAGCAACCTTTTTCATATTTGAATGGACTCAGTTTAGACCTGTGTTACCCTACCTGTCCCTTCCCTCCCAAACTGCTATCTAACTGTGCTACTCTGCAAATGTAGGTAAAACAGAGATGAGTTGTTTTCTATAGGCCTAATGCAATTCCCAAAATCCAAGGGGATTTTCCGTTCTAGTAAGAGAACACTTGCCTCTGTCTACCATCCTTTTGTGTTAAAGAAACAGAAACAAAAACCGGGAGAGAGATTTTAAAAAACAAAATCCCCCCCCCCAAAAAAAACACACACAGACACAAATGCATCCTCCTCAAGCAGAAGCGCCACCTCATCGACTGAAAAGAGCCGAGTTGGTCGACAGGTTTCATTTTGTTGTTAGCAATGCGACCGTTTCGCGCGCATTTCCCAGTCGTTTGTAATCCCACGAAGTTCAGTTCCGACCAAAGGAGCCTCCGTTGCTAAGAAAATAGCGTCCTCTCTTTGTCCTGCTCGAGGCCCACATTAGGGACAGGTCCAACCTATGTTGCGAAAAATGCCATATTTGGGTGATAACAACTTTAGTGTATATGTGGACATCAATCTTAGCCAATTGCAACACATGCAAGAAGTATCCTTGCTCTTGAACCGGGCAGGGGAAAATATCATGAAGGCCACACCCCAATTAACCGACGTAAACTAAGCCAGGTCGTTTGCCATTTTACCATACTGCACGTGCAGGTGTGAAAACAACTAGCTGTGAACGTCCTTGTAGTTAGTTCATCCATATGGTTCAGCGAACCATGAAGCAAACCGCACTAGTCAGTGACGCCGTGACAACACAAAAACTTGAAGAGTGGATGTACCTCAATTCACCTTGTCTATTGTGTGCCTAAACTCGACGCCCTATTGAACTGCAGTATGACCTTGGTTCTTGCTTATGTAGACTGCAGCTGGACCGCTGTGTAATTCACATGACCACCGACATCGTTAGACTGTGCAACGTAGAGAATTTGTAACTTACATAGGTTTTTAGGTGGACAGAGACACAGGGTACGTGAGACACAGGTAACGTATGACTCTCTTTGGCAGGTATAAGTTATTACCCATCTGGTAGTGTGCACCGTAAGCCCTGTATTTTCAACATAACTAGAATTGCTTCGGCATGGTAATTCTGCACTAGGTCTTCGAATAGCACAACTCAGGTGTGTTCAGTGACGACATTGGTCAGTTTGCTAGTATCAAGAGCTAACATGCGAACCCAACCGGGGGGGAGGGGGAGGGCCAAGGGCATGGGTGTAAATCCCAGGGGAATGGGGGTATATCAACTCACCTTTGGGTGGGGTGGATGGGCTATTGAATCATCTTTCCGCCGTTTGTGGTGAGTAAAAAATTAAAGCGGATTGTAAAGAGACTTTCATTTACTAACATGCGTTCGATATATCACACATAATGGGAAAACAATTTAAAAAGCCATAGTTACGCGCTCAGTATTCAATCATTTGGCACCCCACCCGCTTTATACATTTCATGATTTCAAGGGGTTGACGGAGCCATGACCTTTCACGGTGCTCCATTGTATTTCCGCATTTTAATTAATGAACCCGGAGAGGTTTATCTGTCCTTGACCAAGTATAGAGATAAATGATCCATGAAAGTTCCATGGACTCAACCGATTAAAAAAAATAATAAAAATACATAGCTCCCCTGTGGAATAAAACTAGCATAAGAGCGAAAAAAACTTTACAAACCCCTCTCATTTTGCCTACAGTTTGTATGGATAGCAAGAGTTTGCAGAAAGCCGCCCTTTGGTTGGTTTTCAATTTTACCTTAAATTCGTTTAACATGTACATTCTTTCCATTAATTTGAAAGCGAGTTGTTTTTCCATTTAGTATTCATTAATAATACGTGTATCTAGTGTTTTGTACCTGCGCAGGATTTTAACACTTTTTGAATTATTCATTTACTTTTGTACTGACGTCTAGCCACAGTGTTGCTGTAGCAGTTGTGCAGCAAAATCTCTGTTTAAATTTAAGTCAAAATTACATTGTGGTTTCTTTTGAAAAAATTCTCTAATCCCACAATATTTGTAATTTACTGTATAATCTCTTTTCAGGTACACTTTAATAGTTTCATTTTGCATTACATGTCTGCAAACCATTACATCATATTTAGGAAGTTCGACCTACATGTAATTAGCATTTGCTCTTCCCCAGGGCATTTGGATAGCTGTGCCTTTTAATACACATTGGGAACAAGGATTCATTGTGATTATGTTTTCTTAGCCATGCAGTCAGCAGTGTCTGATTTGTAAATTTCACCACTAAAAGCTTTATCAGTAAGCCAAGTTGTATTTCCAGAGTTTGATTATAATGTGGTTCCCAGATCATTCCTGTGATTAATAGACCTTAAGATAGCCCTTTATGGCGAATTTAGTTTTATTTTGACCCTACAAAGAAACGATGAAAATCTGGAAAAGTTCATGAGATTGTCAGTTAAACTTAAGTGTACTTAATGTTATAGTGTAAACACACCCACACAAGTGAGTGTGTAAGCGCCGTCAGTCGTGGACCTATAACAATAGCGGACAATAGGGTCCACAGTTGCCGAAGAGTCTACGGTTGGAAAACGTACAAAACATATGGGGGGAGGTCTTCCGAAAAAGTTCAAGTATGAACAAAAGAGGAACAATGGGGAGTCCACGATTGAAGGCGTTCACACACACAAGTGTGTATTTGCCTGCAACTGGGGACCCCCTATTGTTCCTCTATTGTTCGTACTTTAACTTTTTTAGAAGACCACCCATATGTTTTGTACACAGTTGTCAATCGGGGACTCTCTGTCAATCGGGGACCTTATTGTCCTCTATTGTTCAGGGTCCCCAATTGCATGCAGAAACAAACTCACACCCAAATGTTCCACGCACCATGTTCCACTTACCTAGGTTTAGGCCATCTTTTTCTCATGCTCTTCCCCGGGTTATGATGTGATTTGTGTTTTTTCATATACTTTTATTAATTTTCAGAGTGTTACCTAACGTCTGGGACTTATAGGCCTAGTGTTTATTTTTTACCACCTATCATTTGAGGCCTACGTCCAACTTGTGAAGTTGTCTAAATGACGGAGTCGTCATTAGCCAGTAGCCTGGCCCCTTTGACAGTACTAGTGTACAGTTGTTCTTCACATAAGTTTGTGAAACCTAAGACAGGCGTTTGAATAATAATCACGGGGCACAGATGCAGAGAAGTCCTGTGCATTTGTTAAAAGTTGACCGAAACTCCACTTGGAGTCAAGTGACTTTTTGAGGCAGTCGCACATAGTTTTAGCAGTCTCTATTAAAACACAGCTGTGACGTAAAAAGATCAGACCCTATTAACTACAGTAACGGTGAAAATTTCACGTTATCTGGATGCTATGGGGTACCAAAATGTGACGTCATGCACGTTGAAGCAGTACATGCCGTACAAACGGAGTACGCACGCGCATGGTACACGCTTGGTTCGCCCCCAATGTGCTCAAAAGACATGGGTGCAAGTTCCAGGGCATGAATCAACACCGGCGGGCGCGTTCTCCATTGTTTGCATACACCTCCTGCTTGAATTTGACGTCACTCTTCCGTACTCTAAACGGACACGGTACACTCTGTTTAATACGAATGCCTGAAACGTGGGTTGTTCAAAGGTACCTTTCACTGTTTATGTTAGGAAGAAGTTTACACCTCAAGTTGATGTTTAGATTTCTTCTCAAGGCGCTTGTGATTCGAGCAGTGTTAGCGTAGGACCTGAGAATGCCTTCCCGAGGCTTGTGTCTGCTAGTTTGGGTGATTAATGATATAAAGGTTTCCTGGCAGTGGATTGTATTCCCGTATTGTATTGTGTAGTTTCTCGACATCGTTTTTACTAAAATATCCACAAATAGAGTATCAGACAATTAGGATTCCTGTTGTTGCCAATTTCTCTTGAATCTTTTCAAAACCCGGCATAAAAGACTAAGGTGCATTTATTACAAATGTGAATTTATTCATGAAGGTAAGTATGTATTATTTTGTCAGGAATTTGTTTCGCAGGCGTATGATGTGCTTTCGGAAATTGTGAGATAAATTAGCGTTTACCTTCCCTAGTGTTGTGACTTTTCAGCGAGTTTCAAATATAATATTCACTTTACCTCTGGGTGTGGAGATACAATGATGGCTAATGCCTGTGTCCTAAAATTTAAATGAGCCACCAGTTATTTCGAATTGTGCCTAATTGCTGATTTAAATGCATACCACTCAATTATTTGGAACGCCCTGGTTTAAATCGCTTTCGAATGACGTGTCCACTCTAAAATACATTCTTTTAGTGTGAGACATGTAATTTGCGTTGACCAGTTCAGTAATTTTCCCTTTGGAGGAACTTGCTCTTTATATTTTGTGGTTAATCATTGGCGTATCAAGTGTGATTCATTTTTCAGGAAATAAAAAATTCATTAACGGAGGTCACTTTTTGAGCAGTGTTCCACCAGTGTTCCATAAATTGGCCCTTCAGGCACGAGTGTTACTCTACCCTAGGTACACCACTTCAGTGGTGCTTGAAGGCGCTGGGGCCTTGCGTTGCGTTTTGATGGTAAGCTGAAGTAAGCCACAAGGCATGGCTAGTTTTTAAGCTTTTTTCCGACATTGCCAATTCGAACACCGAAACTTTTCTTGTGTGTGGATAATGTCGGTCTTTGTCTTCATGGCGCGCCTTTACAGTGTTTATTTTTCTTACACTATCAAACCTTTTATAGGCCGCCGAATATTCATATAGGCCACGTGACCTGCATGGTAGTGGTCGCAAATTAGGACACACTATGGTATCTCATTAACTGTTGGAGTTACGGCCAGGGTGAATTTATTTTAAAAGGGTTACCAAGTTGTATTTAAGACCATTTTCCTACGAAGGATTTTACACCAAGGTAACGTTTCCTTAGTGTACACGATCTGTAAAACCTCAAAAACAGGACTGTCTAATTATCTTTAAATGTCTCAAATACCTGTAAAGCTAGTAAATAATAATGCAGTTACTACAAAAATAGCAAAAGGTCACACGAATATGCATAAGCATAATAATATGATATTGATATGAAAATAAGTTGTAGGGAGACGGGGGTTCAATTGCGCTGTTTTGACTCCCGTGGCAGTACTGAGAAACATTATCGGTCAGACTGTATTTGTAATAGTCAGTATAGTCATAGTCGAGTGATGTGTCATTCAATAAAATTATAGTCGTGGTATCAGTAGAATATTTCTTCATGCTGGCCTGCAGTTCTTTGTTTTAGCCGATTTCGCATTGTCAGTTGCTAACTCATGTGATATATTTTTGATTTGTTGTTTGTTTTTGTTTGTTTGTTTTCCTTTGTGAACGATTCTGCTGGTAGTGCAACTTCAGGCCCTCAAACGTTTTCGATTCGTATTGTAGATTGCTGTAGCCAGCAAGTAGTTGCAGCAGGTTTGGTAATTGACATTTCGTGGGATACATGCACGTTATTGCCTCTCTGTTGATTAATTCAGAACTACGGAGATGCCTTGGGGATCAGACGTTACAGTTTTGGTCGCCATCCTGTATGTGACCGTCTTGGCGTCAGCTTTGGACAAGGGTGAGATTCTGGACATGTCCTATGCATTCAGCGAATCTACTCTGTACTGGCCCGGTCTTGGAAGTTTTGAAATGGACATTCTGTCTCGGGGACCATCTGGTGATATACCATGGTAAGAATAAGCCAGTTTATTATTTTTAAAAGGCAGGGTCAAACGAGACCAAAGGGCGCGCGGGAGTTTGCATATGACTTCGTACAGGTGCATTCCTGTCCCCAAATGACCTTGGACGTGATCATTTTGCACATGCGGTGTTGGAATATCAAACCTTGCTCATGGACGCTTTTTAACAGCATTATTATTACGAATTGCAGTTCAGTGTGGCATATCAGGAATTTAAGCTTTTTCTCCTCAATTTTTAAACTAAGGACTTGGCTTTCTATCCTGACAAAAGAAAAAGTGTGATAATCATTTGCTTCTGAAAAAGATTCCGAGCAGTTGATGAACGACTGAACCAATGCAGAGCACCACAGTGCTTCTGTTAAATGCCAATTTAAGAGAGCAATGGAGGATTCAGAACCAAATTTTGAGGCCAAACTTTTTGGGGAAGGTAAAACTTTTGGACCGTCCATTTCTGAAGGGTGAGGGTAGATTTATAAACGTTTGCACGCTTTGGGGGTAAGAAAAAAAGAACATCACGTGTTATTATCTTACATAAAGCTCTTTCTGGAGGGGCATGGACCCTCGCCCCCAGGCGTGTCAGAGTCTGAGTTGAAACACGCTTTTTGGAAGAAAACAAAAGCGGTGTGATAGGCCTGGTTACTCAAGAAAGCATAGCTCAGCATTCTACAAATTTTGTCAAACTTAGACATTCAGCCCTTTTCTTTATCACAGAACTAATGATGGAATACCTTCTTTTGTACCTGTAAAGGTTCGAGGCCAACACATATGCAGGCCCGGAACATGGCGGGACTCACCTTGACGCCCCTGCTCACCTGTCTGAGGGACAGCTGCGAGTGGATGAAATACCTCTCAGCAAGCTTAAGGGTCCAGCCGTTCGGGTGGACATATCTGATAAAGCCAACGCAAACGCGGACTACGAGGTGTCGGCTCAGGATCTACAGGACTGGGAAGGTGTCCACGGCAGGATTCCAGACGGCTCTCTGCTCTTCGTCTACACCGGTTGGGGAGCTTTCTATCCAGACCGGCTTGCCTACTTTGGGTCACCGCGCAATGATACTTACCTAAATAACCAAGGGGAATCACTACTTCATTTTCCAGGCGTCGCGTCAGAGGCAGCTACGTGGTTGGTAGCAAATCGGAAGATATCAGGTCTTGGGATCGACACGCCATCCATCGATTATGGTCAGAGCCTTGTTTTCACGAGCCACCAGATTTTATTTGGGGCAAACATCTACGGCATGGAGAACGTAGCTAACCTAGATCAACTTCCAAACACGGGAGCCAAGGTGTACGCCCTCCCAATGAAAATTGAAGAAGGGAGCGGAGCACCCGTTCGCATCATCGCCATGTTGGATGAAGAGGGTACCTCTGCTGCATCCACTGTTTCTGTTGCAAATGGGGCGTTGCATATAGTGCTTGTGTTTGCTTCATGTTCTGCTTGGTTGTAAGAAAGGGGAATTCCAAGATTGTGAATTGAAATTAGATATTTTGTGAAGATATAAAGGTAATTTGGGTGATCTGTTTATGATTATGCTAGAGTTTTGTTAGCAGAGGAGAATTTCTAGAAACTAAGACGGAAGCTTCCCACAAGACCATTAACTTCTTCTTACTGACTCCTTTTGTTAGGGCAAAAAGGGTGGTGACGATAGAGCAGGTATAAGCTGTTCTCGGACAGTTCCTTGTTTCAAAACAGACGATGTGCTTTCCAGATCAACGCATGTTAATGTCAAGTTTCCACAATAAAATGACCAGACTTCATTTTCGATTAATGCTCGGTTTTGGCTCTCCATATATAACCCAACAAATTTCGGCTGAGGTCATTATCAGCTTAAGAAGCCCAGCCGGTTTTAACTCATTGGTTTTTGTTTTAAAGGCTGGCAGGTACTTATTCCCTATGCACTGTCCCTTCGCCAGGACCATGTTTTCTCCCACTGTACGCGCTATTCAAGTTCACCATTTTTCTTCAACCGCTCTTAGCCATTGCACGTCAATCGCTTCATAATCGCCACCATAACTCGTTGGTAGTAGAAGAATCGAGTGGTCATATTCTGATGCTGTAGCAGCTAAAGTTGAACATTTATGTATGTTATTCAATGATTGCAAAAAAAGAGATTAACCCTAACAGTCCGCAGTCCTCCAACAGGTGAAGGATTGAGGAGTGTTAGGGTTAATGTAATAAAGTTTTATATTCGATTGGTAAGTCATGCACAGACTATTGGTCTTTCATAAATATCGTTGTCTCTGTTTTTTGAGTAGCATGACCATATAAATTTTGTGGACACTTAAAAATAAAATAAGAAAGTGGAAAATTTCCCTCACCATTAATCAAGTGGGCCACATATAGTAGTTTGATGTTATCAAATGTTACTGATCAACAAGCCAGTTGAAATAGTAACTGTACATAGTGTGGCGAAATCTCCCGAACGTAATGGTTTCCTCGTTCCTCCTGAGCCTAATTTCTTCCTCTTTCCAGAGACCAACAAACCAGTCTCAAGGCTGAGGATGAAAGCTCGTTTGGATGGAAATATACCGCCGATGGAATTAATTGCATAAAGCTGCTGAATACGTCGCAAAATAACACGGCCGGACACCTGATTGTCGGGACTCAGTGTAATTCTGATTTTATGAACTGTTCAAGGAAATGAAAGTGCAATAAATGTGGAATGTTTTGGGTATAACTTTTGTTTTTAGTGAACCTGCTTTATGGCTGACCCTTCTCGTGCAAGGTTGAGTACCCCGCGGTATGGCTGACATTGTTGCTATACGGTTATCAGCGTTGCCGTATGACTGACTGCAATGCTGATACGATATCAATTCACAACTGCAGTGGAATTCATTTGAATGCATGTGTGGTTTACAACAGCTATGGGTTCTCTAGACAACCATATGAGACGCAGCCAGAAGAAAGCTAAGTCGGCCCCTATTTACCCGACATAGTCCATAAGCAGTAAACGCCGACGCCGCCCCAACCTTCGGCTCGCTCCCCCACACTTGGCTTACCCAACATGTGAAGCTTTTAAGCCTTCTACACGTGGAGTTCTGTTCCTCGCTCCAACGAGGAATGAATCACTCTTAACTACATTGTGTGGTTTACTAGCTTGCTCCTACGAAGAACGAACCACTTCATTCAGTGTGTGGCTTACTACACCTATTCTTCGCCCCAACGGAAAATGACTCGTTTCAGCTTTCCCTTCACCTACATGCTACTGGGCCGAACGTACGTTGACCACCGGCGCCAACCTAGCGGTCTCAGCCCCTCTAGTACTCATTACACACTGCAACTCAACCCGCTGGTCACCTAGATCGTGAATATAAGCCCCATTGTCGATGGCACTAAAAAGATACAGGGAATGACACTCTAAGGGAAAAACGATTTGATGATACGTACTTGAGAAGTACTGTTTAATCTGGGTGGGAAAATAAAATCTATCCTAACGAAGCAAATGAGGCTCATATATGTTCCACTTAGGGCTTGCTGTTGGAAGTAAGAGTACCTGCCAACGTCCGCGTCTTCTTTCATATGTTTCGACACCTAAAAGGAAAATTAAAGGTTAACAGAAATTGAAAATTATATATATAACGGTTTTTTGCCCTTACCCAACGTATATTAATAAGCACTGTATACTCAGTGCTTGTCCGAGAGCTTGCGAAAAAAACTCACAAGCTTACCCGGGTGGGTGGGTAAGCTTGTGAGGTTTTTTTCGCAAGCTCTCGGACAAGCACTGAGCATACAGTGCTTATTAATATACGTTGGGTAAGGGCAAAAAAACCGTTATATATATAATTAACATCTCCCCAACGCAAAAAATACATCTTGAAAATGAGAAATTGAAAACATTTAGTTTACATGAAGTATTTCAAAAACATCATAAATTCAATGTTTACCCCATTAATTGTGACCCCAAAATGAATATTAAAAAAGATCCTGGGTTTCCCCGCCCACAAAAAAAATAATCTTTTGGCCATTCGCGCTCCCAGGCTGATTTGATGACGTCATTGGCAGAACGCCTTCATATACGGTGTACATGTACATTGCATGATTGCGCACAGTACATGCAGTATCGCACCCTTGCAATAGGCCTAGCTGCGTTCGATGTAGCTTGGCCCACTGGCAAACACTGTCTCCGTTCAAGGTAGAAATTAAAAAGATACAGTCTTACTGTGTATTTCTTGAACCGAGACGTAATGAACGAAGGATACTAATTTGTTTGTTATCAAACTGTACATAAATCAAGGTCTTTATGACAGTGTACACAAATGATATGTTACAAAGGAAAACCTGATCAAAATGAAGATATTTTGTGAGGATGTTAGAGAATTGTAACGTCGGGGTTCATTCAGAGGGATTATGGGACTTTTGGGGGTTCCTTTGGGCCTTCCCGCATTTCTTCAAGTTCTCTCTCCTCATCCATCAATGATCTGTCCGGCAAGGCATCGAGGAAGATACGTCCGAGCATGGTTGTACCAAGCTGTGCACTTTGCAGGTGTCACCTCACCAATGACAGATCTCCATATATACTTGCATGCAGGTTTACACCAGCTTGGACTAAGGCGGCTTCGTCTCCAAATCTGTCCTATCATTTATGTGGGCCCTGTGTGCACTTCACTCCCGCCTGAATGTGCCATTTCTGTCAAACCCCCAATCTCGTCGAGGAACACTGTGTGTCCACATACACCGACCTGCGAATTTCTCCGTTCGGGAACATCTTCCGTTAGCTTACGAGTTACAAACCATCTAGAGTTCTGGTGATGCGAATTTCTCCGTTCGGGAACATCTTCCGTTAGCTTACGAGTTACAAACATACCATCTCGAGTTCTGGCGATGGTACTGGTGGTCTTGACGGGCTTATCAGGAAGATTGGGTCGCGGTTGATCATTTAGTAGTCGTAAAGCTAGGAGGGGGTTATTATCTATTCTAATGGGCGTATAACGTGGGCTGATTGTCAGTGGTAGGCTACCGTAGATTTGGAGTGTGTTGTGAAGACAGGCGAGGGTTTCCATGACAACCGCTGGTGCATGAATTTTCCTTGTAACTTTGCAGAATCAGCGTTTATGTTCATCTAAAAAGTCACTAAATTTAGTGAAAGTTTATGGCCCTGATTCGTTGTTAATGTATGGCTTAGGTGGCCTACATACTCCATGCAGTTATGCAAAGAAAACAACTGCCAAAAAAGGTGTCTTCTCACGAATTCATTTCATCAAATTTTCTCTAATGAAGGCTTATATATTTCGAGCTTCATACAAACAAACACAAACATTACTTTATAATCTTGATATATGATGATATAATATTGAGTATGAGTTCACGCAATAATACCATAATGATAAAAGAAAAACACTACTTCCAATCTAATTGTCAAAAATTGTTGTTTAACATCAACTTAAAGTTTATAGTATTAAGTTCAAGTTACCTTGGAAAGATATTTTTAATTACTTCACACTTTACACAACTTAATTGTCCTCTCCAACGAAATTTTCATATAATCATAATGTGTGAGTTACTCAGGCACGATTAACATTACATTTCATTTTCTATCCATGAACTGTTGAAAGAACAGTTTTGGTTTATAATTTTTTTTCATATAAGGCAAATAGTCATAAGTGCCACCTTTTGTGTACCTTTTGATATATATCCATGCCCTCTCGAAGTTTTCAACCGTCTCCTCTTTTTCTTGTTGCCACTGCCTAGAATTCTGTTTCAGAACTGTCCAAATAATAACTTCATGAATGTACGACCAGTACTGATTACACTGTAGTCTTCCAAAAAGTCCTATTTATCGTCATTTTCGTCTTACTCCTGAAATGGTGTTGAATTGGAAAAGCAAATTCGTTTTTTGTCATTCATTTCATGGATTTAATCATTCAATTTCGTCCAGATGGTTTGAATTAGCAGTTTAAGAAATTAGCGGTTTAAAACCTTGCACATAGCGCCCTCCGTCAGCTACTGACGGCCCTTTTGAAATTCCTTAATTAAATTTTTTTACGACCAAATGCGAACACCTTATATCTAATCCTATCTCTCCCGATGCTGAATAACCCAGTTTAGTATACCAGGCAAGATATGGGACGGAGGGGTACCCCCCTTACCTGTCCAAGACCTATTCACACTCTAGACTATTGTTACCTAACACATCCCCCCTAGAAGTCTGTAAAGAATTCCTGATATTCCGATCAAACAATGACCAACACAAAGGCGGGGGGGGGGCTCTCTCCGTCCCATATCTTGCTTCAAATGTAGTTTAGTCGCCTTGGAGGTAGGGACTTCCCCTTGGCTGGTATCAGTTTCACCAGAGCCAGCCTCTTGCTCAGTCCCATAGGAATACGTAAAAAGCTCTCTGCCCCGTGGCGCTTATGGGATTATTTACACAAAGGCTGCCTTGGCCAGCCAGAGCTTGTCATATATCATATCAATTGTCGGTCTCTCTGATGTGTCTCTGGGCTGTCTAGACAGCTGTCTGGGTTGTTTCATATTGGGGGGAGGTATTACATTTTTGTTGACTTGGTGCTTCCCCCCTTTACTGGATAAAAGGTACTGTGACCTTATTCTGACCTTTTTTCTCGCGTTTCGTTATTGGTAGGCATTGGCAGACAGCCAGAGACACCCTCAAATCAATTTAAATGCCATTAAAGGGTATTTGGGACTGGGGGCATGAATTTAAGTGGCCTTCACTCATTGACGGACTTGGGCCCATGTTCAGTTAAATATCAGGACTGTGCATATTAAATTAATTACGAAATCAGGTATAATAAAATACATAACTCACTGTTATTTGACCTTCTCTTGCTAATCCGATTAAGGGGCAACGCTATGTATACAGATTTATATCACTGACGAAACTGAATGATTAAATCAAACCACTCTTTTCAAGTTAAAAGATATGACTTTGAATCAAACAGCAATCACAATGGGGAGGTAGCATTGTGATTGTGTGTAATATTTTCACACAATTCTTGGTAAGTTGCTTTTGTTCGCATCATCGTCTTGCTTGGCAGGTCTTCCACTCATCAAAGTTGTCGTCTGTCCTGTATCCCTGCGTTGTCTATGCTGGCGTGATGTTATACAACAGCAAATGCGACAGATGCATCCAACGGTGTATCTAAGGCAGGGCGTCTTCCATAAAGATTTCACACAGGTCCAGATCGAATTCCTTATAGCATGCGAAACACAACATATAACTGCGTGTGTCATACATGTACTTATGCAAGCGATTTGGAGGACAAGACATTGATTTCGTCTGGTTCACAGATTTTCTGCGAAGCAAAATGATACTTTCAAAGAGACACCCTAAGTATTTTTCTGCTGAGTGAATGAATTCCTTAATTCGGGCGAAGAAACATACATTTTCAACGTTGTTTGTAGAAACTACTTTTCAAGCCATTTTGAATGAAGCATAAAGGTAGGATACACCATTAGTTTTTTGTCGTAATTTCACAAGATTGGACAAGTATGGTATTTAAGGTTCACCACAGCTTCATTCTACTAACTTGTTTCATGTTGAAGTCCACTGCTTTGCGAAAAATCGAGAAATTTTCAACGATCATTTGTAATTTATCTTGCGTAAAATCTATGAATTACAGGACGTTTGTAGTAAGCAAACAACACCCGCAGGGTCAGGGTGGGGAACAGGCACGACAGGTTCTCTTTCCCTCAACAAAAGCAGTTTTCAAAGGCCAGGAGTAATCAGTGAATTTACCTTGGAATAATGCGCCGTCTCGGCAATGTAGCATTGCAGATTCCTGAAAAAACATCATCCAATAATGCAGTCGATTGGTGTCTGTGACACTTTGAGGAGTATATGATCATGCAAGTGCGCGCGCAATCGTGCTAGTGGCCACACTTTCACGTCGCGTCGCTGAAAGTCTAAAAACTCCGTTCTTAGTTGACTAATAGTTATAAGCAAAGAGTGTTGTCTTGAAACACGGGAGGTTTAACGTAAGGAAAGCGTAAATTTTGTTGACGAAAATCCTATCGCTAGGTAGCTCGGAAACAGCTACTCATATTTGGACCATACCATTATGCTCTATGGATGATTTTAAATTCGCTAAGTTTTCGCGCTAAGAAAATCCTTTCCCTTAAATAAATTTAACTTTATTTCCACTGTACACCTAACACTCAGCCTCTTAAATTTCAGTTCACAATGCTTTGGGTGAATTTCTGTTGGTATAATTTTTAGCTGTTTTGGGGTTTAACCGGTCATTAATGGAGACTCCCACTACATCTGCAAACGTTACACACAAGAAAATTAGCGCCTGTTAACGAATTTGATATGCGAAGTGAAACGAGCTCTTAAACGATGTTCGGCTGACCGTTTTGAAAAAAGAACAAAATTTCGGTTTTCTCGAAAACTACAGAATTCTGGAAGGAATTCTGGTATTTGCTACCACCTAAAATGCAATTTATTTAAGATTATATAATTAATAAAGGTTTATCTGTTACATTAATTTGTAGAGTTTTCTCTTGACGAATCTGTGGGACAACAATAAATTCACTCATCACAGCAGATTTGTGTCCAATCCATCCCTTACCGGGAGTTTATTCTCCACCTCGTGGATACTTGGGTTCCACTCCAGGGGGGCGCGCAAGCGCTGCTGCTACACAAACAATACCGATATTGCAGTTGTTAATACTGATAAATAGATGATACACATCTACATTATTAACATTCACTTCTATTTGTCAGAAAGTAACACCAGAAACAAAGGTTTCAAATAAAAAGTTCACAAATAAAGTAGGAGAGATTGAAATAAATGTAGTTCTGTCAAACTGATAACAGAATAAATGAAATATTTCAACACAAACTACCTTGAGTATTATCAATACAACTGGTATTTAATTAGGCCCCTATCACTAAGCAAATTACTCGAAATAGGAAAAAACACCCAATACGAGCGATTCGCGATTGTGCACTTCTGCAACGCATTGGCTAATCACGACACCAAAAATCTGTCAACCCTTTTAAAACGCACATTGGGTCGACAGAGTTCGCGCATTGTGATTGGCCAACGCGTTGGAAACTTTTGGAGGCGCACTTTTGTGAATCGCCTGTATTAAACAGGTTGTTATCATTTTAGTAAACTAATGCTGAAGCCAAGCAAATAAAACATGTAGTAATTGCAGGGGGAAAGGTGACTGCCCTAGAGATATCTGCCTCATCCAACATGGCGGCAATACGTACTGGTGCTCCACTTCCATCTATAATTTTCATAGGAAACGCATACACCTTGGCCCCAGTGTTGGGAAGCTTGTCTAGGTTCGCCACGTTCTCAATGCCGAATTTGTTTGCACCAAACAAAATCTGGTGGGTCATGAAATCGCTGCTCGGTCCCCTGTCGAGAGAGGGCGCATCAAGCCCGAGACCCGATATTTTGCGATTGGCTACCAGCCACGTGGCTGCTTCTGGCGCCACGCCCGGAGAATGGAGAATAGACCTGCCTTGGTCGTCCAGATAGGTGTCGTTGCGCATCGTGCCAAAATAGGCCAGCCGATCTGGGTAGAAGGCTCCCCAACCAGTGTAGACGAAGAGCAGAGAACCGTCCGGAATCCTGCCGTGGACGACTTCCCAGTCTTGCAGATCCTTGACGGTCATTCCATAATCTCTGTCCTGCTTCACCTTCTCGGAGATGTCAACTCGGATGGCTGGGCCTGTCAATCGACTGAGCGGTATATCGTCGACCCGCATCTTACCTTGGGAGCCGTGTGCCGGGGCATCGAGATGTGTGCCTATGTGTTCTGGTGTTCCGTACGAGTTCATTTCCAACCTATCGGAATGTATGGGTGCAAAAGAATGGCGACTATAAGGGTATTGATTTTTAAGCTCTGTTATTTAGCGAGGTAAACTTACACTGATAACAATGCTCATCGTTTGTGTTTTCCAAAAACAAAAATATTTTTCTTTGTTGACCGATCTTATGTCACAGGAAGCCTTAAGTTCAATCTAGTAACAGCAAACACCCCTCCACTCCTTTTAATTGTGAGTTAGAGCTTAGTTAAGTGCTGCCAACGTTACTCTGTTGTTCGGGGCAACTTTGACAGGTTGCTGGAATTTAAAAAACAAATAAAAAGGATTGTAACACAGTTGTACACACGAAAAATTCTTTATTCCAAGCTTCTAGGTTTACGTTATGGTAATGTCATAGAAATGTTTTAGAGAATCTTTTAAATTACAACCAAGGGGTGTGGCTTGAGCCAAAGTTATCCCAGGATGCCAAAGTAACCTCGGTTTATGGAACACACCATAATGGCCACCAACTGATATGTGTGTGTGTGTCCTTCCTCTATGGTTCCAGTAACTTTCTAAGGTGTGTGTCCTTGGCGCGTACGGTTGTAACTCTAGTCAATGGCGATTTTCTTGAAGCGTCTCATCTTACGGTATACACTTAAAATAACCCTCTATGAAATGTATCAATGCTGCGGAAGACTGACAGACTGACTCATACCAACCCAGAGGCGGATCCAAGGGGGTTTGTGTCAAAGGGTTTCCATCCAATGGTGATATATTAAGTTTTACAAAGACAGAGCCCATGCATTCAAAGAGGGTATCTCCCAAACTAGTCCTCTCGTGTTAAGAAAATGACCTGTTTTGTGGGCTTGGTCTGTCTGTGGGACTCCCTCATTAGGATATTCGTCCCATTTCTCTGTATCTTGCCTCCTGCAGCCTTGCTTAGAGGACAGAGTGTAGATGATGGATAATGGAACGGGGTAGAAAATTGAAGGGCAAAATTGGGACACTTATAGGGCCCAAATGGATCGTAAATGCGGAACTGAGACGCTGGTGAAAATAGATGATAAAAGCCTTGAACAATTTGCCAGAAAAATGTTCTCCTGATGACTACTATCTTCCCCCAAAAAGTCTTCAATAACTCAAACATCAAGCGGACAAAAGCTTTTTCCAACGGGTAAACAAAACCCTGGGTACTCCACCGTTTCCCTGGTAGTCTTCAGCATTTACAGACGAACACGGCTCTACTGACCTTGACGGCATGACAGGGATACACGTATAGTCTCCCAAAAGGGCGGATGGGGGGGGGGACGGGGGAAATGCCGCCCCAACTGATGAGGCGTTTTTGTTTTTGCGTTTATCAAAGTGAAGATATTTAGTTTCAGTACTGAAGGTTAGTATGTATGGACGGAGCAATTTTATTGAGGAAGTTTTTTCTGAGCATCTGCTTAACTAGTGCGATCAGTTAATGCAAAAGTGCACCAGGGACACTGCTTACTTGTCTCCTCCCCCGTCATTGGGTCTGGATCCGGCCTGATGGTTTCAGCGGCTCTACAGCAACCGAATGGGCTAGGATGAGATTAAACCTGCGACCAAGTGACGGTCAACTATTTCGCTTATTACAAGAAACATTTCGCCATTTGTCCAGCAAAGTGATACTAGTCATTCTATAAAGTGTACTGATGACCGCTGCTTGAGGACACCGCTGCTGCGAGTTTTATGAATGATTTTTCCTGATTACTATTTTCCTATCCTGTTTTGGATGCAAGGTACCTTCCAGCAGTTTATATTACAACACTTTTACAATGAACATATACAAATTTCAGTCAAATTTTCATACTGAAAAGCTTGCACATGCACCACCTAGCGAAATATATAAATTTATCACATTTTATACAGTCAAAGTGGCACTTATAGGGCTTCATTGCTGGCCGTTTCGAGTAATAAGATGCAGCAATGGGTAATACCCTCACATGTAATTTCATCTTTCGACAGGGAGTTGTAAATTTAGTTATGGATTTTGCCCCAACACAGATGTGTGAATTGTATATTCATAACACAAGCCAAAGAAATTAACATCAACCGATATCCTCTGTAGGTGCTAGTTGTGAAAAAGATTAAAATCACTAGCTCACAGCATGGAGCTTATCTCCATGCATGATCACAGGGCCTTTCGTACCTGAAACTGTTTTACATCCCACAACATGAAAGGAATAAAGTTTGGCTCTGCTGCGGGGTGTGGTCACGGTGACCTTGCTTATAGGTGTGAAATGGCCATTCTGTGGTCACCTTATATAAATTGTTTAGACTAACTGTATGGGATACTGGATGCCGAACCCGGGAATCCTGGGTTGCCGAAAACCACGTGAGACCCTGGAGAAAGGATGGAAAAGGCTGGGCTTGGGCCAGTAATGCCGCAGTACGGCATGTACAATCTTACCACACAGCTATGATCTTACCAAGGCAATGGTCCGGTAGGCCCTCGTGCCTGAATAGTGAACTCGAAGAACCCCAGCCCAGGGAACGCCAGAGAGTCATCGTCAAAGCCATATGACATGTCCAGAATTTCTCCCTTCTCCAGGGCCAGTGCATTGGTCAGCAAATAGAGCGTGGTGCAGAGGACAAGCCTGGGGAATCGACCGGCCATTTTGCACGGTAAACACAGACGCATCTCCTTCCCTTGAATCCCTTGCTCCTTATCGTCAAGATCTACGGTAGGGTCTACAACGACTTCAGTGACCTTGCCAGCGTTTTGTTATGAAACCTCAGTGACCTGGGCAGTGACGTTAACTTGTGCTCTGGAATGGGATGAGGAAAGGTGGGGCAGTGACTTGCAAGCATGGCCATGGAAATTTAAAAAGCAGGGGAGAAGGAAGAATGGCACAATATGAACCTGTATAGGGGGTGATGCTAGTGATTGAGATATACATCTGTAATATCTGTTACCTTCCTGCGGAATCTTCCATCAGAACGGCATAGTTATGGCTTTTTAATTAATCGTTTTTTTCGGCGTTTTCAATACATTTGGTCGTTAGAGAGGCCCAAAAATTCCTCACAATCTGCTTGAATTTTTTCATACCACGAAAACGTGGGGATGATTCAATAACCCCCCCCCCAAAAAAAAAGGCTTTGGAATATGCCCCCATCGCCGGGGACTTGGCAACAAATCAATGGAAAGTTATCATGCGGATAAAAATTGTGCCATTTATGAAACAGTTCATGCTATTATAAGCCTATATATATATATGTACAGATGCAAGGATTGTTTCAAGGGATGTTACTTCTTGTTTTGTACATTTGACTATCAAGTGCCAAACCTTTAATTTATCAATGGACTTCTCGTCATTTATGCTACACTTGTGTGTACCTTCACCTGCGGCCGCAGGTAGACATAGATACTGCTTTCCATGGTCTTTCTGTTTTTATTTAAAGTACGACAGGATCCAGGAACCTTATCAATTGTGGCAGGTGACTTCAACAATGACATTTTGACAACAGTTCTCCCAAATTACCAGCAATTTGTTGTGTGGCGCACCAGTCGTGACGCTCTGCAACCCAGTATCATTATTACTGGCCATTGAAAAGAGCGTGTATGAAATGATCAATATCTTTAGCTAGCATCGGCAATCTCATTCCAGCGTGCAAGCCGACCATAAGAATAATGGTCGGAGACTTTGGTCGAACAGTTAGTAATAGCTTTGATTGCATAATAGGGCTGCTCTTTTCCTGTTTCCTACAAGTGGCTGCCAGAACTATGGGTAGCCGTCCGTACCAAAAAATAATAATAATTTCATGAAACATTTTTCCACATAGCCTACAACATACTATATCTTATTGAGTATTGAGTAGTAAATGAAAATACACTCATTTTTAAAATAGATGAAATATTGATTAAGATGTACATTTTAAAAGAGTTTAAGTTAACCCCCTCCCCCCAAAAAGGGGGCAATTTTTCTGCAAGCTATGGCCCATATTAATGATGTGTAATTCCCGGTGACGAGAGAAAGTGAGGCGGTGAGGCCAAATTTTGGGGTTCCTGTGTCATTCTCAAATTTTGGTTTATTGAAGATCTCCACTTTGCTCATGAAAAGACCTGCCAGTACAAAATTATTAATTTAAACAAACATGAATCTTTGGTTCCATAAATCAAATCAAATCAAATCAAATCAAATACCAATTTCCATGATGCTACATGTAACTGTAGCGGTCCGGCCCCCTGGCCGATCGCTCGGGGGCGGCGGTCCGTCCGCCACTGAAGGGGGAATTGGAGGCCAGGCAGGCAAAAAGAAAGTTCAGCAGACACTGAAAGACTTGGGTGTTCAAGCGGACTGGATTTCTTTTATAATCACAACTGCTTGGACAATTAAACCGGTGCTAATCTATGTGATTCCCGGCCGAGCCATCACAACGTCCATCCACCCGGTCGTCTCACACAGCACCCCCGCTTTTCCCAAAAAAAAACTTGGAAACTCGCCCAACTTCAGTGCCGCCAAAAAGTATCACATTGCAGGCCACTTCCGGCCGACAGGCCAGACTTACAGAAAATACTTGTACTGTATATTCTGTGCACCCACGTGGGCCAATCACGCCTTGAAGACGTGTACAAGGTTCAAAGGTCACACAATTCGCTAAATTAAATGGGGAATTCCCAGATCCCTACATAACTTACGATGTAACATGTACATGTACATGCTGCGGATTTTTCTAGGTCATGCATAATATATTATACATGTACATGTACAATAACAAAGGTGGAGGTACACGTAGTGTACGTGCACACCACATTGCAAATTTGACATTCAACTTGCACCCTGCTACATACAGCCACTTTTATGACCTTATATTAGCTATTATATAACTCGCTATATACATGTAACTCACCAGTCGATGTAGCCAATCTGCCTCTAGCCCAGGGCCCCCAACCCTGCTGGTACAATTCAGCAAATCCACAGGACCATTCCAGGCCCTGAACCTGACGACTACAAAGTTGTCTAGAAGCTTTGGAAAAGATCCCGGGTTGTGGCGCGAACGACCAATTTACACGTATATTCATGGGCACCGGAGCTTAACTGATTGCAACTTAATCCCTCTATTGATCGATCTGGACTATTAAATACCTACCCATTTGCATTTATCTATAACTCACATAACCTAGACATTAACATTTTATAAATGAATGCATTATTAAACGTGGCACTATCTCTCGTGCCCGCACAACATTTCCAAAACACCAAGATTACTACACGGCAACGTACCGAGCGATTCATGGACAACATGAATAGCGCTGTCATGTGACTACAGCACTTAACAATTAGCAAACACCACATTAATGTAGGCAAAATGATAGTGGTCTTCACTGAATTTATTTGAGCTAGAATATGGGCTTTGCATACAATAACAGGCAATATCTATCGCGATCAATATCAATATCGCGATATCCGGCGTCAGCGTTGGGAAATTGTACGTGTGTCACCATGTCTGTAAGTCCGCCTAGACGGATAGGCCAAATCAGACCCCCCGTCGGTAATATGTAGTTATTCATAATAACACGTATGAACGACATGGTCTTGCATAATGTATACGGATTTTCCACCAAAGTTGTCAGACGTGGAATTTCCACCAATCAAATTTAGTACATGTGGTCAGACTTGTAGACTCGTTCATTATAATAGAGGTATGAACGATGTAAAAACAAGTACAGCATTTGATTGGCTGCTACCCGTTTTGGTAAATAAGCTGATTCGCTGTGTACAAACGGCTGGCAGATTTATCAAGTCAGGATTTCTGAGCTCACAGTAATTAGTGGACACAAGAGGACGCGAAGCAAGAAACAACGTGCGGCCTCCATATCCAAAGCATAAACGCAGACGTTACGGAAGATCCTGACTTGAGTCAAGCCTATACTTATGGTCACCTAAAACAGGTCATCTAAAATATTCTTGGTTTTGGTGTGCGTATGAAACCGTTGCATGATTACATCTAGCCATCATCTTTCATATCTATTTGATCTAGCATATTTTGTATAGGTTCGTTTGGGATTTTTTCTCCAAATTTTCGTAGCAAGGGGAAACTTAATCTTTAAAAAGTACAATTATGATTAATATACATGTATTAGAATTGAGATGTATCCACGTATCTTTTGATTATCCTATTTCGGTTTCTGTCGACAGTTTATAGGCTCTTGCAAATCTCATCACAGCCCCTAATTAAGAACAAAAATCATACGAAATAACACTGGAATACTTTTCCTGGTTTATGCTGGGAAGGCTGCAGTCACTCGCGTCTTAGTTACTCTATCATGAGAGGAAAAATTGGGGAATTTAATTATTTTGCCCCTAAATAACCCAAATTTGAATTTAATTACAAGTTCATGGATAGTTTGTTATCGAGTGAATCCTTTATGCACATGTCTTTAATTGCAAATGACTATCATCCGTCTTGACGTGTGTTGCACCTCTTGTTGACTGAGTTGGAGCACGGATCACTTACCCAGGGATGTGCAACCGCGAGCGGCCCCAGTGTAAACACATGTGGGACCTTGCGTGTTACGGATTGTTATTACCCCTGCAGGCGCTCTCGACTTTTCTCGAGAAAACTCGCGACCACATGACACGCGTTGCAGCATGTACAGTGCAGCCGTGGTTATGCCAAGACGACGCGCCAGCGCGGTGCTTAAATCTATTCGTTTTGACGAATAATTCTTCTTCATTTATCGATTTCAAACAGTAACGAAGTTTTAAACAGGCAAAATTCCCAAATTTTGTGGTACACTTTTCTCAGAATATGAAATATCTTGAGCAGCATATTTTTAGAAAGGGTGTACCCTGACTTAAATATTACAAGAAAACAAAGTCATTTCTCTGTGAACCCTCTCCAATGCTCTCACGGTCTATTTTGTATCCTATTTGGCATCTTAGGGTCAATTGTGAATATTCATATTAAAGTACTATTTTGCATACAAAGGCCACGCCTCGGTTGTAGGGGTGTAGACCACTAATTCAAATGAGAATTTCTGGCCCGCTCATTAGCATTAAAAGTGCCCCCACAGTATCTTTTGAAAAAGGAGATTGTTTTGCCCCCAAAATGATGAAATTGTGTAAATTGTTGCCGGGATCAACTCCCTGGGTCTTTGAGCTTTCATATGAGAGCAGAAGGGCTAAAAACTACGGTTGAAAAATGGTCCTAAGTGCCCGAGAAAGTTGAGGGTTGCCACTTGAAAAATGGCTGCAATCAGACTTTGGAAAAATCACTTTTTGAGGGGTGATTTTGTTTTGTGGGAATAATTAAAAATGTAATTGGTTAACCCACAAAAAATCGAAAAGAAATTGAAAGATAAGGGACCAGACAAGAATTTCATTTGTGTTTCAGAAATCTCAGGGATGTTGGCGTGCATGCTATTGGGCTCTGAAAAGCGCTAATTTTACACTGTTTTCAACGGGTCTTGAATTAGTGGACTTTACCCGTAGGAGAGTCCCAAGACGGAAGAACGAGCCGGCGATTGATGAAATGAAGTCACGAGAGGGCACAATAGAAATCGGCGCGCACGGCATATATTATGCTCAATCGAGTTCTGCCGTCTTGGGCCAAGACTACGGTGGTTGGCCTTCATACGTGTGATTGCATGTCTCCAAATTTTGCAATACACTTTCCAGGGACTGTGAATGGTATCATGTGACCGAAATGAGAGTGGTTGGGCTACGGACTGTCGTGCTTGATACAATTACGGAGGGCACAGATTCACGGGCGGTACAGTTGGGCTAAACTTGCTGCGTGACTGAAATTGATGTGTCAAAACCTTAGAAATGGCTCGTCGATTCGTTGAACTTGTTCTGTCGTCCATGTTTACTTTGACTCTCGCCTTAAGGAAGGGCGAACTTCTTGACATGACATACGGCTATGACGGCAACTCTCTGGCTTATCCTGGGAACGGGTTCTTCCAACTAACTATTCGATCACGGGGGCCGGAAGGCACTTTTCCGTGGTAAGATTGATGTGTACGAAGTTTCTCGATCAAGCTGATTGCATACATAGACCTAGGTTAAAAATCAGTATCCCAGCTGGTGTAGGTTTAACTTGGATCATTTTATTTTCTTCTGAGAAAATGGAAGTGCAAGTCCACACTCTGTGCTAGTGCTGAATTCAACCAGCAAGTTTAGGAATGCTACCTTGCAAGTTGCAGGTTGTAAAACAGTTGATGAAACATGGTGTGTACATTTACAGTAAATGACTATGTATATACAAAAACAGCATATGAATTTTATAGACCAGAAACTGATCGGAGATCCGAAAACTACAGATAGCATGATTGTCTAATCTACTGCAACAAACTTACTTGCGAACGCTTGAGAAATTCGGCTCAAACTATTGAGCTGAGTTCGGGCGGCTTGCTCTCTAGTCTCATGTTCACGAACAGCTCGGTTTGGTGGTCGAACGCCATGAACGTTGATGTACAACGTACAACCGGTTATCGCTGGTAGTGACAAGCAACATATGCAACATGGCGCGTCCGTGTACTGTACGTTATTTGAGAGTTAATGTTTGGATAACTGGGTTGAATTCTTTCTGTTTAAACAGGAACATTCATTTCTGTGTTATGGAAAATGATGTTACTCTTGTAAAATTTCTTATTGTCTCTGGCTTTGAAAGCCATCACTCTGCTTTTTGCCATGTTTGCAGCTGTTCAAAAATCAAAATCTCACGAGTTTTTCCATGTGTTCCTGTAAAACCCTGACGAGGAGGTTGTGTGTGATCCTGTTCCGAAAACAGCGTTCTTGAGTCGTGTTCCCACCGCTCGAGCGTGAGAACAAGAAGCCTGTATCAAGAACAGGCCACCGAACCTCAGTGATGATTCCATATAGCTTACGTGTGGGGTTTTAACAACATACTTTAGTAATAAGGCCTTCAACCTAGAAAAAATGTGACGGTGTGTAAACAGTGATGTGACACGGAATGTCTACAGTGCTAGTTCAGTGAACAGTAGCATATACTTAGGAGCAGAGTGGTGGAGGGTTAGAGGGTTTGAAATAAAAACCAGAGTCAAATAGGATACAAATAAAAACCAATCAGGAGGTTGAAAATGGGTGGTTAAAGGCAGCGAATAATGGGGGAAATATTTCGGGATGGACTTTATTTTCGTAGCTTATTCTTTTGTGTCAATTTAAACGGTACCACTATAATATTCTATTGGGCAACAGGTGAACAAGACCCTGGTTGAGCCCCTGTCAGTTAAAAGTAGCGTGAATATAATCCCTATTAGATTCAATTTTTACCTTCAGTATTGCTAACAATGGTGGGTTTTTTTCTGTTGGGATCTATAACTTGATAATATCAAATTAAAAAATGAATAAATTTGGAGTTTGATTAAGCCGCTTCAGGAATCGGCTTTATTTATTTGTTTAAATGCTTTGATATTATTTTTATTATTATTAGTTAGGCCTTATTTTTTCATTATACAAAAAACTGTTTTAGATTTTCATCAAAGCGTAAGTCTGAATTGGTTTGCTTTTCTGTATGCTTCTTGACGGGATAGCCTTAGTCGGGAAAGAAGGGGTGTTCTCATCTATTGCCTGATAACTATAAGGATTGAACCATGATGTTGTGTAAAGATCGATGGGGAGAGTAACATTCTGTAATGCGTTCGTTTTTGCAACTTCTTGCTCCAGGTTGGAGGATAACGTAATTTGTACACCAGAACACATCGGCACCCATATCGATGCTCCGGCTCACTTTGCACAAGGCAAGATGCGCGTTGATGACATACCACTTGACCAGTTGGTGCGTCCGGCCATCCGAGTCGACATCTCCGAAAAAGCGAAAATGGACCGAAATTATTCCATGACGGTCAAGGATCTACAGGACTGGGAGGACGTCCACGGCAGGATTCCAGACGGCTGTCTTCTCCTTGTCTATACCGGTTGGGGAGTTTTCTACCCGGATCGGCTGGCCTACTTGGGCACGACGCGCAACGACACCTTCCTCGATGAACAAGGAAGGTCACTCGTCTATTCTCCCGGCGTGGCGCCGGAAGCTGCCACGTGGTTGGTAGCAAATCGTAAACTGTCGGGTATTGGCATCGACGCAGCAAACATCGACTACGGACAGAACGCTCTCGTCACCAGCCATCAGATTTTATTGGGCGCTAACATCTACGTTCTGGAGAACGTGGCTAACCTGGATCAACTCCCAAATACGGGAGCCAAGGTTTATGCTCTCCCTATGAAAATTATAGACGGGAGTGGGGCGCCAATACGCATCATGGCGATGTTGGATGAGGGAAATACCTCAAGTGTGGTGATGCCTTTTACTACATTTACTATTTACGGAGTATTTCTTGCCGGTTTTGTTTTTCAGTAAATAATGTTTGTTGAATATCTGAAATATCCGAAAATACTTGTGGGGTTGATTTACTTATTTACTTTAGTGAATGATGTTTCTATTTCATGTTTCTTAACGATAATGGAAGAGTATCAGGAATTTTAAGTCCATTGTAGTCATTAATTTTCGTGCCATCGTATAATCTTTATTATAAAAGGCGAATATTATAATCCAGATGTCTGTATAGGGCGTTGCCATGTGTACTAATTGCAAAATATGAAATTTAAACACGTTTGCATTTGTGTAGATGAATTATTTTATTTGCTTTTTCTATTATTTAGTATCGATTTGTGTTTTAATTTACATAAAAAAGATGAACTATAGCAAGAACAATTGTGTGCTTTAATATGACCAAATCAAATGTATTACAGATATGACTTTGCCCCTTTCGATGAAAACTGACAAAATAAAACGAAATGTTCCTTAAGTTAATATAACGGCTCTGTACAATGATTAAGAAGTATTAACAGGATATAAATAAAAATATAAGCAACATGAGCAGAGGAAAGGAAAATGGAATTGATGAGAGTGCAGAATACATGTAGAGTGTTTTAGTTCGAACTTATATGTACACTATCCTAGCAGTATAATATTCCTATCGATTTTTGTATTAATAATAATGATAATTAGTAGTAGTATTCTTACAACCCAGCATTCCAAAACCAGGCAGAACAATATCGACTGGAAAATAATACCAATATGCCACGGTTTCCAAATTACCAGTGCCCCCGTGTATCCCCCCCCCGCCACTAAAAAAACGATGAATGAATCTTTAACAAGGCTAAAAAAAACTTTCCCACAAAACCACTCCACTGAAAGCTGGTGCCCTATCCTAGAAGATGCTGGTGCCCATTAGTATCTCCTCCCCAGTAAAATCCTAGCTGCGCCACTGCCCCGTAGCTGGCGGAGATGCTTGTGACAAATTATCTCCAGCTGTTAGTTAACCTCACTTGCGCCCCGGTGGCCAAAAACTTCTCACTCCCTGTCTTGAAAGTCTCAAGTCCTATGCTTTTCTTGGATGGGCTGTGATTTTGCATGTATATTCAAATGGCTCGTCGACTCCCTGGAGTCGTCCTGATGTCCATGCGCACTGTTGTGGTGGTGGTGGTTCAGGGTAGCGCTTCTGGACAAGTCACGCATGCTGCTGTGACGAACTTGACCCTCTCGCTTAATATCCAAGAAATTGATTCTTATTAGGCTTCAGCCCGGGGGGAGGGGAAGCACTTCCCCCTCGTTTTCAGAACCACACATACTCATAAAAGAGTTATCCTTGCATGGTGCTACCCCCAATCTTGTATAACTAACTTTCCTTTCTACCTTCAACATGAAAAGTTTTAAAGCTCATTTGGTTTAAGTTCATTTCCATAAACTATAGGTTTTTCTCGGCCAATTATGGAAAATGCGCCATTTAATTTGTGAAATAAAAATTCAATTTGGCGTAGATTTTGAACGCGACTTTTACCTGGTTTTATTTTCGAAATAACAAGCATACAGCTTCGTTTGGCATTCTTCAAATAAATTAGTGTGCATAACGTTTTATTTAAGTGGTTTTGAAAAGTGATTGGGATTTCAGTTTGACGTATTCGTTGCCAACTGTAACAACTGTGCATTCTTACTCGCCAAAAATACGTCTTTTACTGTGAATCTTTGGATTGAGTATTAATTTTTTTTTGCTGTAATTCAAATTCGCAAAAATAGGCTATACGTTCAATTTGGTTAGAAGATACTGCTTCACCTGAAAGAGAAGTATCGTTAAACACTTGACCTCGCACGGCATTTCTGAAAATGTAAAATATACGAGAACTTGTGAAAGTCGGTATACTCTGATCTCACACGCAAGTGAAAATGCATAAAGTTATCTTGTGGTTATCTTCAAGTGAAAAACTAAAACTGAAACGGGCAACAGATGTACATGTGCAGGAACATACCCGTCACGGTGACAAGAACTGCGGTTAGTAGGCCAGCTTAACTACATCCAGAATAGAACCCATTGGCCGAAGGTAAGTATCATTGTAATGACCTTTAACTTTACTGCCCACGTGAGCAGTAGGCAGGTCACAAGTTCATAAGTTCAGAGTAGCCATCATAAATCCAATTCCGAGATTCGAGCAATTGGTCGTAAATTCTATAAGCCCAGCCTTGACCTGTATTCATGATGAAACCACTTAAATAGCAGTCAACTGACCGTCACCAAGTCTTTCTTTCACTGTGCACACGCATGATCACTACCCCAACCCCAGCTTTGGACCATAGTAGTATTTGTACAAAAACAATACGTGCCTGAGTGCTGTCGTGTTTAGAGTCTGGTATAACCATGGAGGAAGGACACAGAAGGAGTTACAACTCTGGCACATCAAAATGCTCGGGTGATCATCACCGCCCGATCAGACGAACAATAGTGAACATTCCAAAATGCCTGATTACTACCTGCAGCTTAGCCGGACAAGTGGGGCCAGTAATATCCCAGCAATATTTGTGGAATTCTCTTTGCAATTAACTGCAACTTGTCGCAGTGACCGGGAAATAAAAAGAAAATGTTAGATTTACTTTTGCCGTCGTGAATAAATTATTTTAAGAGATTTTGATGCACTTTTCCATTATCCATGCAATGTTTGTAATCTCATTTTGTCACTCCAAAACATCAGTTTTCAAAACAGTCTTTCTACGACTTGGGTAAGACTGGCTAACAACATGTTAACCACCACAGGACAGTTAAGTTCACGAAAAACAAAATGCGCTGTTTCATCACAAGGAGTGATCATGAAATCTCATAAAATACCTTTTTGTATAAATTCAGTAATTCAAATAAAGCACAAGATCCTATAAACATCTTGGCTATTTATTCCCCAAATAAGTCGAGAAGAAAGCGTTTGATAAGGGCAATAACAGCACATAAACACTTGCGGTACACAGCCTAATACAAGCAACTGATCAAGCATTAAATTTGATGTTGTTGTCAGATCATACCAAGCACCAACGATGTATGAATATTCAACTTCCTATACTGCACTACACAACGTTTTAAAGTGCAGATTACCAGCGAAAAATTGCGGCGATGACATGGGGTACAAAGAGTGCTTATGGTTGTTCAACAGGTGATGCGTAGCAAGCATTCGCTGCGCTCTGGCTATGAACATACCGGGCATGCCAGAAAGCAGTAATTGGCCAGATGTGGTAGCCTGGGCAATTCAAGCTCCTTCTGTGTCCTTCGTCCACGCATGGTATAACCCTATATACCTTAAAAACTCTAAAACCTCCTTTCCGCTCCGATTTCAAGTATGCCCTTTTGTACCGGCAAGGTTGATTTACATATTCAAACAGGCGAAATGCCTTGCATGCCATGCCTAGTGACTGTGAGCCTAGAATGCCGAGACTTTCTGCTCTGATGGGTTTTGCACTGCACTAATTCAAGCACCTCTGAAAGTGTACATTCAACCATGATTCAACCAAATGCAGGGCTCAGCAACATGCAAGCCAACATTACTGGTGTTTTTCAACTTAAAACAGTTATATTGTCTTCTTCTTAATCTTTCCGTTTCTGTGCGGTGCGTTAGCCAATTTGATTTCTGGTTATTCGCACACTTGAACATTCACCCCTACTATACTTGCATGCCACCATTTTTCAAATGGCATCCCTCTACTTATACTGTAATACGCACTTATGACCATAATTTCAACTGCACTTTCAACTCTGCCCTCTAATGGAACACCCCCCCCCCATTTTAGGGCTTAACAAAATCCTTTTTCAAAAGAAACTGCGGCAACACTTTTTTTGGCTAATGAGCTTAGGCAAAAATTGACACTTGAATAAGTACACTGCACCCTATTACATCATACGTTGAGACTGGATTCGGAACAGTGATCAGATGAGGGCGCCCTGTGTGTTGGCGCTAGGGGTGCAGTGTCCCAATTCAAGGAAAATTCTCCGTCAGGCCGAGGCGCAGAAAAAGTACCCCCAGAGATTGTTTCAAAAAGAGGGGTCTGTTTGGGCCAAGAAATGGTGGAATTGTGTCAGTATGGCCCAGGATCATCTCTGTAGATTCAGGGGCACCCATCTGGGGGCAAAGCAGACACAAATGGGATTGAAAATTAGTCAGAAGAGCCCCAAGAAGGTGAGGGATGTCATTTGAAAAATGGCCGCTGGGAGGGCTTGGCAACATTCACTTTTTTGGGGGTGAGTTTGTTTTGGGCGGATAATTAAAAAATTCATTGGTTAACCTACTAAAAATTGAAAATCAAATGAAATTTGAAGGACCAAACAACACATTGATTTTTGTTTGAGAGGCCTCAGGGACTTCAGTTGCCTGCCATGGGGCTCCAAACTTGGTTGATTTTACACTATTTTCAATGGAGCTTGAATTAGTTCAGTGCACCCATAAAGCGCTGGCCACCAGCATGGCGCAAACGTCCAGCGCGGCATGTCAGCCCTGGCTGACGTATGGGTACCTGTCCCCTGCTTAACTACGGTAGCACCCAGCTACCACTCAGCAAATTGCTATTGCGTTACAGTATTCATTTGCTGGGAAACTCTCTGGATCTTATAAAGCTCACCGTGCGGACGAATACATGAACTAGCGGGGGGGAGGGGGGTTACAGCGTCAATTTTCAGCAACATATCATTTGTTCCATATTCAAGCCTCGTATCTATTGATATTACGTTTTTAATTACGTGTCACGTCTGTAACCTCTATATTTACAGTCTTTTAGTCATAATTTGATACGTTGCATTAAACCACTGTTGTGACGTCACCCTATTTAAAAAAGTATCGATATTTTAAAAAATTCACAGATCAAAATTGACTTGCTATAGACACAGAAAAAGCCATTGTGACGTTGAACTACTACGCTAAACACGAAGAGAAACGCTCTTAACAGCAAGGAACACCATTTTAGACGTTCTTCTTGTTGATGTTCTCTGCCTTTTTCGATTTGCCGCGCTAATATTTTCTGTTGATATTTATACATGTACACATTTTCATTGAAAATGAGACACTCCTGTCATTGCACTCATGTTTTAATCTGTTTAGCTCATTATTTTCCATACTCCTTCCGTTTCATTTGTTTATTTCAACTTTTCTCGTCATTTTTACTGATATTTATTTATTCAGTATAACGTAAAACTTCTGTCTTTGAGTTTTTCTCTTTGAAATTCACATTTAGCCAATTCACCTCCAGTTAAGCTTCAATTTTTAGCTCTTCCTCTGTTAGTAAACATTTTTAATAACTTCAACGATGACGAGTCCTTTCCCATTTGGATGAAAGAATCTCCACTTTTTCGTCGTTTATCCTCAACCTAATGTTTACGCCAAAAACGTTGCATGCGCTGCCAATTAATGAAGCCCTTAAAACATGTTATCAGTAAAGCCAATACTTACTCATCTACGATACCAGTTGTCTTATGATGGCGTTACACCGTCTTTGCAGAGAGCTCTTATATCAGCTGATTGATTCGTTGTCATTCCCACCCCCGCCCCCAAATGGCTCTATAACCGCGCCTGCTGCTGAGGCTATCTGCAAAGTCCAAGCAGAGCATGAAACTACAGGACCCAATTTCATGACGCTACCAAATACACGGTTTTACGCTAACAGAGGCTTTGTGTAGACGTACACACTAATTGCCGACTTTTCAGACCCCCACCCCCGATACGCATACGCATTCCACAGAGTGACTTCTCGGGGTACCTTGATTTAGCAGCATTAAATGTCACGGTACATTGTACATCTACTGTAGTACTGTTTTTCGCACGTGGCTTCCAAATTCTGAAATTAATGACCAAAGTAATAGCAGCTTTTTAACTTGGTATTTCTTTATTAACGACACTGGGAAATACTTTTTGGCAGCTTTGAAAAAGATTTTTAATAAAAACAAAAATAGTCCTGTGCCTTTTTTCTCTCATGCGCGTAGAGGGCACCTGTTCGTTTCCCGAAGACGCTGCCGGTCTTTGTGTTATGAGTCATGCTGCGGTTTACTAATAATGGGCGTTGGCACTGGAGGATATTGGTGGGTTGGATACTCTCGACCCACAAAACTCGACCCACAAAAGCTGATTCTGGTACTTATTTGTATGAGGAAGTGTGTTGAGATGATGAGGATTCTTTGAAGGCAAATTTTCGGTTTGCGTGCGGTACGCATAGACTTGAACTCCCCGCCCCCTGTTAGTTATGGTGTACGCAACGGCACCAACGCACCTACGTAAGTACTTTATGGACGACTCCGTAGACCTTTCCGTACCTGTGGAAGCCCTTATTTTGAGCGCGATTCGGAGAGTGCTGAAATCATGGCCAAAAAACCAATGAAATCGCGTGAAACCAGTGTACAGGCGCACCAAGTTCACCATACAGCATAATCTGACGGCGAGCACATGTACGTGCCATCTAAAATTGTATGATTTTTCTATAAATATTTTTGTAGGTGAGGGCGCATTGAATCAAATCTAAAATGGCCGTCGTAGATCCTTCCACTTTATTTCACTTTCGTCTTCGGAAAACCCTCTAAAATGTAGTATTCCCCGGTTCTCCTTGTATTCCATTAGTAGGTGAAGAGACAAAGAAGGTAACTGTCAGGGCAGAGTGTAATGTATCATTGCCACCCAGAACACAGACTGTACTTCCTGCTCAGTGTAGTAATATTAAGGCTCAGTAGGGCATTATTGAACCTGTTCCAACCTTGTATGACGACGAACAGTTAGTAGGCGCTAAGTGTGTTCTGTTCATGGTAAATCTGTACATCAGCTCATGAATCCCTCTGACAGGTGCTTTTCTCTGATGATATGTACATTGACAGTTCTGAGGCCGACGGAAAAGATACCACTACGGTTAAGACTAAACGAACAGATTTGACACACAAAAACACTGTAACCGTAACCGAAACTGTTGAGCACCCTGACATTGTAGAGGAACTTGCTATCACTATGGAAGATTCTGATTTAACAACAGATCAAACTTAGCAACAACTTATCTCATTTTTGGCTCAGAATAAGGAGGTTTCCGCGAAAGATGCAACTGATTTGGGTACCACTAACCATTCATCACCACAGAATAGACACGGGCGACGCAAAACCAATCCACCAACGTTTCTATCGCACTTCCTCGTTCATAAGGCAGAAATTGACATGCAAATCCAAGAAATGCTCAACGCTGACATAATTGAACCATCAACCTCACCCTGGGCTAGCCCGGTTGTTCTTGTGAAAAAGAAGAATGGCGAATTCCGCTTTGCTATCGATTACCGTCGCCTCAATCGAGTCACAAAACCCATGTCTTTCCCTCTACCACGACCTGATGATGTATATGACACCATAGGTGAATCCCATGCTACGATATTCACTGTAGTCGATCTTGCGTCAGGATTTTGGCAAATACCTCTGGATAAAGATAGCCGCGCGAAAACGGCTTACACATCCCATAGTGGCAATTATCAGGTCAAGAAAGTTCCATTTGGTCTCACGAATGAACCAGTTTCCTTCCAAATGGTTATGACCCAAGTGTTGCGTGGGCTAACTTGGAAATTTGCGCTCGTGTATGCGGTTGACATTATCATTTTCTCACCTGATTTTGACACACATCTGAAACACTTGCAGGCAGTCTTTGACCGGCTCCCTTGTGCAAACTTGAAATTGAAACCACAAAAGTGCCACTTTGCTGCCAAATAGGTGACCTATCTGGAGCACATCATATCCAAGCAGGGGATTAAGACTGATCCCGCCAAAACATCAGCGGTTACTACTTTCCCTATCCCTAAAGACCCATCAGAAGTTTGTATATTTCTAGGACTCTGTAATTACTATGGTTGGTTTGTGAAAGGTTATACCAACATAGCAGCCCCTTTAACAGACTCCTACAGAAAGACGTATCATTTGTATTGACGGCAGATTGTAATCGTGCTTTTCACCAGCTGAAACAAGCACTTATCTCCCCACCAGTTCTCGGCTATCCCAATTTTGATCGTGAGTTCATTCTCGCTACTGATGCTAGTGGCTTTGCAATCGGCTACATCCTCTCTCAAAACGGCTACAACGGTAAGGAGGTTGTGATTCAGTACGGTGGGAGAGCACACTCACAAAAGCTGAACAAAATAGGTCGATAACTGAAAAAGAAGGGGCCGGCTAGCCGTTGTCGAAGGCATTCAGTTTTATAAGGTGTACCCAGCTAACAGACGTTTCCGTGTCCATACTGATCACGTTTCTCTACAGTGGCTCAGATCTATACACAATGCAGTGGGTCGATTAGGCCGCTGGTCTATCTTGCTGCAGGGGTATGATTTTGAAATTGTCTAGAAGTCTGGCACATCCCATGGTAATGCTGATGCCCTTTCCCGTCGACAATATTCCATCAGCGCCTCTCAAGTTCAATCCCCTAATACAGATTCACTCCTGGTAGACACTGTGCATCAGATTCACACGCTCAGTCAATCACGGAAGGAGAAAACAACATGACGTACGCTATGTCAGAGAAGGAAACCGTATGTTCTATCGATAACCCAGACAGTTTGATGGACCCATCCATAGATATCAAAGCTCGCCAGCGACGTGATATTTCCCTACGTCACTACATTGAGTATTTAGAGGATGGTAGTTTGCCGCCCGATGCTCATGTTGCTTGACGAATAGTCGCTGAAGTTCAGGATTATGTCGTACAGGACGGTATGTTGTTTCATTATTATTATCCAAGAGGCAATTAAAGGCCACCGAGTTGACAGACAAATCAAACAGTCATTTCTCAGTGCTTACACCATGACGTACTCCTTGCATATTACGACTTAGTCCTGGGAGGACACCAGGGAATTGATCGCACATTCAACAGTATTAGCCAGAAATATTTTTGGCCCCAAATGTTTTCTTAGATTGAAGCCTATTTTAAGTCATGTACAACCTGTCAACGCATAAAGGTTAACCATCATGCTCAGCGCGCGCCCCTCCGACCACTGCCTGTAGGGGAGGTATTCTCCAGGTTACGTATTGACATACTTGGCCCTTTGAAGCCATCTCCTGATGGGGACGAGTACATTCATTTGATTGTCGACTCGTTCTCAAAATGGTGTGAAGCTTCCCCCCAAGACGTAGGATGCCGAGAAAGTATCCAAAATACTCTATGATGAAATAATATGCCAATACGGTGCTCCTTCCTCCCTCCTCTCTGACAGAGGAACGCAGTTCATGTCTAAACTTATCGAGCAGTTGTGCAGCATCTTTCAGATCACCAAAGTTCAGACCAGCAGCTACCACCCACAAACAAATGCAACTTGTGAGCGCATGAACAGTTTCAGTGGCAGTCCCTTCGCGCTTATTGCAAGCCAGACCAAACTGGGTGGAGTTACTTGCCAGTGTCATGTTCGCGTATCGAAGCACACCAGCCACTGAATCCGCGCAACTTAGCCCGTTCACGATTCTATTTGGTCGTGAATATCATCTGCCGATTGATACCGCGTTGCTACCCCGAGTGCAAGCAGGTGCCCAGTCAAATCGTACACTTGAGCGTATCATGCCAAACCTTGACACCGCGCGCAAAATTGCAGCAGAAAACACGAAAACGTCACAAGCAAAATACAAAGCCCGGTTTGACAAGAAATCTAAAACCCCAGCTTATCAAGAAGGACAAAAAGTATTGTTGTACTGTTCAAAACGTCAAGTTGGCCACCCAAAATTTGCCATGGCTAGGGCCTTTTATCTGCGAGGCTCGTGACAACTTCATCTACAAACTTCGCATGTGTAGTGATAACAAGCTTATGTTTATCCCCAGTCCACGCGAATCGGCTGAAGCAATGATCCTCAGGACAGACCGGTTCACATTCCTGATAGTTTAGACAGCCACACTGAGCTCGGTGCTGACCAATTTGAGGGCAATGACATTGTAAGTGACCTGCTCAGGACCCACCTAATTCTAAACCCACTCTGTCTGACAACGCACACTTGCCACAACTCCCACCTGTTGTCTTGGGCAGTCCCACACAACCCTCTGGCAATAAACCACCTGACGCTAATGACCAAGGTCGTAGTGATTGGTTTATCGTTCATAGTCTCCGACGATCTGCATTATCGATGGCAAAGCGTCATTATCAAGTGAAGTGGAAAGGGTTCAACAAAACAACTCGGGAACCCGAAGAAAATATTCCTGATGAATTGATCCGAGAGTTCCACATACGAAAAACCAAGCGGTCTAAGGCATATAATCGCAGAAGATGAACATAATTGTATTCGGGCCTGCACACTTCGTAGCTTGTCGATGACGTAATATGAACTTTCACCGTAGTTATGTAATGTACCTTCTAATCTTTAATCGCTATTTGCTCATTTTTCTTAAGGTATTTGTCAGTTTGTTACCTTCTTTGCTTCGTACCATATGCTGGCCATGGACATGATTGTAGTACCCGTACACTCATTCTCATGTATCTCTGTGGTTTCATGAAGTTATTCCTCGACTTTTTGTTAATGTACTATTATTATATTCCCTATTTTCTTACTGTTCATTTTTAAGTCGGGAGACTTAAGCTTCGAGGGGAGGGTACATATCACCATGTTACAATAGCACATGTTGTATTGCTACTTAAGTTGCACGGATTAATCGGACCTTCAAGAGTAGAACCGCTTTCCAAGTAATGAGACTCATTTAAGGAATGGAAAGCAGGGCTGGACCAGAAGGGCCATTGAGGCAGTCCACCGGTCTGATAAAGAAAAGGATAAGGAAAAGTCGGTATTCATTAATTTGACTAGCCCTACCTTCAAATCCAAATGAACCAAGGGGCCACTCAAAATTTTCAATGCTTTTAAATTTCGACTTTTTTTCCAAATTTTCTTGAAATTAAAAAACAATGAAAATTTTGAGTGGCCCCCAAACACATTCATTCACGCTGTATTAATATTCAAAGGACTAGTAGCCAATACCTAATAAGGCAAGGAAAATTGTATGATGGATGAAAAATGGAATGTCCAGTAAATGTACAAAATCCATATGAGATCTGACAATCAGGCAGAAAGCCGCACCTCGAGCCAGCTGAATAAACCACATCAACTACTATACAACTTGGTATGGTGTACTATTTACGACACACATTTCTCTCTCGCTAGCCTCCCTTAAGGCGACGCAACTACACGACGCGACAGCACGACGCTCCCTTCTTGCCATTACTTTTGTACACACACGACTCGTCGTGCCGTCGCCCGTCGCGTCGTGCTGTCTTAGGTCCTTTCCTTGTTGCATTTTTTCTGCCTAAACGTCGCCCCTATGGTGTACTATTTACGACAAACATTTCTCTCTCTCTTTAGCCTCCCTCCAGGCGACGCGACCAGACGACGCGACGGCACGAAGGCCCCCTTGCGTCGTGCCGTCGGGTTGCACCGTCGCCTTCTTGCCATTACGTTTGTACACACATGACGCGTCGCGTCGTGCCGTCGTCCGTCGCGTTGTGCTACTGTAGGTATTTTCCATGTTGCATTTTTGCCGCCTAAACGTCGCCCCTTCCGTCTCCCGTTGCGTTGTGCTGTCGTGCGTTGCGTCGTGCATTGTGTCGTGCATCGCGTCGCCTGAGCACGACGCGACGCACGACACGACGCACGACGCGACGCGTCGTGTGCTGTTGCCCTTTACTTCATGGTGTTTATAGAGGGCGCCTTTTCTGTTTTCTTTCACCTTTCTTGCAAAGTACAAGCTATTCGCTCTTTGGTGTTGATTTTTCATTGTTTTCATCTCATCGATTCATTAATTGGGATTAATTTCAGTCATATTTTATTGAAAGAAATGATAAAAGTGCACAAGAAAATCCGAATAAATAGGATATATAGGGGGGGTGGGGCTTTTTCATCCGTTCATCAAATTGAATTAGTTGTGTCATATTTTATCCAAACAAAAAAATGAAAACGAGCAAAAAGAAAATCTGGGTATGTAGGTGCTCTCACATAATAAGGGTGAGCCAAGAATTCGTCACTTTTTTACCCGGCAGATCCTTGTTCGAATGTCTGTCCAATTTCTTTTTAAGACCGTTGATGAAGTTCCCATTTGTGGTAAATTTGTAACCTTATAAATATTTCTCTGTGATCCGTGCCAGCAGTTTCCAAGTAGTTCTCTTACTCCTCCAGACAACTTGTCTACAATTGTACGACCGCAAGTTTGACCACGGGTTTAGGTAATTACCATCCAGCCTGCACTATATTATTACCCTCAGAATATTCAGTCTTCAGTCTTCCTCCAATTTAGTCTGCCTCGTTAACTTCATCAGCACCACACTTTCAATGATATTAGTCCGCCGGCGTGTTTCTTAATAAAACACTGTAGATCCTGCTACCGTTGTGACGGTGTCTTTTCTTCCCCTCTTTTTGGCCTCGCGCTTAATTTCTCATCAGATCCGCATGTTACATTTGGATTTACAATATTTATTAGAAAAATCACAATTAGATTAGGAAAAGCTAAAACATTGTGGTGGCTGACGTTAATGTTATATATTTCCTGGAGACAATGCCGATTAGTCGCGAAACTCTTTCTGATTACATTTGATTTAAAAAAGAAAAAGGAAAAGAGTTTTCTTCAACAAATCACTCTTAATGAAAACACAAAGTTAGAAAGAATCCACGAAAAAGAACAACAGAATCATGGCCTGGTACCTATGGCATGTACTGTGCAAGCAAGGGTCGGGGGAAGGAAATGAAAGAAAACAGTAACGGCGCCTATAAACTCCATGAAGCAAAGCTCGACAGCACACGAGGCGCCGCGTCGTGCGTCGTGTCGTGCGTCGTGTCGTGCGTCGTGTCGTGCTTCAGGCGACGCAATACACGACACGATGCACGATGCGACGCACGACAGCTCGACGCGACGGGCGACGGAAGGGGCGACGTTTAGGCGGCAAAAAATGCAACATGGAAAGGACCTAAGGCAGTACGACGCGACGGGCTACAGCACGACACGACGCGCGTCGTGTGTGTACAAAAGTAATGGCAAGAAGGCGACGCAACGACCTGACGGCACGACGCAAGGGAGCCGTCGTGCCGTCGCGTCGTCTGGTCGCGTCGCCTGGAGGGAGGCTAAAGAGAGAGAGAAATGTTTGTCGTAAATAGTACACCATAATCTTCTACTATACGACACACATTTCTGCCTCTCTCCAGCCACTTCGAAGGCGACGCAACGTTGTGCGTCGCATCTTGCCGTCGTGTCGTGCTGTATTACGTCCTATTTCCTTAATGCATTTTTTCTGCCTAAGCGTCGCTCATTCCATCACCCGTCGTGTCTCATCGTCGTGTGTTGCGTCGTATCATGCGTCGCGTATCTAGTCCGTAAGTGACTTCGTCACAAAGGCGGACGCGCCACGATTTGCAGGCTTTCATTGGACAATCACTGAAGTTGCACGTTAACTTCCGGTTCCGTGGTTCCAGTAAACAACGATCAGTACATGTAACTCTCTGTGCAGTGCATGTGCAGTGGGCGTGGTTTAAACTGAGGTGACGTCACACTTACTAACCGGATTACGGCTCCTGACGCACGACGCAACGCGCGACACGACGCAAGACGCGACGCGTCGTGTGCTGTCGCCCTTTGCTTCATGGTGTTTATAGAGGGCGCCTCTATACAGTTTTCTTTCCTTTCCGTCCCCCCTTTATGGAACGACAAAAATTGGCCACGTTTTGGGGCACCATTGAAGGGTTCCGCTTTAATAGAGAAGAAATACATGTCAAATCTTAAAATAAACATCAAATCGTATATTAAGTTGAATGAGGCGACCCTGAGAAACGTTCACCCAAGCTGGGTTTACCACGAGGTCAGCCACAAGGCACAAACAACAGTAAATTCAAGGGCCCTCCAGTCAGTAATATCAACACATTGGACGACAAAAACGTCTGATCCTTGGAACGCCATATAATAGAGACGACATGGGGTGTCTATGAAGCCTTCACTGGGAAAACAAGTGTTAAATTAATGTTTTACACGCCTTCCACTTCATGAACATGTAATGGTGTTAATAATCCAACGCTAAACAATTTGTGGTGTTTCTTTTTTAAGCAGATACGCGGTGATATGTGAGTAAGTTTAGACACAATGACACATGGAAGTTAATAACAAGACACAAAAACACATTTATCAGGTGGTAACACCAAAACACGTTTATTTCCTAAAAGGTGTTTCATTTTAAACGGTTACGTGCTTACAATCAACGCAAGGGCACGTTTATAATGGGCGTTGGTTTTTACAGTGTTGTTCAATTTAGTTTCTCAATTTTTGGACACAAATTTGTGTATTGAAAGTCTGCGTACTGAGTTATGTGAATGCAAGCTACTTTCATGCCAGGCGAAGTCAACACAGAGATATGGCTTCAGGAAATTAAGTTCGATATCAGACGTCAATGTAGTTCCTTTGATAAGGCCATTCATTCGCAACATACTTACGATTGGCCTATTCTCTTTTCATTTTGTATTTGAGTATGCTGTGGGCCGTCCAAAACATATCACAAAAACAGAAAATAAAATGCTCACGTTTTATTAAAGGCCACCCGTTTACAAATCATTACTTATTAACATTTTCGTTAGGCCAAATTAATGCGTTTTGAATAAAATCCCACAGTTTATTTAAATTTTCGAATTCCATGCCTGTTGGTGCTTCCTTTAACATGTCGGGGATTCAGCCCCACGCGTCGTTTCAAGTCATTGGTTAACCTTTGAGAAAGTCGTTATCACACTGTAGGCTGCTTCAACCCTCCCTCCCTTCAGCTAATGAAAACCAGGAAACCTATCAAAAATGGCTGTTCGATTCATCGGCCTCGTCCTGTTGTCTGTGCTGGATTTCGTTGTTGCTCTAGAGCGGGGAGAGTACCTTGACATGTCCTACGGCTACGATGAAAACTCTCTCGCCTATCCTGGGGCTGGATTCTTCCAGCTAACCATTGAAGAGCGCGGGCCTGCCTTGGGTTTACCGTGGTGAGGGTTTACAGTGCTAATGAGAATGTTGTGAGACAGAGAGTGGATGGGGGAACTCGTATATATGTGTAGTTTTGTCTGAGACTGGAAGAGGCGGCTATGAGTGGATTGTCGCCAATTTGAAGGTGTTTTACATTTTGCAAATTCACACCCTTGAAATGGTTTCATCTTGTTCTTTTGCAATGTCTTAGGTTGGAGTATAACTCGATGTGTTTACCAGAACACATCGGCACCCACGTCGACGCCCCGTCTCACTTTGGTCAAGGCAAGATGCGGATCGACGACATACCACTCAGTCGGTTGATATGCTCGGCCGTCCGAGTCGACATCTCCGAAAAAGCGAAAGCTGACAGAGATTATGGAATGACGGTTAAGGATCTACAAGACTGGGAAGTCATCCACGGCAAGATTCCGGACGGCTCTCTTCTCTTCGTCTACACCGGTTGGGGAGCTTTCTACCCTGATCGGCTGGCCTACTTGGGTACGAAGCGCAACGACACCCATCTGGACGACCAAGGCATGTCACTGGTCCATTGTCCAGGTGTTGGACCCGAAGCCGCCGAATGGTTGGTAGCTAATCGGAAGATTGTGGGTCTGGGAATTGATTCAGCAAATATCGACCGTGGGCTAAACGTCAGTTTCCCTACCCATCGCATCTTAATGGAAGCCAACATCTACGGCATCGAGAACGTGGCTAACTTGGATCAACTTCCAGACACGGGAGCTAAGGTGTTCGTACTCCCGATGAAAATTGTAGATGGGAGTGGTGCACCAGCACGTATCGTGGCCATGTTGAACGAGGATAGTACCTCTGGGGCAGCGACGCTCTCCACTGCATTTGTCACCTGTGTCTCTCTGCTTACTATTAATCTTCTTGTGTAAATAACTACTCACTGATTTCTTTAACTTCTGCCTTCGATTACAGTTTTGTGATAGTGTTATAAGATTTATTCAGCCAATGATCCTTTAATCGAAGTCATTACTCACGCCTTATCCTGGAAATGTATTTCAAACAATGGCAATTATGAAATTGTCGATAAAGCTTGGAAATCGAAAAACACCCTTGCACATTTCAAAATCATATTCTTGAGTTTTACTGACTCATTCGCAGTTACACACGATGTAATATGTAACTTACCACTGAGTGGTCATGCCTTACCCAGTACACTCATCACGACAGCTCTGTTAAAATGTGAGCATTAGTTGATACTGTAAATCATAAACAACTTGTTTTTGATTGAAAAACCCGTTGGTCATATGCGCCTGGTGCACTCTTTTTTTATGCAAAGACTGGAAATTTCGTCTTAAGTTTTTGTTATTAGTTTGTGGAACACTGGCTTCGAGGAATGGACTGTTGAGCGTTTCAAGTTTGGAATATTAACGCCTTTTGATGTTTAATGAGGACAAACATTGTTCTTCTGTAGTTAGTTTGTTAAAAATGATATTAACCTCTAATGCGTCAGTTTTATGTTTTTCTCTCATGCATGCACTTGACTTTCATACATTTCATACATAGGCATAAACATACATGTATTATATATTGACATTTGTTCAGTCGACACACTGAACGCGTGCGTGAATTTCACACAGAAACGAATTTTGAAATTAACAATGACAGTAGAATGTTTATAACACTATGATACGGTCTCGAAACACCAACGCTATAACGCAAAATAATATGCAGTTACGTTATTGACTTCTCAAAGACCGAACTATATTAGAGGCGTGGCTTGAAAAAGGGGTCATTAATGGAATAAGACGTTCACTGACAAATCTTTCAGATTTAATGCAAGAGAGCCATATTGTTAATGTATTTAACCTTTAACTTAAATACCATAAACTGTCAAAAGACCACACCATCATTGGACTAAGAATAGGTTCTCGGGGTATGAGTTAGTGGAGTTTTGTCGGGGCAGGGCAACTATTTGTTCAAAATTAAACGTCGACAGTAGAGCTTAGTCTGAAATTAGACCAACCTTGAGTGGTCAGTTCCTCCGAGAGAATAAAATTATCGGAATTGATACCGGCATACCCTTATCGACTGACAAAGTGTGCATTCCTGGAGAAAACAGTTGTTTCTAGCTGTTGTCGCATTCTCGACCAGTGGAATGGTCATTGGAATTTTCTGTGAGATAAAAGTAGGGAAATTTCATCCTTCATCGGGTTCTGACCTTTAGACTCCTGGGGCGTGGACAAGGCACACTGATCACTGGCGGTACTGAGCCTTCCGACTGTCAGGCTTCATGAGTGCCTGCTGACTGGGTGTCTCGTCCCGTTCTAGCTGAGCCATGCTGTACCTGGTGCTGTCTTGCTATGCCTGGTTTTAAGCGTCGTTGACTCGCTGTCTGCTGGGACTCCAAAGGAGCTACATATAGCGCCGACTCCACCAGCGCCACTCCCTTTGGCCGCACCTTGTCGACTGGTTCGCTAGCCTGTTCCCGTCTGTTTGTCCACGTGTCATCCAGCCATTCCCAAGTGTCGGAGATCGGAGGTCGCCACTCAAAATCATTCAAACTCTCGTAGATTCCACCCACGGAGGTACCTTCCCTTTCACAATGGCCAACTTACATGATTTAGCCTACATAATTTAAAAAGTATAAAAATTTTTTCCTTCTATATGGTTCATTTAGTTTGATGCGCGTTAGTGCTCTGTTGGTGTTGTTTATTAAAATAAATCAAATTTCTTTCTACTAAAACTCCTTAATTCCGATTTTCCGTTATATTGTGTTCTGAGATTTGAAGTGCCTTCATAGAAGTACTTATTACTGCAAACATCGTCTGTAAAGTTAAGTGCCTTTTCCCATTTTAAAGCAAGTGTAGCTTGATCATGAGTCGAGCACTTTGATGCCAGATTTGCCCTACGCTGTGTGCGTGCATATTATTTGGCATGCCGTTTTTTTATATTTCCAATCCCTCGAATTTTTCGACAGTATCTAAACATGGACATAAATCCTGGGGGTATAGGAGTATATGCCCCCACACGTTTTGGGGGGAGGGGGGTGGAATATTGCATCACAGGCCCCTCCCCCCCAAAAAAACACACACATTATTTTGTGATGAGCAAAAATTAAAGTGGATATCTAAAGACTTTTTGGACTTCCAAACGGCTAAAGTGCATTCACTATCACACAAAAAAGGGGAAATAATTTTTCAAAAGCCATTCTGATGTACGATTCTGCATTTATGTAATACATATGGCAAATGTACATCAATATCATGAACATCGACTTCTACATAGAGTCATATGGTGTCATCCTCCATCCTGCTTTTCAAGATCGGGCAAGTCTTCCCCCCACATCTCCTGTCCCCTATCTCCCCAAATTCCAGCACAAATTTATCTCAGTACTTTTGAGACTGAATTAAAAACTGTTTGAAGTACTGCACGAAGTTTGTGTTATTTAATCTGGGCTGAACGAATTTTAGATTGGAGTCCGTCCTTCTTTTTTCCTTTCTCCCACAAATAAATACAGCTAAAGGCAGTTGATTTGCTGATGGTCGTTCGGAAAAATTAACAAGTTACAACCCTTTGTTCACCTTGTTTTGTAATGATTGGTCTGATAACCCAATGAATGTTACTGAATCCTGTCATTTTTTAGATCAGCATAAATTATGTGAGTCATCAATTCTAAAATACGAAACTTCAGCTCCAAAGGTAAATCCTAAAGCTAGTTCTGGGCGGTTCAGTCCAGTTTAAGACGGCCTACGACCTCAGGGTCGATAGAGCGATTCAATGCCATCCCCGGCTGGTATCCATTTCGAAATTCTGAAGTCATCAGAAATCAATTGTGAGCAACTATTGTGCGATGAGAATGAATGGTACAAAGGGCATTCCGCCTTCCATCTGTCAAACGGGGTCGACAACAAAAACAAGTCGATACAGGACATAAAGGGAAAATGTAACACCACTGTCAGTCACATCGTATCTTTGCTACGTATCAGGCACACGTCTAGATTTCTTTAGCGGTACAGCACCAGACAGCTGGTAAGCGCTATCACATAATGTGTTCTGCTAAATAATTCATTAATGGATATCTCCCTGCTTAAAAAGAGTACTAAATTCTGAACTCTGCTTAGCTATCCAAAACTGGTTTTAGATATTGACCACACACAAAACTGAACTATTTTTTCCAAGAAAAAAAGATTTCATCTTCTCGTTGGTCATTTTGTCTGATGATCATAATTCAGTTTATAGAAAAGAAGCAATTTAATTTGAATTTGTTTAGATTACACTGCTAAAAGCAGCGAATACAGCTTTATCATGAAACACTGGACCTCTCAAATCACCGTACGATCTGGCCTATTTTTGTGAAACCGACTTTGGGTTGGATCAGGTGGGACAGGGATAGGTGTTTCCACCATCTGAGTTGGGTCAGGTCGTTTCGGTTCTGTGTTTGTGATTTTCGGGTCGGGTCGGTTGGGTTAATTTATCCTTGTCAAAACCAGAAATTAACCTAAATGAACCAAACAAATTATGAAATAGTTCGGACATTCACATGCTGCATTATTACTGTAGAGTCACTGTGTGTGAGATGCATGATTAATTTGTAATCTCCAACAGGGACTGTAAAAGAGATATATCTCAAAAATTTTGAGTTGCTGCAATGATCCCCCCTCCAAAAAATGCACCTAAACGGGAACATGTTTAGGCTAAGAAAGTCGAATACTATGGGACTATTTGTCTGAGCCAAATTGTACACGAGACGAGTTCACTTCGGTACTCTTTATCGGATCGGTTTTACCTTAGTATGTTTGCCGACTCTGGTCTGATTCGGGGAGCCCAGCCGGATCGGTTTCGGATCCGTTTTGGCCTTTTCAACCCGACCACATTCATAACCGTTACATTAGCCCTGCGTATGGGACCGAAATCTATGGTGTTCTATAGCCGCCAAACTTGCGATGCGTCTTCCCTTCGCCACGACGCGACACTATGACAGCCCTGTCGCGTCGTGCCGTCGCGTCGTTGCGTCGTTTCCTGCTGTCTTGCTGTCGCGTCGTATCGTCGCGTCGTACCGTCCTGTCTTACCGTCGTAGCGTTGCGTCGTGCCGTCGCGTCGCCTTTCATTTTAGGCCCTATACAGTGTGGGTTAGGCCGTCATGTCCTCACGTCGAGCTGTCGCGTCCTGATGCCGTCGCATCGTGTTGTTGCACCGTCTTGTGGTGCTGTCGTGTCATGTCGTCGTTCGTCCTATTGTGCGGTCGTGCCTTACTATCTCTAAAAATGGCTGGTGATTACTAAGGCCAACAGAGAGAGTATATATGTCACAAGTCCTGGAAAAATAATGTGCATGCATAGGGTTGCACTACACCAAATACGCGCCCATAGAAAACAGTGCAAAAGCAGACCGAATGACCGCCGTCTGTTGACTCTCGGAAAGACGTTGGCCTCCGTTTTTTTTACTGGAAATTCAAAATTATGGCCAGAAGATCACTTTTCATTTCATTTTTATGGGGGTTAGCTACGTGAAACTTTTTGTTCGCCTTTCCCCGAAAATACCCCCCAAAATAGTAGTAAAACTATGTGCTCAGCTCTGAATGTAGCCGCCCGCCTCTATTCAAAACAGGCCCACAATTTGGGGCTTTTTGTAAAAGAAATATCCCGAACTGGAAACTATCAGCCACAAATTCAGGATTTATAGAAATATTTATATGATTCCTCCTGATTATGGCATGTCTTAATGTAAAAGCCCCATGGGATTACAAAGTAATGAGCTCGCGCGCAGAAATCCAACCATTTAGTGAAATGCACCCTTAGGGCCTACAAAATTTGATCATGAAAAATGGTATCTATAGGTATTGAACTTAACTCCGTCTCCATGGGCGCCCCTATTTCCACCAGTAATAAGGCGACGGCGAGAGCATAATGCGACGGCACAACGCCAAGGGGCGATGGCACGACGCGACGTCATGACGGCACAATACGATGGCACGACGCGACGTCATGACGGCACGATACGATGGCACGACGCGGCGCAAGGTTGTCCGCCACAGAACACCATAGAAATCCGCTATAAACAGACCATAGAAATCAGTGCTACGACTTTGTCGAACATCAACCGTTCGAAGATGTAATCTAATCCATCGCTGAAGGAAGGTTACCAAGCCCAATTCCCAAACCTCGGCTGCGTCTCATTGGGCTTCATTTTGGGCTAAACAGGCCGAGTCATTTTTTAAACAAGTTAGGCCTATGCACTGATAAAACACAAATTCCCAAAACTGTGGCCCCGTACGCTAGACCGTTCGCTGGTATTGTGGCCAAAAATGGATTTGCACTGAGACTGACGGTCTCGTCTTTGGGGCACCAAATCTTTGAAATTGAAATCTGGAGGCGAACAGGCAACTGCAGAGTTTTAGAAGGAGAAAAGAAAAGAAGAAACATGGGCCTGAGCTTATAGAGCGTTATCCTTGGGGTGACCCGAGTTTAATCATCTAGACCTACACCGTCACATTCATGGCCTTTGGCTTCCACGACAATAAACTTACACCAGTGTTCACAAATCACTCGCAGCGAGACACAGTTTTTTTAAGGAGCACGTTACGTTAGCATTAGTTTGAGCACTCAAAACCTGATATTCGTTGTTTTTTTTTAAAGTTCCTCAGTTTATTTACATCTAATTATCCCCGAACTGTTCCGAATAAATTGATCGCTTGACTGTGCGTTCTAACGAGTCTCAACACTGTTTTTTTTTTCATGGCAATAGTGCGGTGAGGTGATAAATTGACGAGACTTTAACGGGATAACATCTTACGAGACTGACGAGCTTGAGATTACATTGATAAATCAAGGTTGATATTCAGTAAAGATATATTGTCTGTACTATTCACTCTCATTTTCCATAGGGGTAGCACAGCACGACGAAAGTAACCTTTCACTGATTGGAAATGCATTAAAAACAAAGCGAAATAAAAGGGAAAGGAATGTGTCTACCAGCAGCCGAATTGAGTACAGTGGCCCTGAGGGGACATATACTTCGTGGTAAATAATTCAACATTAGAAAGAGGAAGAGAAAAAGACTCAGGAAAAGGGGTTCCTAAACTTGTACGAAGAAAATCCGAAATCAGTACTGCTTGTGGTCTGTTCCACTCCACTTCAATGTTTCCCCCGATATAAAACGATTGCTTCATACAAATTTGACTTTTGATTTTCCCCCAAAATTTGTAAACAGATTAACTCACTCGTGTACAGAACCAGGGATCAAACAATATGGCTGCTCGTCTCCCTGTGCACATTACCTATCTGACCCTACTGGGGCTGGTGCTCTCAGCTGCCCTTGTCGGGGCACTTAAGCCAGGCGAGCTTCTAGACATGACGTATGTCTATGACAACGAAACCACCCTTCGCTGGCCAGGGGCTCCACCCTTCGAGCAGACGATTCTTTCGCGAGGTCCGACGCCCTCGATGCCCTGGTAAGATAACTTGTACATCGTTAACACCTGCTGCGTATGTTTTATCGATAAACTTCATAGTAGGCTTCCACGTTGAACCGTCCGACTGATGCGGTTAATTAATATCGATTCGTGTTAATACGTCACAGACACCACAAACTGACACTCACCTGCAAGTGGGTATCAGTTCGAGAAAACCACGTTATCAACAATTTCGGTTTCACGAACTGACATCAGGTGGTGCGCACGCACATTGGACGCTGATGCGAAACAGACTGATTTTACCCACTCTCGTATAAATAATGCAACGCTGACAAAAATGCTCCGAAAACTTTGACATGAATTTAATCCATCCGTAGATTTGTAGCATTGCATAAAAATTCAATAAAAAGTCGTTTTTAGTGGTGAAATTAAGATCGTGAAAACCTGTGCTGCACTGTACTGGGTGTCAACGTGGTGTCGGTGACGAATAAATCACGGTGATTTTTTGAAATGTGGCCCATTTCAAAGATTGAGTTAGCCTGAAAAAATGTGTTTTAAGAGCGGTTCAGGAGAATGGATGCGACCAATGCCTGAGTAGTCTTGGCCCAAAAAATGATTGATAGTTGTTTTATTTCTGTTGAAGAGCGCCCTCGGACAACTAGTTTTTACTTACTCTCATTAACAGTGCGAGCTGGCGCACAGTCTAATTATGAGTCGTTGGGGGCGCACTATGCACGGTGTCCGCTATCAAGCACTAATGTCTTGAAACCAAGACTACTGCCTGAGCCGCAGAAGAGGGCATTATCAGCGTCTATTCCCGTGAGCCAGTCTTAAACTTTAGCTCATGTTGCACGTTGTTGAATAGGGAAACTGTCTGAGATGTTTATGAAGGTTAGTTAATTTGAAGCTCTTGAGTTTCATCAGTACATGTACATTCGTTACTGTGTGTATGCATGTTGATTCTATAAGAACGAGCGTTCAAAATATTCTGTTATTTGGACAATATTTGGCCAAGAGAGCCCCACCTCCTGTGTGTCTTGTCCTATCAAGACAAAAACCCAATCGTTATGTTTCAGTTTTGTAAAATAATCAACAGGTTAGAAATGAACAAAATCAGCACTGCAGAGCATTTTGGCACACATCTGGATGCCCCGGCTCACACGGCTAAGGGTAAATGGCGCACCGACGAAATCCCCGTCGAGAACCTCATTGGTCCCGCTGTTCGAGTAGACGTGTCTAGCAAAGCGAAAGCAGATGTTGACTACCGGCTGACACAGGCCGATCTGACCGAGTGGGTGTCTGCCAACGGACCAATCCCCGCCGGTGCTCTGCTCTTTGTCTATACCGGCTTCGGAGACTATTGGTCGGATCGGCTGCAGTATTTCGGCTACGCCGGCACCGATGATTACATAGACGCAGACGGTAAGTCTCTGCTACATTTTCCGGGCATCTCCGTGGAGGCTGCGACTTGGCTGGTGGAGAACACCAAAGTCACTGGCGTGGGTATCGACACAGCATCCCTAGATTTCGGACAGAGCTTGGCCTTCGAAGCTCACCAGGTTCTACTCACGAAGAACATCTTCGGCTTAGAGAACGTGGCCAACTTGGATCAGCTGCCGACCAAGGGCGCCACGGTGTACGCACTGCCCATGAAAATCTGGGACGGGAGCGGTGGTCCTGTGCGTATTATTGCCACTGGCGGATCTAGTCTGTTGCAGGTCGACTTTGCCGCCCTCTTACTGATTGGAATTTCTATGCTCTTGAAGACAGTTATTTAGACCGTTATTGAGGACGGCAAAATTCAAACTTCATTCAAAAATTTCGAATATCACCTGCACACTGACGGCATGTAAGGTGTGATCTTCTTTTTATTAATTTTTCGCAGGACTATTATGTATCTACTAGAATACTTCACATTATATAATAGCATAAACACTTTCACATTGATTGCCAGTCGGTGTTGCTGAATTATTTTGATCAAAGATGAGCTAAAAAATAGGAGACTCTGATATTCCTTAGAAGTAGACGAGGCAAAGAAATCGCTTAATTTGTTCCTCCATGCTCCGGGCCGAATCAGCGTGCTCCACATTTTCTCCAATATCCTCTCAGTGCCGAGTGTGGTTTTTTTTTTTCTCACGAACTATCCTGGTTGACACGTGCTCTACGCTTGCCGGCCAACATGCGAGTGCGGGCGTGAACTATAAAAACGACCGTAACCACAAAACCCCTCGATCGTTGGATTATGCTAAAACTTTCCGGATGCACTCATAAAATGCAAACCAAGTTCCAAATAGATCAGGCGTAGCACAGTGGAAACCTTAAGTGGGCGGATTCTTCCTTCTTCCCCAACTGTGGCATGTCTGGGGAGAGATAGTTCACTTAGGGACGAGAGGTTCCAAAATGATGAAGAAGTTTACTAATGATCAATGTCTGCATTCTGTTTCGCAGTTGCTGTAGGTTTTAGTGCACTTCCATGCTTTTTATGCTCTTCTTTGCGATGAGACTGGCTTACGGGCAATGACTAACGCCAAGCGAATTTGGTATTACGAAAAGGTTTGCACGTTTGAGGTGAAATAACTGCAGGGTTTTATTTTTCAATTTGCAGCGCGGATATTTTGATCTGATGTCAAAAACTGATCTGATGTTCGCTTTCGCGAACCAAATCTCTCATGGCTCTTTTTGTATTTACCGTGAAACTTGTCACAATTGTCGGCTCCCTCGCTGCATGCAATAGACCAACAAAGGCAACGTCCGAAGAGGCTCAGAAAGCTCGAAAATACTGCTCGAAATTTTATTTTGTGTGGTTTTCTGCTTGCAGTTTGCATTTTTTGCGGAATATGCATGTCAAAGAGCCGTCTTGTTATCTGCGAGGGCGTTTCAAGAACCACATTTTTCCGGGGAGGCAAATTTTGTTTTAAGGGCACCAAACAACTTGGCGAGTTCTTCATTAACGTTGTAAGGCCTTTGTGGTGGGTATAGGGTTCAATGTGAGGGCTTTTACATACCTTTGGGGTGAAGATGATATAATAACCAGTCTATACTTCATATTTCAAACGAAAAAGAAATGCCTCTTTGGGGTGGGGTATCCCCTGTTGCCCGCGCCCACCTCACACGATCCATTAGTTATTCTGAGTCGGGAATTCTTCTGCATGATGGTGTGGACGTTTGGCTTTTTACATTTGCATTTCCTGACAAATCTGCATGCCCCTGATAAGAAAAAAATGCAACCAGCAAAGTCAATAACAGCTTTCACTGTGCGTGTTATTATGGTAGTGCAAGTAGTTGGACACGTCTACAAGTTAGTAGTTCTTAGACACACTTGAATTACGGTGAACGAGTGTGGCCGTCCCCCCTTTTGAAATAACAGCCACAAGTTTCATCCACAAATGCAACTTTTTCGTCAGAAGCCTAGTAACGAATCCATATTTTGCTCATGAGTTGGTTTTATCATACAATAGAATTTCGAAAAGGAAGAAAAATACTCGTAAAGTCAGTTTCGATATCGTATATATTATCCTGGCGTGAAAAAGGTCCAAACAACAAATATTTGGTTCTTTGCATTTTCAATTTGTCATCCCAAGAGCTTTGAATGAAGCCATAGTTCAGCACTTATATTTTGCAGTGTTTTTTCAATTGTAGACCGTAAACCTGTGGTCAAATTACATAAAAGTGAATTTTAAACTGAACTTTAGTTTGAAGGAAAAGGGCCTCCACAAGAATGCTTTAATAAAATCGCCCATCTTTGCTGCTGAGGTCAATTTTATCATTGTGTAAGTCTCTTTGTCTTGTGTGGATCGCCAACATTCGATTGCCCAGAAAGAGTGGATCGCCAACAATCAATGCCCAGAAAGACCTTCAAATTAATCACACAATAACTCTGAACAAATCTGAAGTGGCCAAAAATTAACCAAAACTAAAATGATCCTGGCTGTTTATTGTCATTAAATGATATTCAAAAAAGGAGAATCCTCTGTTCCCGTTTTTGAGGAATTGGTTTCAAGGATGACTGAGGGCGCCATTCAACATTGCCTGTTATCCTTTGTAAAACAAATTAGGGAAACTGACGAGGTGCTTATAAATGATTATAAAGATGAACAAAAAATTGGCTGGAGCGGTTTTGAACCTACGGCCTCCAGAATACAGTACCGATGCTCTACCAACTGAGCAATCCAGCCCTGTGTTGGTGGCTAGCGCCCCCGAACAAAGATATTGACAATTGGACTTTGGTTTCAACCCCCTTCCCCCATGAGTAGTGTCCAACTAAAATTACATTTTTGTCAGAAAAAAATGCGAATGTTTCAAAATGCTATTTTTTTTTCAGTCAGAATAAAATAAGTACCGGTAACGTCGGACAGTCTTACATTTTAATAAGGTCGCACAGAACATGTTTCTAAGTTGAATTTACGGCATATTTGGAGGCAAAAGGGCTAAGTGCAATATTTCTTTAATTTTTCAATTTCTGAAGCAAGTCTTTTAAGTTTTAAAGCTACTTGGCACTACCTATGCCCACTACAATTGTGATTTGATGTAAAAAGGGGGGGGGGGAATATATCCGTCCACAACAGAAACGCTTTTCAGCCCAGCGATTACAGAGTGCACTTGATCATGTGCTCTCGACTGAAGGTCACGATGACGTAGCGTGTGCAGGTTTATGTGTTATGTTGCCGCCGCCTACATATTTACAGCGCGCAGCGCGTCGGTGCATGCAATGCAATCAATCTCTTCCGCTAGCGCTGTACATGTACGTACATGTTGGTACGTGGATTATGTTTTCATCATTTTGTGCCGACCAAAGATAGCCTTTTCCCAGCACCCAAAACGTTATTTCGGCAATCCTACATTTTAGTGAGGTTATCAGTCAGGTGTCGGTCAACACTTGGTGCTTCCACCAGCTATGTCCGGCCGTCTGCGATCGTCCACTCAGTCTGCTGGTTCGACTGCTGGCTCGTGCGGCAAACATGATTCTGCTTCGCCACCTCGTTCACAGGTAAGTGGGCGTATTCATTATTTAATGTACATGTACATGGGTGGACTATTTCCAACCTCGAACGTGGTCGAATCTTGCCTTGCCCTTCATTTGTATTAATCTTTTAAGCCTCTCAAAATTCAGCAATGCAATTTCATGTTTTTTCCAAACATCGTTGGCCAACTATTTCGCCTTAATGGATGTCCATGCAATCTGTTCTTTTTGTGCACCGTTAGTGTAACGTTCCAAGTGCCCTATTAACACATTATGTTAAATTTATTTTAGGTTGTTTAACGTTAGGTCTTGTGAATGTGACTGTTGGAAAGAAAAACATGGCAGGAAATCATGGTTTCCCTCACAATTCTCATGACATATTTATTTCTCAAGAGCCACGATGCAGACATCCATTGCTTGGCTATTCATTGTGCTTCTATCGCACCCGACTTGATGCATGTCCCTACGACATGCTTGTACTTGTCACAGACTCACTGGCCCAGCGCGCGACGTCTGCTTATTTTTGCAGTGACGCACGTCGCGTGCATCTTCACAGTTCCAATGTACCATGACTGTCCCATTAGCAGTGTGTATTGTGTCACTTACCTGCACTGCATTGGGAATTTTCATACGAAGTTGCACTAGCAAAGGCATATTGTCTTAACCCTCTTGCTTGTGAATCGATTATTTAAATAGACTTGGTCCGGTTAGACCTAAGCAGCATATACATGTAACAGGCGGCTTAAACCCCACCCCTTAAGATGCATAATTAATTTGGCACACATGCTGTGCGCGTGCTTCGGTTTGTAATACGCATGCGCTCCTGTTGTACGTACAGTATAGAGCCTGAAAGTTGACCCCTGATATCGCGCTTCCGGAACCCTTGGATAGAAAAAAGTGCAAAGATTTTAGAATCATATTTTTCCGTTCAGTTATTTCTTTAAAAATCCAACTGGGAAAAGGGGCTTTGGAAAATATTTGCTAGTATATCAATTTATAGAAACTGAAAAATCACCTGACCTAAAAGAGAAATATCCTGCCACAAATTGACCCATCACTTCCGAAAATTTAAAATACACGAAGCTTAAGAACAGTGCAATGAGGCAGTTTCGTACGCAGATGAACATTTACGGTCTGTCGGTAAAAGCCGAAAGAAAAACAGATCAAAATGTTTCACACAGTTAAAATTATAATTGATAAGGTCATAAATTTAAAGCAATATTCTACTTTTACAAAGATTCAAATATTTTATCTAACCTTTGCTGACAACAACTGCGTAATGCCAACTCAACGAAATCTGGAACCCACCGACTACAGGTGGGTAAATCTTTGGTAACGTTTACAGTCTCGTTTTCCCGTTAGTACGGGCAGTGGAAACAATGAACAAGAAGAACAATGCATGAACAAGGAGGCCTAGGTATGCCTACGATATCGCCGGACGTGAAAGGTCGTAAATAGAATTCGTTTCTTACCCATCTCCATGTGATTTTCCTAAACATTACTTGAGGAAGACAAAGGTAAAATTCCAACATGAGTGTTTCATGGGGTGGTTTCAGTGAGGAATTATTCTTCCAAAAATTATCGAGCGTGATAGGGCGGCCCAATGTAAAATCCCCACAGGCGGACTCCGCTTGGCAAGGGTTCCGGAAGCTCGCTGCGTGACCTTTTACTTTCGGGCTCTATACCTGCAAGGAGTTGCAGTTGCAACCTGAAATTTCACATTGACACCAGCGGTAGATTTTACTTCACTCTATTTTTTATTCCAAAAAGTCGGAATATATAAGCCTCGCTAGGAGGGGGCTGCTGAAGGGAAGAGCAGTATCGAATTTTGTACTGATATCGCGTGTGGGGATTTATTTTTCTAAAACGACTGTTTTATTTCTTCGGGAATGAGGGTTTCTAATCCTTTTTTTCATCCCCAAAGGAAGGTACTGGCACCAATATCAAGTGTTAGCGCTTTCAAAAGGTAACATGCCCCTGGGGACAAGTTCAACTCCCCATCCCCTTTCCCGTTGGGTACTCCCAAAGTGGGTCAGCTCTCGACAGTGTGACGAGAAATTAATGGTCTGTGGAGGCTAGCGATGTTCTTTCCCTTCTTTCTTTCTTTCCGTTTTTCTTCATTTGGAAATTGTTTCTCTTTCCCCCGAGGCCGGAAGCACCCCTCAACCATTGGCACGAATCGAGGGAAGGGTATGACACCATACCCCTTCGCACTTTTGAGGAAGTTGGGATTTGGCAATCTGGTGCGTAACAGAAAGTACGTAGCCTAGGTCATTGGCCAATTTAAATATCAATGAAATGAGAAGCCGGCAAACAGGACACACAGTTTTACAGTTGCTGCTTTTTTTCATCTTTAAACTCTTTATATGATAGACACACTGCAGTACCACCTCGCCCCCTACTTTTCAAAATTTACGGCTGTGTTCATCTTGAGGATTTGTCACCTGGCATTGTCCAGTTGTCGACATGCATAAGGCCTATTCACCACTGCCCCCAACCACCACACCCCCGGCTGCGCCATTGAACATTTTAGGGTATCTGTCATAGTTCAGTTTCCTTCCAATGACTATGTAAAAATTTCAGAGGTTAACACAAAACTGATCACTCCACGAATAGTCCCTGCTCACTGTGTCAAATCACCGATTAGACTCTAGGCAGTCTCCTCCGTAAAAAAAAATAAACGAATAAAACGCAAACAAAATGGGGCAAGTTCTGTAGGTCAAATTGTCTGTGAGAAAAATCCGATCGACGAAGGTGTTCACTTCTTCAGCTCTCACATCACACTATCACATATAGAACTACTGCAAAAATGTAAATTACCTTGCGGATTGCCGTTTCATTGTTACTTTTTGGTTACACTGGCGGCACCATGATTCCTCTGCATGGTGCCCAAAGTGGGAACATAAGAAGGAAGACCAGTAAAAGGTTGATCATTAAAAATGGTTGTTTTCCCTCCCTATGACAGCTAAACCCGCTTCACCAAACCCCAGGGTAAGTAGTCGCTGCGTGGCACCACACTTGGCCGCTCAATGTTACAAGAGAGCTTCATTTCCAAAGTTTCAGATTTGTGTAGTGCAGAACACCTCTACCGAATATCCCAGCCGTTGGCATGATGCTGATACCCGAGTGGTAACTGCATACATTCAAGTTGCCGAACGGTTCTGATTATTATTAATACATTCAGCCATGGGCGTAAATCCCTGGGTGGGGACAGGGGATAATATCCCCCAGTTTTGGGACCCCCCTCAGTTTTTGTGCAAGCAGAAATAGCAGTGCTTATTATCACCCTCGTGAAATCAGTTAAGAGACAAAAGTAATAAAAAGACAACTCACTAGTACTTTCAGCAGAAAATCTGGTTTTCGTTTCAGTGAAAATGGACGGATTACACGATAAGATTTCAGTGTTATCATTAAGATGACTTTCAATCCAACTTTCAGCCATTTCAGTTAGTATCGATTTGAGGAGCTAACCACACATTCATGTTACACGTCGTAAACTGAACTAGTAGCCTATCCGGTTCTTGACTTTGTCATACACACGAACGCAAAACGATTTGCAGGCTCCCATTGGACGATCACTAAAGATACGCGTTAACTTCCAGTTCCATGTATTAATTAAAACGGCGATCAGTAACTCTAGGTGCATGCAGAGTAAGTGTAGTTGGCGTGGTTTAAACTGAAGTGACGTCACACTTGCGGACCGGATTATAAAAGGGAGAAATGGGAAAAATGGGAAAAAAATAACATTATTTAAGCATACATTTTTGGTTTGATTTAATATGATACATTGACACAATACCAAGAAATTTCTAATAGCATTGGTGAAATGCACCAATCCTTCGAAATTCAGTGTCATGGGGGAGATTTAGTAGATAGCTTTCCTCAATAAGTCTCATATGCTTCAGGATGGATCGGGGGGGGGGAACCGGAGTATCCCCCCATCCATAAAAAGACGCTTGTTATTTTTTAAACTAATGAAAGAAAGGCGAATAGGGGTGTGTTTCGTTTACATTTCTTCGGTATCATAAGGCCTGACATATGTAGCCTCACCCCTCAGACAGGATATTACATGACATTACACGAAAACTTACCTGCCTTTATGCCCTTCTCCCCGGCCCCAAACCCCACAAAGTTTCGCTCCCCCAAAACTTGGGTCCTGGACCCGCTGTTTCATGCGCTTCCAGTTCAAGTTAGTCGCTTTACCGAGTCGCTAAATTCCCCCACAGCATCAGAACGTTAAACCGCCTGTTTAAATTTTGGACGCGTCATGTCAGTGCCCTTCTGACCACTATATTAGTAATATCGTTTTAAAAAATTTATCATCATCACCAAGGTTGTCCTTTTATCCCCATCATTCGATCAACAGCAGGAAAATTTTAATCAATCCACACAGGGACTGCATGGGTGTACCGTTCCATATGTGTGCACTTGTGCAGACACGTAAAAAGACATGATATATGATACACACACATAAAAAATGTACATGTTATGCATGACATACATGTACATGTACATGTACAATAGGGGAACAAAACATACGGCCGCGGGAGACATGCCGAGAGGGTGGATCAGCATAATTTAGTGCACAAACGAGCGTCGCGCGTCGCGTCGGCAGACTGACCTGGAATCGGGGTCAAGGTATTCTTCGGATCGGTTTTCATAGACGGACACGATGGGTGACGCTTGAAGCATTTAAAATTTCACGGCCCACGCCTAATCGCAAAACGGACGTGCCAAAAGTTTAGTGGTCATGCGGAAATATGTAAATATCAATTTTTTCGTCAGTTCCATATGACTGTATTTTGTAAAGAAAGAAAACAATGACACTTACAATAGACTTCATAGATGCATTCTGGTTGTTATTTCTATTTATTGAAATTTATGTTCTAAGCAAACACAATGTTCATGTTGTTATCGCAGACCTAAATATTGATGTCAATGTTCTTTTCTTTCTCTGTTACTTATTTTTGTTTGTTTGTTACGTCCACCTTAAGAAATGTCTAACCGAAGCCAATATTGCTTGATTGATTTTGATCTTATGAGTAAATTTTATTTGCTCTGTGTAAATAGATGTCAAGATTGCAAAACTCCTTGGGGTATGTTTGGTAAAACTTATTTTTGTTGCCTATTTATGAACTCGTAGAATACTCCTCACTGTAAAGAAACTAACCTCCACCCCCCCCAAAAAAATCCCCCATCCAGCACAGAATGACAAGCATATAATTTTAATGGTAATACAAAGGGCCAATCCATTTACATACGGGTATTAATACTTTAATCAATCTATGCTTTGATTTGGCTGACAAAGTGTAAACAAACTGAATGTTTGAACTATACGAAATAATGAGAACAAAGAATATCGAATTCTTAACATTGTTTTGAAATAAATATTGGCAAATAAACGCCTTTACAGAAATGCCACACACATCATTTTTACGCCCCTCCCAGCGTCTAATTGAAAGTTTAATGCTTCAATAGTAAATTGTGTATCATTCAAACGTATCCGAATTTGCTCAATGTGGATGCTTGTGCTGCACGAGTAGAGGTAGGTCATTATTATTTACACACGATCAAATTATTTTCCAAATAGGCCTAGATTTGGATGAGGCATTTTTATGAGGCAGCAGAAAATCCAAAGATTGTGTTGAAAAATACAATTGAATGACGTGCAGCAAATGCAAAATGGTTCGATCTACTCACAACGTTCGTACTTAGTCGTAGATAGACGTAGTGCATGTTTTGTAGGCCGTGATTAAAAATTCGGTCGTGTATTCGCCGTCTATTTCCGACACCTGCGGTCTTCACGCAAAAACACCAGAGGTTTACAAGGCCTGAGAGATCGAGATAGAATCGTATTTCACCCGTTTTCCCAAAATCATCGATGCACAAATTTATCATGTAAAGCCTAAGCGTGTAGTCTGGCTTGGTTTGTCGCCTGACACAACCTCGGTGTTTGTGTTCGCCTCTAAAGTCTGGAAAATCCCCTAAAATACCTACCCCAAGGCAGTAACGTTAGTCATGTTAAATTGTTATTGTTAGGCTCCAGTATTGTTTGTTATGATATTATGTAACTCACCATACGTAGCCTCATAGGCATAAATGACTGGTTTGTGGTACTGTTCTGGAATGCTTTTGTGAGCCTGAGGTGACAAGTAGAATGGATTGTTTCACCTTTCTGTCTAGTCTCCAAATGAAATAAGTCTTCCAAATGCACGAATGAGAACATCTTTTCTTTCCTACAATTATTATTATTTCATTCATGCCAACAGTGCACATCACAAAGGGATGGGCATAGGAAAGATAAAAGTAATAAAATCACTGGAGTCAAAAGACCTGTCTCCCCAGATCCAGTTATGAGAAAAAAAAATATTTAAAAATATATATATAAATATATAGGCTTACATGTGTAAATGCAAATACATTGTATGTACGTACATGGGTAAAAAAGACCCTGACATTTAAGAATTGTTAACAACAACAATAATTATTTTTAAAAAAGGCAATAATTAATCATTAAAAAGGACACCCAGTATCTAAGACAAAGGACATACAAGTAACAAAACAGTAACTGACTATAACAAATAGATGATACTTCCCAGTTTAAAATTAACAAATTATGCATTAACACATGAGATAAACGACATGAGATAAACAAGTGTGTAAATACATGTAAAGGGAAAACAAGGGAGGAGATAGAACCACGATTGACTGTGAAGTAACTAAAATTGTATTATTCATGGCAATACCTCAATACTTAGGAAAATGTTTGGATTCTAGCCTGAAGAGATATATACGCATGTATGGCCAGTATTCTACAGTTGACTGAATGCTGAACAGATCCTCACCTGATTAACAAATGATGCATCATCACAAGACATTACATCATTTATGAGTTAAGAACTTTTGTGTGATTATCAATAAGAATGTTCTTTCTACCGTGCTTACGGTAACCCTTGGATTGTAAAAAGGGGCAGGTGATGAACATTATTATGTTGCAGCAGGAAGTTTTGAAGAGACACGTTTGTTTTAAGTATGAACGGTACAACCTTTAGAGAAATTCATAAACATAGAAGATATATACATAGACAGATCAAGTTCTGTGAACTAACTTGCAGAAATTGTTTTCTCCGTCATTGTTTCTCGACCTCCAACTGCAGTGTAGCATTTGTGTAGTGTGTTAATGCTATTTGGCTAGGATACAGAGACTCGTTGCCACATTCGCCTCATGTCATGTTTGGCAATTGTAGTGTGTGGCGTGGCAGGAACCAGCATAGCATTGCTTCACTGAGCATCATTACACACCCCTTTTCTTCAACGTGAAACTATAAACAGGGAAGTTGTGAAAAGAACGGAAGTTACTTTGAAAAATGGCTAATGTAAGTAGGCATACAAATAAATACAAATGTGTTTGACCTAAAAAAATTGTTGAAAGGCAAGAGAGACAAATATTTCTTACAGTTTTCTATTTTTTTCTTCAACATTGCCAATTAAAATTTTAGGGTCATACCATGAAACGAGGTTTGTCACAGAATGGGGAGCAGAAGTTTTTTAGCCCTTCCAGCCATATTCAGCGTTCTTCCTGAAAGCTTTCTGCTTGCCCTGCTTGTGAAGTTTTACGTAATGACCAAAAGTGTCGCTGGAAGGGGAGAAGCACAAATATTATCTGCTTTGCCTGTCCAACGGGACTTTGTTACCATTATGTATTTGCCCAAGTGGAAAACTATGGTAAAACCAATGCTCACTGGATTATGGTTGGTAACGTAAAAGTGGCCCACAATTTCTTTAATGTCTTTTTTTTCTTTTAAATCTTATGCAGCCACCCAGGAGGGCAAGAATGGCTGATGAGGGTACGGACTTGGCCAATGGGCCATCAACATCAAAGGTGGGTTCACAGTTCAGGTTTTTTTTCGCTTCCTGTACTTTTGTGGGTACATTTGACTGCAGCTTAGTAAACGTTAGATCACTGCGGCTGCCAAAACGCGCCATCCTATTTCATTTTAGAATGAAGCCACATGTTGTGCACAAAGCTGTCTCCTCAGTAGAGTGACATGATGTGTCTATCGGTGTGCACTGTAGAAGAGAAAGAGGATTAAATTTTTGACCCGTCTGTGACGGTTCAGACAAGAGGAGGGTTAAGCAGTAGTAAATGAAGTAAGATGCCCGAATGTCGTGGAAATCAAACTCCTTTGCAGAGTATTGTCAGAGTATATGAATATTTCACTCTGTGATCGGAACGCCGTTCAAATTGTAAATGAGCCTGGCCCAGAATGAAGAGATATCTAACTCAGTCGTGAGACTGCAAAGTTCAGCTGATTTTCTTGTGTTGATTTATCACGTGTGTCATTAGAAGTGGAAAACACTTTACAAAGTCTGTGCTTGTCAAGATTTCCTTTGTTGTCCCATCGCACGCCTACCGATGCTTCCTGCAGCCTGTGCTCTGTACAATGCAAATTCTTCCAGCATTCCAGTGAGAACTAACCCATTCCATTCCTCCGATGTTTCATTGCAGGGTAAGAGGCGAGCGGCAAGCGCCCCGAGCCCTCGCAGTCCACAGATCAAGCGCAAGCGTATGCCGGCTGAGTACTACCAGTCGGATGTGGTAGATGCCATCAGCAAGCAGTCCACAAGGACGCCCACCTCAGACAAGGAGGTGTTCTTCAACAAGAACACGTACTTGGCCGTGAGGACAGACAATGGTGAGCACCTGTCGGCAGTCTTGACGACAGCCTGTGTAAAATGCAACAGAGTACAACATTGGTCAAAGTGTTGTATACTTTTGGATTTGGGTAATCAGTTGGCGGGTTCAGTATTCCAAAAGAACAGTGCCATTCGGGAGCAAAGCACAAACCCAAGTCGGCATACATGTAGGGCCGTGCCAATAAGGCGGACGGCATGACCTCATACTTGCATCATTTTGATCACGTGCTGTGGAATACAGAACTTGCTCACACAAATGACAAGGCAACCCGTGTAACCGACTGGTCCCAAGATTGGTACTTGCCATTTGCACTGCTCAGTGTAGCTCGCTTCTACTTTGTTGCATTTTGGTGTTTTGACCATGGTAACCATTATAGCCAGTGTTGTACTTGAGCTTTCTTTCCAAGACCCCGAGTAAACTGCATTCTATTATTACATTGTTAGAATCAAACCAAAGTACCAAGGCAGCGGTGGCTGAAATGCCTTAAAGAAGGAATGTAAGTGTTGAGGGCGCACAGATAGCATGAAACATAAAAGAAATATTCAGATATTTGCAAAGTCTAAGTCCTTTTGAAATATATACACAACATATCTTTCTGTAGAAACACCCAGATTCAATCTCATAAGCGTCATTACCTACTGTGTAATTATCTGAGCTTGATTCCTCTCAAAAGCCCCATATTTTGGCTTACTTGTTGGACTCAGGGAAAGGACTCGACTGCAGCACAAATCACAGCTACGTGAATTTTGGGTTTTCTTACATTAAGCCTAACCCCCTGGGGGGTATGTAAAAGTATATTGAAATTGGAGGATTTGGGACTGTTAGGGTTAAGAGGAGTACCTTGATAAAAGTCTGTAGAGGAACTAAATAATATGATCCCATTTACCAATCTGAACGTCAGTATGGTTGATCAAATAGCCCCAAGGTTTGTTTTTTTTATCAGAACAAAATGTGCAACACGGACTGCCCACTTCACTTGGAACGTAACAGAAATAACGATTGTGATGTTTGTCTTTGAATCGATGCGTGGCATTACCACAGCTTAATTCTATAAATGAAAACGAAGTTGGCCTGTCAAAAACTAAAATTGATATTTGAAAATAGACGTTTAGTGGCCCTGTTTTATTTTCAGGGTACTGGTAGGGTTGAATGCAGGATAAGTTTGTTTATTTGGGTTTTTTATGTTCAAAGGTTACAAAAGTTTTCTGACTGAAGATGTGTAAACATCACAGCAAAAATACAAGATTTAACGTTTCACATGTGCCTTATCATCAAGAGGCAGTTTCCCTCACAGACGACAAGTTGATGGCACTCAAAGCAAAAGTCAAACAAAAAAACTATGTCTGTTTTTGCATGTCTTTCCAGGGAAATATTTCATCTGCAAGACTGCCCAGAACGTCTACCACACCACCAAGATGTTCAAGATCCTCTGGCTGGAGCTGCGCACGATGCCGGGTACCTACGAGATGTCATATCGCGACACCATCGACATCGACAGCGTCTTGACCGACGTAGTCATGAACAGGCAGGCCGGCGGGCTGCTGACACTGCCACGCAATGAGATTAACCGCGTGGAGCAGATCCTTGGGTTAGCCATCAAGAAAGAGAACGGAATGCTGGATAACGACGTAGGTGAGTGGTTTCACCAAGATCAAGGGGATTGCACACGTCTTAAACATTCTCTTTTGGTTGAATTTGAATTTGGTCCTGCTTTTTGGGGCTGAATATGCCCAAACCCTCAAGCTTACAGGAGTACATTGGAGGATGCAATCGTTCTTCAGCGTGATCTTGGAAGGGAGTGATTTGGAAGGTGTTCATTTGCTTATTAGTAGACTTTGCTTGTACTTCATTAAATTTTCATTAAACTCGGTTTGTTTTGACATTCTTGAAGCATTGCAAAAGAAACATGTATATGTATGCCACTTTTAACATTTGCATTTTCCATCTGCCCCTACTTTGCCAGAGACATTTTGATGAACTGATTTCATGATGCTGTTCTTTTCAGCACATTATGCCAATTATGTCTTCATGGTTCTGTTAGGATACTTTCCCCTTATTGTCGTTTTCTTTCACAGGTCCTAGATTCCGTGAAATGAAGGAAGTGAAGACAGATCAAGATGAGGACAAAGGAGATGAAGAAGAGGAAGATGAGGACGAGGATGATGACGATGACGATGACGATGACAATGAGGATGCAGACAAGCCATCCACCTCGACCCGGACCAAGACCAACCCCAAAGCCAAGAAGCGAGCCCCCAAGAAGCCCAAACCAAAGCCGAAGAAGGTGCAGAGCAAAGCGGACAGCCCCAGTCCACCCAGCAAGCAGAAGGGACGAGGCAGGCCCAAGGCCACCATCACGACCAAAACAGCAACGAAGAAAGGTCAGTTGGAAGTGTGATTGGTCAGAGGTGATGTTGCTAAGCATCTTCTTTCAGTCTGATTTGAAGTCCCATTTCTGCTTTCCCAAGCTCTTTGGACATTCAGATACGTCATCACTGTGAAGTCATGAAGACCTGCCCCATCCGAGCACTGTGCCAGTTACTGTTCAGAAATGCCATGAAATGCTTTTTTTTCTTTCAAGTAGCTAACATATTTTGAAAGTTGCCAACATAATGTTTCTTACTTGAGGTAGTGGCGCCTCCCTTGTCATGATTACAACCCATTTTTTTGTCCATACAGTCCATCTACCAATGGTGTTGTTATTTACTGCCTGCCTGGCAGGCCCAATTATTTTTTGCCTGGCCAATTCTGGCTATGCTTGTCAGAAATGGAGGGGGCAACGTCAAAGGCCATGTGGCAACAATATGACTTGTTTTGTTGGCCATGCCATGGGACCCAAGATGCCAATGGGTAAATCTGTAGGTAGTGCTTACAGAGCCCTGCTCCAATGGCATTCTTGCATGGAACCTGCCTGATTCCTCAAAAAAAAATTTTCTGCGGTGCTGGAGACTGTAGGTACATTCTTGGTAGTGAAATGATCATGGGCCAGTGAGTCTCCCTTGAAAAGTAACAGTACCTGGGCCCTTTGTGCCTCCCTCCTGCTAAAGTCCGGCCAGACATTCAGGGTAGTTCAGGGCAGGGGTCAAGGCATTTTGATTCTTGTGTGGAGATGGTCAAGTCAGTTTTTGTGGTTGAATTTTCATGTCGCTCCCTTTCAGTGGCCAAGAAAATCACTGCCAAGGCAAAGAGCACCAAAGGCAAAGCTGCCGCCAAACCTGCCAAGCTAGGACGCAAGAAGCCCGCCAGCAAGGACAAGAAGGCTGCAGCCAAGGCCAAGGCCAAGGACAAGGCCAAGAAGATGAAGAAAGCCAAGGAGGAGAAAGCCAAGAAGGAGAAGAAGCCAAAGGAGAAGCTTCATCCCAACGACCAGCTCACACCCAACAATGACATCGAGGTGGTGCCTAAGGACCCTATGTTTGAAGTCAAGTGAGTCAATCCACTCCCTGCAGGTACAAGACATGGCATGCCTCAAGGGCAGATCCGGAACCGAGGGATCTGTTCTTAGTGTGCTTCGACAAATCAGCGAAAGTCCTTTGGTGGAAACTCCACACTGCAATGAGAATGGCAAATATAAATCGAAACCTGCCCGGCTCAACTTAAATGGTGAAAACTCCCCAAATTAGTTTCAGGTCTGGTCGGTTTGGGTTTTGGGTCATGTTTGCACAGCATTGCTGTGTTCAGGTTATGTTAATCGCATTGTGTGTTCAGTGGCATGGTCAGTAACACATTTTGCTCAGCTAGTATTTTCTGCGTTAAGTAGCTTTCTGGATTGATGGCACTCGGTGATTTGATCGTTGTTCTTTTTTCCCCATGCTTGTGCACACCATCCCTCAGAAATGAGAACGAGATCCCTGAGGTGTCCAAGTTTGTCCAGTGCAAGCGCAGCATCCGGGCCGTGCTGACCAATGACATGAGCCTCCTCAAGAAGCTGATCGAGGACAAGGATGTGCCTTCCGTCTTGGGGCCGCGGAGCGCCAGCATCCAGCTGACGGCGCTGGACTACGCTGCCAGGATGGACAACCAGGCTGCCCTGAAGCTGCTGATCCCTGAGATCAACAGCACCCAGCAGAGGGCCAAGCTGCCCGAGGTCATCATGCAGCATGAAGTGGCCGGCAGGTTGGTGCCCTGCAGGGACAAATATACCCGTTGCATTTCCATTTCAACATTTAAATGTTTGTGGCGCCGCAAAGGGAGTGAAAATTTAATAAGAAAAAAAATCTGGTGCTGCATGTTTATAGTTTGAAGCTGTCATATATAAGCCTGGAGGAAAAGCTCTGTTGTCCTCGAGAGAAGTGTTAAAATTTTTAAGATACAGACCAATTTGATGGGATGCCAGTTACCGTAGTTACACCATACTCACGCAAGCGTTCAACACCAAGCCGCAAGGCCCTATTTGTTAAAGAGGCATTGAACACCTGCATACCACCTGCCCGTGAGCGTGCTTGCCAAATAAGTCTTTAAACATGTATACTGTCCGTGGCAGCATTTGGCATCTAGCCTAGCTCGTTGCAATGAAACACTACAGTTGTTGAATTCAAACCCTTGCTCAGTGTATTACAGTCCAACAGGTTGGCTAGCTGCCAATCCAAGGACCCAATTCAACTTGACTTTGAATGAGATCGGCTCCCATGATCTCAGCTTTGGCAGTTTAGGATGCTGTGGTTGACTACCTACTCATTAAACAAGGTCTCACAGATGCATAAACTTGTTGGGGGATGTGACTTTGAGCAGGATTGGGGTAGAAGGACTTTTGGAATGTTTCAGCTCAATACTTCATTGCAGTTTGTCCAAAATCAGTAGTTCCATCAATCGTAAAAATCCACCCGTCGATGGCCAGATCACTCAATGTCATTACTTTACGTGACTGTCTGTGTGTTTCCCCAGGTATAACTTCAAGAGTCTTGGGCATGCTGTGAGGGAAATCAACATTGCCCGAGGGAGCCGAGAAGGCAACAACGCATTCACCAAGGTAAGCCTCACTCAGCCGGTTGATAGGCGTGACATGACTCCAGTGTTACTGCGTATTTAACTTTCGTGCTCATCGGTGACCTACTGTTCCAGTACCATGCTGAATGTTAATCATCTGGCAAATAACAACCACTCTACAAAGACACATTTGAGCAATGCGAATTCCACACCTTTCATTGCCTGTACTTCCAAAGCTTTCTTCAAACACGATTGTTTACTTTGGATCATTTTGAAGTACCTGAAAAATAATGTCATCATGAAAATTGAACATCATAATTACCTACTTCAATCTAGTTATAGAATACTTGATGTCATGCAATCTTTGCATGACTTGCCTCATTGTCAGCTCTGACGTAAGAGGTGATGTTGAATGAAAACAGTAAAGAAGTCAGTGAGTATTGTTGAATAGCAGTTGTCCGTCAATATGGTGTCTCGTTGCAGAACTCTACTCTTTGAAACAAAGCTCTTCAGCCAGTTATGAATTGTGTTTTGTTAGCACTAATCCTCCTCGGTCCTTCAACATCCTCATGGAGGTTTTAAGGGTATTTTGCAGGATTGGAGAAGAAAAGTGTTGGCACTGTTACTTTCCGTGGAGCTTTGGCACTCGATGAAAGACGAGGTGCAAAGATTGTGCTGTTACTCTCCCGCAGAATGATATGAAAGATTTTGAAGGGATTGGGAAGAGTATTTAGCAAAAATGCCCAGAGCTTGGTTGTAAAACAGACCTCAACCTCTGACCTCAACCCTTGATTACATGCACCATGAAGCATGATGTCATTAATACATATTCCTAATTTGGCTCCCTCACAAGGAATGACTTTGTCACTGTGTTACTCAGCAAGCAACATGCAGTACCCTGAATTCTTTCACTGCATGTTGCAGTGCACACCTTCAAGAAATGAATGGTGTTATTTTTGTTCTTGTTGGTGTAGGATTTAGACATGAATGTACATAACAGGGAGTACTTGCAAGAAGCTCTGTCATCTGGCATCTCGGAAAAAACCATCAATATGATCATGGTCGCTGACTCATCAGCAACGGTTAGTATTGATTGAGACTTGGGTATCTAGGGGAATCCAGCGGGGGCCAAACATTGGGTGATTTCTTTATGTAGGCGTTTATGGCCTTCTGAAGGAGCCGTTTAATTTGGAGTTTCTTACATGCTTCAGAAAGGAAATTAAGTAAGCCCAAAATTGTCCTTTTCACATTTTATATCAGAACATAAAGAATTAAGCCCTGCTTTTTTTCAAGGGGAGGGCTGCAAATGTTTGGCATTTTACAAGGCATGTACGCCACATTTTTTTAAAGTAGGTTGGATGGCAAAATGTGCATAAACTTCCACTCTGAACATTTGTCAAGGCTTGACCTGGAAAACGGTACGTGCTTGCAATGGATTTCCTTTCAAGAGGAGAGTTAGAAAATAATGCAAAAGTAAACTAAAAAAAAGGGGTAACTAGGTTTTGCCCCGGGGCAGAGGCACTCCACCAAACCCTCGTAAATCTCCTAAAGCCTCAAGGTAAACCTCAACTTACCACCTGTTTCGTTGTACATTCTCTCAATACTATATGAATCCATTTCTAGCTTAGTAATGAAACTAATCCAATCGATGTTCGTCATCTTGTTACCCTCCGTGACCATCCATGTGTGTTTGAGAAATAGTCTTGAGAACAGTCTTGAGTCTGACCTTTGGAAACTAAAGAGAGAGAAAACTGATATATTCTTTCCCCAACTCAAACTGAAAAGTATTACTTTATCCCAGTTAAATGTCTAGAACATTCTGGATTCATGTCTTTGTTGATACTTTTGTGCCCTTTTGTTATTCGAAACCCCCTAGCAACACATACAAATGCACATCGTCAAAGCAATCAACGCAGGCCACCGGAAGTTAGCCGGCAGCCTGGTCAAGAAGTTCAACCAGTCCGGTGGGCTCAACTTCAATAAACTCCACGAGGAGGTCAGTGCCCTGAGTTCCCGCATTTGCACCGTGATGCGAGAACTTTTATTTCTGGTCTGGTACTTTGGGTCAAAAGAAAATAGGCAAAGTACGAAGGCTGATCTCAACCTGAAAACACCACACACACTCGCACATATGTATATGTTATGTTCACAAATCTTTCTTTCCCTGTTGAAAACTCAGAGAAAATGTTCATTTTACTGCCTCCGTGAACTCTCCTCCAAGCTAGATTTTTGATGGGGATTCCCTTTATACCTCTTCCTCGTCAAGTAATGGCAAATAACCTTGACCCCAAAAGGCCTCTGAACCTTTATTTTTGTGCACGCACAAGTTCTGAGAAGTCCGCCGAGTTCGACCATGTGTTGAGGCTGTTGTGGTAGCAAATTATTATTCAATGGGTACACCTCGGAGTATTGAAAAATATGAGGTTGAGGGTAGGTGTAAATATTTTTGAAATGACTTTCTTGGGTCAGCATTTGTGACATTTAGCTATATGCCAAAAGTTGGTTGCTTCAGCAAACGTTTCAAACAGAATTTGGGGCCAAAATAATTCCTTCCACAGAAAGCGCTTATTTAAGGCTCCTGATTGAGCAACAGATGTGAGCCAAAGACCAGGAAAGGGTTGAGATTAATGTCTGATTTCCTGTGATATTCGACTGCTGCTCGATGCGCTAGTTGACTTGGGATTGATTGGTTACTCTTCCTCCAACAGGTGCTTCTCGTGGATAAACCAGAAGACTTGTCGCCTTTCAAACGAGTGTCGGTCAAGAAGAAGCCATACGACAATGACAGAGTAATTACAGTAGTTAGCATATACAAAGGAGAATACATTTTGTGGTTGTTTTGGGTGTGCAATACTTTCTATTCCTGAACTCTTCCATGACCCCTTCCCATCACCCCTTCCCATCACCCCTTCCCATCACCCCTTCCCATCACCCCTTCCCAGTAGCGTAGCCAAGAAGGGTACAAAGTGACAGAAGGCAACGTGTTGGAGAATTGGAGAGCAAATTTCAGTTGTTGACCGAAGCTAGGAAATGGGTCCAAACTGCAAAATCAGGTCTTTGAAATTAGATCAGAATTCCAAAATTGGAATTGTTAAAACAGTTGATAAAAGCACAAAACATTGTGTCCAGAATGTTAAGAAACCTTCGTGAATGGGCTATTCTAGGGAAATGACTAGATATTAACCCGTGAAACCTGGTCTGCTATTTTTCTCAAGACTCTTAGAGGGTTCATGCTTGGACTCTGTTTCTGCATCAATTGAAAAAGGAAAGGAAACACAATGATAAAATTGGAAAATGAATAGCATAAATGGGTCGGATTCGAACCAGGGTCTATAGATCTGTAGTTCAAATCACTACCAACTAAGCTATCGAAGCGACGTAATGGTTTGCGTTTTTGAAATGTCTTAAATGGTGTATTGCATTGTCCCCTCTTCATGAATCATTTGTCACCCCAGCTACTGAAAAAAAGTAGCGCACCAGGTTTCACGGGCTAGTATTAAGTCGCTTCCCTATTCTAGTGTCTTCATTGACTCTTGGAAGTTTAACCTCAACGGGGTCCAATTCCTATTCAGTCGAATGTAGCTCTTGCTACGTCTTTGACGCCTTAAATGTCTCTCTGTTCAATGGTCATAGGTGTAGCCAGCCCATTCCCTTGTGTCTACACTGATGTTACACTTTTTGTTTTTTTCAAAAGGCTCCTTGTCAAGGTATATTTAGGAGATGCTTGATTTTAAAATCTGTCTCTGTGATGAAACAAATGCTTCACATCACAAATGAACTTCTTCAACTGTGCTCAGGTCACGCCGATACACTGCGCGGCCATCAATCCCAACCCCAAGATCTTGGCCAAGCTGCTCTCTCTCTGCCCGGAGTACGCCATCGCCGACAGCAGAGGCCGTAAGCCCATCCACTATGCGGCTGCCTGTGAGGGAAGCGGGCCCCTCGAACTTCTCCTCAGCAGGTGAGAGAATTCAAAGGTGCACTCTTCAGACTGCTTTCTACTTCGGTGACACAGGCGCGAATCTCCTGCGGCAAACAGGTCGCCCAATTCGGCCCCTTTTTCCCCCAGAAGCATTTATAAGGAATCCTCCATCCTTCTGACAAGGTTTTCTTCACATCCTAGTTCCTTCACATCGAGGCATTTTATGATGCCCCTGCACTTTTCAGGAGCCCTCAACGTCACCGCTTTTGGGAATTTGTAGAGAGCAAAGTCCTCTCAGCGTTTGCTGATCTGTGCTGTGTGGTTTTGTGTTGTAGGGGAATGAACCCTGACGAGACGGACAATAAGGCCATGACCCCACTCATGGTGGCATCTCTGTATGGACGACAGCAAAACATCGAAGTGCTGGTCAAGAAGATTGAGTCCGGTGAGTGCCTGAGGAATGGAAACAAGTCCTTCTCTGGAGAACTTTAAGCACAGGTGGCGCACCTACTCAAAAATGAATTTATGAAATCCTTCATTTGTTACTGCAGTCAGCTCTCTGATGGCGTTTCAGATGATGTATCATCGCAGATAAGATGGCATACAAGATCTGTGAATATTGAAGCATAAAACTCAAAAGTATGACTTAAAACAAAAATGTGGTGACATTGTAGAAGTGACCCTGATCAAGTGCATTCCTTTCAGGTTGCAGACACTTTAAGTTGGTGTGCATTTCTCGACGATTGTTCCCAGCTCAGACAAGCATTGTTTTCAGTAGGAACAGAGTGTCTTCTGAGTTGTAACAAGCATTGTTCTTGTTGGTATATTGTTTGGCGCTCTGACTTCTGAGATACTATGAAATATCTGATTCTTTTGCAGGAAAGACTGACGAACTTTGTGGTGTTAAGAGGAAGTCAGCCACGGCAGAGTACGCCATCCATTATGCCAGCAAAGCTGGACACGTGGTACGTACAGCTGTCCTTCTAAAATGTTTGGGAAGCAAACAGCACACTGGTTATTGAAAAAAATTAGGATCAAGTCTGTCCTGGGTAAAAAACCCCTAAAATCATAAACTTGTGGAGGAACATGAAGTTAGCGATGTTGCGATGCAGCCCTTACAAGCGCATTTCACAGTCGTTTGGGAACCAGCGAAGTACACTTGCCGCTAAAGGAGCCTCCATTGCTCGGAAATTTGCGACCACTCTTGATAAGCTCAAAGCTTGTACTACAGCCAACAACATTCTGTGGAGTGTTGCTGTGATCTTATTGCCCTTTTGAGGGACACTTGATTCAGTAAGCCCCCTTTGATCCAGTCATATTCAAAGGTGAATATTGTTGCTGTTCAAGTGCCCCGCCCCAGCTGCCTCTCAAAACTCGAACATTGAAGCAATTCTAAAAAGATGCAACAGAACAAGGTTTTTGAGCAAGCATGCCTGGAGAGTCAGGAGTATTGACGTTTTGACCTCGTTGTAGGATTGTGTCAAGAGCCTAATCAAGCACGGAGCAGACACTGAGGCCATGACATCGGCGTCCACCAACAAGCTGACCCCACTCATGCTGGCTGCCCAGTGCGGCCACTTCCAGGTGGTCAAGACATTGATTGAAGCCAAAGCGATCATCGCTAAAAAAGGTAAAGGAAGGTTGCACCCTCTTTGTACTGAGACTGACCCATGCAAGGAAAAGTACATCCAAATCAGTGAGGGTCTGCATTCCAAAATGCCCAAGCTCAAAATTTCAAATCTCAAGTTTACTGGAAGGAAACTTTTCCTGCAAACCATCTCAACCCTTTACCTTGCCATTTGCAGTGAAATTCAACAGTTCAGAAGCCATTAGTTGATGTAGTTTCATGAAGTCTCATTTCAACTGTGTTTGATTTTGTGACATTTAGTCAGACAGCACATAGAAAACTAAATCGGGTTAGAGTTATTCCCGCAAGTCGTAAACAGTATACTGTTGGCAGTGACATTTCCATTCATGTACGTTGTATTTCATTTCTTCGGTGTACTATTTTAAAACAGCAAGCATTTAAACATGAATATAATAATTATAATACGAACTAACTGTCACCTGTTGGGAATAAAATACCAAAAATCCTTCCATTTTCAAGGTTTCCAAAGGAAAAGTGATATACATCATGTATTAATTTGGGGACAATTTGAATTTTCCTTCTAGACAAGATCAAGCGCACCTCTCTGATGCTGGCCTGCATGAACGGTCACTACCCAGTGGCTACTCTACTCCTGAGGAAAGGAGCTAATCCTAACGCCAAGGACTCCTCAGGAAACACTCCAGTCCACTATGCGTCTGCTTATGGCTGGTGGCACTGCCTCAAACTACTGCTCCAAGCCGGTGGGGATCCAAACACCCTCAACGACTGGAAGGTTAGTTGGGGTCGTGATGCGATCTGAAGTTTGATGCCCGGAGCAAATTTTGGTCGCTAGTTTTTAGTTCGGTTTGATAAGAGAACTTGCTTCAGCTTTTGATTACTTTTTTCCTCAACAAATATTACATGCAGCTTTTAATTTCAAATATAACCCTCACTAAAATGATGGTCAAATTTTCAACTGGTTTTTCATCAGCAACTTACGGGCAGTATGGAATTCAGTAAGACAAATAAGACGTTAACATCATTCCTACACAAACATTCCATAAAAGTCAAGTGTCTATCCTTTCTGAGATGACTTCATCGTTCCCCTCAGACCCCGCCGCTGGGCGTGGCCCTGATGAAAGGCCACACAGGCTGTGCCGACCTCCTCCTGGAGCAGCCAGGCGTCAGTCTTGACTTCCGCAATGACAGTGGGGCCACCTTGGTCATGCTGACCGCCGCCAGCCCCATGACCAAGTACATGGTGGAGCAGATGAAATACCTGATTGACAAGAAAGCCAACCTGTCGCTGGTGGACATTGACAACAGAAATGCCGTGAGTCCGTTTGAAATGCAGTTTCATGCAATAGCAATCTCCTAGACAAAAAATCTTGGTTGACTGACAACAGAAAAGAAATTCGTGATTAAAGCGTTGCACCTGTTTGTCAAAAACTGGACATTGGAAATAGAAAGCTTTTAGTCACAATCGGCAGTTAGCCAGGAAAATGTGTCAGCAAATGTTGTGTTTTTTGAATGGATGTGAACAACAGAAACAAGACAAGATCTAATACATACTTTGGCTTTCTATTTATTAAACACAGCAACGGTATTATTTGTCTTATCCTACGTTCACAACATGGTGATTAACAAATTTTGCATAATTGTCACCTCTAAGACACGCCTTCCCACTGTTCTGTTTCCAGAACACTTTCCACTAACCTTCATCAACAGTGCATTACGTTTAGAACAGCTTAGTAGAAAGTTCAGTCGGAGACATTCTTGACAATGGGGTACAGTCCTTTAACCCTAGGCACCATTGAAATCCTGCATAACCTTGTTGGGTTCAGCATGGTTAGGGTTAAGACCAGAGTGCATACGTATCTTATCTTACATACGTAATTCCTTTACTCTAGCCCGCACTCTGTTCTAAGCTGCTGTGAACCATTGATCAACCCATGTATATTTTCTACTATAGTGCATTATATGAATTTAGAAAGGCATGTTGTTCACTTTAGCCCATTGTTAATGAAAAAAAAGACATCATTAGGCACAGAGTAGGTGATGTCATTTTAAATTGTTACATTTTTAAGAGTGATTAGATGAAGGGTTTTTTCCTTCTTTCCTACTACAGCTTCACTACTTGGCCGCCGGAGGGATGCCTGATCAAGGGAATGTAAGTCAGGAGAAGAAAATTGGTGTCAGGGTTTCATCTTGGATTGCATTATCTGCCCGTCCCTTTACCCATCAAAGTCAAACGCTGCCAATGCATTCCTAAACAAAAAAAGGTTGAAATCCATACCCCGTGATGCAGTCCGAGCCCATATTTCAATTATCCCCATCGTTTTGACAGGAAACACAAAGATTTATTCACCAGTGTTAATCCCTTCGATACGGATGACTGCTACTACAGCACCGTTGTGTGAGGATTAGTGCATACCACACATACAGTCTATTCACCATGCAGCTGCTGGTTCAATGGGGCCTGCTGATGGACAAAGCCCTCCATTCGGGGCATACCACAGCCCAGCAGTCGCGGTCAAAAGAATCCCGCTGTGAAGGGGTTAAAGATTTGCGTAAACAACGGGGGTTGTGAATGAGCAAAACGGCCCAATAAAGTTGTTGTTGCCTTTTCTCTGAACAGGTTGATAGGTGGCTACTTGATACGCTGATGGGCACTAGCCGACCAACTTTCTCCTTTTTTTTGTCAGCATAACTAGTTGCTAAATTTTCTGGTAACAACGTAATAAGTGTGTTATCATGTAACTTTGGCATAGCCATAGACAGTGGTTAGATCTTCCTGACCATGCCTTTATTATTTTTTTTTAGAGATGTTAGAAGTATATTTAGTTGGTGCCAAGTATTTCCCGTTGCTGTCTTGTCAGCGAAGTATTCTGAAATTAAAACAATTCAACTCTCCCTTTTTTCCTTAGTGTTTTGAGGGAGGATAAATAGACACAAGGAATAGTTTTTTCACTTTGTGGGATAGCCTGAAAGTAAAAGGTCATATGATAAGCATCCAGAACCTTTGCCTGTTGGTTGTTACATTTGGTTGTTTGGCTTGTTCTGTAATTTTCATCAGAATAATTTTTATTTTTACTGAAACTTGCCCATTTAAAGAGACACTCATGTCGGAATTTTATTTTATTTTTCTTCAATTAAGTTGCTTCCTTTCCAACTTTTAACTGAATGACTGCCACAGAATAAATTCATCAATTTTCATCTGTGTATAATGATTGCTAGTTGAAGTTCTTTTTTGCCACATGTTCCGGAAGTGTGCCAACAGGGGTCATCCGTCGGCCTTTATTTCACTGCATTCCAACATTGTTCAGGCCACATTCTCACTGACTCTCCGTGCATTAAACGTGTCCTCACGATCTCCGAGGAGTTCGCAGATGCTTCTGAATGGGCACTCTCTAGAGATCTAAGAAGGCAGTCACCCAAACGCCTGGTGTTGGTCATTTGATTCCTTGCAGGCCGCTGAGAAGGAAGCCCAGAAGAACGCCATTCTGGACGTGGCCAGGGTTCTCATGGAGAAAGGCTGCGATGCCACAGTCAAGGACAAGGCCGGCAAGACCCCTATCAACCTGGCTCTACAGCAGGTGAGGCCTTGCACAGGTCTGCAGGGCAACTCTGTGTCACGTGTAGCTGCCCCTGCTGCATCCTGCATTGTTTGATGTAACACGAGATAAATACAGGCCACCTGTTTTTACAGCTTTGTTTCACATTCTCCGTTTTATTGCACAGAGAATTATAGAGTGCCATTTGAGGCAACGTTTTGTCAGTGTGAAAAGATAAGGGAGCGTTTCATAATTGTTGAAGGCAGTATTTACTGCGGTACCGCTGTTTTTTTTAGCGGCACCGCACTAGTTACCCGAAAGGGCTTAATGCTGGTACCGCAAAAATACAGCAGTACCGCAGTAAATGCCGCCTTCTGTAATTACGAAACGTTCCCTAAGCATACTACCTTAATTTGTGAGTGGATCTCACCAGAATATCACCTGTCCAATTGTCAAATCAGTGTCGATGTGTGGTGAAAGTTGGTATGTACGTAGCATGGACGCTCAAGTTTTACTTACAAAGTGACGTCAGCTTGTATATGCACAGTAATCAAATTTTATGATTATTTCAGTTTGTTGTCATTTATCGTCTGTGTTGTTTATTGCACTGGATGATAAAGGAAAGGTTAACAGTCGTTCATTTGTGATTAGTTTTGCGTTTATTTTGTTTTGGCAGACCAATTTCTGTATGGAACTGGTACAGTTGTTCTTGGACAAGGGCTGCAGTTTGTCCCTGGATGTGGGCCAGGACGGAGACAACGCCCTGCACATAATGGCAGAGCATTGCACCCACAATGACCTGGGAGTTCTGCTGCCGACCATTGCCAAAACTGTAATCTCAACTCAACTGCTTTAATACCATTCAGAGATTTTGCCAAATCATGGCATGATTTTGGCTTTGGCTTCAGATTTCCATTTTTTCCTAATGCACTAAGTCCCAGTGGTGAGAGTATGAAGCTCAGAGGGAGACCTGTTTTTCTGCAACAGAAATATCCCATGTTTCAAAACTAATTGTCGTGCTCGAGGGGAAGTCGAGTTGGAAACAAAACCCAGATTTGGAAAAAGGTCTGGAGTGTTTTGGCTTTTATAAATTTCTAAGACTGATGTGTGGAAGCTTGCAGAAGCTATTTCGGCTAAAGTGAGGCTTTTCTTGGGCCCTGCTAACTGTTTATACCGAGGTTGACAAAACAGTAGTCCTACAACTTTCTTGAAATTTTGTAACTTGCGTGCCCCATAGTTTGTTAAATTTTGTATTTTCATTTATTGGGTTGATGGGACCTATAATACAGATAAGTCAAAAAATTGATTGAATATTCATTTTACTGCTTACATCTTAGTTCATTTTCTTAAGAAGTTCTGTATCAGGTCACTTTGACCTCAAGAGACATTCCTTGTGATATTTTGACACCTTAGATGACATGCTCACCTTTTTCCCGTCGGCATTTTCACGGAGAGGAGACTCTGCATGAGGTAGCTTCTCAGTCAGAGCTGGGATCAAGGGAGCAAAGCTGTACCCATCTGAATGGTGACACAAGGACTCATTTTGTGCCAGGGGGTTACCGTCAATTTTTTTTTTTTTTTTTCCATTCACGTCTTGACAGTTTAAAGAGCAGTCTGAAGAAGCAATGGATGTGGACGATGACTCGGCCGGGGAAGCCAGTAAGAAGAAGGTGACAACCTTGCAGGAGGCAGCCAAAATGGTGGACAAGGAGGGTCGTACACCCCTTCTCAGATGCATCATCGCCAATTCAAAAGTAGGGGATTTTTCGCGTTGGCCTGTTTTATGAACAGATTTGCTAGGTTGATGGATTATGCAGGCTCTTTCAAAAGGTATCAAAAAAGGCTGATCCAAATCTGTACTTGCCTATCATTGGTGAAGCCTGCATGCAATACTGTGCCTTTTTTTTCCTTGTGGTCCGTTGATTGTCCTGTGGAAAGCAAATTTTGGGAATGTGTTTTTTTGTGAAATAGCCATTTTAGTCCATAGAGTAAGGTGTTACCTTGGGGCTGAACTGCAACACCAACATTAAATGGTCTTCATTGTGAGGGCTCCAGATGATCAGCAATGAAGCGCATGATAATAATAAAAACTCATCATTGGCTGTCCACCAATCAGATGCCAGGGATTTATTCAAGTGTTTATTTAAATATAATCTGTCACCCGCCACTGTGAATATTGCACCAGCAGGATGGATAAACAGGCTCACTGTGTTGCTGACACAGAAAAATCATAACAGGTGTTCAAGTCTTGAGGTTGTCAGTGGGGACCGCTTTGAATAATCTGCCAGAGTTGAAAAGTTGAGAGTCATCCAATAATTGATTTCTTTTTTCCATGTGTTTCTTTCATTGTCCCTTGTGCATTGCAGGGTAGAAAGAACTTCCAGAATGTGTTCAGCATGATGAAAGTAAGAAAATGCTTCCAAAACAAATATCACCGAATATCTTTGAGTTTTTTACTTTAACAAAAATAGATGTGTGTATTATTTTGAATGAATTCATGGTTCCAAACTGACATTGGTACTTGTATCATTTGAGCACTAGATGAGACGCAGTGACAAAAGTTATTTAAACCCACACACAATACTTACTCTTTGATGTTGAAAGTCTTGACTTGGTTCATTTAAAAGCAAAGATGGAAATTACCATTTAATTATGTGGACACAAGTTCAGGTACATGTGTGGTTTCAATTCTGTAAGGGTTTTATGAAATGAAATATCTTAATTATTGATGGTGAGATCCTTCACGATGTAAGAGTTTTTTACATGGTGGAGAAATGTAAATAGTTTTGAGCGCACATATACCTTAAAAGTGCAATACCTAGTTTAAGACACATTGTTTATGTTCCCTTGACTCTCAAAATTCAGGGTTTTATTCCGTCTTTTGTTGATTACCGTAGAGATGTGGTTCATTTGAACCGTTTGAATTCTCTGACTGTTTTTTTACAATCTTTTGTTGTGCATTTTGCCTATAATTTAAGGCTCTTATTGAGGTTGCCAAGTCCGACGTCAACGCTGTTGTGGACAGTAAGGACAAGTCTGGCAGCAGGCAGTATGGTAAGATCCTTTTGCAGCTAGTCGGACCTGATAGATCGTCTAGGAACTGGGCCTTTGCAAGATCTTTGCAAGATATCTGTGCCGAGTCATTATCTAGTCAGTTACAAATCGATCACAAGTCAAGTTACTACTGAAGCGTTAAGTAAAGTTGTTAACGTTACATGGATTATTGGCAACCAAGTGGCACCTGTGTGTAGGTGGATTTTAACCATGAGCCAAAGGTATTATTTCACAAGGAAGTGTCCCAGGTATGGTATTATTTTTGGCCAAACCGCCGACTTTAAAATGACAAAATACCACACCCACAATCTTTAATAAATATCCCACTTTCCATATGGTAACCCTTGCTGGTCATTTGAGACATTTTCTCTGTGGCTTTTTTGAAACTCCGAGACAGCGTTGCGGAAAGATATTTATTGCAACACCCAACCATGGCTCAGGGCTGCTTGAGGGGCAATTCTGTGCCTGTGTACGAACTCACTGGGATTCACTCGAGTGGAGACAGTTATAAACATCTCCTGGTAGTGTTTACAAAATCTGTGTTGAAATATTCACTGAATACAGGAAATCCTCGTGTTTGTAAGGAAGTAACACAAACAACTGTTCGCAGCTAATGAAAAAGCTCAGGGCTTGACTTAAGACCGCATGACTTTCGATTCATTTTTTGTTAGTTTTTGCGACATGATAGCAACTCTGCCTCCTAACCAGTACATTTCATTTTGGGGCTTGTGGCCTCCCCCCACCACTACAGAGGGCACCAGTTCACTTCACCAGTTTTCCGTTGCCAAGAAGAAGTGGGCCAAACCACACTCCGTCCCCACCACTACTGCAGAGGGCGCCAGTTCACTTCACCTGTTGTCCGTTGCCAACAACGTGCCAGGCCTGACCATCCTCCTGAAGGCCAAACCTCAGCTGGACCTACTGGACAAAGGCGGTTTCACACCCCTGCAGCGGGCCATACTCCACAAGAGGCAAGACAGCTCCAAGCTGCTGGTAGGTAAAAACTCAGTGTAAGGCACTCCTTGCCTGCCGAGAACCAGCCAGATTGAGAGCATTTCACAATGTTAACAAGCAAGCACTCATCCAGAAAGCATCCTTTACCTACCGTTCAACATCTTGCACATGCTCCATACTAAGATGTATGGCTGCAGGTACGAACAGACATTGTGGCCCCATTTTAGTAATCCCAAACCCAGGTGCTTTCTTGTCACACAGAAAGACTCTCATGGTTTGTCCTGGACTCTAAAGCCACCCGGTGCTCACGGGCGTGTCATGGGGAGCAAGTGGGAACGTGCTCCTCTGGGAAAAAAATTGCTAAATAAAAAAGGGTAAACATGAAAAGAAGAAGAAACAGAAACAAAAAGGAAAAAGGGATGAGAATGAAAATTTTGCTTGAAAATACTTTAGTATTACCTTCCTTCCACATTTAATGATTTGTCCGTTTACTGCTAAAGAGTACGTTTCCACTCCCTCCCTGGAAAAAATTTCTTGTGACGCCCTCCATGGTGACTGAAACTGCGCATTTTGAGCCAAGTCTGTTTCTCCACGTTCACAGATTGAAGCTGGAGCCAACGTGAACCTGTTCACAGCAGATCAGCGTGGAGATAAGGCAACACCCCTCATACTTGCCGCTAGGTAAGTTTCCTCGATCATCGTTTAGTCTTTCCCCGAGACCTTAGTGCTAGATGGCAGGTCATGCAGAATGGGCCCTCTTGTGTGCTGTTTAGCTAGTCCAAAACCGTGGAAGGGTGCGCTACAGAAATAATCACTGACGCCTGGAACTGAGACTGACATCCTCACAGACACACGACGGCATGAAGTTTCCACAAGTTTTTCCTTGGCAATGACCCAAATCTGCTATTAACCACTGTGTAAAAGGCAAAATGGAACCCGAAAACTGATTTTAAAGGGGCTTGGTTATGCAGTCTTGTTGTGCTCTTCAGGAAATTTCATGCTGCAGACAAACCATCGAGCCGAACCAAAAATCATTGAACACAGCAATTTCAAACCAAACTAAACTTGATTAAAAGCCAACACACCATGAAAAATAGATACAAGTTTGACACCACAAACCTTGGCACACGTGCGTGTTCAGACATACGATGGCCCTGCATCACACAATGGTTGTAAAACGCACGTGGTTAGAATTCACTAACAACAGAAAAAATGTAACATACGGCATTTCTGCAACATCATATATGTCAATCTCCAAACGCTGCGCCTTGACGTTCCATATTAGGCCAATGATGTCATAAATAGCCGTATAAGACAATGTTTGATTAGTTGCATGTTGATTGTAGTCGGACTTGTGCTCGATCTTAAGGCAACCAAGGAGAAAAGCTGATTTCGCCAGGCAGACCAGCACTTAAGCGCACAACCCGACTTGATGAGCGAGGTGGCCAATAAACTTGTCTTTCGTTTGGTTAAGTTGGTGTATGTTTACATTGTGACAGAATTTTCAAGATTCTGAGTAGTTGTTCCAAAATCTCAAATAACAAAATGTCGGAATCCGTTAAAAAACAAATGCTGACGGAAAATCGGCCCTTTGGCCATGTGCATGTACATGCATATGTGTGTGCGTACCTGGGTGTACATGTCTGACACCGAACCGAACCAAACCTTGGCACATGAAGCACTGGTAAATTTCCACCTCTTCTTTGTTGAGAGGCAGAATCATTGTGTCTGTTTTATTTTAAATCATAAAATTTCCTGTCAACTTCAAATGATGTTGTCTGAATGACAGTATGACTTAATGAGATATCGATGATGAATTCTGAACACTTACCCCACAATCTCCTTCCCATGTTGGAATTCCCAAGTTCTAAAGAGGATTTTGTAAAAAGGAGTTGCGTCATGACTGCATGATTTGCTGATCATAATTGTTACGAACTACTGGTGTGTAATGTCCATACTTGAATCATATCCAAACACTTTCTTTGAAAATTATGGTTTAATGCTGAATAAGTGTAGAAGGTTATGGATTTACGGTAATCTATAACATTAAACAATGGTGTAACCCAATGTTAGTATCTTTACCCTCATCCTACTGAAAAGGAAATCTCATGGGGCTCTCCTCAAAACCTGCAATAGTATATTAAATGGAATCTTGGCATTTATGACATATTTACAGGTAGTTTTCAGTTTTCGGCATGGCCCACGAGGGCGATGACTGCCACAACGCACAAAGCTATTAAAACAAATAAAGCGACAGAAGCCAAACATAAAGCGTTTTTTTCTTGTGGACAATGGCGTACTGATCAGGCAAATAAGCCTGATTGTCATAGGGAAAAACGTAGGCCAGTACAATCATGCTACCAATCTGTCAAAGTTCTTTTACGTTGGCCTAACGTACTGCATGTCTGTACATCGTTGGCGTGAGTGGAGAAGAGACAAACAGAAGACAAGTCTACACCGTCCAGAGCCCAATCAATCAAATCTAAAATTAAGTACATGTATCTGAATATAATCTTCTCACATAATATTAATCCGCCGAAAAAGTCTCCAAGCTGGCTGGTGTGTCAATGTGGTCAAACATACTTGCAAGCATGGTTACCATGTTCCTTGGGGTCTTATATGTAAGTCAGTGCAGTTTTTGGGACAGGGAACAGACTATCTGAAAAAGCAGAGATTGCATGCTCACGGGAAAATCCCAACTTAATGGCTGTGTAATGTGTGATGAAACTACGAGCGTGTTTGAATCCGAACGAAAACTTGAACCATAAACGTACTAATCCCCATGTTGACACAATAAATCATATTTTGAAACGTCAGTAACAATTGTAAAACAAACTTGACAAAACAGGGATTGCATTCTGCGACCGCATCGTGCCTGCTGTTCAGGAAAACCGGTGGTCTCGTTGTTGGTGGGATATGCTCGCTGACTGTTTCCGGACGACTTATCTAAGGCAGTCTAGTGGCAGCGTGTACAAGAAATTTTGCTAGCTCGTACAAACATGTGACTTTGGTGACGATCAAGGATCAATGAATTTTGTTTCCTCGCAGCAATGAGAAATATATTACTGCTATAATATCTATCTTTGGTACTAACTAAAACCATTCCTTTCATGGTCAATTGCAGGCCAAAAGTGGCCTGGTAGTGATTTTTTTCCCGAGCCGGGAATCCACGGAATATCGGGCATATTCATGAGACTGGTAATTTACATAAGCCTTGCACATTGCGTCGGTCCACGGGCGTGCCCGGTTGTCATGGGGTCTTTTGTTTGGCGGGCACTAGCGTGCTCTCCGTGATCCCGCGGGATGTCTGCGGTGCGGAACGGTTTGTCAATTTTGCAATGCCGCCTTATTATTATTAGTGGGAAGTTTTCCAACTGGGTTCTTGCACAAGCCTGGTGCACACTCGAAGACCATACGTTTCTACATAAATCTGTTATGCGCACTCAGCACACCCTGCACCGAGCACATATAAACGTGCATGCCTCCAAGGGACTGTTATTTCCATGTAAAAACATGCCCTCTCTTGTTACTGCTCCGAGCTCCTTAAGTGGTCCAGATAACACCATTTTTAATTTACAATGTAGCCCGATATTCCTCATGAGGGCAGAGTAGGTTACAATATTTGTATTGTTGTTTTTTGCTTCACAGGGCCCGCTTGCATGACATTATTCCCATCTTGGTGGCCAAGGGAGCAGACGTCTCGGCCAAAGACAGCAAAATGATGACAGCTCTGCACTACATTACTATGGCAGGAGATGGTACAAATATACGTTACTTTTAATATTGAAAGTTCCAGTCCTACACTGCGTAGTCAAACTTAAAAGACTTTAATCTTTTCTACTTTGTTGAAAAAACATGCACATACACCCAAGGTCTGATTTCTTTGAGCCACCACAAGGCAGAGAAATGTTATTAAGCAAGTTTGCTCGCCAAGTTTTAATTACGGGTTCTGCAAAAGTCAGCTGGGAATCACTCACAAGTGACATAGATTGCATTGCATGCATTTAGTCAGTAAACCAGTTTTGTTATTAAGCAAGTTTGCATTCCGCACATAGCAAATCTCAGTTTTGAGCAGCAGTGTGAAATTAAATCCAGGTTGAAGATGCCGGCTATCTGCAGCCACTTTGGTCTTTTCAATATTGGTCACTTTGGCAGTGGTCACAATAGTGTCACTCATAAATGAAAGCCAACTGGATTCATTTTGTCGGGGCAGATTCCAACAAGGCCATGCATACTGCCAGCGTCCTCCTCCTGGCGGGGGCCAGTGTCAACACCCCTGACGCCAAGCACCGCACACCCCTCCACTACTCAGTCAACGCAGACACGGGCAGCGCCGATACCACCACTGATGTGACTGAGTTCCTGATCGAGAAGAAAGCCAACGTCTTTGTCAAGGACATTCGCGGAAGACTGCCTCTCCACTATGCATTCGTTAAAATGAAAAAGTAAGATCAATCACATGGATCAATATCCTAAGGAGTGTTGGTACTTGTCTCTGTCCTAACTTCAGCAGGTTTTTTTTTACCAGTACTTTCACAGCAGCGTATTAACATTTGAAATTTCAATTCTAGTTGAAAGTATGGCATAGATAGCCAAACATTTTCCCAGAATTCAGAATTCAAAGAATTCAAATTTCTCACCTAAATTTGGAAGCCATATTTCACTCCAAATTTTGAACCAACCCCAACACTTTTTATATAACAGGTCTTGCCCTTACCCAACGTATATTAACAAGCACTGTATGCTCAGTGCTTGTCCGAGAGCTTGCGAAAAAAACCTCACAAGCTTACTCGGGTGGGACTCGAACCCATGACCTCCTGCTTACTAGTGCAGATGTCTTAACCACTCGACCACCGAGCTTGCTGGGGTCGGCTGGCCGGTCCGAGTCAAATGAAGCAGCGGGTACCGCGAACTATTTTCAAGATGTATTTTTTTGCGTTGGGAGATGTTAATTTTATATAACAGGTCTTGCCCTTACCCAACGTATATTAACAAGCACTGTATGCTCAGTGCTTGTCCGAGAGCTTGCGAAAAAAAAACCTCACAAGCTTACTCGGGTGGGACTCGAACCCACGACCTCCTGCTTACTAGTGCAGATGTCTTAACCACTCGACCACCGAAAAAAAAAATACATCTTGAAAATAGTTCGCGGTACCCGCTGCTTCATTTGACTCGGACCGGCCAGCCGACCCCAGCAAGCTCGGTGGTCGAGTGGTTAAGACATCTGCACTAGTAAGCAGGAGGTCGTGGGTTCGAGTCCCACCCGAGTAAGCTTGTGAGGTTTTTTTCGCAAGCTCTCGGACAAGCACTGAGCATACAGTGCTTGTTAATATACGTTGGGTAAGGGCAAGACCTGTTATATAAAATTAACATCTCCCAACGCAAAAAAAAAATACATCTTGAAAACCCCAACACTTTTAGCTAAAATTGTCCGTTTAAATGCAGAGCCAAAACTTCAGCAGAAAATTTGGAACCTGAATCAAAGTTTGACACAAGACAAGGAACAGTCTCTATGCGCATTGTTAGGTTAAGGTATTAAAAGAAAATTCAACCAACCTTTCTTTTGATTCTTTAAATGTGTATTCTTTGACCTTGTATAAACTATGTTGTTTTGATTCGTGCTGGTGTAGGCACAGGGATAGTACTCAGACAGACCCCATCGAGATTGTGATGGTGCTCCTGGAAGCCATGAAGGGACAGCAGGTGGACACCCAGGACAAGTTTGGGCAGACTCCCCTGCACTGGGCCGCCTACAGGGGGGCCACCATCTCGGCCATGAACATCGCTGAGGTATTTCAAGATTGCATCCCCTGAAATATCCCTCTCGTGTCGAGGACAGTCTCCACGATTGAATACTTTAATATGTTTTACTGTTTTTGATCAGGGTCACTGTTGAAGTTTTGCCCATGAGTTCATGATATGATTTAACAGGCATCTTGCACTCAGTGCTGTTTTGGAGGATTTTTATGAATGAAAATTCACAAGTGTCGTTTTTGTCATTTCTAGCATGTTTAGTAAACTTTCTTATGCTTTTCAGCCTAGACATTTTGTCACATTTTTCCAGTAGGAAAGGTTATTGGTCCCTTTGTTTCTAAAAGGCATTCTGTCGAACTTAATGCTTAAGTTTCATAACATTAGTGTTTGTATGACTTAAAGACATCGGTTGAAAAGTTCCTTGAGGCTTGGCAAGATAAGAAATGCATTGGTAAGATGTAGAAAATGTGGGACGATTCCCCCCTCTCCCAGCTCCTTCAGCAACGAGTGAGACTCAAAACCCACCAACTGATACCATCCAGGTACGAGCCAATTGTAGGTCCAGTCTGCTGGGTAGTATTACATCGCTAGGCCCCCCCCCACCATGCCCTTACTTCCCACGTGTCCTCTAGTGTGTAGTAAGGATGAGGAGTGTTGGTCTCCGCTGGTATATCTGAGCGCAAGTACAAGGATGGCCTCCGATTTCAAACAGCATTTCATCTGTGACCCTTTATGAAATAAATTGGAGCAGCGAAACAAAGTGAAATCCTCCCTTTGTGCTGTTTGGTACAGAGAATCAAGGACTTCAACGTCAAAGACAACAACGGCAACACGCCTCTGGCTATGGCTGCCCTAGGCGGCAATGACAGGTGAGTTCAGCCTCCAAACCAACTTCGGAAATGGTCTCTGATTAGAAGTTCCTTTATTCTTGATATTACATTACTTTGGAGTGCTCCAAGCCTACCTTCAAGCCATTGAAGCGAGTCCTCAAAACACACCTATTTGGCAGATTCCCCTTTTGGGGGGGGGCTTTTTTTTTTCATTTAAATGGTATATGTTATTTGGCATATCTTGCAAAATTGCAAAAATGGCAGCAAGAAAAATATATGAAGTGATCTTGCAAATGTGCATTGTTGATTGCATTAAACATCAGAGAATGCAACAGGCTGACTGAAAGTTCAGATGGAAGATGCCACCTCAAACCCCCCCCCAAAAAAATAACTTTTTAAGACGAGTGACGACCTCATGCGGTGATGGAAAATGGTATAAAGTGCAATGTTTTACATTAGCACACGACACATAGGCGCGTCTGTCAATGAATATCCACCATAGCAAAAGTACTCACCAAAGAATTGATGACGTGACAAGGAAGTGCAGCATCAACCGTGCCCGTCCATCTGTGATGTCATGCCTAGCAAGCCCTCTGATCAGAACGTCCTCTGTGAACAGTATCTGGAGAAAATTGCTCAGGTTTCTAATCACGATGTTTCATTGCCCTAAACATGCACTGTGTCCAATCTCATATACGGCCCCATTGAAAACAACCGTTTGATTACTGGATCATGTGGAACTCCTCCATTTCTTACTGCGGCAATGGGCCCTCTGGGTCCATCAGTCATGCTTGACCGACAGACTCATTAAAATTTGCTCGCTTCCTCAGCGTGGCCATCATGCTGATCCAGAAGGGGGCCAACACCAACACCATGGTCACCTACGTGCCCAAGGAGCTGGAGGAGAAGAAGAGCGGGGAGCCCCAGCCCTACACCTGGCAGTGGAAGCCCCTGGTCAAGCCCCCGCTGGCCCCCGTCAAGGCCTCCTTCTTCCAGGCGGTGGTGAGCGAGGGCTGGCAAGGGGTGGTCTACCTCATGATGGACCGACTCCAGAAGTTTGGCCTGTCCTACATCAACGTCATCCAGGTGTGTTTGCCGAGGCTCGCCGAGAGAAAGCACCTCTGCTAATTTACAGCAGATCTAGTATTCAAACTTTTTGGGGGGGGAGGGCAGAAATTAATTTTTTTAGGGGGTCGGTTTCTTCTGTTCAATTTTAGTAAGTCAAAATTTGGAGCTTTTTTAGAAGTTTCTCGATGAAAGGAAGGTAAAATTACTGGAAATCCTTTTTCTCCCTCTCTTTCTCTCACTCTTCCCCTTTTTCGTGGAGGGAAGGGGCAGTGGCCCCCCGGAACTGGCCGCACTGCTGAAAATGACCAATTTGCATTGACTGAAACATTAGCCCACAGACGTTTCACAGAACTATTAAGTCCTCACTCATAAGTGATGTTCTCTCATGATGTAACTGCAGACTTTCCATCTAGCTTGCAGAGCTTCAAATCTTACTTCAATTTACATTTTATCAATTTGTGACGAGTCAGTAGGACTTCTAAATGATTTCATATGCCCGATCAGTGTTTTCATCCTGTTTTCCTCGGAAATTTCTAAAACTGTGGAATTTACACGATAAGTTGAAATCAGATGGGTCTGGTCTGAAGTAAAAACAATATAAGCTTCAAACATTTTCGTGCTCACAATTTTCTTACGGCAGGCTATCCTGGAGGCGCAGAAATTCCAGCTAGCCAGCACGATGGTCCGTAAGCAGCGAGACGCTCAGAAACTCCAACAGACCAATCGTAGGGCCCGTAGCTTACTCCACCTGCTGTCAATGCATGCCGTGTCGCCTAATTGGGCAAACCTCTATGAACAGGTACACGGCCCATGGCCCTTTCATGTGTTCACCTCTTTATATTCTAAGTTCCTATTTGACATTTTGTGATTTTTAGAATGAGTTGCTTTTTTATTCCTCTTTAGGTGTTTATTTGCTGTAATTTGAATCTAATGAACAAAAATATAACCTGTCTTGGGCTTCATCCTGAGGTATTTTTGGTGTCCACACCTCAGCTCTGTACCATTGAAGATGTCTGACAGTGGAATTGTTGCGAGATGACACTATCTTAATAGGCTTCGGAGAGGGAAGCGTGCTCATGCGAGGCACACCTGTGAGGGCATATGCTGTATGCATGCATACATTGTACACCACCTGTGCCCTGCCTGATCTGACCAGGTGGTTTATTGTGGTGATCCCAGCTGAACTTGTGTATATCTTTGAATACCTTGTCAACGTGCCGTGAAGTTTCAGGAAGTGAACTTTCCAAAAATACTGTTTGTGCTTTGTTACCATCCATCCTTTAAGAGTCATCCGTTTTTCTTTTGCTTTTATGAGGTTTGCAACCATGTAGCAGTTTCATAACAATTCAGCACTGATACCTCGTGTTTTCCACCAGATTGCCACTTCTCTGTTTAACCGAGGAGGGAAGCTGTTTGCCAGGGACGACAAGGGCTGCACCCCACTCCACTATGTGGCCGCCAACCAGAATGCTGCTCTCTGCAAGCTCTTTGCTGGTACACGCTCCATACATAGTTTCATTTATCCTTGTAATCTTTGGCCTTGCCGTTTGAAATGAACTCTTAAAGCTGAGCGTTCCCCTCTTTCACGGTTGGTTCTTCCCTGGTATCCATCCGTGCGTGAATACAGATAGTTGGGCTGGTGCATTTGTCACTGAAGTGCCATCTTCACAGCATTTGATGCTTCGGTGAACAATTCGTGGAACAGTTAGCATCCGAGTGATTCACTGGTACCCCTGGACACCGGTGATCCCATTTCCTTAAGCTTAACTCAGGGTGGATTGTTTTTGCCACATGCCCTGAGGGTCATTAGTTCCACAATGGGTCTTAGCAGGAAGCCACCCATAGTGCTTTGCAGTTTTTGCATTTCCTTCACAAAAGAAATCTGAAAAGGATCCAATGAGGTGATAGATTTGAGTAGATTCCAGTGAGTAAATAGTGACTAGTTTGATATGCAGGTGTTGAAGGGAAATCTGTGTTATGTTTTGCTTTGTATTCAAAAGAAGTGTTTTCTTGTTTGTGTTCAGAGAAAGACCCCAACGGGTTCAAGAATTGCCTCACCTGTTCCGACCATAGAGGGCGCACTCCTCTAGCAGCCGTCTTCTGGAATCTGAATTTTGATGCGTCCACCAAGGAAGTTATCAGGTTCGTCTGGTTTGGCACAGAATGTTTGTTCACTTAAACTCGCCATCTGACCTAAGGATAATGAATAACTCATGAGTGATTCTTGGTATTTTTAATGTATTTTTGTCCATTGTACAAGTTACCCTGGGGGTGACAAAATGGCAGATAAAGTACACCAACAATGATAATTGTAAATCTGCACAAACGTTTGGTTTATTTCTGGATACTTCAATTTCCAAAGGCAAGGAAAGAATGACTGATGATTGCTTTTCACTGTTCCCAACCCCAACATCAGACAAAAATGGTGGCGGTTAGTTTCTGTGTTTAACTAAATCATGTTTTTTCTTTCTTGAATACGATGTTTTTTTCCAGACTTTTCACCAAATCAGGAGCCAGCCTCAACTTCTGCGCTGCGCTGCCCAACGTGGAGTCAGGCTGGCTGAAGCATAAGAAGCCGGCCGAGAGTCTTGAGGCCTGGTACCATGGCCACTCGGACCGGTCGGTACCCCGTAGCCCGCTTCTCATTCACATGCATGTGGACAACTTTGAGGCTTGCAAGTTCTTGCTGAAGAACGGAGCCAGCTGCAACTATGCCGACGAGAACCGCCTGACGCCGCTCATGCATGCTGTCAAACTGGTAAGCAGGGCTGGTCCACCTCGTATTATCACCAAACCTTAACCTGTGTTTTTTTTATTACTTCGCTCCGTGTCATTATTGCCAGGATAGCCAGTGCTCTGTCCTTGTCGCTGTTAAGAGGTACTGTAAGTTTTGAGAGATCCATTAACCACTTCGCACCGGGGGCATTTATAAATGTTGATTCTGCTGGGTCGGGATATTTTTCATTTTTTTCAGTTTTCAAAATTCCTTAATTAAAAATTCATATCTTCATTTACAAGACGCTTACATCCATACGAAGGATTGTCTGGTGGCTACTCTAATCTGAATGAAAATATCTATTGACACCGGAGTATTTCAGTCAGGCCTGGAGCCTTGTAAAAAGAGCCCAGATTGTGCGATGTTACGTAATTTTCTTTTGTCCCCGAACCTGCCACAGTGCGCGACTGACATCTTTTCAGTAGAGCATGATAGTTGACCCCTGATGGCGTGCTTCCGGGACCCTTGGATAGGAAGAATAACATGCAAAGATTTTAGAATTTGTAATATTTTTTCGTTCAGTTACTTCTTAAAAAATGCAACCCGGAAAAGGGGCTTTGGAAATATTTGCTAGTATATCGATTTATAGAAACTGAAAAATCACCTGACCTAAAAGAGAAATATCCTGCCAAAAATTGACCTGTCACTTCCGAAAATTTAAAATACATGCAGAACAGTGCAATGCGACAGTCTCATATACAGATGAATATTCACAGTTTGAAATTTTATGGTTGTCCGTCGGTAAAAACAGAAAAAAAAGAACAAAATATTTCACACAGTCTTATAATAAGTAGTAAACTTAAAGCAATATTCTACTTCAATTACAAAAGATTCTAATCTTTTATCTAACCTTTGCTGACACCAAGTGTGTGATGTCAACTAAACGGAATCTGGAACCTATTGACTGCAAGGAGGTAAATCTTTGCAACATTGTACAATCTCGTTTTCACGTAAGCACGAGCAGCGAAAACAAACGTGTATGAACATGGAGACCTACCGGTAGGTACGATATCGCCGGAAGTGAAAGGTCATTTAGAAAATTTGTGTTTTACTTATCTCGATGTAATTTTCCTAAATATTGCTTGAGGAAGACAAAGGTAAAATTCCAACATGAGTGTTGCATGGCCTGGTTTCAGTTAGGAATTATTCGTCCAAAAATTATCGAACGTGATGGGACGGCTCAATGTAAAATTCCCATAGGAGGACCGCGCGAGGGTTCCGGAAGCTCCCTGCGTGACCTTTTACTCTCCGGCTCTATAGGGGCCAGATTAGCGTGCAGCGGTACTGTGTGGCTCATCGCTGCAGTGGTGGAGTGCTTTTGTCCCCGTAGTAATCCCCTCGCGCTGAATGCCAAAAGCGGTGGTATACTGTTTCAAAACAAGGCTGGATTATCTCCATTATTGAGAGTGAAAAAATGTTTGGTAATTCTCAGCAGCCTGGTCTTTTGCTACGAGTAGGGGCTTTTGTTACAGAGCCCAGTTTTCTTTGTCCTATTTCGAAGACCCCAGAAGATTATGTGTCCGAAACCGGGCTCCCCGGCAACAAGTGGTTAAATTTGTCTGCAAGGCTGCCGTGACTGTCGTATCCCAGCAATAGGGTCTGTCTTTTTCCATGTGACAGCTGCATGTTTGTCTGCAAATGGCAGATATAACTATGGCCAGCCATCAGTACAAGAAGTGACAGAATCCACTTGAGAAATCTCAAACAGCCATCAAAACATGAAACATTTTCACTCAATACTAGAAAGTACAACCCGTTTCAAAAGTAATGGGGCAACTGTTCATCTTCAAGTAAAATCTGAAACCGACTATGCTGCCCATATGCTTGTGAAGCAACAGTGGGTTAACAGCTGAAGGCTCAGGCAGTCTGTGATTCTCAGGACAGATGCTCCACTGATGCTTGCCTAGCAGGGGAATTTGCTGAGCATAATTTTCTGCTTCACAGCCCTCAGAACTTACCCTTTGAGGTCATAAATTTTTAGTTTATCGGTTTGTAAAAGCAATGTTGTCTTTACTCTTCTCGCTGTTTCAGAATGAAATAGATTTGGTGAAGCTCCTTCTGGACCATGACTTTGACCCCGATGAAGCAAGCAAGAGAGCCAAACCCAAGGGGCCGGAAACTCTCTCAGCGTGGGCCACCAACATCTGGGAGCAGAAAAGTAATTTAGCCGAGCAGCTAAGCATAGAAAAATCATTCCTGGGCATAGGCTGGTGCCCTGCCATTTCATTGAGGGCAGGTGACTATGCAAAAATAGAGTATGATGCACGCATCCACTTTCAATCAGAAATTTCAAATTGAATCGTGTGGTTTGCAATCTACAAAGAAGAGCTGTGTCTTCGGGTCAAATTTTTCATGAATATTGATATTAACTACTGGAAAATTAGAAAATCAGCAAAATAGGTTCAGAGAATTTTGACTGATTATGAAAACGGGAGGAATTCCTCCCATTTTATAGTCTGGTCTGGAGACCAGACTATACTCAGGCATAAACAAGCCATCAGCCAAAATGCCATGAGTATGGTCTCTGACTGTTTCTCAGCCGAGTGTTGCTTTGCGCGCACACTTACTGAAGGAGTGCACTCTGGTCCATTAAACTGAGCGTCTTGGTTTGGAAAGGAAAGATACTCCACTTCTCCAAAGATCAAACCCAACAAACCAAAATGCCAGCTTAGTTTGTACCGTGTTTTTTGAGTTTTTTGGTTTTTTTTGTTTTTGGTGGTATTGCCTGAATTCAGGACTTTTCCCAAATAGCGTGGCTGTCCCAATTGCTGGCCGTGTCAATTTGTACACAGCACATTGGCACTAATGACGTGTATTACAACCTTTTCTAGTGCCCGTGGAGTATCAGGCAGAAACTTCACAACCAGCATACATGCTAGCTCTAACATCTGCAACAGAGGGTTGTATTTAATCGTAGAACCTGAAATACATATTGAATTGATCGTTGGTAAGGACCCATTTACACAGCGAGTCGTAAAGACTATTCTCCAGAGTTAAAAAATTGCACGCAGTGGTTTCATATAGGACTGTTTTATTCTGAGAGTCAACAAGGGAGGTACATGTAGGCGTTGGACTGAGAAGGCCATGCTGGCCAATGAGTGCTTTCATTACACATGACATAATCAACTGACTAGATGGTAGAGTGCTTCCTAGTCTTGCCCTCAATTCCTGTGGGGCAGTGGTTAACAGTTGCCAAGTAGGAGGAATCTTGTCCTTCATCCACCGGCAGTGTCAAGACAGCCAGCAAGCAGTTTGATCATCTTTTGTTGTGGCCGGAATGCCCTCGCTTGGGGAGCTTACCAGGGAAAAATCTCAGTCATGCTCGGGCCAGAACATGGGAGGAGCTGAGGATTTAGAACATGGGAGGAGCTGAGGATTTAGAACATGGGAGGAGCTTAGGATTTAGAACATGGGAGGAGCTTAGGATTTAGAACATGGGAGGAGCTTAGGATTTAGAACATGGGAGGAGCTTAGGATTTAGAACATGGGAGGAGCTTAGGATTTAGAACATGGGAGGAGCTTAGGATTTAGAACATTGGAGGAGCTTAGGATTTAGAACATGGGAGGAGCTTAGGATTTAGCCCTGTGTTACAATTTATGGGTTACAGAAACCTCAGAGGCCTATATCTTTCCATGGCCTGGCCATAGTGGTTATATCATCACGCTCCCCAAGCGGTTTTTCATCCTGAGCTTAAAAATGTGAAATACTGTGAGGTGTATGATATTCCGTCATCACTTTCTGTCATCGCTCATCAGTGCAATCAGATCCTGAGGAATGGTTTCAGCCTTGCCTTGTTCTGCCATATCTCCTCACAGAGTCGAGTCTCACCCAGAAAGAAGAGACAGGAGGCATCGAGACCGAAGATTATGATCCTGTCCAAGATGAGGACGAGGAAGATGAAGAAAATCCCGAAGATGAAGACGAAGACCCTGAGGAAGTCAAAGTCAGTCTTTTCCCGGGGAAAGTCAAGAAGCCGAATTCGTTGTCGAGAGGTAGGTCTAGGTCCTTGTGCCATTAGAAATGTGCGGAGATGCACTGACATTAGACATAGCCGTAGCTCTTAAGTATCTGCTGTTAACCCCCCAGAGGCTGGTGGACGTAATCCTGAGTTGCTGTCAACTTGTGAAGCATTTTTGTTGGCAGTTTTGTAGCAGAGTCTACGCCCAAGTCTGGGCATGGATCCATTCACAAGTTCTGTCACAAGACCACTCGTAGGTAGCAAGGGGAACAAAGACGAAGAAACGCGAGAATCTTTTGAGTGGCCTTGTGACCTGGCTTGAGACTGGAAAATTTGTTGTGGACGTGTGATTGGACGCATGATGGACTCAACTACAAGGCAGGGCAGTTATGAAGAAAAGCTTTGTTTAGTGCTTGGGTGGAAAAGTCCATCTATTGAATGTCTCCCTGTTCATGCACATTTGTTTTCACTCCCTGTGCTTACTTACGTGAAAACGCGATTGTAAAACATTGCAAAGATTTACCTCCCCGTAGTCGATGGGTTCCACGTTCAGTAAAGGTTAAATGGAATATGAGAATCTTTTGTAAAGGTAGATTATTGCTTTAACTTTATCACCTTATAAATGAAAAAGGGTTTGAGATATTTTGATCTGTTTTTATTTCGGCTTTTACTGAGACACTAGTAAGACTATAATAAAATTTCAAAAGGTAAATATGGGACACGTCGTCTTCGGGGTTCAGAGTGTTTGGGTGGTGTTCATTTGCAATGATAGCATGCTGCTTCCATAAACTTTTCACTGTGCTGCTTGCCGTTCAGCCCAGGAGGCCAAGCCGAAATTCGTCAAGACCAGTGACCTGGACGTGAATGCAGCAGACCTGTTGGGCCGCACTGCCGTCCACTACGTGGCGAAGGCCTGCACCTACGGCACCTGGGAGAACGTCAAGCTGCTGGAGCTCCTGGCCCAGCAGGGCGCCCGGACCACGGGCCAGGACAAGCAGGGCAAGACGCCCCTGGACTACGCCCTGGAGACGCGGTCAGGAAGGGTGGCTGATGTCTTGCAGCGATTACAGGGAGTGGAAGAAGCCAAATGGGTAAGTATACCCCGCCTTCACCGCCAGCGGAAGATGTTAGCCCCCCCATGCCCACATCCCCACCCCAAAAAATTCCCCTATTCTCCTGATCAAGATCACCCAAAATTTCAAAGGGGGGCCGTCCATAAAGGATGGGGAGATTGGCATCTTGCATTGAATTGTAAGTGTATGTTAGAGGAGGGGGCAGGTCAGAATTGCTGCATAAGGTTACAAGTGGTGGGGGGGTCAAACGACTCAGTGTTTGATATGTAAGCACCTTATGGTTGGTCCCAAAATCTACCCCCAATTGGTAACTACAAATCAACTGACCAGGGGTGCCAAAACTGATGGACACCAGTCTATCGATTTTTGGAGATGCACCTTGAAATCGGTCAAGGAGGCAATTCCAAGGAGAGTTGTTTTTGTAATGGACGTGCACAGTAAGCCTTTTGCAACTTAAATTTGAAAAGAATGTGGTACACTGAATTCTCTGTACTAAAGACACTGTTGCTATACCTTGTGATTCATGGCAAGGTTTTGCTTAGTTTCATAAAAGACGCCTTGCACCACCACACAGTATCCAATGGATAAGAAGGATACAAAGGAACCTGTCTATTCCAGAGAAGGTGGTCACTGTGCGAAAGCTTGCCCCGAATCACGAGGTATAGCAACAATGTGTATAGTCTGGGGAATACAACATTTTATGTTGATGTGCAATCAGAGAACACAGTGTATCAGATTTTTTTCAAATTTAACTCGCAAAAGGCTTATTAGATATATGCATTCTGTATGGTAAAATCTTTTGTTGAGTCCAGTACGTGCAAATGCACCACAAATTTGCTGCTGGAATCCTTTTTTTCAACCTGTGCCCAAACAAAGATCCTTCTGTCCCTCCCAGGTCAAGCCCAAGCCCGTGCAGCGTTCCTGGACGGACGGCATCACCTTCCCGTCACCCAAGCCCAACTTCAAAGCTGATGCCCAGGCCATGCTGAAGCAGCTGGAGGCCGAGTGGGAAACAGACACAGCTGAAGAAACGGAGGAGAAGGTCCCGACGCCGGTCGACGAGGCGTCAGGCATGACAGAAGGAGGGTAGGTTGGATTTCTCAGCTGATCAGAATTTTTCTTTACTTTTGTTGCATCCGACAAAGTGAAGCTCTAAAGATTTGAATTGCTTTGTTATTCAACCACTTGCGAAGGATATCATTTCACAACAACCTGGAACCATCAAGTATTATTTTAAGTGAAAAATCAGAAAGTTTGAAATTACGAAATGACGTGACCACTTTTCTGTAAAGTAAATGGTACACCACAAAACAGTTAACCCCAGAGGACATTTCTACTCGAGTTTTCGTATGTTTTTGCCTGTATTGCTATACACTCTGAGGCAATGCCGCAAAGTAGTGTTTGCTGCGAAAAAGAAGCTTTGGTCAGGGAACCATGCACAGTCAGCCCCCACGGACTAGTCAGATTCTCTCTATGCCGACAAAGCCATAGTAAACCCTCAAATCCAAAGGGCAAATAGAAATCATTTGAAAGTTTGCAACTATCTACGGAACCGTCACAGGAAAATGTTCCACAATTACATGTCTACAAGCACAAAGTGTTGAAAGAGTTTTAAATAGCTTGCATGTAAAATAAATGTCATTTGCCTCTTGCTTTAACTTTTGTCATCTGAAAGCTTCCTAAAACCTACAAAAGCCAACGCTGTGCTGTTAATTGTTGTGTTAGAGCTCAGGCAGTAAAGTCACTGTAAGCAGAGCAGAGGAAAGATTTCCCTTTAACATGCCCTTATCAAATACTCCAATGAAATCCTTGAAGAAACCCTAGGGAAATCAAGAATGAAGGTTGGTGGCTACTTAGTAAGTTTTGGTACATGCCTGAGATTCCATTCAGTAGAGAGCCATCTTGTCTCATTAAGTTAGTTGGCACTGCATGTATCTTATTGGTTTCCTGTGACACAGGGTTGTTCTAACTGATGAAAACCAGGACATTCCGTACAGCGTGACACTGACTAAAGTGGATGTCAAGTACGGTGTTTATGGCATGAACAACTTCTACGTGATGCAGGTAACGTTTACCAGACTGTTTTACTTGACTGGCCTCTCTGCCGTAAAATTGCCAAACACAAGTGTTAGCAGAATGTTTGGTTTTTCCCTTTGGCAACTGAAGTTAATGGAGTTAACGGTTGTTGCACCTGTCACGTTTTCTTTTCTAGCATAGATGCCCACATTTGTCTTAAACTGAAACACCGGGCATCTGAGTTGCTGAAATATTTAGGTTACCACTCCGGGGGGGGGTGATTCCTGTCATGAGTGGTGGGCATGGGCATCACTGGGAGGGGGAAGCGCTTGCCCATCCCCGGGGGGGAACAAAAGGAGAAATAAAAAGGGGAAAAAGAAAAGTAAAAGTGAAGGACGCCAATGAGGAGGAGACAAGGGGTACAAAGTAGCCTATTTGCATGGAAGAAATCGTAATAGGCCCCTTTCTACCATTAAAGGTTTTTCACTTTGCTGCTGAGGAGTGCTTAGCACCCCTCCCCTGCTCCCTGGCCCAAATCCTGGTGACGCCCACGGCTGTGGATTTTACTGAAACCGTTACGAAGAAGTAGTACCAAGTGTGTCCATTTTGTTTCATCCGTTGTGATTTTGAGAATTGAGAATGCGTCACGCTCTCTTCCCCATCCCGTCACCCCCCCCCCAGATCATTCACCAGACGGGCAAGGATATGATGCTGCTGTTCACACGATGGGGTCGCATCGGCGACGAGGGACAATTCCAGAAGACCCCTTTCAACTCCAAGGAGGAGGTGATCAAGGAATTCCAGAAGATCTTCAAGGCCAAGACTGGCAATGACTGGTCCAGCGTCAAAGAGTAAGATGTTACGTGGAAGTGTTCGGCTTCATGGATGTACCTGAAGTTTCCTCTGAAAATTATTTTGTTTCTTACCTTTTAGCATTTCTTCTGGACCAGTCTAGTGACTGGTCTTGTGTTTGGTCTTGAGAATAATTTTGTGATGGGCCTAGTGTTTGGTCTTGTGTCTGGTCTTGTAGCGTGTCTTTTGTCTGATCTTGTGTCTGGTCTTGTGACTGGCCTTATGACTAGTCTTGTGACTGGTCTTGTGTCTGGTCTGGGAGTTGTCTTTTAATGATCTTAACTTGAACATTACTCCCTGTGTCTATGACCAGTTTCCACAAGGAGCCCAAGAAATACCAACTGGTGAGAGAAGACCACTGGAGAGCCAAACGGAGGAAGGCCATCAAGGCGTTCACGTTCAACCTTGAGTCCTCGGTGCCTTCCAAGCTGCCATCAGCAGTGCAGGCAGCCATCAAAGAACTGGTAAAGAACTCCGGGGAAGATAACCCCTGCAGAAAGTGTTTCTGATCAGAATGAGCTATTTTGGTATTTCAAAGAGGCAAAGACATCTGAGAACGTAACACCAGTTCGAACATGTTCAGTGCATGTTGATTGCTGTATATCGGCCGCTCTGATATAGCTGACCATGCACATATGTGTGGTTTGATACTCCTGAATTGACCTACAACGCGATTTTCCAACTTTTTCAAAATTCCAAACTTGCTTATTGACAAAGAGTGTGAGAAGTAAAAGGTAAAGTGAGTTGTGGTAGTGCAGTATTTACTTTTGCCAAATTTTGGGGGCATAGAATTATTTGATTTGGGTAGCACTTCATGGAACAAGGCAAGATGTCACAATGTTTAATAGCCCTCCACACTAGGTTTCTTTTTTTTAAGAGTTTTTCTTCTTGGACTGAGGTTAGAGAGTTACACGTTCTGTTTGGCTGAATAAACAAAAATAATGTACTTTTTGTTCGTAGGCTGCATTCTGTCCCAAACTTGTTGAACCTTATCAAAGGGTACTAAGTGTTAAAAGTAACATTTCCAATCCACACTGACAGACCTAAGGTAGAACATGATACGTGTTGTCACCGTGGGCTTAAGAGAAAGAGCAGTACTTTGTTTGGCCAGTGCCTCTGCTTGCAAGAGAGCCATAAAGTGCAGTGAGTACAATCAATATATGTGATCTCGGCTTTGCTTACTCACAGGCCTGCTGAGGATACAATGTTCTAGAACCCTGTGTGATTGGTAATTTGGGGCAAGGTCTTATTGCTGTAGCCAGATGATGTCCAGTCATACCTCGTGCACTTGGTTGGTCAATAAACAGCCTTCTGTCATAAGTATTCCTGCAATCTGTTTTCATGTGGGTGATAATCTTGTCTTTGATGACAGGTCAAGCCTGAGTTGTTAACCAAAGCCTTGTCCGAGTCCGGAGTGGACACAGATCTGATCTCCCTTGGTAACTTCATCTCCAGGGATACCCTTCTCAAAGCAAAAGATATCTTAAATGAAATCAAGTAAGTGTCCCCCCCCACTCAGCCCAGGGCATGTTTTAATGCCCATCATCCCACCCTGCGTCTGCTTGTGGCTGCTTGTATGTTCCTTTGGAAAATGCTGCATGGCTTGAGAGGAAGCGGTGGGAATTACTGGTCCTGAGGTGGAAGTCAGTTTAACTACCTCCAGATGCGAAGTGCAGGGAGGACCTGCCATGCTGTATTTGTTTCACTCATAAAATCATTCATAACATAACAAATTCAAGGTCAACATACAATATGTTCCTGAGCTGCAGAGTCCTGCCTATCTGGCAAGGACTATAGCAGACTGGTTCCGTTAGGATTACATGTCACAGATTACATGCCTATGAGGCAGGTGCCAGAGGGAAGTTTTAGTGCTACCAGAAAAAAACTACCACACGGCAGTGAGCTATACACTCGGCAATACTCGGTGCTACTTCCCAGAAAAATCAGCCAATGACACGCTACAATTTGCTGACGAATATTCATGAGGTGTTGTAATCTAGATTCTGGCCGTTATTTATTTGTTCGTGTATATGCGTAATACGTGCAGCCTAACTCAAGGCAGTGAAAAAAATAATATTCAGAACAATGACTACCGAGGATTAATGTTGAACATGGATAAGCATTCCACTGTGTGTAGCATGTCATGTAAAGGCCTACGTAACGATGCTCAGGAGTGCTTTTGTAAGTGTGCATGTGATACGTACACCGCACTACGCGTCAGGGGAAGTCAAGCTCATAGACTGGATTGGGTTTGGGACCGGAATTCTGTGTGTGTAAAAGTCCTCTGTCTGTGGACATGCGTGCATGCTGGGAAGGCAACACAAGCACAGTCCAGGCAGTAGGCTTAAGTCTATGGCAACGCGCGAATGAGTTTTCAGGCATGCTGATGTTGTGGTCTGGAACAGCGTTTGGTCCAATCCCAAACGATCTGAATTTATTTTCCCCCATTTACAGTGATTTGTTAGAGGAATATGAACAGTGTGGAGGCTATCGAGCTCCACCAACCGGTGACATGGAGAAGTACCAGGCTGCCATGGAAAAGGTAATTCTTTTTTCCAGGCATTTTTGAACCAGTAACAAGCTTATCAGGGCCGTAAGTAATCCTGGAGGACTTTAAAACGGATCGGGAAATTATTCCTTGGATGCCATCCCTGAGATGTTTTGCCCCTGGACATTCTTGGAGACTTTCCCTTCATTTTCTGCTTGGCTACTGCGTGCAGATCCCTGGGGCTGTGATAAGTTCTTCAAGGTTTGGGTCCCACTCTTCATCTGTAGTGATCTTTCAGGACGGAAGCAGATTCTGAATAGTGTTCAACCAGTCGTGGACAGTGTTATTTTGAAACTTTCGAAAGCCAGATGTAAATTTTGATACTAGGGAACAAAAGCTGTTGCCTCACCATGGGCCTAGATGTTGCCATTACTTTAATGTTCAATTTTATAGTAGATGTTAATATCGCTATATACATGTAATGTCAATGTGATTATGTTATGATGTATCAATCTTGATGACCTATGGCAGCATTGAAATAAATGTATATAAAAAATGATTTATATAAAAGAAATACACGGCTAAATGCAACAATGACTGACTCGTTAGACATATTTGAACCACATCTGGACAAGCGTTCCTAGCCCGACCTTTACAACATTCCAGGGTGCTGCTGTAGAGCAGTATTTGCTGACACAGCAGGCTGTGGGTAGAGGCCGAATTCAAGATCAACCGACGGTCTACCTCCTAGGACTTCTCAGTTATTGTGTGTGTGCAAGCCAAATGTGGGGGGTTAGGGGAGCAGTGAGTATATACATCCGCTGGTCATGACTCAGGGCATGTGTGGTAGTTTAACTCGCCGGCCATCTTGAATGTGGACTGCTACTATCGTGTTTAAACCCTCCCGCGCAAACTGGTTAGACACGACTTTTTTTAACTCCAAGAGTTCAAATATGCCTTGATCAGTTGTCAAGAATGGCCGTTGTACTCTTCTGTCTGATCCTCTCACTGAATCTAGGCTGCCGACTTGAGCAACAGCTTTTTTGAGCTGATCCCCAGTCAGGACTTTGCCTACGACAAGATCTCTCCCCTGACGTACCTACATGAGCTGAACACTCACATGAAACGTCTGGACATTCTCCTGGATCTGTCCACCACCAACATGATCCTGCTGGGGGCACAGTATAGGGCCAAAGGTCAGTTTGAGTGTACAAACAGTCTCATGGAACAGTCTGAAAATAAAAGAAAAATCCTGCCCAATCTGTAAGTGAACCCATTCATCACAGGACGCCTCAACTACAGAGGAAGCAATTTAAACATGATATTGTTGGAAATGACATTTTACAGGAAAATACATAGATTTGCCCTGGTTGTGCCTAGGCTCAAACTCCATTTTGTGGGAAGATTTCTCATGTTGGGAAACATTTCAAGCGAGATGTGGGGAGTTTTGCATGCTCTCACATTTTTTTCTCACGAATTTATTATGCATTATCCGTGTCCCTTTTACAACTATGACCCAAGTACGTGTGCTAACGTTGGTGCACAGACTGTAGCCATCCATGTTGACTGTTCAAGGACAGGCTAAAGGCTCAAGAAAGATGACTTTTTCCCCCCCAAAAGATGGATTTTTGTTGTAACCCTGTAACGCCGGTAGATGGCGACAGCCACGGATCTGTGTGAGGATTAGTGCATACCATACATACATTCTATTCATCATGCACCTGCGGTTTCAATGTAGGCCGGCTCCTGGACAGAGCTTTGCATACTGGGCATACCACCACCCAGCAGTCACGGTCAAAAGAGTCCCGGTGTTAAGAGGTTAAAGGTTCAAAAAGTTAATCCTTTGGTAACATTTCAACCTTTGTTCATTTACAAGTTACATCACCGTGATCAGCAGGGTTCCTGTAATAAATTTCTGTTTCTTGATTCTTTTTGGAGTAGAAATCAACCCCCTGGACTACATCTACCAGTCTCTTGGCTGCCAGTTTCGTCTCATGAAGGAAGACGATCTTGAAACCCAGCTTATTCTCCAGTACATCCACAACACGAGTAAGTGGGACTGGTCACGAAACTTTGGCTTCCCTGTCTCTGAGCGTCGGGATCATCAGAAGCCCTCAGTACCGAAAGCACAACATCGGCCGGTTTGTTTCACACTGACCCGGATCGCGATCGTTGATCCCAAAGGTGGTTCACATTATCCATTAGGCGGGTTCTGGTGTCAGAGAACCAGTCTCGGAACACTGATTGTGATTTGGATCTGTGTAAAACGAATGGGGCCTGTCTTCAGCCTTGGACACTGTGGACGAAGACGGCATTCGGTCAGTTTTCTGGCCCTTAATGTAATGACTGCACTGGTGACACATCAGTTGGCAATATCTTGTGGCTAGTGGGAAACGAAGGCCCAGTATCATGGCTTTTATTGCTATAGAATTCTGCTCTTAAGACAAATATTCTCTTCTCATAATTGAAGCAAATTCTGTGCCAAGTGAGTGAGCAGAAGCCTTAGTTACCGGATATACGCCTACGTGCAACCCAAATTCCCCCCCGCTTATCTGTGAAACATGCCGACCATAACAGCAGAATTTTCTGCTAAGGTTTGCTAAGTTGGTTGTCCACTGCACAAGTGAGCAGTGCTGTGACATCAGGCCATAGCAAATTATCCCCCCCAAAAATTGCAAACTCGGCTCATTCATGATGCTTTGTGGTAGTGCCACAGGGTGGATTGTAAACTGGCCGGGCTTAGAGCCTGTTCAAGGGCTCTGCCGGTTTCACAAACTGCTTGAATCAACCAGTTGTTTCCCAGATGGCCGTAGGGAACAATAAAATCCCCAGGCAGCTTAAAATAGATGGTCTTCAGGAAGTGCTACGGTCCGAATGAGCTGGAATGACAGTGCTAAGGAATCTGTAACACCAACGTCGGTGTATGGGTGGACTTGATAAATACTTTATCTTACTGTGAATTTAATTGTCATGTTATGTTGCGGTCAATTTATACAGGTGAGCGTTAGCAGAAGTCCTAGCTGTAAAAAAAAGTCTTCCACAATGGTTTCCTATGAGACTGTTAACACACACAGCATATAACAGTGAGATAAATCACTACGTTTTGAAACAGATTGTTTCCGATTTATTGCACTAAGACAGCACGTCTCAGTCGTGGTAGGAATGACATCACAGACTATCTAGAATGGTAAACGGGTCCATTTCCTGCATTTAGTCTGAGACACTGCAGAAGATTCTTAAATTCTCTATTTCTAGACCCTCGCAATTAGTCTGAAAATCTCCACAGACTTGACAAGTTTTATCTGACACCCGGCCACCAGGTAACTCTGCGGCGAATGTGGAGGCCATCTTCCGTCTGGCCCGAGAGGGGGAAGATGAGCGGCTCAACACCTGCGGCGTGGGCAATCGCAAGATGCTGTGGCACGGCAGCACCCGCTCCAACGTGATCAGCATCCTGAAGAAGGGTCTGCTCATTAGCCCACCGGAGGCAAATTTCCGCGGCAGCACGTACGGCAGGGTAGGTCTAACCCAGAGAGTTACTCGGGCCAAAGACGAAAAGGCTATTCCATTTCAAACTGGAAAGTCTTACGCCAGTTGACGCCCCGTTTTATTTCAAGGCGGACTTGTTCCAGGTGCTGAATTATTCTCGGCCCAAAATTCTGAGGTTTTGTAATGACGAGATACCAAAGCCTGAGTCCGCCACTAAGTTGGACTTGATGAGAGTATGCATCAACCAGTAATGGATACAAAAACCTCCTTGGCTTGTTCACAAGTCTTCCGTGTGCTGTACAACAGAATATCATTGCATGTCCACACGTCCTCCGGCATGGCATCCGTAGAAGACGGAAGTTAAGCGCAGAAATTGTAATGATGTTGAAAACTGATGAGATGTATGTTTCCCTGCTGCAGGGCATCTACTCATCCGACGCTTTTGCCAAGAGCCTCCTGTACTGCGAGGAGTATTTTGAGAAGTCGGATACGAAGTTCTTGTTCTTATGTGAGGTGAGTTTGAGCTTTAGAGAAGATGCTAGCTCTTCCATCACGGGAGATTTGGTCCCACCAAACCCTTTCCCTACCTCCGCCCACCCATCCGCTCACACTCCCACCAAACCCTTCCCCTACCTCCCCCCACCCATCCGCTCACACTCCCACCAAACCCTTCCCCTACCTCCCCCCACCCATCCGCTCACACTCCCACCAAACCCTTCCCCTACCTCCCCCCACCCATCCGCTCACACTCCCACCAAACCCTTCCCCTACCTCCCCCCACCCATCCACTCACACTCCCACCAAACCCTTCCCCTACCTCCCCCTACCCATCCGCTCACACTCCCACCAAACCCTTCCCCTACCTCCCCCTACCCATCCGCTCACACTCCCACCAAACCCTTCCCCTACCTCCCCCTACCCATCCGCTCACACTCCCACCAAACCCTTCCCCTACCTCCCCCTACCCATCCGCTCACACTCCTACCAAACCCTTCCCCTACCTCCGCCCACCCATCCGCTCACACTCCCACCAAACCCTTCCCCTACCTCCCCCCACCCATCCGCTCACACTCCCACCAAACCCTTCCCCTACCTCCCCCTACCCATCCGCTCACACTCCCACCAAACCCTTCCCCTACCTCCCCCCACCCATCCGCTCACACTCCCACCAAACCCTTCCCCTACCTCCCCCCACCCATCCGCTCACACTCCCACCAAACCCTTCCCCTACCTCCCCCCACCCATCCGCTCACACTCCCACCAAACCCTTCCCCTACCTCCCCCTACCCATCCGCTCACACTCCCACCAAACCCTTCCCCTACCTCCCCCCACCCATCCGCTCACACTCCAACCAAACCCTTCCCCTACCTCCCCCCACCCATCCGCTCACACTCCCACCAAACCCTTCCCCTACCTCCCCCCACCCATCCGCTCACACTCCCACCAAACCCTTCCCCTACCTCCCCCACCCATCCGCTCACACTCCCACCAAACCCTTCCCCTACCTCCCCCTACCCATCCGCTCACACTCCTACCAAACCCTTCCCCTACCTCCCCCCACCCATCCGCTCACACTCCCACCAAACCCTTCCCCTACCTCCCCCTACCCATCCGCTCACACTCCCACCAAACCCTTCCCCTACCTCCCCCCACCCATCCGCTCACACTCCCACCAAACCCTTCCCCTACCTCCCCCCACCCATCCGCTCACACTCCCACCAAACCCTTCCCCTACCTCCCCCTACCCATCCGCTCACACTCCCACCAAACCCTTCCCCTACCTCCCCCTACCCATCCGCTCACACTCCCACCAAACCCTTCCCCTACCTCCCCCCACCCATCCGCTCACACTCCCACCAAACCCTTCCCCTACCTCCCCCTACCCATCCGCTCACACTCCCACCAAACCCTTCCCCTACCTCCCCCTACCCATCCGCTCACACTCCCACCAAACCCTTCCCCTACCTCCCCCCACCCATCCGCTCACACTCCTATCCCCGCAACCACCACTGTGAGCCGTTGAAGCGTAAGTGACTCACCCAAGGGTTGTGACACGTGGCCAGTTGTTAATAAAACCTACTGGTCCCCCTGGTCACTGGTCAGGAACCTGAGCCTAACCAAGATGTTGCTTCCCAATCTCAAGCCTGTTTGAATGAATACATAATGAGCTAGCTGTCTCGTCTGTGTCAAACCACGCTGTCCCGGTACCCCATCTTGGCAGCATGTCTCACTAAGGATGACTGCCGTTTTTTTTTTCTTTTTTGTTTTCAATTTCTCCTTGATTCAACAAGGTTGCCCTTGGCAAGATGGCCACCAACCCGGAGGAGCCAGAGAAGTTAGTTAAGCAGGGCTTTGATAGTTGCATGGGACGGGGCTACCACAAGTACAAGACCAACAGAGACCTTCTCATGCCTTCAGGTGAGAGTCAGACCAAAGACTGCCGGTGCAACTTCCGAGTTGCACAGGATTGCCATCGAGTCCATGGTCTCTTCTAAGGACAGTCATTCAAAAATGTTCTGGCAGTTTGCCAGTTGGAGAACTCACATTGGGTGAAGTTTAATTATTTTGTAATATCAGGGGTGTGTCTCGTGATGTCTTTTACAGTTGCTTGTTGATTAAGTCACAAGCAATTAGTCTGAACTTGTTTAAGATGGCCTGCCAGGATACAGAACCAGAAATGATTGTGTCATCCACGAGAGACCACGTACAAGCCAGCAGATGACATTGCTGATAAACATCATATTTGGTTGTTTTTTTGCAAGCTTACTACAACTCCTGCTGTCCCTTTCCGCATCCAAGAGGAAATTACCCATTTTCAATCACTGCATGTATTGAAGTAAATTGAGGGAAACGTAATTCACATACTCTGAAGATGACACCAAAATACGTCTGCTTATCTTCGGCCATTTGGAACTCTTGCTGAACAAACTCCGATCTTTGATTCTTAGTTGGGACTGTGATATCGCACGGGCATAACCAAAGTCATGAAAAATGCCCCAACCAATGACCAAAGCAGAAACATGTTTCTGATCCCAATCACAAAATTGCACTCCAGTCCCAACATTTCTTGTAAGCAGCATAATCAGCAGAAATGCGACAATCATGCTTTGATTTTAAGAAGCATCATTCATCTGAAAAGATGGCCAATACACGTGTGGCTGTTTCTGGCATTCTACCTTCACTGTGACCCCCTCCCCTTGCCCCCTGCCCTCCTCCCATCCACCTGGATTTATCTCAGAGCCTTTACATTGAGAGAGTAGCGCTAGCTTCATATTTTAAAAACAAAATGGCTGTTTGTTACATGTAGAGTCGAGCGTGCAGTTGAATGCCAACTGTCGGTGTGCTCTGGTACAAATACATTGTACCTGCCAGTTTGTTTTAACAGTGGGGACATTTACATGTATGTCACAACCCTCTCGCTCTGTGCAGGGCTCTGGTTTATCTGATCTGAGTCAATCATAACTTTATGTTGTTTGAGTTCCGATAACAGAACAAAATGTGTTCAACCCAGCTTGATGTTTAGATACACAATATGGCTTCTATCGGAATTGGCCAACCTTAACTATCTCCTCGGGCAATTACAGCTGGGTGAGACCGGAGACTGTTTGTCATCCACTGGTCAATTGGCCAGGTACCCAGGATATATTTTGTGTACCGGCCACAGGGGAACATGCAATCAGTGGGTAAGCATTTAGCTCCCCGTCCAAGTGGTCTTGGAAATGACCATCCCAACTTAATCTGCCTTGTGTACTTGTCCATTAGGGGCCATGATGCCATTTGGCAGGTTTGTGTACAACACCTGGTCCCCCTACACCTACTTTGATTACAACGAGTACGTGGTGTTCAAGACCGAGCAGTTGGCCCTGCGCTATCTGGTCCAGTGCAGAGGAGACCGCAAGCAAGAGCAGAAGGCGGCAACAGAGGACCTGGACGACTACTCGATGCAGGAGTTCAAAGAGGGGCAAGGAGCCGAGACTGGGGACACGGACATGCCAGACGATGATGATGGTGGCAGTTACGATGGCAGTGACAATGACGAATATGATGACGATGACGATGATGGGGATGAATAAGCAGAGCAACTGCGATCCAAGCAGATTGTCCCACAATGCACCTCCCCACGGCCGTTATTTTCTCACTCGAGGAGCCTGTCGACAAAAATCTTTTTCGACTAATGGCTTGCGTGGCCTTGTTTTTTTTTTACTATTTTGAACATAAAAGCCTCCACCACATCACCAGTTATTAGACAGGCAAGGTCAGGTTGTCCGTGTACATTCAGAGTGCCTTCAACCAATACATGGTGTCATTGCGTGAGGGCGCTGTCATTGAAAATCAGAATGCATGCAACATACGCATGAATGCGATTCCTCAGGGAACGTCTCCAAAGATGGAAGGTTCCTGTTTCCAAGGAAACACTCCTTTAAATAGGGAATACTATGCCCCATTACAACGTGCTCTTGAAGAGTAGAAGTGTACACACTTACAGACCTTTATTCCCAATTGGAAACATGTTCCCATTTGGGAACATGCATTGTTGCAAAAACAGACAGCAGGTGTTCTCATTGGGACATATTATTGTAGCATTCCAACTTCCAAAGCACTCCCTAATAGTGGTCTGTCGGTTGGTCTGTGCCCACATATTATTGTTGGCATCAAATCAACTAGATTCCACTGACTGACACAGGTGTTCATATTGAAGAAACAATGCAGTGTGGACCGGAGGTTGTGGCGTTAGCCTTTTTAAAGCATGGCGGACACTATAGGAGGGCACTGTTTGAAGGGGGTAAGTTTGGAGTTAACAAGATTTTACTCCAGCCTAGTAGCGCCCTCCGATAAGGTCAGTGGGAACATGCAATTAATGGCATCGTGTACTTGTCAGCTAAAAACCTTCCCCAGTCAAAGTGAATAAATTGGTAGCATGTTCAAGCATTTCTTTTTTTTTTTCAGCAAACTATTTTAGTGAAAGCGTAGGTTTTTCTTGTATTTAAAGCAGCCAGGGGCTGATGTATCTACATCGGCAGGGGAAGGGACCTGTCTTTTCCCCAGCGTCTGATTTTCTACGGACGTTGGTCTGTTGGTTGCATTCTGCCTTGTAGAGCTGATAACTGGGAGCAAATCCAAGCTCATTGCTGCTGTACGCCAGGAAGGTGACCCCTGTGATGGCCGCACCACTTTGCTGCCCCGGTGGGACAAACCAACTGGCCCTTGGCAAACATCAGCAAGCGGAGTGCCTCAGACACTCGCTGGAGGCCTTCCGCGGAGTAAAGCTGTCGTGTGCCGGGATTTGTCTGCGATATCTCCCCTTGATTTGCCCAATGTAGAAAGCTGCTGTTTGGTAATATAAGCAACACATTGAAGCGCAGTGCAGGCAACCACCATCCCACCCACACACTGTCAGGAGTGCTTTGGATGATCTGCCATCACCTCCGAAGCACCCTTAAGCATCAGGCAGACTAGATTTCCTATCAAGCCTAGTTTCTGTGTAGTCTTAAGGATCACTGGCAGCTTACATGAAGTCAAGACGCAGAACGTAGTGGAAGAGACTGTGTGTGACATATGACAGAAAATCAGTACAAAATGGTATTCAAAGTTCCAAACATTTTCATCTGAAAAATGTTGTTAGGGTTATACCATTTCACGAAACTAAAGTGGTACTTTGATGTTTTTCATTTCTGGTCGGCTATTTTGTTGACATTGGGGGTTTCATTTCTTAGTTAATACTCGATACGCCAGGAAGACTGTTGTCGGAGGTTTGTCATGCCAGCGTCTGTGTTTGTATAGGCCTGCTTTGATAACTCCAAGCAGGCCGTCAGCAAAGTTGAAGGTGATGCAACCCTGCGGAATCTCTGTGTCTGTGTTGCATCGGTCGCGATAAAACATTTCCATATGACTGTGTACCATCGCAGACTGTTCCATGTCTGTCTGCATCTCTTTACGTTGATAGGGAAACTAGACTTCACCGAGGATGGTGTTCTGCCAGTAACTGTCACGCAGATGGCTTCACTCACAAATAGTTCTGAATCGCATCGTTGGAGAAGGTATACTTGGTCAATGTGTGTCTGTGTACACAAAAACAAAGGTTTTTAACAGCTTGGCCATTGCCATGGCCATTTTCCAGTACTCAACTTCGTCTCTGTCTCGGGCTTCGTTCCGAAAACCACTCCCCGGTTGTGGGCCTGAAGTGTTTAAATTACATAAGATCACTGTAATTTTTGGCCTTCTTGCATCTTATTTGATGTTCTGTGGCACTATTAGACTGATTACTGTGCTTTACAGCTTCAAAGTCAGCTAGTGAAAAAAAGTTGTAGCCTGAGATGGAGCGGAAGTTGAGTATTGGAGAACGGCCCATGTTTGAAAGTAAGATGGCACTCGGCGTGGTTGAAAGGTTGAGCTTTTTGCCTGAAGAGTAGTATTTGCAAAATTTATCGGAGCTTAACAGTTTCTTTTTTATTCAACTCTTGTCATTTTTAACTCCAAAACTAAATCTTGCCATGTAGTTGACTGTCCAGCAATCCAGATTGGATCTGTGTGTTTGGGACGAGTGTAGAAAAAATGGCCGACGAACTCAAAATGTACATACCATTTTAACATTTAATAGGTTTTTACATAATCCTGTATATTTGTGTGGGTTGATTCATTGGTGTACCATTAGTTGAAGGTGGGTTTCTGCGATTGTATCAACATTCAAATTTTTTAAATTGAATGTTTAAAAAATAATGCTCGCACATTTGTAGTATCATTTAGTACGATTTTAAAAACAGTTGTTTTGTAGTTTTTCTTTCAGTTCAAAAGCTCGATGTGCATTAATTTTGTGCTAATTTTCCTCTGTACAGTACCAGATGTCTCTTTTGTAATTATACGTGTATTTGTGGTTACCCAGAAAAATCAACCGGAGTCACTCATTACCAACATTTTACATTAGCATGTTTCAAAAGGAAGAAGTGCGTGCAGGGAGATTTTTATGTTCGAGCAAAATACCTCGTACACGAGCACACGTCATAGGTGAAGGAAGCCAGCTCTTGGCGGGGGGGGGGGTTAGGGTTTAGGGCTTAAGCTCCAGTGATCACACAAAATGCCTGTCATGGGACTTGTTTTGGCCGATACGACTTTAGTCTCCGAAAGTAAACAAGATCCTATTAGCATTACTGTGTGGCCACCCCGTGGTAAAATGAAGGACGCCAAATACAGTGTAGTTCACATGTACAGAGTAGTCCTAAGCTTGAAACGGGAGTGCCAACCCCCCCCCCCCCACAGTGTTCTGCGTACCTCCACATGCATACATTCGTTTATCTTCTTTTAAGATGAGTTTCCAACTACATAATTTATGTAAATAAAATCTGTGCTGGAAAATGTTTTAGACTGTAGATGTACCAACGACACTAATCATTATTCACTTCATTTCTACCTTATGTTACGCTTCACTTGTGTCTCTTGCAGTGGACAATTCTTGAGCCGGTGTGTCTGAGACTCAAAGTTTGTGCAACCGGTTTCCCATTTCTTTGATATAATTTCAACCGCTGGTTAATCGCCCGCTTGCACACACAGTCTCAAATTAATAGTTGTCAAAGAGCGTGGGAGTATTTCTATCTAGTCTGAATTTGTTTAGTGTCACTATCGAAGTTGTTCATAGTAGCCGTTTTTTTCGGTGAGAAATTTGTTCTACAGGGATAGACGTGAGTAGACCTTTTGTACTATCCCCCTATGAGTGAAATATTTTGTATGCTTTCAACATCTGTCTGTCTCTTTGTCCGAACTAATGTAGTACACGTATACACATTATAGCAAGGTCTGTTATCTCCCGTGAACAGAATTGATGAAACGTAAAGATGCGAGGGTAATTATATTTTAATATCTTCTTGTGGGAAACAGAATGATTTGATTGAAGCAATCAGAAGTATTTTTGATAGCGTGTTTCCAGTCTTAATGTAATAATGAATTAGCTATCATGTGTTAGTAATCACTCACAGTCACTTATATTAATCATCTAGGAAAGTGGAAATTGTAGAAGCAGTGTGCTAAACTGCAAAATGTCTGATTATTGGGGAAATACCTGACGTGTATTTGAGAGTGTTTATGCTTCATTACACGGTTAGCATTTTTGTTTGAAACAGGAAAATTGCCGTCTGGGGATTGGCTTCAATTTTGTATTTGTCTGCTGTATATTTGTAGGTGATGTTCTGAACAGTTGTTTTCGGGGGCAGTGGTTTAAACTTATTTGTCAGCCCTTGATTTTCTAACCAACAATGAGGCCTTGGGGTCATTCTAGGAAAAGAGGGTACGTGTATTTGGGAAAATGTTAGCAATACCGAGAAAGGTTTGGGAAATTTCAGACGTATTCTTGGAAGAACAACTCTTGGTTTTGACCCAAATCTTTGCCTGAAATGACTGGTATGGGGTATGCAAAGTCAGACCACATCTGACCCGAGTGGAAATGCAGCAAAATGTTAATTTTGCATTGCTACGTAAAGTTTTTATTTGGGGACTATGGGAAAATTCACTTCTGAATGTGTTTACAGCATTTTCTTGGTAGTTTGATATAGGAATATAAATTCAGTTTTTGTGATTGAATGTGTTGAGATTTAACGAAATATTTCACATTCTTAATTTGTAGTTAATTAATTGGGTCATGTCATTGTAAGATGCTTTTACTCCAAGTGCCATAACAAATGACAGTAGTTTTTATCTTTGTCTGTTGATGTGACCACCTATACCTCCTATGTTTTCTGAATGGTTTTGTGTTTTAATGGACTTTGCAGTAACTCATTTTACCACGGCATGCTGATGGACGAGTTGGGTGGACGCTGTGGGCTTTACGGAGTAGGAATTGGCGTGTCCCCAGGGTTTGTCTGACTTGACTTTATATGGATGCCGTGGGCGGTACATCTTGTCTGCTTTGAGCCGATGTATTCTTAAAACAACTCAACAATTGGAGTTCGGCCAGACTAAAACTACAAAATCATGATTAGGTCGGGAAGGTGATCGATTAATGTGGTAAGGGTTTAGACTGCACGATACTGTTGATTGAACTTGTAGCGCTTTAAGTAGTCACATAGTGTCAGGATATAGAACGCAAATGGTTATGGGAATGTAGGGACATAAACTTGACAGCAAACCACTTTATCTGAGTCTACGATCTTAAAAAAATGAAAACGCTGGACGGTGTACACAAATGCAACCCCCGAGCTTACTCGGGGGTTGCATCTCAGAAGTTTTTGTGAATTTTTTTTTTTTGTAGAAAGCTACAGGTTCTGCGTGATTTTATTTTTTTTTTTAGGTTGGGTCAGATAATCGGAAACAAGTCAGTTTGTTTGTTTGTATGTTTGTTTTAGCGTTTGCACGGCCTCTTTTTTAAAGGAAATGTTAGTAGTGTGTCTAAAATTTGTATGAAATAATGGGTTGCTTGGATTTCATTGCTTTGTCTGTACTGTTTAGTATTTTCTTTGCTTTTAAAGTCGAGAGGTCGTTCCATCTGTCGATTGATTATTTGGCTTTCTTTGTTATTCGAAGCCCCCATTTTTATCGTGAACGGTATGGGCGTGCGACGGGCCCCACTGTTCGAACTTTTGAGGGGTAGCGTTAGGTCATACGAAATTGAGCTGCGGGAGCCAGCGACAGCCATGCTCAATCAAGGATACCTACGATCGTTCTCAGTTGTCGATCGGTGATGTCGTCATTTTAGCATATTTTGGCATCAGAGTTTTAGCGTGTGTACGTAAAGCCTGTGTTTGGGTCATGCAATCTTTTGAAATCTTGTGTCTCGTTGATTTCTAGTCAGTTACATTTAGTTCTAGCATTATGCAGCTTCAGCAGTAGTAAGTCTAGATTAATGGCAAGATTGCCGCCAGCGTTCATTTGGTTTTTGAGCTACGAAGGAAGATCTCATCAGAAACTTGGTGTAACTTCGAGCATTCTGTACATCTCAATGTTATGTTGCTGCCCAGTTTACATTGAAATTTGGGATTATATGGTCAACTTTAAAATGTAAATATTAATTTATGTTAGGCTCAATTTGATGCGGTTTAAATAAATTTTGTTTCGTACTCAGACTGTGCTGTTAATGGCAAGCTTAGAATTTCATTTTCATCTCTGATTTTTGTCACAGGTAGGCCTAACTGAGTTTAGTCTGTATTGCTGTTTAGGAATCGACTCAGTGATACATCACGGTACACAGACCGTGAACTGCCGTTCACTTGTTTAATTAAATGCCCAATTTTGTACTCCTTTCCTGTATGGTTTGGTGTATCCGTTCTTGGTTTGATCATGCAACCGTAGCACGTCGGAATTGGACACGTGTCTGTAAAGTACCTACAGTGCTTTGGGCTGTATTTTCCCCCTATTTTGGGGCGTAACGTTGATTGAAATAAAGAAATCCACGAGAAATAACCGAATATTTACCAATTTCTTTTGGGGCCATATGGTTTCTCGAGAATTATAGTATTTCTTACTGCGCTTGCTCTTCACTTGTACGTACGATTACGACTTTAGGTTGGCGCTATGAGATTGACTTTATATGTTCAGTGTGACCACTCGGTTTTTTCGAGATCACCGTGCGATTTTTTTTGAAGATTTTTTAAGCCTGTGTAAATCATTACACAACCCTTTGTAATTGTTTTTTTTTCGAATACGTGCATTCCACCTACTGACAATCGTCTCTAAACGTCATTGTTCATTTATTGTTATGCAGGTTTGTTTGTTTATATATATATTTTTTTAAATTAAACTTAAACAAAAAATCTGTTCGCTGGTGGAAAAGTGTAACAAAATTTAGCATGATTTGCACTGACTGGCAAGTGCCAAGCCTTTGCTTACACAGGGAGTGTGACTAAAGTATGGCATCCAGTCATATTTAAGCTTAAGAAATTAAAAAAAAAAAGTCACCGCATACGTATTGGACAGAAGTTATTCTACATGAAATTCATATTTTCGTTTAATTGTTGAAATTTTTCAAGATTTGCGGATTTTTCGGATTTTTTTTTTCGAGATAGATCTCGATCTCAAGACCTCGAAAAAAATTTCAATGCTGCTTTTACGGTAGACCGTTGGGCCTCGGCCGGAAATTCGACTCGACTCTGTACATGTAATAATATTGGAAGTGGTGGCATCCTCAAGACTCAAGTGTAATTACAAGCCGCAGCCAAGTACAGTATTACTCGGATACGGCTTCAATGCAATGTGTGTGTATGCGCTGTCGTGGTCGTGTTTTTCCTAGAAGTGGCTGCCAAAACTGTAGTTGGACGTCAGTACAAAAGTAAAAAAAAATACTTCACAAAGTGTGAAAAATTCCACCTAGCCATCCAAACAGCGGATAAATAGCACTCGCAGGGCTTACTATTAAAATGAAACTACAACCCTGTTTAAACTTAATGGGACAAATGTCCATTTCGAACGAATTTGAGGTAAATTCGAAAACTAGCCAAGAGGTGATATTTCTGCGAAGTGTGGCCGAACGTACAAGTCGTAGGCAAACTGAGAGTGGTTTATAGTATACACGTGTCTAGCCGTAACATGACAGCACCCACCATTTCCGAGCAAAACATTCAGTTATTATGTTCAAATTTTCTTTGTGCTGAAAATTTGGCTTTTGTTTATATAAGATCTTATACTATCAATAAAAATTCTAATGTTTCCATCAGGTGCTCTGTAACACAAAAGTGCCGCCATCTTGTGGTTCTTGTTGGACCTCAATTCTGTTATCAAAATCTCATCATCTGGTTCCAAGTCAGCACGGCGCAAGGAAAGAATAGAATCTTTAACTGCACAAAGTAGACCCCCACCTCTAGACTTACTACCGTTGCTTCTGTCCTTGCGATATTGAATGTAGCCAGGAACTGCGAATTCAGCATCTCCAATGGAGTTTTTTAACCATGTTTCGGTTACGCAAACACAGTCGTGACTGTTGTTGGATAAAATTGCTTCATAGTCCCGAAGTTTGTTGTTTCTCTTCTTTCTTGCTGCTTTGATACTACGCACATTCAGGTAAAGGAAATTTAGACCGTTTACTTTCCCATTAGTTGTAGTTGTGACAGGATCCGCTGCATCACCACCCACACCAACACCAGTGGTTGAAGCGAAAACTCCATCGTCACCATCATCAGACTGTCTGTTGATGCTCACTTGTGGTAGAGGTGCAAGTGAGCACGGAGGGAAAACGAAACGAAAACGTTTGTTGAAAATCATTACAATTCTCCACTGAGAAGCCTGCACAATCAAAATGAGTCCATTGATTACACCAGTCGCAGTCAATGGCTTTGCTATTCCCACCGTTTTCACAAACAGTACATGGATGTTTGGATGATCTCTTGACGAGGCCAGGGCACGGGTGGATGTCACCGCAGAGCAACAGGGCCAACGAATAAAGCAGACTCGTGCGTACATGTGGCGAATCACGACACCCTATTGGTCGAAGAGGTATGTAACGCGCGCTTTTCACCTGTCCAGGAGCACTGGTCGTCGAATTACGCTATAATGTTACGTTTCATTCCACAAACAGGAAAATAGAATGTAATTACAGTAATTGGCAGGCTTGTTTCCTAGCCTAAAAACGTGCCAATCGAATGTAAGAATAGAGGACCACCTCAACTGTTGTCAAGGTGTTTACAACCCGATGAAAGGTTGTCTCTCAGTCCTCTGCCCACTTAGGACAAATTAAGACAAGGACTTTCGGCTTCCGCGTGTAGTGTAAGACTTAGTCGAAAGCCCGAATTAGAAGTTATTGGGTCGATGATGTAAGGGCAAAACTTGTCATTTAAAATTTACTTTAATACCCACAAATTGTGGAAGGCAAAGTAAAGATTGTTGCCGGTAGCCACCAGAGGGCTTGAACATTACCACTCTCGTCAGGGCCGATGGCAGGATCTACCGGCACTCAGCTGGTCTGCATCTGGCCCAAGCTTTCGAAGAAGTGTACCATGACAACAGTGAGCCCGAGGACGGCTCACAAGCCCGCTTGTATCGTGCCATGGGGAGCAATGACCTCCTCCTTGACAGGAAACTTGCTTTTCCATGCGATTCTCCGCAGTCATTTCGCATCAAAGACAAAGGTTTTGATGAACGAGCAAAGAAGTTGGCTAGGAGTGGGATAGGCCTACTCATTCAAACGTAGACATTGTCATTTCCTAACTATTATTGAAAACTGTTTTAAACTTTAATGCTGTGTGGTGAAAGTAAAGTCTGACATTTTGAATTGCAACTCAAAAACCATTTTCCCATAGGAAAGTACATGGTGTATCCTCAGACTGCCCTGTAATAAAGAAAAAACGCAGCTTGGGGAATCCTTGTGTTGATGATAGGCCCCAAGTCCGCGCAAGTCCACAAAAAATTGAACAGCGCCCCCTCCCAAACTGAACTTTTAGTTAGCGTTCACCGGTACTCGGTCCGTAGATCGGCATCACATTATTCACTCGTTTCCAAAGTGGGCAGGGGGAAGAGCGATTTACATTTTTTTCTGAAGGGATTTGTTGAGCGAATCCTGCTGCCATTTAATTAATCAGTGCCATTTCAGCGCGATAGTCCCATCCTATTCTTGAAACAATTCTATCCAATGATAGCTGCAAAAATGACGGTGTTCATCTGTAGAAATTAACCTATCCCAGCGCCCTCTTGGTGGTGGAAACTATGAACGCTCAGCCGCCCATAAATAGATGTTCATTTACGTGACTGGTCGACTACGCTGAAAGTTTCATTTCTGCGGTTTGTGTAGGGATCAGTGGTCACCCCGCACCCAAGATGAGACGCCTAAGATACCTCTTCGTGCTATTGCTCATATTCATCTCCCAGGTTGTCGTCTTTATCGGTCTAAGCGGCGTTAATGAAGATGGTGGGGATTTCGATCGGAAACCACTAGGGGACCCTGGAAACCGCAGAAATTTGGAACTGTTGTTCGGCGCTGAGGCTGTCTTCGATGTGGGTGCCCGTGGGAAGAAAGATGCTGCGCCGTCCAGCGACGAGCCCCTTGTGGGCCACGCGAGAGAAACTCCCAAAAGGAGCCAGGGTTTTCATACCAAAACATTAGAAGAACTTTTTGCCAGTAGTACTGAGAACAAAAACGAACTGAGCGATGATGAAGGTAAGTACTTTCATTGGGGATTGAGGCTATACTTGGGGACCCCCCTTTTTGTCACTTTATTTTAATTTTGCAAAACTGATAAGAACTCCCACCCTCCCAAAAAAATAAGAACCAAAGGCAACACTCTCTTTATTACCTGACCCTATTTTTTGGTAATTTGAAAATAAAGTGAGAAAAGGCGACTTTCTTACTGATAAACCAGCCATGCAAATATGAATCCAGCATGGGTCATTTGTTAAAACATTCACAGTTTCCCCTCATAATTTCCCTCAGAACTTAAAACCTTGCCCTTTTATGACAACTTCAATCCTACAGTTATTGAGCATGTTACAGTCATCTACCTAGTGAATTCAAAAGTTAGAATGCATTCTATTATAGAAACAGGGTGACCAAATTTACAATCCCCTTTCATTTTGAGGTAATCTTCATTTACGACCCCAGTTCCAAAATTGGAAAGAATATTACACCCCCTGAAATCACTCTTTAATCTCAATTCTCCAGCTTTGTAATAGGAAGACTTCCCCAAGCTGCAAAGATAACCTTAGACTGAAACACACCTTATAAGAACTTAAAGAATAACAACAAACTGGGATAGTCCTAAAAGTAAGCTGTAAGACTCATTTTGTTCAGTTGCTGTACAATTTAACTGTGGCAATATTAGAAAGTATAGATTGATTGGGTTTAATGTTGTATTTGTTGGGTTACACGTTATCCTCCCAGGTATTTGCAGGTTGCACAAAAAAATGAAAGCCATATAAATTAATGTCTAGCCAGGGCTGAGTCAGTTTGAATAATTTACTAGTCAAATATTTTACCTTCAATTTGATCGAATATCCGAATATTCGGTTGTATTGACCGGCAGATTGTTGATGAACAAATCATATACAAAATCACTTGCAATAACACATACAATAGTACATTATGATCATCATAATAGCTTCTCACATCTAGGAGTATCTCCAGCCACGATTTAGCAAGATTTAAGAGATGAACAAGACTTACAGCCCTGTTGATAATTTTTATTCCTTTTAAATTGTTAAATGAATAATAAACTTTTTAAATCGTTGTAAGATTTCTGATGCTTTTCATTTGAATCTGCTTGAAACAAGCCTCCATAGTGCAATTTTTTCCTTTAAAACAAATGAAAATTTTCCCTTCCTGTTCATGAATTTTGCATTTGAATATTCAAATTCGAAAAATAATTCAGATATTCGACACAGCCCTATGTCTAGCATTTTTCAGTGAGTGACTTTTTCTTTAAAAATGTAACACAAATTCACACACTGTGTTAAACATTTTAAGTCTGCTGACTCATTGAAGCTGGTGATGGTCAAATACAGAACTCAGAAAAGCAGTATTTAGAATAAAGTTGTTTCAGTTGGAAGCCAGACGTAATTTGAGTCTGGATAAATATTTGGATTTGAGATTTTGAGGTTAGCACTTTCATTTGCCAACATGGGCTGTGAATGACTGTCTCGTCACTACACATCACATTACAACAAATCAAGGCATTGGGTGGATATTGCCAGGACATTCCCAGTGCACATGCTTACAGTCCTGGGTTTAGCTGTGTGTTTATTGATTGCTTTTCAAGTGAACAAGAAGAGCATGGTTTTGTTTGCAAACATAAATTGATATTCGCTGAAAAAAACTTTTTAATTAAAGTTGAAAATGCTTCAAGCCTCTGAAATGTTTGTGAAAGGCCTGTATGAAAGCAAAAAGGCTTTAAATGTTTCTTAGCAACAAGAGAATAATGTCAGTAATTCTGCTGAAACCAGCAGGATCTTTGCAGAAATGGATCCCCTGTCCAATTGCCTCTACAGAGAGTTCCCTTCTCCTAGGCAAGGATCCAGGAAAATGACACTTACTATAGTCTAGGTAGCTAATAAATCATGGGTTCAACACCATTAATTCATACATTCAACACAAGCATGGGGTTATTAGTGTTTGTTTAACCTTCTAGAGCCACTAGTCCAATGGATAAGTTTATGGACTGAACTACAGGGACAATCTGCTGGAGCTTCTGTTCCAGATAAGAGGTGTTGATAAAAGTGCTTAGTACTTGTACATATGCACCTACTTCTTGTGTTGATCGGGATCAAGGGACTGTATGGCAACTTGCTCAAGGTTTGCCAAATGCTTGTATTAGGTTGTGCCTTAGTATTGTTGAATACATGTATAAAACTGAACCATTAGAAGGTCCAAACCATGAAGTTTTATTGTATATTTGGGCCTCGTCTATTATATTCCTCTTCCATGTTTGAAAACAACCAGGTATTTCACAGTCCTGTTGGGTAAGGTGTCTTGAAAGAGCAGTTGTTGAAATAGGCCTGTGTGTGCTTTTAGGGACAACTGCTGGCACTGTTGGTGTGATGTCAATGAGCAAAGACACTGGTCAAGTTTAAACTTGTGAACTGAAACCAAAATTTGTTTACAGAAAACGTTTCTGAGAAAGGATTGCTCATCAATTTCTGTTCACTACATAAAATTAACCACCAAAGAAAAGGAAGTTAAGCCAACAAAGTTTTAAAGACTCAAGCTTTTTTTTTGTTCAAATCAAAATAAGATGAATGCTTTTATTCTGGAATGACATCACAGTTTTGCTGACGAGTATGAAAATATTCGGCATTGAAAAGGCACCAAACATAGCAAAACAGAAACTGAAAACTTTTAAATCTGTGCCAGTCATTCCTAGAGAAACTTGAGATTAAAGTTTTAAACTTGTCCCCCCCTTTTGAACAGAATAAAAAGAATCTACACCTCAAGCAATGGGAAGGTGTGTACATGTATGTATATACATACATATATATCTTTTTCCCCTCCCCAAATCTTAAGAGCTCCCCCCCATCACAATACGAAGTGAGTAAAAAGTGACTTGAATTCTGCAATCTAACAAACTAAACAAGTACATGTACAACGGTGATGACCAATATCCCTCTTGCTCCTCCCCTCCCCAGCTCCCTTTTTTCCTTGCCCATAACTGACTTCCCAGCCAGTACTTTTTGGGACTGTGTTTCTCTATGATTTCCCCATTTGTACTGCATCCTTTGACCCTCAGTCCCTGGTATCCATTTTGGTCCCTCTGGGCCAGATAAGTGGTTGTGGTTTCTGACCAATATTCCCAGGGCAGATAAGGATAAATGTACTGTCTCTTTTCCTGGGCCCTCATATTAAAGTCAGGCTCTTGCAGGCTTCACACTGTGCATTGGATGATTATAGGCTACCATGGCTACTGTTTATTTGGATGTTTATATAATAGGTCATTTGAGGTCTGTCCTAAAGAGGACAGAGACTGATGGGATAGAGATTCAAGGTTTTGGTCATTCCATGGAGCAAGGAACAGATTTCTTGGTAAAGAGAAATATTTGTTTCCTCTATGCAATGCTTGCAGTGAATTGTGACTAAAAATAAAAACTTGAAGAGGTTTTTTCTGTTGAAATATTTTTGCATTCCACATTTTATTCATTTTCATATAGACTGGCCTGAAGTCATGTCAGGCGTTTGGTGCAGTGCGAGATAACACTGATCTGGATGGTATGAACACTTAAAAGTGTACACTGTTTAAATTTTATTTTTTACTCGGTTTGTCAAGATACTGAAGCCATTAATACACTGAATTTTCGAATATGAAAACAAAACAAAACATAAGGAATGCATTTCCAAGCACAATTTGGGTTTGCATGAAGTAATGGTGTTCACAGAAAACTGCTGGCCATGAAATGCTGCTTTTCAATGGAAGTACATGTAGACAGTAGACCATTTGTTGTGGTGGCAACACATCTTTTATCTCTCCCATGTCTCTTTACCAGAAACAACAGGGAGGGGAGTGTACCTCCCCCCTTTTTTTCCTGAGGGAGATACATTTTCCTTTTGAGCTAATTTCTTCTTTTGTCAACTGGTCATTTAATAACTTTACAAACAGAAATCCTCACTACAAAAATGAGCGGCTTATATTCAGGCTCTTCTTCATTTGGAGCTCCCCTGCTTTTTCTAATTCTAGGGGTTCCAACTTCACATTCAACATCACACAATCAGGCACGGGAGTCTATCTGGACTGACTTAAGGGGCAGTGCCACCAGCTTCTTTCAGGTTTACCTTTCCAGGCTCCAACTCACCCTTCACTGCAGCCCTTTACCAGGGTGGATTTTCTGACAAACGAGAAGCCTAATTGCCGAGACCACATTGTGAGGCTCAAAGCCCCTATTGTGCCTGGTGGCACCTGAAGATTGAAAGGTCACTCCTGCTCATTTAGGATCAGATTGGATTGTTGTGCTGTCCTCATTTAAAGCAGTTCCACTTGTAGCTCAGGGACAGAAGGGGTTTTTGACTCTGTGTTCCGAAAGGACCAGAGGTGCAGTGAGCCAAAGTGCTGAAAAGAGCTGATCGTGGGTACTCGGTCATTATGACCATTAACCCAAATAGAACCGGACTATTTCAGACCACCTCAGGGGGGTAACAATTGTCAATGATTTGTCTTGGATAAGAGGTGTTGTTTTCATTACATCGGTGTCAAATGATAAGATGCGAGTATGAGGCTACTCTGAAAGTTCAGCATGAACAGAGAATGCGTTTTGAAGATATCAAGAGAAAATGTCAAAAGTCAGGGATTCAGTCCATTCCCCTTCTTTTGGAGACAGAGATCATGGGCTGGGCTTATTCCAGTCTGACTTGCATTCAGGCTAGTCCCACAGACCTTGGTCCTTCTGACATATTTGTAGCACAGAGGGATTTTATAGAATAAGCTCCCTGGAACTGATTGTATATCATAATCTTTTAATGTAACACTGAGAAACAACTTGAGATCTATAGTTGAGTGGAGGAGATCCCGGCTGATATTTGAGCATGCTTTCCTTCAGTGGTATATTTAAGCCGAGGTGTAAAGGCCATGGGCATTGCTGGACCATTTTGATGGGGGGGGTTGCCAACAGACCTTCACACAAAACAAGTGTAGGCCTACTGAAGTCTGATTCCCTAGCCTAACACTTACCTGACGTTTTTTTTTAATTTTTCTGACAGACCATGATTTTGCCGACAAAACCAATGGGCGGTGTGTCACCCCCTGACACCCCCCTCTTGCGAAGTCCATGATAGAGGCTCTGCATGGTAGCCATCTTAAAGGGCAGTTCTTTTGTTCCACAGGGAAACCTCCTTTGTGCATACCCTGTGGAACAAAGGCACTGGCCTGCAAGATGGCTGCCATGCAAACTGTTTATTGGATGTGAGATAGGGTAGATGAACTGACTATGTAATGCCCCCATGCACCCCCCCCCTAAAAAAGAAAGAACAGGGCTTGTGTTCCAACAAGCAAGTAACCAAGACAAAACAAGCAGTCTCTAAGTGATCAGGATAAAAGTACCCCATTCCACCCAAGGGATGCTTGGACGGTACCTGGGCCAAGGAGGTTTTGTCACTTAGAACACATGGCTATGTACATGTACATCAGGTTTGCATTTTGACTCTATCCAAACAGGCTTGAAACAAGTCTAACAGCTGGGGGGCTGGAAGGAAGTAACCCTGGACACTGCCCAGGCTGTGAACCCCAATCCCACCCAAGGACCATACCTTGGCCATGGAGGTTTTGTGTCTTTTGTCACACAGAACACATTAATCAAGGCTGTGTACGGGTGTGCAGGTACCCAGGTAGACCCAAATGAAACACGCTTGAAACAAATCTATGAGCTGTACCTCTGGCCTGGGGCTCCTGTTTTGTAACCCTGAACACTGCCCAGGCTGTGATTAGCCTTTCATTAAGGCCTTTGTGGGTGTGTGTGTGTGTGTGTGACTGCAAAGTGACTGGACAGGAGACCAGGCGAGTGGCGAAGCCACGAGGCCTTTTCCAACTTGATTTTGAGGTTTTCGTGGTGAATTATTCATAAGCTTTCTGATATGCATTATTCATAAACTTTATGTAAATAGTTGAAGCAGATGAGTCTCTGAAATAAGTGACATCAACTCCAAAGCCTATGCAATGTTTCTATCTGCTTTTTCATGACGGCCGTGTGATGACAAATATGATACTTGTTGGTGGGGGATGGTGCTAACATTGGAATAACACTAGCAGTTCATCAAGACCGAAGCAAACGGCAGTGCTTGAAATAAGGAGCTCTGTCCCGTGGGTAGAGACGAAAATGTCACGCCCGCGTAAAGATGCTTCAATAGCCTAACGCTGAAATGGTTTAAACTCGGCAAGCTGACATTTTCCACAAGCATACTGGTACTCTAAAGAACTGTCCAAATACTGCTCTGACAACTAACCTGCACTCACGGTCGCCGACACACTTGACACGCTCGCCATCTTGTGTATACTTTCAATTTGCATAATAGGTTAATGTGTGCTGACCCCCTTGCTTATGATTGACTGAGATATTTGCTACAACGGGGTAGCAAAAATTGAAAACATGAAGAAAAACATAAGAAATTCCTGACAAGTTGGAAAAGGCCTCATGGCTGCATCACTCGTGTATGTGGTCTTGGGTCCAGCCGCTTTGCAGTTACACATAAACACACCCGCGAAGGCCTTGACGAAAGGCTAGAGAAGCACAGGATTAAATCACAGATCTGTCAAGTGGGGTAATTGAAGTAATCCTTATGGTGTTGCCCAGTCTTGCCAGAGCCCTGCCATGAATACTGAATGAAGGGGATAAGTACATCCCTTTATACCAGGCTGGCTTCTCCTGGAGGCTGTTTTTTTATTTACTTCCAGGCTTTGGGTGACTGTTAGGTTTCATGAGGGCTTGATTTACTGTGTGATTGAGGTGTGCTCAGCAGGCCCAAAAGATGCAGACATTCATTGGTGGGGAGAGAAAAAAGATGCATGTGAGTGGTATGCTGCTGGTCTGAGGATGTGGTCTGAAATGACTTTTAATTGACTGTTTGTAGGACAACCACAACATAGCAAGGAATGGGAGCAAAACCTGGTAAATGTAAAGAACTTGTTAGGAATGGGAACGCTGTCTCAGCAGTGTGGACAGAAAGCCCGGAACAGTCCTGGGTTTTTATTTGCCATGGCCTTTCAAATGTTTTATTGCACCCATAGTTACTGGTACTAGGTAAAAGAAGATTTTGTTTAAGAAAGGCATTTTATGCCAAAGGACAACTCTTCATGGGTACTTGGTACATTGAACAGATCACAACAGTAGCTGGAAATATGTGAGAAAAAAATATCGCATCTTGTTTGTGGTTGCTGTGCCTCTGCATACAGCCCTATGTTGCTCCTAATTAGCTAGCTGTGTAAGACAGGTAGCTTCCAAAGTCTGGGACTCCAACCACAAATCTGTCAAGTTGGATTAATTGGGAGTGGTTGTCTATAATTGGATCAGTGAATTGGCTGTGAGTGAAGGATTACATGTAGCCTTGTTATCAGCTTGCCAGCCACAGCTTGCCAGCCACATCATTAATGGGCTGTCCCATGAATGGGGATATTGACAAGAATGAGTGGTTGGACTAATTAGGACTTGACAGAAAATTCAGTTGATAGCTGGAGCCTTTCAAGAATTGAAAAAATGAGGAAAACAACTGAGGAAGAATTTAGTAGACAATATGGAGCCTTTCTGTCAATTCGATATGAAGAATGTGATGTAAATTTTCAGTTGACACAGGGGCGAAGTAAGGGGGTTTGCGTGGGAGGATGTGGGAAGGTCTGCCCCACCCCCAATAATTAATTCCAGTCGGCAAGTAGACTTCGTTTGGCAAATGAATCCAAAATTGGTACAAAAATGATATATATTGGCCATCAGCACTTCTCCTGAAGCATGAAATTGTAGCCTACCACCGATTTCCATTTTCCTCACTTTGTGAATTTTGACATGAGGTCGGCAAACAAATTAAAATTTGGTAAAATTGACTCTGGCACACCTCCCCAAACCGTGGTTTTGACACATGCCATCTCCCTATGAAAATGATCAAAATGTGCTTTACGTAAAAAGAATATAGACCTGTAGTTTTGAACTCTTTCTAATCCCCTGTCGATGCATGATGCCTAAATGCTAAATGGTTCTTCCATAAAAAGGAAGAGATGAAACGAAACAAAAGTTTGTAATCTTTACTTGAATTACTTTATTTAATTTGAACAAAAAGAACACCCGAAATTTTAACCCCATGGCAGAATCCCTCTGAAAGAGAAAAGTTTTCCCAGGATCAAAGTGTCTGGCCCTCCATTGCAGTTTGTATTCACATGCATTTTGCTGCTTGTTTTCTTCCGCAGTGAATTTATTGTCAAACATTATCGAAGTTGGGAGAGTGCCAGATGTAAGTGTACATGCCTCAACTTCCTTTGAAAAAGACAAATCACCATCAAGCACTCCAGCCTGGATCTGTGACTGTGATCCAGGATGGTATTTCCATCTAGACACTTTACATGCCTGGGAAAATGCCTCATCATTCCTTTGGCTGGCTGGCTGGCTGGCTGGCTGGCTGGCTGGCTGGCTGGCTAGCTGGCTGGCTGGCTGGCTGGCTGGCTGGCTGGCTGGCTGGCTGGCTGGCTGGCTGGCTAGAACCGTACTGGACTATGCATGTGAGACTGAATAGGCTTTATTGTTGTTGTGTATGGGATTGGGGTACTTGAGAACTAGTTAACAATTTGACAGTTTGCTCAAGCAGTGTAAAGACCCAGATATTGTCCCCCCCCCCCGGATCTGTGGAGACACTGAATGATATTTGCTGAACGGTAAAGACCAGAATAAAGGCATTCTCACTTCCTGAATCCCCTCTGCTTTCCTCACTAAACCTTTTAATGACCCCAGGGCTGTAGGCCTATGCATGTGTAATTTTGTCCCACCCCACAGTGGATGCTGTAAAAACTTAGTGGAGACCACATGGTATTTGGATTGTCAAAAACCTGGGAAGTCTTTAAAGCATAGTCAGCAATACTGATTTCCACATTCCAGCTTTGTTTTTTTGTTTTCTTTCCTGTTTGCTAGGAGATATCTTCGTGACCATCATTTTTGTTCGGTCCAAATATTCTTCAGATAGATATCTTGAAGAATGGAAGGGGTTAGAATATAGCTACCAGTGGAAAAGTGCAGAAAATAAACATCAAAAAAGGCTTTGAGTTTGAAGCTTTAACCCCAGCATTCCTCAATCCTTCACCTTAAATGAGAACTGTTGGCCTCAGCATTGGGGCTACTCATCAAAATATATTTTTATGCCAAAAAATTAACCCATTTAAAAGTGTAGCTCATAAAGACGTTTTGTGCATTTTGGGAATTTTATACATTTAGCAGATTTTTTTTCCTCTCTTATCTCACCAAAAGTGGCAAATTAGATCTCGTAAATCTGATCTAGATCACGAGATGTTCAGTTCAGATGCTACCCATTCAAATTCCTATACACTTTATTCAGCAGAATGCTTGACCCACTGCCAATGTTCAGTGGTGTCAGGCCCCTTATAAACGGCTTGGACTTCTGATGTGGTAAACATGAAAATTGCAGCTATCAGAGGATCATTCCTTCAACCACTCATCCCTAAGTGGATTCCACTGAGGCTGGAAATAATTAGATGGAGTACAGGCCCTTCTCTAACTGGCACCTCTCCAGATGGTGTTTCCAGCTTCAATGGAGTTTTTTCCTGCTGCATGAGTAGCATGGGTGTTGCCAGGGAGGGGACAGGCTGTTTACGGGGAGGGGTAAAGTATGCAGTAATAATACATGTAGCAGACTGACTAAACTAGCGACTGAGGATGGGACCAATATTCCAGGTAAATTTTCCCATCTGTGCCTATCAGGCTATTTGGCCGTGTCAAGTCGTGTTGGTCAGGAGCTGTTTTGTTGCTGAGCACAACAGAAAATTGAGGTTTTTTCCCCCAGTTTTCATTGACTCGAGCTGTCTTCAAGTGTCTCTCTGTTGGTAATGTAAGGAGCTGTTGGTTGAGACTCTAGGGCCTGGAGTGCTGATAACAAGTACCAATGGTGCTTCCAGACCCATTGACCCGCATTACATTACAGTCAGTCTCTCTTATTATATGGTGCTTATTTATGAGCGGCTTCAGTCCAGAACTTTCTGCCGAGTACAATTGTGTGCTGAGAGTGTTGTGTATCCAGCTCTTTTGACTCTGCTCAGCCTGTGCAGTTTTCCCATAGTACTAAATAGGCGGTGTATACACATACTTAGACTAGTCGAGTCTGATTGCCTTACTTCCATGTGAAGTCAAACGTTTTAATAGCGCTCTTGAATGCTTCGATATTCAGTGCCACACTAATAGTACTCAAATATTGCACCTAAGTCCAAGCTCAAATCTATGTGAACTACATGAAAATAGGCTGTGGGCGGACTCAAGGCTGATCATTCAGTTCATATCTTAATGCGATATGTCAAGGATAACAGCAATGCTTCGGAATCCCTGAAAGGTTAGACACCTCCCATTGTGTTTATAACTGCAGTGGTGCGCAACTATAATTACCTTTCCTGGGAGGAAAAGCTCTTGAGCCTAGTGCTTTAAATAACTAAATGTGATACTCTTCAAAAGTGAAAGAGAAGAAAACGAAATGTAAAGTCCAAAACAAACCATCTGGTACTTTAACCATAAGGCAGCAGCCAAAATATGCAAGTTTGCATGGGAGTGATGTTCATTTCTTCAACTGAGACTTGGCACATACAGTGTAATTGAAGATTTATAGAGCATCACCAGTAATTAGGCCACACGTCGAAAGAAAGAGAAAGTGCCGTTAAGTCTCATTCCACATGAAATTACTTTGGTTGTGTTTTTCAGCTGAGAAGCGTTGGTTTGGGATGCTGCAAAACATGACAGACACATTGTTTCTGGATGAGATGGGGCCCAAGAGTGACAGCGTCTGCCAGGTACCCGACCTGAAGGCACCAGCCCAAATGTGCAGGGATGAGATAGGATGGGAGTGTAACATGGTCCCCGCTTTCTCCTCATACAATCCCTCCACCAGGTAGGCTTTTATGTGGAACTTTACAGATGCTTGCTTTGTTGCCTTGTAGGTAAACTTTATCAACCACAACACATATAATATAACATGGTGGCGGAAATGGAAGGAACAGTGGCGTAGCTAGGATTTTACTGGTGGGGTGGGGGGCAGAAAGGGGCACCAGCATCTTATGAGGGGCACCAGCTTTCAGTAGTGTGTTTTTTGGGGGTAAGTTTTTGTTACCCTTGTTCCGTATCCATTTCTCCGGGGGGGGGGGCACTGGGAATTTGTGAGGGGGCACATGCCCCCCCACTCCCCTGGCTATGCCACTGGGGAGGAGACAAGAATTAAGATATCTTACAGCAACACATTTTCATTCCACTCATCGGTATTTCAGAACAATGAACTGAAGCAAGCTGCTTCCCAAATGCAAATGAAAATTATTATTTCAAAAAGGCGACAACATCATATTTGTTTAAAAATCTCAATGTGCTGTCATTATCCGCGATTGTTTCATGATACAAGGATGTGAGGCAGTTTATCAATTGCTATCAAGCAGATTGGTGACTTCCAACCAACTTCCTTCCCCTTTTTATTTTTTTTTCGCTTCCCCTCTTTCTTCTTGTTCAAATTTTCCAGGGGTTGAGGCGCTCATCTCCCATAACTTCCCCCAGCACTCACGGTTGTGTACGTGTAGTACAGTACACTAGGTCTTCATTGTTACAATTTCTTTTAGCATTACACTTGCTACAGAAAAATCCCAGTCAGATTGCACAGAAGGACAAAATACCGAAACATCAGAAAGATGACCAGACAAACCAAGGATATGCTTCCCTTGGCACTTTTCTCTTTGTTCTCTGTTTATTTCCCTCGGCACATTTTTCTGTGATGGGTCCTTGGAATTTCTCTTGGCTTCAATGCTTCGTTTTTCTTTAAGTACCAACATTTTCACGGTCTATTTGAAGCATCTGGCTGAAATTAAATATGGACAAATAACTGGTACCAGTTTTGCTGGGGTGAAGCACTAATGGATTTGTGGCTGAAACAGCAGGACCCTAGAGATATGGAAACATTCCTGCAGGGAGAAGTTGACTTCAGTTGTAAAGCAAACTCTTGGACATGAAAAAATTGATCCAGTGTGGTCCATCTTATTTATATATATTTGACATATATGTCCGTCTCAAACGCAGTTGAGGACAGGAACGTTAAGTAAACATGACCACACAGGACTCCCATGGCCGTGGAAAAATTTCTGCTAATTTTCTTGGAAAGTCACGGACAAGTGGGGAAATAATTGAGTGTCTTCAAGTTGGAATCCTGTTGTCAGAGGGACGCAGCCGTGGAAATGGCACAGGAATCAAGATCATGCAAGGATTATTTTTGATCAAGGCCAGATCCAGACCCAAATTCTTTTTTTTTGGGGGGGGGGCACCAAACCAAGTTAGCAGCATCCCTGGTGCACTTTTGCATTAAGTTATCACACCAGTCACAATTAAACATCTGCTCAGAAACAATTTCCTTAACAAAGGGCTTTCTCCATACAAAACAACCTTCATTTAAGACACTTAATATCTTCACTCTGACTGATTAAAAAAAATCCTCTTTGAATTTTTTGGGGGGAGAGGAGCTAAATATATCCCCCATTGGCCCCCCCCATCTGCCCTTGTTTTTGATTGGCTATCACTGAAGTGATAATGCAAGGAGAAATTTAAGCTCTTTTTGTCATTCTACCATAATGGCTATGGCAGTCTTCCAGTTGGTAATACCAAACAACTTTTTTTCTGCAAAATGGCTTTAAATGTCATGGCAATTGTCATATTTGAGTCCTGGGAAGACACGGAAATGTCATTGAAGAACTTGGTTCTCATATTCTTATAGGAACCCTGCAACAAAACCCTACATTGGATTGAACTGACACTTTCACAGATGTACTTATGAGTACCTTGAAATGCATGCCAGGTTTTAAACTGAGCAGTCATGGAACAGTCAATATGGCGATGGTATAGGACCCAAGCTCCGCCTGCAGTAAATGGTCTGTAAACTCCAGCCCAATTTATCCAATAATGTACACTCTCATCACATTCTGTGTACACGATTCATCACCATAATTGACTGATGTGTCTCTGTAGGGAACCAATTCTTTGCTCTATGCTGGAACTGACACCTTGAACACCACTGCACAGCTCACTTCCAATTACAGGCCCTGGTGCCTGGATGTCCAGTTTCAACTTGGTCACATGTGTGAGTTCATTTGATAGCCTAGCTGGCAGGGCTAGGCAGGTTCTCATTCGTCAGGCTTAGCAAGGACCAGATGCCCTGTCCCTGATTACATTTGTCCCCACTGTTTGGCCGGATGACCACCCCCTAAGAGTTAAGCTTGCCCAATCAGGGCTCAGCAGCTGCACCTGCCCGGCTCAGTGGAGGGCATAACCTAGCCAGGGGGTACAGTATTGCCCGTGGACTTTACCTATCTACATAAAGCCCTCTAAGCATTGAAGCCAAAATGCCATCCTTAGATGGTTTTGTAGTCACTGGACACCGCTTTCCTTAGACTTTTTGAGGCACGGAGGAATAAAACACAGGGACTTGTAGAGACTCGCAGGGACTTGTGATGGATTTTCGTGGCAGTAACCAGTTACGTGGTAGTTTAGTGCCTGACAGGACACAGTCTGCATATCCATGTACATTTTAAAAAGACGTGCCTGTAGGTCTCTGGTTTTGGTCTCCATTACGTGAATTGCGTCGATGGATTGCAGGCCTGGATCTCTTACACCAGATCTTTCCCCTACTCCTAATCCGGACTTTGCTTCCTCTTCCCCTCTTTTTCACGCTGGATGGGGGGGGGGACCAAACACACAGCTGAAGTTTTAACCAAGTCTAGCTGTAATTGGATTGTTCCTGTTTTGCCAGCTGTTACCTTGTCTGCCAGGGCTTGTTGCAGAAAGTTCAGTGCCAATGAACTGCATTTGTTTCCCTAAATATGTCCAAGTCTAAGGCCATGGTCAGATTTATGTCCACACAAACAGCTGGGAGACACCGGGCGTCTGAAATGCTACTGAAAGACAGGAACTGAATCTTGAGTCTCTGAAAGGAGAATCCTGAAAAATAATCAAACAGAAGCTTGTGGACTTGTGCACAGTAAGTCAGGAAAAGCTCGCCAAGAGGTGGGTTTTTGAGTTGAGATATTGTTCATCAGTCATTACAAAATGGGCACTGAATTAACTGAAATAATGGGAACAGTGAAAACTATTTGTAAACAAAAATAATTTAAACTGCATATAGCATATGTGATATCATATTTTTAGTCACGCAGTTTCATAGGCCTTCTATGTTTTGATGGAAATCCTACTTTGTAGAAATTTTCCTTTAAGACATTCCAAAGTTGTATTTTGCTCTGTTGTCTTTTCTTTTTTTTGTTGTCAATTACCGGTACTAGAGTTGTCCAGGGCAAGTTGTTTTTCACACACCATTTGAACCATTTCCATCCTAATTTAAAATTTCCTGCTGAAATATTTGGATACCGGTGTGCAGAATGTTTGACAAAACAGGTGTGAACGGGCAGGTGGTGCAAACTTGTAGTCTGTTCATTGCAGGCCTAGCTGAACTTTTGACATTGCTGACAAAACTGAGTGGATTGTCACAGCTAGACCACTGTTGGCAAATTTCTTGACAGAGAACTGGAGCTGAAGAGTGTCACTGAAAATGGAGCCGTGACACATAGGTCCTAGAGTATTGTGGGCGTGGCAAGCATACTAGAAAATTGTAAGAGGGGAGATTGTAAAGGGGTTGCCTCTCTCTGCAAATGACTTTTTGAGCTGGAGAGGGATAGAGCAGGGTGGCAGAGTGTAAAGGGCTGGAAACTGCTGATAGAAAAATGGCAATTAATGCATAATGAATTATGCAAAACCAGGATGGTCATTGGCAGATTCAGCATTTTCAGCAAGGGGCCCTCAAATGAAGGTGCATAATTATTGTAATAGTGGTTTTTTTATTATAAAATTGTTAGTTGATTGCAGAAGGAAGAGGTACGTAGGAGGAAAACTATCTTCATCTGCTACTGATAATAAGCAATGATAGCGTTGATTACCAAGTTAAAAATATTCCTAAATCATATTACTGGTGTTGTCATAGCCTAATTTTGTTAACCTAAAAAAGGAGATGCAAATGGGCAAACAAACCCTTTTTTCCTGTTTATATGAATTGGTGTGGACATGGTTACTATGTTAATTACATTGCAAAGGGGGGGGGATAATCTAACCCAACAAAAGAAGGAGGGGTTCTCCCCCTGAAATCCTTTTTTCATTTTCAGAAGATTTTTTTTTCTGTCTTCAGACGAAAGGATTTACATGAATCTCCTATTTTTGGGGGCATGATTGCATCACAGGAATATTACAGTCAAATGCCCAGGCAGATTCCGGGTCAACCAGGTCGACCGAACTGAGTCGGAGGAAATTGTGTCTAGGGGCAGCTACCGACGGAAGGCCGTTTGGAAGTACTACCAAGGACCCCAGGAGATCGCTATGGAAACAGAGTTTGCCGATGTGGTCTGCAAAAATAAAAAGTAGGTAAATGAAGAATTAGCAGTAAGACTGCTTCTAGTTTGAGGCTAGTCCCCCACAAATCAAACAAGCATTCACTATTGCAGTTAAGAGCAGTCAAATGGTTGAATGGGAGCAGTCTCTTTTGACTTGAAACAAAATGAAAAAACCAAAGATCATTGGTTGAAGCAAAACTGAGAGGAGTCAGGGTACCTGTTCAAATTGTAAAAATGTTTCCAAAGCAGCCATTGTTGGAATATTGCTTCATGTACTGATTGCAAGATTGCTTGGTTGCCATATTTTTAATGCATGCATGCTACCAGAAAACTGGTAATTAAACATAGATTTATTTCTTTTTTTTCTAGTTATTTTTACGGAACCACCGAAGGCTTTTCTTGGGCTCAGGAAAACTGGCTTTCTGTTTGGCTTTGAAAACATTTTTTTTTTCTGGATGTGTGGTGCCGCAGACTAAGTGGTGATAGGTAACACCTGATGTAGGTAACACCTGTGTTCAGTCCGTACTTAGAAGAAAAACCTTTGTAAACCTTCTGAATAAAAAAAAAAACCTGATTGAAATTCTAGTGTTAATTCATGCAAAATAAGTATGAGTTAACTAGGTGACCTCCAGAAAAGCCGAACCGTTGTGGAAGTATTGTGTTTATTTAATAGCTGTGAGCATTAACTTAATTCTGAACCCGATTTTTTCTGGATTGACTCTCTGCAAAAAAGGCGATTTGTGAAAGACGGGGATTAGTCCGGACTTATGGCTATTTTGCCACCGAGATTACTCCTGTGATTTGGTGTGGATTTTATTCCATGGACGTGCTTTTGTAGCATAGCCTCTAGAGATCCAGCCATAATATTGATGTGGAGAGAGATTAGATAGTCTGGCCCATTCAGTCAGAGGGTATTTACCTGGATTAAGAGGAAACTATCCTTCAATATTCTGGGTTACTGACTCACTCTATGGCCCAGCTTTGGGAAGTGCATGTACATGTCCTAGCTACCGCTGCAAGGAAAGCTGAACTTGTGCCCTCTCATAAACTAGCACACTCCATGCTTCATGTGGAAAAGGGATGAGCAGTGGTTATACACCCTGATAGGACTTCTGGTGCAGTTTCAATATCATGTTACACATGCCCTAGGGAATTAGGGTGCACTGCCAAAACTAAGATGTCGAAAATTTGAAAGTGAACCTGGATCATATAGTAGGAATAAGCTTGGTAATGGACAGAGGTCTGCGATGTAAAAGCATGAGGGAATACGAGCAATCCTCCGTGTCTAATGCAGGCTCAGAGGACACAGAGAACTTCCATATCCAGAGAAACTCAACAATCCTAAAAATTGCAATCATTTTAGTCAAAACTATAATGTGGATCCAAATTTATCTGTCACTGCAGTATTCTTGATAATGCTCAACTTTAGGATGGTTTTCATGTACACAGGCAGTTTTTCTTAGATACGGTGCAGTCACTGTTGCAGCATTTATTTATTTGTTTATTTTTGGGTCATGCACTTTTCACTTGTCACAGTATTAGTGATGACAAAGTTCACATGGTACAGTTTACAGTAAAGATCATCTGGTGACAAAGTAAGTGCACTTCCAGATTTTACAGGAAAACAAACACGCTGCCAGGGACATTTTAGCAGCACACCTGCTGGGGCTGTTTCTCTACAGTGGTGCAAAGGGCTCGATCCTGCACCCTAGTATCAACACAGTCCAACGAGAAGAACACCATATCATTGACAAGCCAGATAATATGCTAGTCTCTGCACTACAGCGTAGACTGCGATTGTTTACATGTTGTACCAGCTCCAGAGATTCATTGATTTTGGATTTGTTGGGTGCCCGGCAGGCAAGCTGAAAATGCTTTGGCCTAGACCGAAGTTATTAAGATTTTGTGAAATGTGTTTCAAGGGGATATGGGATGAGAGAGGACAAAAGGGTGGGGAGGAGACCGCCAGACAGGGGATGGGGAGAGGACGGGGGTGGGGGGAGGACGGGGCTACTCAGCAGTCGAGAGAAGGGAGTAAATACATTTCAGCAAGTATGTTCTGGATGGCTTATTCTTAAAAAGATGTGTGTCTTCAGTTTTCTGTGAACGTAAAATTTCTGTCGGCTTTGAGTGCAGCAATTGATTTTAATATTTCAGTGCATCCTTGGGTATTTGTAACATCTAGCCAACTTTATATGGTCAACGTGCTACTGTGTGCTTAGCCTGATGTTACAATCCCCTGAAAATATTAAGCATTTTTTGAAAAAATAAGCGTTTTGGGCAAAGTGATTGTACAGATATATGCCGGCAGGATGACTCATTTGAGAGGAGGGCAAACTACAGAAAATTTTTGTAAGAAATTCCGGATAAAATGTTCTCCACTACAAGAAATTGTTTAGGAGTCATAATTTATGGGATTGGTGTCAGGGAGCGACTGAAAGTTGTCTTGCTGTACTGAACTGTCCGATTGCCTGAGTCTCATTCCAGGTCACAGAATGATATTGCAGATTTTATGTGAATTAAGGCAATAAAATGTGTCACCTGTCACCCTCACTTCACCTCACATGACTTCTGCTCAGGATGCAGGACCTTCACAACTACCACACCCAGTTTGTGCCCAAGCCGGCCGCCGACCGACAACAGGAAGGGAGGCTCCGGGAGGTCAAAGGTCAGGAGCCGGCCTGGCAGCCCCTCTCCATTCTCACAGTGGTCCTGGATTCCATGTCCAGGGCACAGGCCCATCGCAGCTGCGGCCTGCCCAAGACTATGGCTCTGCTCAAGAAATTCTACCGGGGCTATTTCAGTGGTAAGTTTTTTGTCATTTCTAGGTTACTGGAAAGAAAATCAAAACTGTTTGTTGCCCCCTCCCTAAAGAAAAATAAGTATTGTCCCTCGGTTGATATCTTGAGTTGATACACAACATGCATTGTGAGGATAAATTAGGTACGTTTTCCCAGGTCAGGTGTATCAAGAAACATCTTCAGCGTGATTGATTGGACTGTTATGGGTCTGGGATTCATTCTGAGCTTAATTTAATGTGCCCAAACAAGGTAATTGTATAATTGGAGATTTTTGGTTGCTTAGTCTGGGGCGTTGGCTGGTTTGGCCCCAGGGGATGCAATTTTCAAGAAAGTGGAATAAACGAGGAAGGCAAGTGAAAAGCAGATTGTTGCCCTACCTACTCTCCCCTCGCAATAAAGTCTTCTTCAGTTTGACGCTTGAATCAGAGCATGGCCATGTTTCCCATACAGCTGAGATCCATCTTGCAGACTGCCGTTTGGTTTAAAATGAAAACTAGGAGCACCTCAAGCGGAACTCCCTTCTGCTGGCCCTACTAAAAATGGCCTATTCAAACCAATCTGATTTTTGAATTGGATTGAATTGGAATGAACTGGGTCCAGTTGGCAATCAATTGGTGCTCATTTGGTTTCAGTTGGTATGTTTTCTCTCCCACTTGTTTTCCCCCGTCCATTGGAGATTTCAAATGGGACGCAGTTGGTTTCAATTGGCATTTTTTTCTTTGCTGTTTATTTTCCCCAATCAATTGGAATTTTAAACGGGAATCAAATGGTTCCAATTGGTATGCTCTCTTTCTGTTTGTTTTCCTTGATTTCTTTGCCTGTAATGCTGGGCAAAAAATGCTGATCGGCTTAGACATCTTTTATCTGTCTTAGATATTCCGCCGTCGTCTGGCCACGGACCCATGTCCCACCAGTCCTTCTTCTTCTCTCGCCTCAATGCCATCAGCAGCTCCACCCTGCTCAACCTCACCCCGCTGTTCTCTGGCCAGCTCTACCAGGACATCGACATGGGCAAGGTGGCCAGAGGCATGTAAGTGGCAGATGTAGGCAGTGTGATGTGATGACCTCATAAAAGAAGTAGCAGGTACCCATGGGTTACTTGTGCACTAGTGGGGCCGGCCAAGAGAGTGCATGATACACAGGGCGTATCAAAATAAAGGAAACCCAAATTTGACCGTAATTTATAGGAAAACTGCTGATTTCTTAATTAAGCGTTATACATGTTTGTCTCCAGAAAGTCTTGCATGTCTTCTTTCCAATGACACCTCGATTGTGTGCTCAGTGTCACAGTTGAATGAGTCACAGTGCCGATTTCACCTGCTCGTCAACAATGCATTGTTACTCATTCAACTGTGACATTGAGCACAAGATCAAGGTGTCATTGGAAAAAAGACATGCAGGCCTTCCTGGAGACATATAATGCTTCATTAGGAAATCTGCAGTTTTCCTATAAATTACGGTTGAATTGGGGTTTCCTTTCTTTTGATACGCCCTGTACATATATTGACACAAAGATGACTCATGGCTGTTAAAGTTGCCTATATAATGTATCATCAAGCTGATTTAGAAAATTAGTCAGAACTTAAGGAACTGGAACCTAGTAAAGTGTCGGTTCAACCCATTGAAAGATAACAGTCATTATGAATACCTTAATTAAAATCTCCCTGTGCACACAATAAAGAATATAGAACCAACAAACTACGTCCTGAGTTTTCTTGACTGCATGCTAAATGCATCCTCTTAATTGAAACAAGGCTTTCACTGTCAAGGACGCACCACATGTCACAGGTGGCCCCTCAATTACTGAACACGCAGCCTTCCGGAACGGAAAGTCTGATAACTCTTGCAAGTGGTAAAGGTGATGTCATCTAAACAGAAGGGTTGAGAGTTGTCACGTCTCTCAGGTTGCAAAGTGTTGCATTTCAGGCCTTCAGTTTCTGGGTGAAGTCACAGTGGTCTAATTAAATCCCACCCAGTGGCACACATGGTCTAGATTCTGGGGCTTTCCCTCCTCATAATAAACCTACCAAATCTGTATTGGCATTTTTATCATGGTCTTTGCCCCTCCCCCCCCAAAAAAAATGTTGATTACGTAGTACCACATTAATTCATTGTAGTCCCAATCATGCCTATAGTAATTGACCAAAGTATAAGGTGAATATAAAAACATGAGTGTCATATCAACAAGAGGTTGACCCCATGAGCAAAATCCGAAGCCTTCTCACTGACATACATGTGCAAAAAACAAAGACAAATCAAAATATGAGCTTGATATGACAACAAATTATCAGAGAATTGAGTTTCACAGTTTAAGATTTTTAGTGAACAACTTGAAGGCTTTCATGAGCATTTTGAAAGTTTGTAGAGAACTCCCTTTTCTGTATTCTGTGGATGGTTGCAGTAATGTGTGAAACGATCGAGTCTTTGAGCAGAACGGTTCCAATGATGGTGCCATGGAGGAAAATCAGTGGTTGTAACTGTTTGATATTTCAATCAGTAAGCTTATGATGTATTTAGGAGGTTTTTTATTCTTAATGGGAGACTTTGAGACGCTGGTGGCAGCAGACGTACGTGCCGGTCCTTTTTCACAGTTTCACATGTGCTCAGAACTATGCTTGCAAGCTCAGAACAATGCGCGTGTGCTCAGAAAGGACCAGTATGCTTGCTGCAACCAGATGTCTCAAAGTCTCTCTCTGTGATTTTCAGAAATACTGTTTGCAGCTCAGATATCTGACAGTAAGATATAAGTGGCTAATTACGTGGAAGTCCTGTCATCAGGGAACGATGCTTGGAAATGTCATCGTGTCAAATCATGGGTGACTTCATTTGTGCTGTAAAATTGTTCATTCATAGCTATGCAAAGGATATAAAGGAGTGGATTTGGGAGTATGCAGCCCAGCGTGGGTACATTACAAGCTATGGCGTCGACAACAACAGCGGTTTGATGGGTACCAGGACTCACTGTAAGGTACTGGGCTAAATGTCCCATGGGACATTCGGGTACAGGGCTAAATGTCCCAGGGGGCACTCGGCAGTGCTCACATTTTTTTTAAAGGGGCACCAGAAGAAAATAAACTGCAGCTGCATTTCAACGGAGACAATTCACAGATTTCAAATGGGGTAGAAGGATGGGGTACCCAGGGGCACGGACATCCACTGGGGGGCATGTGCCCCCGTGTCCCCCTTAAGTTATGCCACTGTCCCCAAAATGGAAAGGATTGCCTTTTGCACGCCAAGGAAATCTGACATGATTTGGAACCTTTTCTTTCTATATCAACCACAGACATGGCAAATGTTTGAATATTTTGCTCAATTTGGAGTACCGCCACCCATTGAGATAATTGTAATTTTTGTCTTTTAGAAAATGCAGCCAATTAGTTCACAGGCAGAAGGTTTTTGAACAAGGGGGCTATTATTATTGTTATCATTATTATTATTGGTTTCTTTTTCCGGTAATGACTCTTCAATAGCACCGTAGGCACTGTAGCTCGCAAGCTTGAAGAAACCTGTAAAGAGTAGACAATGAGAAGCAGTTACAGTTTAAGAGGTGGGAGGAAAACCCCAGAGGAATATTCTGAGTGAAACCCACGGAATCGAGTTTGGACAGAAAACCCAATCCACATGTGGACCGAGCCTTGATTCAAAAGTAGTGAAGCCCGTCTAACCAGAAAAATTTGAACAATAGAAGGGCAAAATGAGCAATAAAAAGACCTATTTGAATAATAAAAGAGAAAAAGAGCAATAAAAAAAACAATTTGAATAATAAAAAGAGCAATTTGAATAATACAAAGAGCAGCTTGAACAGTAAAAAGAGCAAAAGAGCAATAAAGAGAACAATTTGAATAATACAAAGAGCCGTTTGAGCAATGAAAAGAACAATTTGAATAATAAAAAGAGCAAAAGAGCAATAAAAAGAACAATTTGAATAATAAAAAGAGCCATTTGAGCAAGGAAAGAACAATTTGAATAATACAAAGAGCCATTTGAGCAATGAAAATAACAATTTGAACTATACTGAAAAAAAGCAGTTGGAATAATACAAAGAGCAAATTGAACAATAAAAAGAGCAATTTGAATAATACAAAGACCTACTTGAACAATAAAAAGAGAAAAAGAGCAATACAGAGATTAATTTGAACAATAAAAGAGCAATAATACAATGATGTGTTTTACATTTAGGTTCCACAATAAAGAACAACAGTAACGCTCTGCTCTGTTTGAATTTGTAAAACCGTATACATGTACATGGTAACCGGATGTAAAACACCAGTTCAAAAGATTTTTGATACCCCAACCCGACCCCCCATAGCCAAAACAGTTTGTACAATTTTGGAAACAGTTTCGAGAAATTGTTTTTCCCCCGAAAAGTTTAGGGGACAGAAAGGCAAGATGACCTTTCAAAATTCAAATTACTGAGATTAATATTTTGTCATTTCTGTTTTCCTTTTTGTGATTCTTCAAGGCTTGTCATTATCGACCACCGGTACTGCCACATGTCGAGCATGGCTGGCAAAAGAGAGAGAATGAACAGGTAATGCGTCTTTTTCAAGGGGCAGAATGATGCCCAGTGCAGATTGGGGATCAGTGTTGCAGAGTGTGGAAGGGGTTGAAATAAGTGCATATGGTCCAAAGTTCATGGTGAATAGCTAGAATTGTTTCAATTTTAAACAGGGAAGGAACAGAAAAGTCACTTATTTTCCTGACAATCTGTATCGCGTCATGCTGTAATGAAGTCTGTTTAATGATTCAGCACTTTTGTTTCAGTAGTTGATCCAAATTCATTCAAGTAGAGGTATCAAATTCAACACAGTTAGCCATGATCCTTTTTCACTTTCCCTTGGTATTCCTGTAGTGCAGTAAACCTGGATCGGCTACCATGAATGAAGGAGACCTATCCCTTGCCTTCTGATTGTGTTCGAAATGAGGGTTATAGGGAGAAATGAATAGGGAGTCAAAAAAAGAAAATTGGCAGGACAGGAAAAGCTGATTGAGTTGCTTCCAATTTGCTGCAGGTGAGGCCCAACGTCCTGTCTGGTCTGTGTGATGGCAACCATATGCTGCACGAGTACATTCTCAACTACACCAGGGATTTCCTGAAACACCCCTATCCAGCCAAGTGGGCCGCACTGGATTTGAACGCAGGGCACAGGTGAGGCCAAATATCAGAACAATACAATGCAAAAACATTTTCCTCCCAAAATGATTTTCTAGCACCAAGTATTGTGTGCTTGTTTTGTTCATTTTTGAAAAAAAACATTAACCGACAAAATAGACCTAAAACATGATGGCGACATGCTTTGTTCACATGTGCGCTTTCCTAAGGAAGCTTGATGAGTCGTGTTCCACCTCACTGCCAGGGGAAGGGCACATGGAAACAAAGTGTAACATCGTCATGTTACATCATGTGCAGCAGGAATCATGTTTGCTTGAAGATCACAATGGCTATTCAGCATTTTACCCAATGTGCTTTACAGAGCAAGATGGAGAAATCAACAAAGTGAACCCAAGGAAACGACCTCAACGTACTCCTCTCACCAAATGAGACGATTAAGTCACAAGCTCACTGCTGGATTCTAATGCTGCTTTTCATACTATACGAATAGACCATTTGTTAGAAGTACCGGTAGATTGCTACATTCTGCACTTTATTCACGACAGTATTATTTGTACATGGCACAAAAAGTGGCTTACTCTGCCATTCAGAAAGTTTTTGTTTCCCCAAAGTGCAGCCTTACCTAAGGACAGACGTAGCGAAGCAGCTGGACTGTAATCTGCTTTCTACTTTTGTTTTTGTGCTTAATTTGGGCCTTCCACCAGGGGAGAGACAGAATCAGGCAACCAAGTGGATGCGGAACTGGCAGTCTTCTTGGAAGATGTGTTGAAGGAAAACAGGGACCTTGTCGTGGTTAGTTCAGAATGTTCCATTGTCCAACCAGAAGAAATCATAATAAGAAATCAGTATTGAAGAGAATTACAACAAATGACTTGAGGCATTTTGCCGCTGACAAGATTTGTACACTGTTGGTCAGCTGAAGAACCCAGAGCCTCCCGATTATTGATGACTGAACAACCAACAAACAAATCTTTGTAACTATCAACAACCCAACCAATCCATCAGCATCCAATCAACACAATGGCCAGGCAACATAAGACTGTTCAAACTAAGCAATCAAGATCATGGATGTGTCAGGTTCTTCAGCACGATTTTCGCAATTTTGGTCACAGTTTATTTTAGGAGATCATGGCAAACCACTGCACAAGAACCCCTCCCACCTTGGCAGCTACTACGAGACACTGCTACCGTTTCTCTCTGTCCTCATGCCAACCTGGCTTCTAAGAGAACGGCCTGATATCATGGCAAACCTCATAGACAACCAGCAACGATATATGGTAACGTTAAGCCCTCAGTGACTTTTCAATTTTTTTTTTCTTCTGGTAAACAAGAAAAAGTTGTGGATTTCATTGTTGACTTAGTTTTGAATTTTGCCTTCAATTCTGTCACAGTTTCTTATCCGTATTTTGCAAAGTTAATCAGTCTCACTGTTTTATTTTACATCCCAGAATCGTCAAATTCAAGAAAATTAAAGGTCCAATGCCTTTGTTTCATGGAGGAAACAATATGAAGAAATATTCTCAGAACCCATGTATTTTCCAGTTTGTTTAAAAGTGTGTACAGATTGGGATGAACAGAGTTGGAGAAAGTGATGTAATATGGTGACTCTGATTGTTTTACTGGATATCCCAATTTCAACTTTGCAAAAAGCATCGCAGCACGTTTGTCAGCACAGTTCCACTTGATTGTAATAACTTTGTCCTTACAAGGTCCACGCTGATTTGCATCTGAGCATGAAGTCCCTCCTCCATTATCCTAATATGGGTGAAGTGGGCGGGGTCATCGCTTCCAAGGCTGTCAATGTCTTCACCGAGGTGATCCCCCAAGAACGTTCCTGCGAGCAGGCCAACATCCCACCTTGGACATGCGTGTGTGGCTTTATGCAGGTAAAGATAAGATCCAAGGCACCACTTCCTGAAAAATACCAAAATCAATGATTCTTTGCAGATGTACAGGGTTATAATTACACAGTGACCATCTCTATTCAAATTTGCCCAAAAACAAAAAAGCTGTAGCCCTCTGGCACTAAAAATCACACCAACGTGGTATTTTAAAGGAAAACCTGTTAAATCTTCTGCTATCAGAAACTGCCTGAATCACATTGGACTCCGAGGCACACTACCATGGTCCAGAAGACACTGGGATACATCAACGCCATGCATAGCCTCGAGTGGCTACAGTCCTCGGACACCAGTGCCTTGGGGGATGCAAGGACCTCCTGCCTAGACCTCCATCTCAGGCGGATCCTCAGTGTCGTGGTCAACGAGAATAAAGACGAGGACTTGCATTCCGCTCGGCATTATGTCTACCGCTTGACCTTCCAGACGATTGAGGAGGACACGGTGTGGTCGGTTGTAATGGACAGTGACATGGATATAAAGCGGGTGAGCAGGTTTCATAGATTCCTTGCCAAAAAAACAGAAAATGACTTTTCAAGATGTCTTAACCACTCCACCACCAAGCTCGCCGGGGCGAGCTTGGTGGTCGACTGGTTAAGACATCTGCACTAGTAAGCAGGAGGTCGTGGGTTCGAGTCCCACCCGAGTAAGCTTGTGAGGTTTTTTTTTCGCAAGCTCTTGGACAAGCACTTAGCATACAGTGCTTATTAATATAAGTTGGGTAAGGGCAAACCCGTTATATATAGAAAATGACTTGTCTTCAAGTTTATTTCCCGAGGTTTTACATTTAACAATTGTGGCTGGAGATGATGAGGCATAAACAAATCGGACAACCAAAATTAGAAGCCATTACTAGGGGCCATCCTATTTGCATGCAGGCGGCGCGCGCGCGTGCAAATTACTCCTTGACCAATAGGCCGCACTCAATAGCCGAAGTGCGCATGTGCTCTCTCAGGTTGAGACAGCTGCGTGAGTGTAAACGGCCCCTCGGAGTGGCATCTCGTCGGATTCCTCTATACTGGCAGCAGTTTGCTTACATGTTAAAGCAAAGCCTGCATTCAGTGAAACAATAAGCGGAAGTGGTCTAAATATATGTGAAATAGTATTGACGTGGTTTGAAGTTAACATCACTAACTGAGCTTTTGCTTTTTCATAAGCACATCAATAATTCACATTTCTATAGGTACTTTAGGATGTTCTCAGAGTTAACATGCTTCTCCTTAGTTTGTGTTGGAAAGACTTTGGATATCTTTGTGACCCAAATTCAGAGTGTATTCTTATACTTCAGTATTTTTCAAAAGGTGCCAGTTGGCCCACAACGCATATGCATGAACGTGAGGTATCTTAGCGCTGTTGGGGAGTGCAATGGCAATCGTTCCACTTAAATTGGCTTCCCTCCTCAACTGTTTAGGAACTGAATTTGCTGAAGATGTTAGCATTGATGTCTCCCTCATTCACAGGTCAGACAGATTACTCTCTATCAGCCTTACGATGTGTGCTGGGACAGGCGAGTGCCCCTACAATTCTGTGTCTGCAATAAGGCCTCCCAGCCAACTCCATCCAAGCTGTACCGACCACGGTCAGTCACGTGATACTGGTCCCACTGACTGGTAGTTCCAAATGTTCACTCAGGATGTCACCGGTAAGAGCAACTGGTCCTCAAGCTGGCATCTTGAACCGACAGAAAAAATGGGGGGGGGGTTCTAGTGTTACAAGAAGCTAAAGAAATGAAGTTTGGTGATACAGTGCTGGGTGCACTTTGTATTTCAACCTCTTCATGCTAGAAGACTTGTAAACACACAAGATTACCCGGAGGACTTTTGAACCAGTCTTGGCAGATTTCCTACGTAGTAGATCTATACTCATTTCTATACTTGAGTTGTACCCATTGTGTCTGTACACTCATGGAGACTGTATCTAGTTTGTGGAGGTTGAGGATGCCTGGAACCCTGATTCAGTCGTAAGCCACAGCTTAACGTAGCATATATCACTCAGTGACACTGTCTTGGATGTTAACAAAAGTAATGATGTGGTATGAAATTTTTGCACGTTAAACAAATGACCACCCAGGGCCAGCATTTTGTAAAGGACTGCAGTTTTTGAAACTTGTCATTTTTAAAAGTAGGTATTTATTGCATCCTGGACAATTTCATTGTGAAATACTAATAGCCTTTGTATTAGTTAGATAACTGAAATGATATCATGGAAATTGCTGCAATGAACAAGCATTCTTGTTTCTGGTTAACCGAAATCAAATGTCATTACTAAAAGCATCATCAGCCTGTAATGTCTCTTAGCTGCCTCAGGGGTTACACAAATGCCTGTGATTTGTGTGTTTGCCTTCTGTTTGCATAATGGGTATGCAGAACTGCCTCAGGTTCAGCCATGAAATTGAAACAATCCAGTTCAGTTTTCTGATGCTGTGCTGCAAGTTGATGTATTGTTTGAAAAGCTGAAACCAAATGTAGGGTTAGATATATTTATTCAACAAATCTGTGGAACATCGTCACATATATAATATATAGAGTATGTTCGTGAGATTGCAGGTTAATATTGCTCCCTTCTCTTTTGACTAAAATCTTTACCTACAGGTAAAAACTATTTGGAGGTGTTGTGAAATATTACTAGTATATAGTGTTATGTTGTATATTGGGGTCAAAAAGTAAATTTGACTTTACTATTTAATGTCAAATTATACAAGGCATATTTATTATAGTTTCATGTTTCAGATGGAGCGCAATTTTTATTAAAAAACAGTTTAATAGTTTGATTCTTGTTGGTTCATTCGCTCACATGCTATGCATTAACATCTTTTAAAGATGCGCGTTAAAACAGCAGCGTGGAAGATGTCAGTGTTCCATCTGTGTTGGAAGAGTTCAGTAAGGACATACTTGAGGTGCTCTGAATTTTGAAAGACCGTACTGTTATTTTGTGCAACAGCCAGCATTCCTGAACGCATGTGTTGTATTTACTGTGCTCATAAACGCATGTCTTGACAGGCATCTTGGTACCGGGGACTGTTTTTATTGTTGAAAGATGGTGGAATGAGTACAAGGACTTGAAGTGATGTTTCACATCTCATGGGTGCCATGTGCAATCACGAACCTTGTGCCCTTTTGGCATTGAAAAATGATGACTCAAAGATCAATGAAGGTCACAACAAACTCCAAAATTTCCTGCCCCGGATGTCAAGTTAGTTTTATTGACAAACAGACATGAACATGACTTGTTGAAAGTAGCAGCACACTACATTTTTACATCATATACACATGCATATTCCCTTGTCCCCTGGGATTGTTGTTCTACTTTGTCAGTGGGACTCATTGCCACCAATGTCCATTACTCCATCTACGAAGCAGAAATTCCAAAGTGACTGAATTTGTAATTGGACAGATCTCGCATAATGCCAGCTGGTTTACTGAAGATCTGAGAGGCCTTTCCCCATTACACCTAAGGATGGTGTTCTGTAATGCATATCAACCTACCTCCCAAATGACAACAGAGAGCGGCGTGTATCTTGGGCATTTGGCTGAGTCACTCCAACTGGCTGCAAGACATTGAACAGAACATCCAACATCTTGGCAGTAAGCCAACCATGTAAACACCATAAAACATGGCAGGTTTTGGATGCCCATTTCAGCTGCCATCCAGTCCTGCATACACAATCACCAACGACCCCCCCCAATACAGGCAATGCAAAAACCACATGCAGCGGAAATGCCTGTGTGATGTGTCAGTTTCTTTGTGCATAGTAATTCATCGTTTTCGGTGATTCATGTTCTCCAAAGACTCTTCCCCCCTCTCCGGCAAAGAGGCTCCATAATTGGGAGCCTGTTCCACTTACAGCAGCTACACTCAATCCTTGTTACAAGTTGTATGTTTAAAGATACAAGTAGTTATTTACCCTGTGGATGGAGAGCTTTGTTTCAGTTTCCAGAGAAGGCAAATGACTTCCTCCTTTCATAGGATCATAATTTATCTCGTGTACGACTTTATTTCTACATGTTTTTACTTGACGCTTCAGGTTTGTGTGGGTTGCTGGACGGCAACATATAGCTTTTATGCTTTAGTTACTCTGCCTGTTTCATCGTTTTATAATAATGACAATGATACTAATAATTACAATGTGCCACAGTTTGATTTTAAATAGACAAACACACATGAACATTTCTATTCCTCAGTTGGAAGATCACTAGTATTAAACCCGGCTTGGCTGAGATTTGATGACAGTGACTTGATGTAAAATGAGAAGAACAACTTGGCGGCCAGAGGACTTTTTAAGCTTGACATGTTTGAGAGAGAGTATCTACCGGTATGTGACCAGCCTTGCATAAACAAGTTTGTCATCACACACGTATCCGTCAAATACAACAAAAATTGGGTGAAAATTTATCCAACATTCGGATTTCTCGTAATTATTTTCTATTCTTCTTAGATGTCCAGAGACATACAGGCAGATTAGGAAAGAAAGAAATTTAAGGGAGAAAAGTTGAACTTATATCCTGAGACATCCAACAAAACCATTTTACACCTCATAAAACCTTGAAGTAAACCTCCAATTAACACCTTTTCAATGCTGCATTCTCCCTTTTACAAAAGGTAAACCAGCTTTAGTGTTATACATATGAAGCAAGATATGGGATGGAGAGCACTCCCCCTCACCTTTGTGTTGGTCATTGTTTGATCGGAATCTCAGGAATTCTTTACAGACTTCTAGGGGGATGTGTAAGGTAACAATAGTCTAGAGTGTGTCTAGGGATTGGACAGGTAAGGGGGGTACCCCTCCGTCCCATATCTTGCTGCGCACAGAATTGGAACCAGCATCAGGTCCAGTGTTGTAATCGAGACCATCACAAGACCAGGTACAAGACCAGCCAAGAGTAACTGCTTGAACATTGACAAAGGAATGTTTTTGTTGCAGTTCACCTGAATGGCTTCCAACTTGAATTCAGACTGGGGATCTTGTGTTAGTCTTGTGAAGGTCTTAAGGAGTCTCTGCTACAACACTGATTTAGGTGACAGAACCCCCTCTTTTCTTGACAAGTCCAAAGCCCCGATCAGCCTAGCCTCGGTTCCAAGATCAAAAAAGAAAATACACCTTTGGGTACATAGGAAAAAGCACCCCTTCTTGGATTCTGAAGATCTGGCGTATGTGATCACCGCAAAGGGTGAACTGGTTTGGAGTTTGCTGATTCTCAGAGGCAGTGGAGAGTCAAGAAGAGTGGAGAGAGCTGGTTAAAAAGTCATCAGTGGTGTTCCAAGTGACCTCCTTCGTGGTTATAAGATAGATAGAATCAATACAGCCCCACAGGACAGATGTTAAGTTAAATATTTACACACACACACTAACATTTACTGCAAGCTACCACCCTGCCCGCATCTGTGCTCCGCTGATGAGAATGGTGGGAAGGAAGAACCAGCAACCGATGACATCGCAGGCGCCAGGGAATCGCCAGTCCTTGCAGACCTTGGGACCGGCTGGGGGCCAATTTCATCTGCTTAATAGCAAACATATGCTATGCTGCAAAGCAAAGACCGACTGGGAACCAGCTACAAGAAACATCTGAGTGTATGATGGATTGGCTGGTAACCCATGTCTGCTGAACAAGTGTTTTCTGAGCCTAGCATGTTTCTGCGCATAGCAGCTCTGTGAGGCCCAGGGCCAGCCCTTGCAGAGCTTGCCAGTCTTCACCACTTGCCCCGCTTGGACCAGTCCTTGGGGTTCCAGTGCAGGCACTTGGGATCGATCCTGATCTTGCGCTTGACCATGGCCTTCTCCTGCCCCTCGATGACCTCCGGCGACAGTGTGACGATGTACTGGCCTTTGTAGTAGTTGATGAGGTTCAGGTGCTGCAGGGTGGAGATCACGTCCTCCTTGCGGATGCTGGTCGTCTCACAGATCTCACTGGATGGGACAGAAATGATCCACCAAACACCGAGTTTCATGTTTCATTCACTGCCTTACTTTAGTGACTCGGGTTTAGCCCTCAGCACAAGGGAACTTCTTAGGGTACAAGTTCATGTACAGACTCAACCTAGGAGATGTCACAGCTGCAGAGGTACCACACTTGTACGCATTCTTAGATGTAGGGTGTGCGCATGTAAGTCACAACACCCTGTCGGTTAACAAGGCAGGAAATCATCCATGCTTGCGGGTACCATCTGCACACGAGCATGGTACCACCACAGTAATGGCTGCTAATTCTGTTTGCTGGAGTAGTCTGTGCAAGATAATGAGTACAAGAGCTTGGACGGGACTTTTTGGTTCACACAACTGATCTATTTTGCCACTTTTCTCAAGTATTATCAAATTTCATTGAGCATGTGTACATTTAAAGCAGTTTCAGAAACAGTCTTGCACTGCCTAAACAAAGGGGAAAAAGAATAGGGGTGTCTCGAAATAATAAACAAGTTGACATAGAAGGAAATCTGTTGAAGATCAAGTGTACGAACTAAAGTGAGAGCAAGTTTTTCGAGGTTATGGACTCACTGCTCTGATATTGAACATGTGTTCTAAGCTATGGTGCAAGTCTCCGAAAAGAGAATTGGGTAAAACGGCTTGCTTTTGATACATTTGATCCAAGTAATATTTACAAAAGGGAACCTTCCTTCAAACGACATAAAATTGAGTTTATGCATCTCTTGCTGTTAAAAAGGGGAAAAAAGCCAGGAACAAATTCCGTTTACACTATTAAGCAAAAGACTTACTTGATGGTGATCTGCGGTCTTTCTCCGTCGGCTGACTTCTGGAGTTTGAGGATGGTCTCCAAGATGGTCTGGGACCAGTAGCTCCGATACGACAGAAGCCCCAAATCAGACAGTGGCTTCTCGGGGGAGCCGGTCTTTCCTTCAAACTGTGATAGGACATAGCCTAGGCAAGGAATATGAAGGTTTTGCAAACTTTAGGTCCCTTGTTTTTCCCCCTATATTCAATGCTGGTATTTCCTCCATTCAAGAAATCAACGGAATAAAACAAGTCCGAGGTTACAAAATGATTCACAGCAAAACAAGAATTGTTTGCATATTATTCAAATAGAGTGTGAATGTTCCTTTAAAAAAATTGAATAGGTTCGTTTTTGAGACACTAAATTTAGGACAATTTTCATGGTACAGATCATAAATTAAGACATTTTTATATCCTTCGATGTGGTAAATGACCAGTAAGACGTATCCTGTTCATCAGAACACCAACTTATCTGACAACTCTGCACCATGCCAAAAAGTTGGCATTCATGAGACGGTCGGAGATGAGACAATGAGCCAATTATGGTAAGAGGCGGAAACTAATTTGGGTTAAAGCAAAAATGTGAGCAGACCCCCACAATATTCATCTAATGGCAATTTTTCCTGAGTAATTTTGTATTAAAGTTTGTAACAGAAAGAGGAAACCAGGCACTGGTTTGATCCTGCCGAACAGCACATTGGTGAAAGATGTTGAGGTTCCTCTTATCGATTCACACGAAGCAAGATTCATTTAATAGTGGGACAGTGGCTCTGGTGACTGTGCCTCATTTTGCTGTTGGGTCACACACCCGCAAGAATACTCACTGAATTCAATAAGCAGTTTGCCAAAACCCTTTCTCTGGTATGGCGGTAATGACAGGATGCAAGCTACGTTGTAGTCCTCGGTAGACTCTTTCTCCTGGATCCAGAATTTAGTGGGATAACGATAAAATCGTTCAACAGTGGGGGAGTTCGAAGAAAATGAGATCGGGAACGCTGTGTGACATAACTTTATACCCATATTAACCACTTCCTGCCGGGGACTCCGAACTCTGAAAAAGGGAACAGGGCCTTGTTACAAAAGGCTGGACTCGGAACAAAAGACCAGGCTGCGGGGAATTACCGACATTTTTTCACTCTCAAAATCGGAGATAATCCTGCCTTGTTTTGAAATAGTATACTACCGTTTGGGGCATTTAGAGCGAGCGGATTACCACTGGGGACAAAAGCGCTCCATCACCGCAGCGATGAGCCACACAGCACCGCTGCATGCTAATCTGACCCCTATTGAAAAGAGGTCAGCAGTGCACTGAGCCAGGTTCGTGATCAAAAGAATGTTATGCAACACCACAAAATCTGGGCTCTTTTTACAAGGCTGCAGGCCTGGCTGAAATACTCCAGCATCAATAGATGTTGTCTGTCTGGCTAGAGTGGACACCAGACATGCCTTCACGTGTTTGCAAGTGTCCAGTAAATGAAGATAGGAATTTTTCAAGAATTTTGAAAACAGAAAAAAATGATAAATATCCTGCCCCAGCATCATCAACATTGATAAATGCTCCGGCAGGAAGTGGTTGAAGCCATGACATTCCACTCAGTTGTAAAAGGAAAGAAACTGTTATTAAAGGTAACAATGTAGGGCACTGTTGTCATCCAACCACACTGTAAGTTGGTGCACATTCAACTGAAAATTTTGCCGCTCATTCAACTGATCAACCAGTGCAGTCCTTCCATGGTTCTTGGGAAGAAGTCCACAGTATGACTTGTAACTCATTTATACAGTCCACGAGTCTTTGCACACAAAATACCACCATCTCGTTTACCTTTGAGAAGTAGCCCACAATGTGGAAGCCCCTGTTGTCGTACTCCGTCATGACGTAGAAGAGAAATGGGTCCGTGTCGTAGTACAGCGTCTTGTGGTCTAGGAACAGCTTGGCTAGCAGGCAGAGCTTTTGTGAATATGACTAGCGTGCCAAGAGCAAAACGGAAAGCGGAATGCTCCAATGACGGGAAACCAGTGAAGGATTCAAATGTAGATCCAATTCTGAAGTGATACTCAACAATTACACTGAAAAGGTTGCACTTACCACAGCAGAAAATCATGCTGCTGCCGAAGCATACTTCACTGCACCCCATGCACATAACAGATTTGTTACACTGAATTAAGCAACTGCTAGTTCTTCCTGGGAGCAGCTTCCTTTTGCACTATGCTTACTTCATTACTTCATTTTTTGTTTTATCAAAATATCAACTTTTTGAGAGTGCTATGAACTTATAAACTTGGACCCTGAACTATCCCCCTAAGAGACAGATCTGGGCATGTGATCACTATAACACTCAGGAAGGATCTGGGGTCAGGAGAAAGCACAGTGCTAACAACCCTTGACAGCATTTGAGAGCACTGAGCAGCATATACTTAAGGGCCTCCAGCGATCACAAGTTCCACCACTCTAAATACAAAATAAGACCCTGTGAACACTGCACGGGGTGAATTTGGTGGCAGTTGCCTGATTATTTCAATAGTTTTGTTGCATGGTGTGAAAAGAGGCAAAAACTGGGTCCTCAAACAAGCAAATGAATTTATATCCCTACATGTAGTCTAGTCTTTATCCCTTATTCAAGATTTTCTGGGGGCTGCCTTTGATTGGGACTGGCGAGATGAAGGCCTGCAGTTTTTACCTTGTTTTTCCGGCCGTCAATTTCAAAGAAGGAGATATTGCCCTTACGGTAGATTTCATTGCCTGGGGGGTGTCTCAAGTTACACTTGACCTGAGGAAAAGTATATATTGCATTTCAATAACCCACTGAAAGTAACAATGCACAAAAGGGGGGACGGGCATTTGACCCGACCACATAGGACTAGCATCAGAGTAGAAATGTGCACGAATGATGTTGCTGACTGATTATGCAATATACCACAATCGTTGCATGGAGCAAAGAACAATGGAACATAAAAAAGCTCTATATTATAATATAAAGGAACTAGAACAGTTCACCGAAAGAAGCGATGGAATTTGGTTGGAAGTACAGTTTGTGGAAAGTTTTAGATTACACAGTTTGGTATCTGACGAGAGAGTTAGTAAATTGAAACATATGACTGTGGTCGCAGGAAGGAACCAAAATTCTATGTGTGGGAATATGTTTCCTGAACAGCTTACATACAAAATGATACTTGAACACAGTTTGAGGGAAAGTAGTGGGAATTACTGGTCCTGAGGTGTACGTCAAATTGACTACCTCCCAACACTGTACTTCACCTCAGGAAATTATGCACACAAGCAAATTGACAACATAACAGATTCAAGGCCCAGCATACAATATGTTCCTGAGCTGAAGAGTACTGCCCATCTGGCAAGGACTACAGCAGCCTGGTTCCGTTAGGATTACATGTCACAGATTACATGTCTATGAAGTAGGTTCCAGAGGGAATTTTTGGTGCTACCCAAAAAACGTACCACACAGCAGCGAGTTGGATACTCCCTGGGATGACTTTATCTGGGCAAAACGTGTGGCAAAATCGGCCAATGAAAAGCTACAATTTGCTCATGAATATTTATGACGTGTAGTGACATCTGCTAAACTGACCTCCACAAGTGTATGATATGGACAGTCATAAGGGACTCTTTGCATTCCAATCCAAGAAACTTCACTCCTACAGGTGTATGCAATTAGCATCGCACATTAACCACTCTCTGCCGGGCGACCCGTTTTCGAGTACATAGGCTTTATATGCAGAGCTGGGAGCCCGGAACTGGGACAAAAGAGTTGGGCCTTATAACAAAAGACCGTGCTCAGCACAAAAGACTGAGCTGCTGGGCATTACCGACATTTTTTCGCTCTCAATAGTGGAGATAATCCAGCCTTGTTTTGAAACAGTATACCACGGTTTGAGGCATTCAGAGCAAGCGGATTACCACCGGGGACAAAAGCTCTCCAGCACCGCAGCGATGAGCCACAGAGCACCGCTGCACGCTAATCTGGCCCCTATTGAAAAGAGGTCAGCAGTGCACTGTTCCAGTTTCGGGAACAAAAGAATCTTACATAACACCGCATAATCTGGGCTCTTTTTCCAAGGCTGCAGGCCTGGCTGAAATATTCAGGAGTCGATGGAATTTCCAGTCAGCTTTAGAGTAGTGCCCAAAGAGTCCTTCATGTGGGTATAAACGGCCATTAAATGAAATGATGAATTTTTGAAGAATTTTAAAAACGGAAAATCTTGAAAATGATCCGGCATCTTGTCTTGCTCAAGAAAAATCCACCCGGCAGCAGGTGGTTAAGACAGATTATAACGACCCACCTTGTGCCTCTCCAAGCACTTTCTGCTCTTGACGTACTTGAGGCAGAACTCGCAGAGGTAGATGATGGGGAGAACGGTCAGCTCGATGGGGTACGGAGAGAAGTACCAGGGCCGGATGCGGTGACGGCCCAGCTCAATCATGCTGATGTTCTTCATCCGGGTGATGATGTCGTCGTGGGTCTTGTCGGTGGCCATGCTGCCCGTCTGGCGAGGGGCATGGGCGGGCGGCACCGGCTCTGGCTGTGAGGTCTGAGAGAAGAAGTCCGGCGTGGACTGGAATGTGCATAGAGAAGGAGGAAGGGAATAAAAGAGATTAAAATGACTTGTGCAACTACCCCTGCTGGTTCAAACATCACGACTACGTAAAAAAATTGCCTTCTATGGCAAGGATATGGTTTGTGGTCAAAGTATCCTAAAACTTAACCTGATACTGTAGAATTGAAGCAGGACACAGGAATCTACGCTTACTACTGGGTCCTCTAGATATTGGCCTATTTGAAGTTTGGCAGACACAAAGGGAGAGGCTATTTGAAGTGAATAAATTGTGAGCGAGCACAAAAGATTTTGCAGAAACCAAACAGCATCCTCCTGCTGTGACTACCATAGGCTAGTGCAGAGGCTGAAGTTGGCAATGGACGCTTACGGACCCCAGGTCCTGTCACAGAATTCAGATCTGACCTGACTAGAGAAAGAGAGGGAGAGACGCTCGGTACCTGAGAGAAACTTGGCACCAGACTCTGACCCTGTGACAGCTGCGTTGGGGAAACCGACAGCGGGGCGGAGACTGGCGAGGGAGCGTTGTCAATGACCGGGATGCCAGTCACCTGTTGCTGCGATGCTGGGGCCCCGGCATCATTCATGGGCAGCTTACGTTTACGCCCTATGGCCGACTTGTTGCGCTGTACTGCACCGAGTCCTCCTCCGCCATTTGTCTGCATAGAAAAAAAAAAATTTATGCTTCCTTTTTGAGTTCTGTGACCATTCCATGACTGGTTGTGGAATCACTTCAAGCAGGAGTTGGTTTCAACTTTGGGTTTTGGGAAGGCATTTTAAGTTTTCCTGAGTTTTTACTTAAGTTTCAAATTTGGTGTAAAGTATTTTGTAATTTTTATAGAATTGTATGCGTTGAATTGTTGCTATGAGTGCATTGATATGTAACTTTTAATATTCATATGCTTTGAAAGAGAGATTACAACATGTTGGTCGGTCTTGGTCGGTCTATTGTACCAATGCCTGCACAAATGCCCCTCCCCACTGCCTTGTTTGCTATTAAAGTCAATTTAAATTCTATCTGAAATACATGATGCTAATATTCCCCAATGTAAACATCTTGAAATCTAACCTGTTCAGTTCAGACACAGAGAAAAGGTTACTACCTACATTATGCATCTAAGGATAGTTCGGAAAAGGGATTTCCAACAACAAAAATGAAACAACAATGTAGGAGATACTCTCTATCGGAACAATGTTACCAGTTACGAGAACATCACCTTACGGGCCTCAGGCTTGACCAAGAGAGGGCGTACTTTTCCTAGATACCGGGACTCTGCTTGCGATACTCACTACGTTTCCCTGGTTAACGAAGGCGTTTCATCATTGATTTATTGCACGGTATACCAGGTAATGCAAAGAGACTGTTCCCCAACGTTTTTTGCACGCAAGAGCTTTTGGTAACAGTGAGGCAGAAACCAGACTCTTGAATACATGCACCAAACAAGATGGCGATCGATTGAGTACTATGGACCACCTGGCTCTGTTCAACCGTTGAGAGGGTACTTCTAGTTGAGGCGGATTACTCGTCTGTGTCTGCAAGGCACTGAATTTTTTAGTCTGGTCTCCTAAAAGCATACTTTGCAAGTACACGAATCCCCAAATATCTTACCATGTCTCTTTCAGGTGATGACGCTCTGGAATTTGAGGAGCAGTTTCCTTTACTGAGGCTTTCTTTGACCGGTGTCTTGGCGTCCTTCTTGGGCAGCTGCATCTTGTCCAGGTCCAGGCGGTCTCGTTCCACCCATTCGTCCAGCCGCTTGTTATCTGTGATAAGATATGCTCAGGCTTGAGGCCTTGTCTGAAGTGGTTTTGTCCAGATCTCGAGATCTTCGGGTCAATGTTTTGTTTCTGTTTGAGACCACAGGAGGGGTTTTTGAAGCATCGCTGCTCCAGAGGATCAAGACCAAGGAACAAAATGTATCTATCCATGTGACTTTTAATGGAAAGAAAAGGTGATCCTATCAAAACTTGCATACAAATCATCAAAGCTCTCACAAGCTTTAACGGTGCCCAACAAACTTGGAGAACTCCATGAAATCTAAGCTGTAATTTGAAGTAGTTTAAGCCAGGTTCAAATTACCCAAATAACAACAACGTCCCATGAATTCATTTTCTGAAGAATAGTGAAAATGGTCGAATAACCAGTTGACCAGTCACTCTAAGTGCTTAAATAAAAGCCCAATCATGCACGCATTATCCAAATCTTGGAGAGATAACTCTTACATTAGTTAACAGCTGCATCAAATTACCAACAATTCGAGTTGATCTACTTACAATCAATGAAGTGGACATAAAACAAGGGACGATTCTCTACCTCCTTTCGACTCAGTATTTCAGCCAATGCTGCAAAGAATGGCCAAAGAGAGCATTTCAGTCAAGAAGGAAAAGGGGCAGTAAATGTAAGTTACAAGATAAAAGTAGCAGTACTTGAGACAGAAGTTAATCATAAAAGGACCCATTCTGGTATTTTCTACGTCGATCAAGCACCTCTCCCAGGCCAATTTGGCTTTACACTGTGAAGTGTGAACGGCCTGGATGTGATTTTGCCAACAAGAATTGAAATGTGATTTGGGTAGATGTGATATCGTAGCGAGAATGTAAGCTTGGCAGGATCATCTAAAATTACAACGGCAGAAATCACAACGTCTGGTGAACTACGCGTTGTGGTCACAGCTACATGTACCAAATGTTGCACTGCTCAGGAAACAGTCCTTGGCGTGCACATGCAGTCACCCCATGCTTATTGTGAATGGTCTGCTCCACCAGCACCGCGTGACATTGTCTCCCGGTATATCAGTCCCAAGCTGAAGTGCACCCCCAATTGGCGAAAGAGAGACAGGTGGTTACAAGTGGGTTCTTACACGTGTTGCAAAATGCACTGAAATCGAACGAATCTTCCTCAACGCGACATAGCTAGCTAGGTCGTACACACACGAAAGTACATGTACTGTATGAACACCCAAGTTTTCACAGCTCTGTGGAGAATCACATACGTGCGGAATGAACAATACTGGTTCCCGCCGCGCCGCTGATAAGGTAATACAAGAGTAGACGGGTCTGGAGCCAGACTACAGGGCTCCAGATTGTGCACAGCTACAACAGCGATGACATGGCTGGCAGCACGGTAGCTGCCCCATCAATTCATAGTGTCGCCTTGAAACTGATCAAAGTAAGCTACAACTAACTTGTCACAAAACCTGGTCTTTCTCTGTAGCTTCTTCTATTACATTTATATTGATGGTTATTTTGATATACTTTGTCGTGGTTCACGAGGACGATTTTGGCAAGACTGTGGCGCACACATGGTCTTGGTGGCCTGTGCGTGCATAGTACTGTACCACATCCATGCATGGTGTTTTCGTATCAATCTTCACATTTCCTTCGTAGTTTCGGCATAGTTAATCATTCTTATTTATTTCTTTGGTAGTGTGTGTTTGTTATTTTAAGACAAAACTTTTTATTATTTTCGGCACAAACATCTAACCTTCTGATAATGAGAATAAGTTTGGAATGATCATGTGACATACTCTTTATGACAAAAGTTTTAGAACCCAGCAAGAACGTACAAACAATGGTAGGGACCTAGGTGAATTAAGTTAATTTCAAGTAGGCATGCCTGGTTTTGTATATGTATACGTAGAATCTAACCAAGAATCTATTCAGATTGAAGTTTTTCAAAATGAAATGACAACCGAGGTGTAAGCCTATGAAGCTGTTATTTTTCATTGATGCACATCAAGACAATTTCGTACCATGGAGCTTCTCAAACAAGAACAAGCACATGTCAAATACAATTGTGGATCAGATTTTTTTAGACGTTTGCCCCTTTTCCTTAGCAAAAGCAAAACAAAAACACAAGTAAAGCCCCCCCAAAAAAGTAGAGAAAAGGGTAGAGGTCAATTTTGCTTTTTACCATGACTGAATGACATGGAATGGGGTAAAGGGAGCTTAAAACAAAGCTGTTATATTTAACGTAATAAATTTTAACTGGCCAAGAGCTATTCGACATGTATAATTTTTTTCTCAGTTTTTAAGACAATATCGTATTGTGACTATAGAGACAAATAAAAAAAGTTATCCCTTCTGCCGATAGAGGGGGCTCTTTCAAATTCAAGTTTGACTTACGCCACTCGTCTGCATTGGCCATCTTGACTGGCATTCGGCAGCCTTCAACTACCAAGTCCTCCTTTAAAATAAGACGTAAAAAATCGAGGAAAGTTTAAACTCACAGTACAACAAACAAATGGTCAAATTAACCTACAAGGCTACCCTCTTCGTGTATTTTCTTACCGGATCGAGCTCCTGTTGGGTCTCCAGATCGTCCTCCATTTTGGATGAATGCGTTCGTGTGTTCGAGGAAGTGTATACAACGCGTTAACGTTGAGAAATAGAGCTGTATAGAATTCTCCAATAAGCCATTGGTTCAGCACGTGCTTCTCCCTCCTAGCGCTGGTTCCGCGAATCTGCGCCGAGTACCATCCTGACTCGACTATGCGTGGCATGCACGTCAGCGAGCAAGCTGTGCTGGTACGTCCAGCTCGAGCTGAGTGCAGTGCAGTGCAGTGACAGATCAGACGGCGCTCTGTGATTAGGCTGAGTGTGAATTGAAATTCAACTAGGCTTATTTACAGAGAAATTTGGTCTCTTTTTCCCTGTGACATTGGATCAAAACCATTGAATAGAATGGCGGCAGATAATATTGTCATCAAACAGGAAGTGACGGACGCCATGAACCTGGAGGAACGGTGAGATGAGGAAAAAGATGTGTGTGATTACACAGTTAGGGGGTACCGAACGATACAGTTATTTCTGTACCGGTCACGCAGGCCAAGACATGCAGGGTACAATCCACTAATTCAAGCCCCATTGAAAACAGTGTAAAATCAGCACCGTTCAGGGCCCAATAGCATGCACGCCAACATCCCTGAGATTTCTGAAACACAAATGAAATTCTTGTCTGGTCATTTATCTTTCAATTTCTTTTCAATTGTCTATGGGTTAACCAATACATTTTTAATTATTCCCACAAAACAAAATCACCCCCCCCCAAAGTGATTTTTCCGAAGTCTGATTGCAGCCATTTTTCAAGTGGCAACCCTCAACTTTCTCGGGCACTTAGGACCATTTTTTAAACTGTAGTTTTTAGCCCTTCTGCTCTCATATGAAAGCTCAAAGACCCAGGGAGTTGATTGCGGCAACAATTTACACAATCTCACCATTTTGGGGGCCCAACAATCTCCTTTTTCAAAAGATACTGCGGGGGGTACTTTTAATGCTAATGAGCTGGCCAGAAATTCTCACTTGCATTAGTGGACTGCACCCTGCAAGACGGGTGTCGGTCACTTCACCCATTTTCCACTTCGCCCACTACAACCACATCGCCCACAACAACTTCGCCCATTTACCACTTCGCCCACGCTGTGCATATCCAACTAAATGCACCACCGAGGCACGTACCTTAGCTTCACTGATAAAAGTTGAAAGTTGCTTCATCAATTACAGACATAAACAACTGTATCGATTCTAGGCTACAGATTGTAATTCACTTTGCTGAGCTGATGAGGTTTGATCATTTGATCAAATATTAAGAGCGATTTGTCCAGAAATTTATTCCTTCGTGTGTCATAAGTTGGCAATGGCAGTACAGAAACTTTGGTACGGTGAAACAGCGCCCTCTGGAAATTGAAATTGCTGCACTGACAACCTCCCTCCACCAATACACATATATATGTTTCATTCATCATACATATACTCTCTCCATGAACATTACAATTCTGCTGGTATAACACTTACTTGTTAAAATGCTGTGATACTCAAAATTTTCAACTTTTATAAATGAAATTATGGTATGTGCCTCGGTGGTGCATTCTGTCGGATATGTACATGTACATGTACAGTGTGGGCAAAGTGGTGCATGGGCGAAGTGGCAAATGGGTGAAGTGGCAAATGGGTGAAGTGGCAAATGGGCGAAGGGGTAAATGGGCAAAGGGGTAAATGGGTGAAGTGGCAAATAGGCGAAGTGACTGTAAAACTGCAAAGCATAGTACTAGTAGGCTTAGTCATGTTGATTGTGATGTGGACTGTCCTTCTCCATCATGGTTTGGGTGTTTGTCACAGTGTCAGCTAACTGTCACGACTGTGGCCTGAAATCAGGGCTGACTGCGTAGTCCACAGCAGTTCGTGTAACTTGAATCCTACGAATATTTTTTAACATTTGGACACGTAGGGCCTAGACCTGCATGTCCATGTATGGTGGGGCTACTCAGACTACTTCAAGTCTTTGGGTTAGAGTCCCATGCCAACACACAATTTAGGACAGTTTATTGCCTTCAAATGGCTGATAGGTCACTGCAGGGAAAAATGGGTGGCGGCTGTATGTATGGAATTCTTTCCAGCCTGTATTAAATTGGCAGACGCATTCTACTGTACAGGGGACACTTCAAACCATTTAGACTAGTCTGAGTTGGTCTCAGTGTTTACATAGATCCAGCTCATCTAATTAAACAGGATGTGTCTTACGCATCTCTCCTTCCTGGTTTCTTCCCCTCTTCTCAGTATTTTAGAGATGTGCAAGGACGAGGCTAAAGGCGTAGCCGATGCTTTCATTAGGCAGCAGCTTCCTCACATAGATGCCCAGCAGAGAGTCAAAGCCATCAATCGCCTACTGTCATTGGTAAGGTGCCAGTTTTTGGTTTTGTTTATGTTTTTGTAATTTTTGAGCACATGAAAGTGTATTTTTTTTCCATACCCCTCATCCCTGTAGAGTTTGAAAGGAAAGAAAACAGAATGATTTATTATTTTCAGTTTTAATATTTTTGCAAACAAAATGTATATTTACTGTTACCTGGTTGACAGATTTTTTTTCTAAACAGCCGACATTAAACCCATATCTTGTAACTGCTCAATGCTCCCCTTTGGCTTTGGAGCAAGTGGCATTATTGTTTAAGTGATTAGCCAAGAAGATACATGATCACAGTTTGATCCCTGGATTAGATTGGCCGATTTGCAGACTTTTTTTTTTGGCACTTGCTGTTTTTTGGGTTTTAAATTGAATCCAAATGAAATAACAGGATATTTTTCATTTTGTTTTGGTGATGTGTTACTCTAGCACTTTGTCTGGCTTCCATTTCTTGCACGCAAATTCACATTGACAAGGTAGATAGGTGGAACCAGATGAAGATTTGTCAAGTACCAAAGACATTGAGAGCCCATGTTCATTTGCCTGAACATGTTCTATATAGCAGCAAAACTATATATCTGTACTGCATAGTATTTTACTTATGAAAGTAATGAGGAAAAATGGATGACTCTTAAGGTCTAAAATATGCTGACTGCAACAGCACAATAGACAGTTATCATTTGTCAGCCATTTTGAATTGAAAGTGAGGTTCACTTTTCATTTTCAGAACCTGAAAGTAAAAATAACGGCAACAGAATAAAATTTATGACAAAATAATACCAGTTTACATTTACCAAAATTCAGTAAATGCTTTAAGCCACGTTTAAGAAAAACGAAAGTGAGGCTTGGAACCAAAATAGTCTGGCACCTCCCCTATATAAGATTACATTGCACACAATATATTCCGGGAACACAGTTGAAAATGGCTTACTGCATGAATAAGGTCTTTTGTGATCTAGACCAGAAATATACAAGGTAATACTAGTCTCCTTGTTGAGGACTGGTTGTTGATGATTAAAAAAAAAGTGATTGGCTCTTTAACCCTAACCCTACATAGTACTACAAATTACTACTTGTAGTAAAATTAATATTCAGTCTTGTTGCTTGTAAGAGGATGTGACCTTATTGTTCTCTGAAGCCAATAAAATAGAAAAGACAATGTACCATACAGTGCCGTGGCACCATGAATGCATGGCTTTATTATTCTCTGTACGAGTAACAATGGAAGTAACCTAGCCAGAAGTAGTAATCTGTAGCGCTAGGTCCTTCGGGCTCAGACTATTACTTAGTATTTTGTAGTACTTTGTAGTGTAAGCCAAACAATATGCTTGGCAGTTAGGGTTAATGTGCTGTTTATTTCCGTTTGCCTTCTAACATTGCTTATAAGGTTACTTCCTAGATATCTTAAAAGCTTTAAGAAGTCTTACGAGCTATTTCCAAGTGTCCCAGTCCTGTTTTCATCTGTTTTGACAAATAGCTCAATAAAATATGTGTGTTTTGTGTATTTATTCACATTGCTTGTTGCCTACTAAGTGGACAAGGCTAACTTTCTTTTTTCTTTCAATCCAGGGCAAGATTGATCTCGTGAAACAAGGATCGGAACTGTTATACAGACTCAAAGATCCGTCCTCCATTAGGTTAGTAAAAAACATGTAATTCATTTTGTAAATGGCCGTTCTTATGGATATTCATGAAATCCAAAGACACTGCTTGCGCATGGTAATTTGTATTCAGCAAAGGTTGCAGATTTTGCAACTTGAATTCGCACAAATCTGCATAGCCTGCAGTGCTGTGTGTGGGCCCCTGATATTGAAATGTCTTTCGGTAACAGTAATTGCATTTCTGGAACTAAGGGCAAACTTGTGCATGGAGCTCACCTGGATCACATGGCCTTTGGTTCACATGGGCCTTTCTCTGAAACAAGGCGAACACTTTACTGTACCCTCCAGGCCACAGTTAAATGCGACCAAAACCTCCTTTGCCTCAAATATGGCAAGATTTAAAGCTTGTTTGTTCTGTACTAAGATTTAAAGAGCATTGGTAGTCTTATTACTTGTTCTTCGGTGCAATTTTTCTGCAACTTTATACAAAGACATGTATATTCTTTCTGAAGTTTGAATTTAAGAATGTATTTCAGAGACCCTTTAATAGCACTGACGCGGTGGATCATTTTTATAACTCAACCATTTAAAAAAACTTTAATATGGATGTGTCTTTCTTGTGTAGTAAAGTGAAAGGTGTGGACAACCAGGAGAGACTGGTCTACCAGATCATCGAGGAGGCTGGTAACAAAGGCATCTGGATCCGTGACATCCGCCTTCGTAGTAATCTCCTGCTCACGCAACTCAATAAGATCTTGAAGACGTTAGAGAGTCGGAACCTCATCAAAGCCGTCAAGTCCGTCGGGGTGAGCGGATGGTTCTTAGGTCGTGTCACTTCTTTCCACAGTCCTCCCAGTGCTCTCCACATTTCACTGAAATATAAGAGACCTTGCACAAGGTAGAGAGCGGGACATATGGCCTGATCTCATTTGGGCACAACACAGCTTGAGTAGGGAAGAAGATGGAATTTTGTTATCTTGCTGTTGCCACCGTTGGACTTGAATAAATGTTGTGCTATGCTGGGCATAGATTGTCAGTATGCCTGGGAACCCAATTTTGCTTTGTGATGTAAGGGGTCATACTGATTGGTCGATCTGATGCACAGATCTTGTAGCCAAATCTGTCAGCTGATGACGCTGTAAATGTTTTAGCCACAGTTATGGATGAATGTTTTCAAATGGAAAATGTCAGAGATTTTCTTCAGGATTTACCAACAGTGCAGTACAATCGAGCGATCATGCAGATTGACCAAATGTGCTTGATAAGAACAAGTGTTCTGTGCCCCTGAATCTGCGGATGCAGTTTTGATAGAATCATTGTGACATTAACTTACCATGGTACTGGCAAAGAGTTAGGAGTTTCAATGCAAGAATGAATTTAATGATTTGGTATAAATTTGGACTGCTTTCCAAGGGGGATCTGTTGACAGTTCTGCTTGTCGTGAAGCAGTTCCCACGCATCGCCTCGCAAGTGAAGATTTTATTCTGTACCCAAGTCAAAGGAATCAGTATATGATTACTAGCAGCCCATTATTGTGCAGAGCTTGAAAGATTTTGGTTTCCTCTGGTAAGTTCGATCGGGGGCCATTTGTTAACTACTGGTTGATTTTGCCTGGTGCCCGGTGTATATTTCATGCATAGGTTACCAGTCGAAACTGGCTGTTAGTTGACAATTTGGTGGCTGGTCGACCTTGCCCCATGTAGTGAATCTTATCGGAGTACATTCACTGTTTCTCTATCCTCCACACATCCAGGCCTCCAAACGGAAGGTGTACATGCTGTTCAATCTGGAACCAGACCGGTCGGTGACGGGAGGTGCCTGGTACAGTGACCAAGACTTCGAGTCGGAGTTCGTGGAAGTCCTCAACCAGCAGTGTTATAAGTTTCTCCAACAGAAGGTACTTGTAAATTCGCATAGGGGACGTCAGTGACATAGATTATACATGGTTAGGACTCTCAGCACCCAATCATAGGGTGAGGGGTTCGAATCTTGCAGCTGGTTACATCACTTCACTCTCACGTGCCACTCTCCACCCAGGGGTAAATGGGTCCCTGTGAGGTCAGTAATGGCCATTGTATCAGTAAGCTGTTGGCACCTGATATTGTATTCTTCCCTGGGTGCTGAGATGGTTTCTGGAATGTCCTGATGTCGTTAGCCGAATGAGCAGTGATAGTAATTATGTAACACCTTGAACATCAGTCATAGTAGGCAAGTGGACTTTATAAATACCCATTATTATCGTTATTGTAATCATTATAATTGTGCTGTAACATGCTTCGTTTTTCTGTCATTGGTATTAAATGTAACCAAAGGGAATGGTACCGATATTTTATCGGCAACATCTGAAAGTCACATAGTTAGCTTTTGCTGGTAGTAACACACATGTCTGTAGTATCTTGCCGAAGCTAGCTCACTAGAAGCTTCAGTAGGCGGAAATGCCAGTGCTAGCCAAAGCCAAAACCTCCAGACTCGGGCCTGGTTTGTTTGCTTAGAATGGCCGTTCAGCAAGAGCTGATGATCAGTATTTCCCCACTGGCGAAACCAAAGGGGCATACTGCATTTGCCTTGTCCTTCGGGGTCTGTGTGGTTCCATCTGTCTGCCATTCTATCGTCAGTCAGTTTTTCACCGTAACTCAAGAAGGACTTGGCATCATCTTCAAACGTGGTTTGTGGGTTGTCTTGGTGTCCCACAGAAGATGATAGGTTTGGGACCCCATAGGTCAAAGGTCAGCTCAATCCCCAGCATGAAATGTGGCAAAGGGGGAAACCCCCCCCCCATATGATGCATAAAGTATATACCTAAGGCTGTTATGCCTACTGCATCCCTCCGAAAATCTGAAAGGAGTTCCCAGTAGTCCCACAACACAAACGTAAACACAAAAGAAGACACAAAAGGAGGCCCTCTTCACCACATATCGTGCATCCTTTTTTTTTTCATTTTAAAATCCCATTACAGACATCATTATGGCTTCCATTATGGATGGTGGATTTACTAAAACTCATTTAGTCCAAACATAGTGTCCAGTGGATATACATGTATGTCCTGGTTTTCCTTGTTGATTAGGCTGATCTAGCTGCCGAGTCCCAGCTGGACCCAATTCTGAGACGCAACCAGTCCTACGGGTCCTCTGAAGACGTCTGGAAATTCATCCGAGAACTTGGCATTAGCAAGGTGGGTAAAACTAGTTGGTTGATGCTAACATTTTATTGTGCAGTAGAGTACAGTACATTGTAAAGTATATTTCATTGAACCTCTCAATATTATGCAGCAGCTGAGAAATATTGTAGGTACTGATGGGTCACAAGTGAAAAATTGGAAAATTGTTAAATAAAATTTAAGCAGGACATTCACAACCAATCTTGTGTTTTTTACATTTTTTTCACACAACTGTTGCACGAATTCTTTTGAGAAAAAGGAAAGCCCCACAATTCACTCTTGCTACATGTGCCTTTGTGAAGTGTCAATTTCTTAAAGGGTGCTTTTTTTAGTGTTTTAGTTTTCTTGATTAACTCAGCTTGTATTAAACTTGTATTAAAGGATTAAGAATTCAGAGGTTTAAATTACATCTTTTATCAAAATTAAAGGCCCATGCACTTCAAGTTCAGCTCACAAATTTGTAAAATGTTAATTTTTTCGTTATCTCCAGTTGGCTATTTCTGTTTTTGGTTACTTTGGACAAGTCCATGTAGCTTCTCAAAAGGAGTTCCCCATTTGTTGAATAGCGCCCTCTTGTGACAAAGCACTTTTGATGTCAGTGTTGTTTAAATTATTATTTGCTTTTCACGCACAAGTGCATTTTCAACGATCCCTCAGATTTTGATCATGAAGAAACTTGTATGTCTCAGGGATCATGTGTAAATGAAGGGATAAATGTCGGCCATCTTTTTATGTTCTTCCTAGGTACATGTACATGTATGAACTTTCTAGTTATTATCTGCTAATACATGTATGTTTCTTCACCAGAAATGTAATTTGGATCCCAGGGTCTTAAATTATGTTAATTTTTCTCAATTATGGGAATTTCCTTTTTTCGGGTTTCCTTTGCAAATCGGTTTCAGCTGTTATGAGCTGCACATGCATTCATGTTTTATGAGATGTACGTACATGTATGTGTTATATCCCGCATGTGAAAATGTGAATTTCCTAGTAATGAGCAAGGAAACAAATGCCTTGGTTTTGTGTCCCATTTTCAGGCACACCTAGACAAAAATGAACCTGCTTCAGATTCATTGCATGTAGGCAGCTTACCAATGCAGCATTTAAAGTTGCACTCACCAAATTCAAATTTTGGTTGGTGTTGACAGGTCCCTTCTAGTCTGTAGTCAGCAAACTTGACATGCCCGGTTACATGTATCTCAGATCACAGCGTTAGTACTGTAGACCCAATAGGGCCTTGCCCAGTTTATTGTTAGGGTCAAAGCCCATGCAGCTTTAAACGACATTGCTCCTTTCAGAAGTAATACGTGGCTTTGGCATAAACTGGACTAAAATGCTGCAATATGTGCATGTGTAGCTGTCTCTCTCATTGAGCTTTCCATTTAATTTTTATTATCGGTAATGGGTTTTACCCTTATAAGGAGAGCTTGTGATATATGTTCACAGTCTTGCTTAGGTGGGACTTGAACCCATGACCTCCTGCTTGCTAGTGCAGACTTCTAAAGTACTCGCCCACCAAGCTTGCCAGGCTCAGCTGGCCGGTCACAGTCGGATGTAGGGGGGGTACAAACAAATAAATATAGGTCAGTGTAAAGGCAAAACCCATAATTGACAAAAGAGAATCTCCAGTTCTTCTTCATGTAACTAGGCCGGTGTTTTGGTTGAATCGGGCTCAGGTGTTGATTGCTACATGTAGCTCCAGGGTTGCACACGTACACCAAAGGTGCAGTGCCGTGAACCAGTGGTACACGGGAACCTGGGAGCAGCTAGGTGGAACCTGGATCTCTGCGCCCCCTCAAACAGCTTGACCCTCCTTGTCCAAGTTGTGACATTGGATCCCATTGCCCAAATCCCACAGCCAGGACTCTGTGATGACCTTGACTGTGAATCTGAAAACTGTTTTCAGTAGCCTTGTTTTTGTGTGTTTGTGGGAGCCATTGTTCTGCCAACGCTTTATAAAGTGATTTTGTGCACATGTGTGTGTGGTATGTTGAAAGATAATCTGGCTGAGGTTGCATGCATTGCAGCAGCATTGGGGTAATATTGTGCATGCACATGTATGTGCATATATTCTTTTTCAAACCGATTGTCTCTGTGTGGTAAATCATTTGTCACATTCTTCAAATGTTGCAACCAAGTACAAGAAAATGGTTTGTCAAAAGTCGCATTACCTTACATACATGTATGTACATGGAACATGTTGCAAAACCCTCGCGCATACATGTAGAATACAGTGTACCCTTTAGACATTGCTTACATGTACAGTAGGAAGGAAAGAACTGATTCTTGGTATTGTCTCAGAATAGCCTTTGCACTATTTCGAAATAATCATTGAATGATATAGATATGGTAGGAGTGAAGTCACTTTAATTGATTCTGAGCGACACCGAAGGAGACATTGACCTGGGGTCTGTCTTCAAATCCAGCAGTGTCGCACCATCTGTCAGTACAGATCAAGTGCCATACTCCCAATCTTAACTACATGTGTGTGACATTTCCGACATTACATGTATATATGTTTCGGAGCTGTTGAGGCAGATGTTACAGAGCAATAGCAGAATCCAGTCTGGTTCCGGGGACAGGTCACAAGAGGATGTATAAATACCTCTCCATATTAAGTTCAGTTAGAGCCGGTGCCTGGCATACCACTCCTTTTTAGGGTGAACTGACTGCAAGGGACCTGTAAATGAGATGCGGATTTTCCCTGGCAGTCTGCACTTGATTGGATCCTGCTGGGACTAACACAGCAAGGTACATGTACTGTACATTGCATTCTCATACATGTACGCGTAATTGGCATGTGCCAGTGGATTCATTATGCCATGGGTACATGTACCAGTAATATGGTACACGTAGGCCTATGCGCAGGATGTGGTTTGGATTAATTAATCCATGTGCATTGGTAATGTCGAGCCTGGGCTGAGTTTTAATTCCCAATAATTGTTTTTGTTTTTCTTTTTTTGTCTTGTTTGACACTGTGGGGGATATAAACATTGCAAGTGATAAAATAAAGATCCGGCCACTGTGATTGAAAAGCGTGTGTCTGCATTGGTCCTTAATTGCGACTGTAATGTAACTGTTCACAGCTGTGTGATGCTAAAGAATGCAGAAGTACATTCACCACAGCCACCCAGTCGAAAGCAGTCGTCCTATACATGTACATTGCATTCGCTTGCCCAACTGTCTGGAAGATCAACTTGGTCACTGTTTTCAGATGCTGTGGAAAATATGAAGCTGTTCTTGGCAATTTCACCAAATCAGTCACTAGGTGTGGAATGTAGGCCATCTGTAGCAGCAATGGCCACTCCTTCTTCGTCTTAGCCCCAACCAGCATGTACTTACCGTAGTCCCACATTTTCATTTCCTGGTCAGTCAAGAACAAGCAAAGCTACATGTATGACCCGGTCACCTTTCGTTTGTTAAATAAATGATCCTTGTGTTCGTGTAAGTTTACGAATGTGTTTGTGTCATCACTGCATGTTGTAGCTATTTTTGTCATACTTTAAACATTCCTTGTTTTGAATGTTCCTACTTCCTTGTGGATTCCACTGCAAGGGTTTACAGGCACAGGATCTTTCGTGCAGTTAAATGTATCCAGTTCAAGTCATTAACAAAGTGTATGCTTTACCTCAGCTTCGTTTCGTTTGAGATCAACTTCAATTCAGATTATTGTTCTCCAATTGCTGATTCTTCCAAACAGATAAATATCCATGTCAAGGAAGGCTAGTGTCTAGTCTTTGTAATTGGAGATCTTTCCGTGTACAGGTACATGTATATGTCCTCCCTGAACATTTTCAACATTAGACAGGTTCCATACTTGGTAACTACACATGCATATTAATTTTGAAAACAAAAAGGCATGTTGAGTTGACATTGCGTATAATTCACGTTTGGCCAATACATGTATGTGCATTGTGCTGTTTGGCTGTTGCATTAGCCGGTTTGCAGTCATCCAAAAGCAATCGACTTGAGGAGACTATGGCTCATTATCTTTGGGAGGGAGAGAAGGTTTCAGATTACAGCACCCAAACTTTGGAACTCTTTATTAGGAATTTGTGAGACTATCGAAATCATTTGACACCATCAAGGACAGATTAAAATCATATCTGCATAGACAGGCGTTTGGTTAATACTTCTCAACTTATCATCGTTGGATGTCTTTGCTTATTATAGCGCAGTGAGCGCCGTTTGCAGTGGATACTGGCACTCTATAAATGTTCATTATTATTATAATTGTTACCATAAAATAGTGTTCACCAGATTCTATGCAGTTTTTCACTAAATTAAATCCATTAGTGCGTATTTAGTGAAGACAGTAACAAGTGTCCCAAAGCGAATCCAAGACATACGTAAAATCTCCGGTGCCTTGGTTCAGGTTGACTCAAAACAAATGGGACGTCAGTTAACAATACATGTAACTCGGCATTTTCCATTATCTTGTTACATACTTTGCACCATGAGCAACTACAGATGAATGGTATGTAGAGCAAGTAAGTTGTAGCAATTCCTTCAGAAACTTACATTATTCACTAACATTGTACCTGTACATGTGGCAAGTTAGGAGTCATTCACTCATGTAAATGTACATGCACCGATATAATGTGTATTCTAGTGCACGTACACATGTACATGTACAGTACATACATGTACATGTATGCATAAAATAAAACACACGTGGCCTGATCATTTCCAGTCTAGCAAGAACAGTAATATCCTCAGTTAGTTTTGGGTATGTGACTGTTCACATGTAGTACATGTAAGTGTAAGTACACATATGGCCAGATGCTTCTGCATCTCCGGACACTTTTGCAATTTTTGTTGCCAAGTTCTCACTTGCATGTACCAGTATACACGTAGGAGCCCATAGTTACAAGTTCTGTCGTCATTCCTGAGCAGACTATGTGCTTATACACTGGCACTGTAAAGGGCATGAAACTTTCCGGTTTATTTTTGTATCGCAATGGTAACAAAGGTGAGGGGTGAAGCGAAAGAGAGAGTTGTTTTTCAACTGGCATAAGAAGCTGCTAGGTACAGTGGAACCAGATACCATTGCATGGTGCACCTACTGACGCGTGCAGGTGAACTTCCTGGCGGTTAAACTGAATGCTTCAATAAAGGGTACTGCTGAGCATAGGGGTGCACTGAACCAATTCAAGCTCCATCAAAAATAGTGTAAAATCAACCAAGTTTGGAGCCCCATGGCAGGCAACTGAAGTCCCAGAGGCCTCTCAAACAAAAAAACAATGTGTTGTTTGGTCCTTCATATTTTATTTGATTTTCAATTTTTAGTAGGTTAACCAATGAATTTTTTAATTATCCACCCCAAACAAACTCACCCCCCAAAAAGTGAATGTTGCCAAGCCCTCCCAGCAGCCATTTTTCAAATGACATACCTCACCTTCCTTCCTCGGGGTCTTCTGACTAATTTTCAATCCCAGTTTTTGTCTGCTGTGCCCCCAGATGGGTGCCCCTGAATCTACAGAGATGATCCTGGGCCATACTGACACAACCCCACCATTTCTTGGCCCAAGCAGACCCCTTTTTTCAAAACAATCTCTGGGGGTACTTTTTCCTTGAATTGGGACACTGCACCCATAAAGGATGACATTTAATTTGATTCAGTGCATTGGCAGTAGGCAGCCTACATGTACATGTACATGTATGAGTACACATCATTATGAATATCAAGGTGTCATGTAGGCATTATAAGCAGGGGCAGAATTTGTCAGAATTGTTTTCATCAGGACTTTCCTGAACCAAGGATTTTTCAAACACTCTCTTTGAAAATCTGCATAATCCTTAATTTACCATTAAAGTCTTCTAATATCTACATGTACATTGTAAAATTGATCATTGTTGAAGTTGTAAAGCTAAACACTGTGCATTTAATTATGGTTGCATCTGAAAGCTAGGGTAGTTTATAAAATGCCCTACTTTTATCTAGATGCAATCAGGGACGATTGAGCACCATTGTTTTAACAATCGATGGGTGAAACAACATACTTTCTTTTCAAATCAGGCAAATCAGTGCTTTTCTGTGCATCAGGGATGAGATTCGTCAGGATTTTTCCTGAGTTCGGGATTTTTCTAACAATCTACCGGTATTTTAAAAATCTGGATATCCTGAGTTTATCTTTGTGGTGTTTTTACACATAACAGTCGATATGGAACACAATAAATGGGCATTTTAAGGGGTGCCTCAAAGCAAACATGCAATGTCATTCCAGGTTAAGGCACTGGTAGAACATTTTACAAGGGTTTTCCCTTGCTTCAGGCTTGTGTACCATCTGGAAAACAAAAATGTAGTTCCCTTGGAATTTGAAAACATTCTTCACTCTGTGCTTGACATGTGATGATGTTTGGCCCCCACAGGCAAGAGTGCTTCAGTGGCACAGCTGTGCTGAAAACAAACATTAGGACATGAATGCCGTGTGTAAATTGGGGTTGGACTGTGGGTAAAGGAACAGTATGTATGCTGTGCAGGAGAGACGTGGTTGGTTGTTGACTTATGTGTATTAATTTGAGACACATACGGGTACACATGTAGTCAAGGTGTTGAGGTGAATTTGAATACCAGATCACTATGTTCATAGCCCCTGGGAGGCTAACCTTCAGCTGCCAAGCTTTTAAGTAGAGGCACACCTCCGCGTTACTTAAAAGCTAGTATAAACCATTTGTTAAATCTCTGAAATGGGACTGCCAGATAATAAATATTTACATGCCAGCATCTCACTGTAAAGTAAGTAAATAACATCGTCTGACACACTGTAAAATCTTTCCACCCGGAATGCTGTCATTTTTGAGGAGAAACCAATTTTACACTTTTCCCGTCATCAGCTTTTGTGTATTTGTTTTAACCTCAGTGAAATGATTATGTAGGATGCCCAGAATTTCGGGCCTTGACAAGCCGAAGATTCTTTAATATATGATCACAAGATAAGCCGGCAGGGTCATCCTCATAGAGGTCACTGTGGAGACAAACAGAGGATGGTCAATCTTGTTCCTGAGGCCCTGTACAATGTACATGCAGAATTGTAGTAAGGCTCAGCCGCATGATTCCATACATGTATGTATGTCTACATGTACATGTACATCAAAGACTTTTAACATCAGTATTGATGGGATTGACGGTTTTAATTGCATGCGCTTGCTGAAATCTGATCTGGCCTGCAATGGTATTGCATGCTAACACCAATCCAATTTTCCTGACTGGGAAAAGAAGCAGTTTCTGTTGTGGTCAAGGGGGCAGTGTTGAAAATTACTGTATGCCCAGTTCATTATTTGGATTTAAATTGTCGCTGTTATTAGATCAGTACTGGGTTGGTGGATCTCAAAAAGAGTTCATCACTCTTAGTCTTCCAGAGAAAAATTGGAGATAACAGACTTTCTATGTAAACATTATATGTACAGTCGAATCTCGTTAATAAGAGGTCCTCCGGACAAATTACCTTGTTATAACAATGAAAACTAAAGGATTGGGACCTTAAAATGTTCTTGTTATAAACAGAATCTTGTATTAACAGTGTTATTATTATTATTCAGCTGTTCATGTACATGTACATGTATTGTTACCATATCAGCATGTCTATAGGTGAAGAGTGTCACACCAGCTAGCATAGGCTACTTTAGAAGGCTGACATTTTAAAGTGGTTTGCAAGGTTTTTTTGCAGCAGTTTTTCTCCTTACATACCCGGTAAATTATGTCATTGCTTTCAAAACGTCCACCTCCGTGAGTACAAGTACATGTACATGTACATGTACAATTAAAAAAATAAATAAATAGGTTAACGGGCTAGAGTATCGACAAGCAACAAGGAAATGGGCCGGGACTGTGTCTTCAATGTTTATACTTGTTATTTACATGTACTCGTTTATTTTAGTTGGTGATCAAACTTGAAATAACTTATCATGTGCAGTTCACAACCAGAGTGGGAGTACCAGTATATGACTGAAGAAAATATAGGATGGGAAATGGCTTCACCATGAAACGTATCGGCACATATAAATGTTGTCCAATTAGTATGCTCACATATTTACATTATGATACACCACCTGTCATTTGCCTCTCCACATGTTACTTGCAGCTGTCAAATGATGTTGTCAGCATGAAATTCAAGGTGGGTTTAACGAGGATGGTTATTCTCCTACTCTGGATGCAGGTGGCGAAAGACACATAAAGGGGCTTCTGCTGTAACTGTCATCATCACTCATGCCCATCTTGTTTTAAGTTAATTATTTCATATTTTGGAGAATTGGTAAGTCCAGGGGTTTGAAAGTTGTTTGCATGAATTGCTCCGTTCCATTGACTGTAATCTAGTACACGTGTGATACAGGCAAGCTGCTTGATTCCGGGAGTTCAGGGAGCTTGATTACCTTTTCCCTCACGTACGGTACAAGGCTTTTTTCTAAAGAGAGTTTTTACATTTACTTGTATTTGGAATATCCTTTTTCAGAAAAGGAGTTACATTACATGTATTGTACATGTACATGTCATAAGGTCTATCTTCAAACATATCGTACATGCACATGTACATGTATTGGTACATCGGATGCAATGTACCGTGTGCAAAAAAAAAAGCATGCAGACTACATGTACGTGCTGTAATAAGATTTCATGATGTAAGTGTAAAGGCACCTTTCCATGCCTTCATTACCCCCCACCACTCAGTGCAGTCCTATACACTTAGTACATGGACAATGCACCAGCCCATGTGTATGTACATCCCCTCCCCCCGTATCTCTGTGAACTTGTCATGCACATTGTCTGCATTATTGATCAAATGAAAACCAAAAGCACATTTTGGATCGACACAGGTAATGGCAGGTGCTGGAAAATAAGTGACATATCACCACCAACCCCTCCCCCCCCGACAGCTGCCGCTTGCAGAATAAAATTTCATGTTGTGCATCTGCATGTAAATGAAAAGAGCACTGGCAAGCTTCATGCCATTTATTTTTTTTACTCTCAGAAACAACTCGACATGTAAACACACTGAGCTGATGTTCCAAAAACTAAGGACACCCATGCATCATAAAACAGAAATGTTAACAACTCTTGGAGTTCAACATCATGAAGAGGTCACATGAGATATGACAGAAGTTGAGTTCCTCGCTACATGTCGTTGACAAAGTAATTCACATGTTTTTGCATCTAACCTTCTTGCATTACTCCAGTTGTTAACTTTTGTTAACACCTCTTTTGTTTACTTCCGAAATAGGAATTCTTTTCCACATGGTTCATGTGCCGATTATCTCTGGAATAATGTGTTAGAAATATTTTTACACAGAATAACACAAATCAGTTAAGTATGTGTAAATTTAGCCCACCATTCACTGTGCAAACAGCTCAACGTCATGCACTGTACATGGTGCAAATACACATTACCCTTCCTGGAACATTTTGTTCCAAGGAAATGGCCAGAGGAAATGTACGTGCACGTCTGTTCATGTACTCTATAGGTGTTGTTCCCAAGTTAGAAAACTGAAACATGTACATATATCTCTTCAGAATTTGTAGGTGCCATTATGTGCTTCCTGGACAAACAGTTTTCTTTTTCGTTCCTTTGGCAGTAACCTTTTATACGACTCAAAATATGACATTTACTTGAATCATGGGTGAACTTGAGTGCCCTTGTGTTCCAGTGGGGATATTGTAAAAAGCCCTGGCATATTTTTTGCCTCTAACTATTGCCTAATAATTTATCATCTTCAACAATAAAAATGGCAATTAATGGCACCTTACAGTAGCATATACATGTACATGTATATTTATGAGGGTATTCCTTTACTGTTTACATTCCCTTTAATCTTCCGGAATTATATTTGGAAAAAAAAGAAAGAAATTCAGTGAAACAAGAGACAAATATAAAAACCAAGAAGATGATAAAAAAAATTGAAAGAAGGAACCAAAGAGCTTCTGTAGGATCGCCAAAAGAAACAAAGTTAAGGGGCTCTCCTAGCTGAGAAGTTTGCCATACATGTAATTCAATCTAAATTCAGTATAGTATTTACAACAACAATAAAAAAACCACAATATCAGAATGAAACAAAGTAAAACTCCTGAGCAAGAAACAGCAATTTAGTAAGACTGACAAAACAAGCAAATGAAACAAGAAAGGAGAAAAGTAAAGCATGGAGTAAAAGGACTAATTACCACAAATCAGTCAATATCTTGAAATCCATCCTTCTATAGGCACATTTTTCACTAAAGTTTTCAAGTTGGGACTAAGACTTAGCAAAATATGAACAAAATGTACAATGAATATATGGAATCTGCTCAAAATCGTAAAGTTTATTAGCTCCAGAACATGGATCAAAACAGGACAGATTTTTAACTCGACCACATTTTGAACATCTAAAACGTGTTTTAACGACCTAAAAGATACGTTACCACCATTCTACTTATACAAAAGTTGGTTTTGAAACAAAATCTGGGGAGGCTTAAGTCATTATGAATTTCAATCAATCATAATAATGATGTTATCGAAAAATGTATACTCTTCACATGAGAAAAGCCTCATCAAAATCTAAAAATGTGCACACCCTACAAACAAATTATTTCGTCATTCTATGTTATACATTATAATGTGCATTTTATGAATACATAAATAATACAGACGAGATTTCCAAATAACAATTTTTTGGAAAATAACTACATGTACGAATTGAAGTTAAGCCTTCCAAAATGCCTTGGAACGAACAGATACGTTACCGTAAGTCTACTTCAAGAAATTCACATTTTTTAAATAAGATTTTGGGATGTTCAAGTGGATATGAATTTCATTGGTACATGTACATATTGTGACAGGCAGACTGAATAAAGTCAATATAATCCCCAGTTTGGTCTTGTCTGTGAGCACCTTCAAAGGACATGTGTCTCAAAATGGCAAGTCTGTCTGTCATTTTGAAAAAAGGGTAACGTATCTGGTTATGAAATTGGCAACATGGGGATAAGGACAAATAAAATAAGCTAACCTTTTCCAATTTATTTTATATTTAGGGCATACCCATGGGCTGATAATAAAATAGCGTAATCACTGGTACAGTGTATGCACACATGACGGACAAATAGGAGAGTATTCATGAAACGCACTTTGGCTGGCGACACAAGACAACCACAATAAATATCACCTTACTGTCACCATTTCTGAGATTTTTCTTCATTTATAAACCTTCTTACCACATGGGTTTCTGAAACAAAACTCAAACACAAAGAAAATTCATGCAAAGAATTATCAAACACACTCCATACTTCTAAAAAACATGAGCCACACAAAAATGACACACTCGAACGCTTTAGTGGACAATGCACCTGTAGTGCTGTTTCCACTCCCCCCTCCCAACCCACACACCCACACACCCATGTACACCTCAGGCTCTACATACATGTACATCTCAACCTGCATCTTGTCTGCACCATGTTCCAATAGAGTAATGATGTTAAAAAAGTGGTCTTAGCTAGTGTAGAATTTATGTACTGGTGTGTATTCACCTGTTAACAGTCCTGATTTGCCAATTTCAAAATGATTTTACATGTACATGTAGATATGACCTGGAAGTGATCAGCTTTTTGTAGTCAGTATTTGCATTGTCCAGTGTATACATGTACATGTATGTGGTTGATGGCATTTTATATGCCCTAGCCATTTAGTTTTGTAGCTCCTGGTAAACAAATCCTGTGACGTCTACTTTTGACCGAACTTCTACGAGCATGGTTTAAAACCTGTCACTCGAAAGCTGTGTTCGCTCTGGACTTTTTTTTTTTAAACCCAGCCGATGGTAAAATGAAAAATGGCCCAATGTGCCCATTGTCACAGAAAAGTTTTAGTGAGACTGTTGGAGAAGCAATTGTAACTGAGCTGGCAATGCAGTGACTTATGAGGGCGCTTTGCGTGGCCTTTCTGCATTTGTTTTCGTCCTTAGATACAGTGTTACTGTTCTCATTGGTGCACTTTTAATACCAGTTAATTTTCGAACTGTATTAATGATAATTTCTGCCATGATTGGGACCAAAAGATGAACAAATGCACTAGAAATATTTGTCACATGCTACACCGTGGCAAAACGTCTACACTGTGGCATTACATCTACATGTTACTTCATGTGGGTTTGGACAGTACATGCACCCTTCTGTGTACCAGTATGTGGGGCTAAAAGTTACAGGTGGAAATTGTGTCTTGCATCATGTAATTCAAAAGCATTGCTGCTGTCCTGGAGAGGGCGGGTTTCAATTATGCTCTGTGTGCGTGCTTGTGTGCCTGGTGGTTGGGGTTTCTGCTGGGGTGGATGGACATGGTGTTACTTAGTCCTAAGGTGGCTCCATCCCTCTGATAGCCGGCAGTACATGCCTCTCTCTGAAACCCTTTCCGACTGGCTGCTGTTATCGTCACTGGTAGCCTGTTCCAGATCTGAGCAGCTCTTGGGGAAGATCCGTAGAGTTACTGTTAGCAGGTTGACTCTGGTGTGCAGTTGCCTTCAAGTGAGGCAATGTTGATGGGTCGGGTAGTGTCAGCTTGACCTGTGTTTGGAGGATGTTTTGAGGGGTATCCTTGGCTTTGTTGGATGCTATGAAGAAGCTCAACCTGCTAGGGGAGAGGTGTCTCGTGCAGAGTGTTCTGATCCCAGTGGCTTCAGCATATCGGACACACTAAACTCACTTCAGGAGTGCTGCATGACAAAATCAGGCTGACTGGTGCTGGATGACTCTCATTAATCCTGATGTTACGGTTTGTGCTGGGATTCCAAGCACTTGAGAGAAATTCAAGTGGCAGCGATACTGTTTCTGTGACCTCTCTGCTGGATTTGCCCAAGGTGTGCCTGATCAGTCAAGGGATCTTGATGCTTTGGCTGTGATGGCCTCTACACAGTTACTCCAGTAAAGGTCATCAGTAAATGACATCTCCAAGGTACATGTAGTCACGTGTAAACTTCTTCCCGTGTGGATGGCCTGTCCTGAGATGGCCAAGGTATGCGCCAGCGTCTTTTCCTTTGTGGTGATGCGCAAGTGGCTACACTCGGTGATGTTGCACTATTCATGTTTCCATCTCTGAGCCTAGTCAAGGACAGCCTGGAGATCAGCTTGGAGGCCCTTCAGATATCCAGGACTTTTGATAGACTTGCACAGTATGTATCTGAGACTGTCATCAGCAGAGAGCCTCATTGTTGACTGGAAAGAAGGAATGGGGCTGGACCAAGCACTAACTCCATCGGATATGACATCGGCAGGTGCGAGCAAGGGACATGTGTACCACTGACTGCAATTCATGCTGGGTTCTACCACTCAAGAAGCCTTCGATCCATGCCTTGCTTTGGTCTCATAAGCTCTGGTACAAGTGTTCAGGCTATTCCAGTAGTTGCCTTCATGTACATTGTAATTTTAATCAAACTACTGGTACTTGATTTAAATGTCTTAATTTAAGTTACTATTTGTTTGACTTTGTAATACATGTCAAAGCAATACATAATTTAAACTGCAAATACAGCTTAATTTGTGTTCTTTGAAATAGAACTCTATATAATTGGGCCAAATGACCTCCAAGTTTAAAAACTTCAAAATCAAATTCTTTAAATCATTAAAAGAAATCTACAAATCCTGCCTCCCTCTGCTAATCTCCTAGGGGACCCAGACAGGACAACAGTTCATTGCAAACTGGCCACCCAGGTTAAATAATGAATAAAAATAAAAAGGGCCTACTAGCCTTCGTGAGAAATCCGTTCTGATAGATTCCTCTACCCCTCCCACAGTCTCACAGACTGTATATCTTAGTCTAAGTTGTCTCCTGGCTATCTTATTGATTTTCTAATTGTGTTATTCTATTTGCCTTGGAGATGAAATATGTTCCTATGGTTACAAAAGATGGAGTTTATCCTTCATCAGATGTGGGGGGAAAAAACCATGTACATGTACCGGTATGCACATGTAGTCTCACTTGTTAGTGTGACCTTACTCCGTGGAGAATTAAAATGTAGCTGCAGCGAAGAAATTTGAAATTGAAAGTAAACCAACTTTCGTTCGTCTTGCTAAGTAAGACTTAGTCAGTTCAAATAATTGAATATTCCAATATTCAACCTTTGATTTGCTTGAATATTTAGTCGGTGTTACCAAATTGTCACAGAAATAGAAAAAATATCGTATATCATTGCTTCTACAGAGTAAAGCAGGAAAATCTTGGAAAGATAATTGTTGGCCTCATTGTCCAGCATACACAGTAAGTTTTAATTAGACCCTTAACCTTGAATTGATGACCTTGGGACCAATATTGAAGTTAAACTGTCCAAAGATTCCATATTTTGGTAGAAAAAGGACATCACTGAAGAACTGAGAACCAAGCAATACACAACTTGAATTGCTCCGAATTTTCAGTGCCAGAATGCAGTCCTTGATCATGTCAAATTGTAAAGGGCCGTCAATTTTCCAGGGGCATAATTGGAAAGACTTGCAGCATTAGCATTTTTTGTTGTTTGTGTATGCTGCTGCGGCAGGGGCAGAATTCTGCACTTTGTTAGAAGGCCAAACGAGAAAATAGTTGCGTTTCCCATTACTTTAGAAAAAAATTGGAGGGGAAAGATGGGTGCAAATTTGAGGGGAGGCCTGAAATTTGAAAGCCACAGTTTTAGAGTGCAGTGATGTTCAGTTAATTTATGTGTGTGTACTTATGCACAGCTCGTTTGTTTAAATTCACAAGTGACAAAATGAAATTTAATATTGTACTTGTGTATATGCTAAACTACAGCACTGTCCAATCCTTGGTTGAGTGGTTATTAAAGCATTGTTTGATTTAGACAGTGAATGCTAGGGGCACAAAGACATGAGCAAGCCACTTCTTATCAAGCTGACCAGCTTCTTATCAAGGTAACCAGCTTTGAAAAATGAACTAAACAGTAAAAAAAGAATACAGAGTGATGTACGCAATGGAGTCAAGGGTCGGCAACATGTTGTGGGTTCTGAATGAGTCTCTAGTTTGTTAAATTGGATACAAATGTTTCGGGGAGAGTTTAGTGCTAGGCACATGTCTGATTTATATACTCTCTCAGACTGCTGTGTGTTAGGCAGAGGATGAAATCATTCATGTTGGTTAACCTTCATTTGGAGAGTTTCTCAATACATGTAGGAGCTAGTTTGTTGTTAATCCTAAAAAAAGATCTTAGTCTGCATTTACCACTAGAGCAAATCTCTGTAAGTCTCTGAAACTGTCAAAGAAGATGTACATACATTAAATCGTTCACACTGATGTGAGTAATATGTAACCCAAACCCTATCCGTTTAAATGAGCTTTTACATCTTATTTAAAGGAATTGAGAGCACAAGCACTGTAGAAATGATACTACCACCTTTCCTTTTTTCGGTGGGAGCATTGAGGATCCTTTTACTGATGAAAGAATTGGACAGTTGTTTCTTGGAAAAAAAAATCTATTCTACCTTCTCAGGGTCCAAGACCTGGATATGCCTCTGGCATGTACATGTGTACTAGATTACACTCGTTTCTCATATGCACGCAAAATGGAAGACACTAAAAAAAGAAATTCTAAATTTGGATGTGACATTTTTAAGAATGTTGGTGTCACAAGGTTCACCATGATCTGGACAATGTGAGAGAGGCAACGTGAGCCACAGACTGCCAAACTTCACACACATTTTCCACGATAACTTCAAGTTCAATGAATCAAACTCACAGTAAAGCTGCCTTTTTGGGGCTTGTGACTTAGCAGTTATTCCTGCTCAGCAAACCCATAGTCAAACAGGCATTCCCAAGCACAGACATCAGCAGCCAACACACACTTCTGCTGGCTTTCCCCCAGACTGGACAGCAAATTCAGGGGGCTTCGGGGGTTCCGCGAGACCTCCAGCTGGTGATCCTTGCCACAAAGTGATGAGCCTTTCTCCAAAATTTGAGTTCATACTCCCACAAAAACGTTCACTTGAAATGTGCTGCCTAGACATAGTCTGCATGGCAGTTCACTCTTGAGCTAGTTTCATTGAAGCCAATAAAAAGTATGTGGGCATAACAAGCATACATGTAGTCAAGCAAATGCCTGAAAGTGTGCCTGGCAGGAATACTGTAAGAAAAGGACTTTACACCAGAAAACGTATAGTCAGAACATCTTATACTGGACCTTACCAATAGCCTCTGTTTCTGGGGGTTTGGGAAATTTGAAATTCATGAATTCTCTTTCAATTCAAAGAAAAGAACCCAAAGCTGTATGTACTTATAAGTTTTTGTAGTGTATTAACCCTCCTATGCTGAAGTCACTCCTTGGGTCAGTTGGTAAACACCTCAAAGAAGCACAGCTGTGTCATGTTGTGCACTGCACCAACAGTCCCTCACAGGAATATCAGATTGCACTTTTGTGCTGCCCAACAACTGTGCTTCACTGTTTCATGTGCATTATTGTGCAGTAAACCAAATGCAGTGAAGAGGACTGCACAAAAGACCCTGGGTCATTTTGTGCTGGAAACCAACTGTGTACACACTGAACCTGTGCATGTTTGTGTGCCACATAGAAAACACATGCAAAAGAGTGACTGTGGGCACTCGTGCATATTTGTGCTGTTAAACCAAAGGAGGGATAATTTTTGCCACATGAAATCTTACCGTGTGCTCCATGATGAAATTTTAGTTTTCCAATCAATATTACTTCCTAATATTGCAACCGCAAGGGAACACGTCTTTAAGTATGATTTTCCCCTTTCAAGTAACACCCTCTTTCAGAATCTGACTTAGAATTATAAACACCAAACTTTAAAACTATGAAACTTAACCTCTATGGACACTTTGCCGTGGGAAAACTGGAAACTTTTACAACTGCATTTGTAGTGTACAATCTTTTACTAACTTTTTAGTGTACAACTTTTCAGTACATTTGTGATGCACAGTTTTTCGCCACATTTATAGTTTACAACCTTTAGCCACATGCCATATGAAATTGAATAGTTTACAACCTTTAGCCACATGCCATATGAAATTGAATAGTTTACAACCTTTAGCCACATGTCATATGAAATTGATGTTTTATGCATACCGGTAGATAGTAATAAAGATGTTTAAGGATGCTTAGTTTGATTCATTGTGCTATTTAATGCAGGTTGAACTGGCTGTTGAAGACATAGAAACCATCTTAAACACACTCATCTATGATGGCAAAGTTGAGATGACGGTCCAGTTAAGGGCAGGGGCGACATCTTCTGGCACACCAGGCCAGGTCAAACTATACCGAGCCACCCAGCCACTGACTGAGCCCGCTGGCATCATGAGGGTCCCATGTGGGGTGTGTCCGGTGAGTTAGCTGGGGTTGGTGATTCGGGGAGGGAGAGAAACAGGCATCGGTGAGTTTCCCCTCGTGGGCTGTGTAAGAAAGAGTGAGGTGTAGTTGGTGATCGAGGGAGTGGCATCATCATATCATGAGGGTTCCTTGTGGGGTGTGTCTGGTGAGTTGAGTTTGGGTGTGAGGGGAGGGTAGAGGAAAAAGGCATCACGGGATCATTTGCTGGGTGTGTCCAGGGAGTTGGGTTTGGTACAGAGTATTTGGTTCCAAGGAGTTGAGGGAATGGTAGCAGTAAAGGTCTCCTGACGGATGCGCCAGTGACTTAGGGTTAAATTCAGTGATTTGAAAGACATATCATAAGGCTCCCGTACTAGTATGAGATGTGTCTTGTGAGTTAGGGTTTGGTTGGTGGGATTTGAGGGGGGGGAGGTGGTGGTAGAGAAGCAGATGTCAAGAAGGTCCCCCTCTGGTCGTTGGGCCCCTGTTACTACCAGTACACTCTTTCTACTTCAATTTTCATGGGACATCCAGCTCAAAGTACATGTACAGCAGCCGTGGTTTTTGTTGGATGTGAAAAGAACCGAAGCGAAATCGTTCCAGTTGAAGCGTTTTAATTGTGATCGGCAAAAACAGGTTCAGTCCACAGACTCGCTTCTGAAAAGGGCAGGGTAAACATGCATTCTCTGAGTTGTGTTGTTCAAAGAGCTCAAGCTGTCGAACATTTGTGCAGTGTTCGACCTCTGACTGCTTCGTTGCTGAAGCCTACCCAGTGGCATTGCAGTGGTTGCCTTCTACCTTTTTTTCTACTGCGAATCTGAAATGAGCTGCCATCCTTTGTATTGTTGCAATAGAGGGCAGGGGCAGAGGGGCACGACTTACAGTATTGACCATGGAATGGTGCCCCAGGGATCAGTAATGAATCATTTATTTCACTGAAGCACAAGGCAGACTCTCTGCAAGTTTCAGTGTGCAGAAGGGTACCTATAACCTTTGTTGGACATGCACATAGTAGTGATTTCTAACCAGGGCTGGGAAAGGGAATTGTAGCCCGATTCAAGCAAAAATGAGACAGGATGGAGAGCGTTGGTCAGCAAAACCAAAATATTCCTGAAACTGTCCAGACCGGAAATGTCTGAAAGGGGATGAGGATGACTCTGGAGCACTGACAGCAATATCTCGGCATCTGTGCTTCACGATTTTTTCTGGCAGTTTTTTAGTACTTCAATACTAACTTCATATTCCGAGTTTACAAGGTCAATGAAGTGATAATAACTGTCCTTTCTTGTTGTCTGTGTTCATCTTTGTCAAAGTGATTGTTTCCGTATTAACGTAAACAGATGTACAGTTACCGTAATTGGGAATAATGCTTTTTGCTCATTGTATCCAGAATTTTGGCTTAATTGAGTTTGCACTGATGAGAGTCAACTGCAGTTACCAGTGCTGTAATCAAGCCCTTGGCATCTGAGTCCAAGTCTGAGTCATTCGAGTCCGAGTCTCGTCCGAGTCTTTGTATTCTGAGTCCAAGTCCAAGTCTTTGTGTCCAAGGCTGAGTCTTTTTATGGTTCTCAAGTAACATCAACACCAATGTACATGTACGCATATTAATATAAATCACAAATATGACACATTATTAAGATGGAAAAGGGCATTTTATAAAAAGTTATAATTAAACACTCTTTTTATTTCACCTTTATTAACCCTAACCCTGCTCAATGCACCAGAGGTAAAAAGTTGTTGCAAGTTGGTGCATTTAGCAGGCAACACATGTCTTCTGGTGGTATGCATTCTGGTGCATTTAGCAGGCTTGGTGTTTACGCCCTAGCAACTAGAGCACCAGAATGCACTGGTGCAATCTGACATAAATTAGTTCACTGCACAATGCACCAATATGCACCAGTGCAATCTGGTGCATTTAGCAGGGTAGCCAGTGGTACCGAGGAGTGACATAAATTAGTTCACTGCACAATGCACCAATATGCACCAGTGCATACTGGTGCATTTAGCAGGGTACCAATGTGAGGTTTGGTGCATACTGGTGCATTTAGCAGGGTACCAATGTGAGGTTTGGTGCATACTGGTGCATTTAGCAGGGTACCCATGTGAGGTTTGGTGCATACTGGTGCATTTAGCAGGGTACCCATGTGAGGTTTGGTGCATACTGGTGCATTTAGCAGGGTACCCATGTGAGGTTTGGTGCATACTGGTGCATTTAGCAGGGTACCCATGTGAGGTTTGGTGCATACTGGTGCATTTAGCAGGGTACCCATGTGAGGTTTGGTGCATACTGGTGCATTTAGCAGGGTACCCATGTGAGGTTTGGTGCATACTGGTGCATTTAGCAGGGTACCCATGTGAGGTTTGGTGCATACTGGTGCATTTAGCAGGGTACCCATGTGAGGTTTGGTGCATACTGGTGCATTTAGCAGGGTACCCATGTGAGGTTTGGTGCATACTGGTGCATTTAGCAGGGTACCCATGTGAGGTTTGGTGCATACTGGTGCATTTAGCAGGGTACCAATGTGAGGTTTGGTGCATACTGGTGCATTTAGCAGGGTACCCATGTGAGGTTTGGTGCATACTGGTGCATTTAGCAGGGTACCCATGTGAGGTTTGGTGCATACTGGTGCATTTAGCAGGGTACCAATGTGAGGTTTGGTGCATACTGGTGCATTTAGCAGGGTACCCATGTGAGGTTTGGTGCATACTGGTGCATTTAGCAGGGTACCCATGTGAGGTTTGGTGCATACTGGTGCATTTAGCAGGGTCCTTGGCAAATACCCCTTGGGGGTTAGGGTTAAGTTTGATTGGCATACTGACACTCTCACTATCTATATCAGAAAAAAACTTGAGCATTTTGATTAGTGTTGAAGAGATCAAATATATTGAAGGAGGGGACAAATTTAATATCATTGGACGGCGATCGTTAGACCCCTTTTGGTAACAGAAAAAGCCCCCAGATAGCTGTGTAGTGTGCACTTTGACTGAATTAGTGAAAAGTTTCACCCTCGGTTGTTTGTAAAAGGACTTAAGGCTTCTTAAGTGTAAAAATGTTTTAAAAAATGAATTCAAATTCTTTGTGAAGAAAAGTTGTTTAATGAAAAATTGATTGGGGAGTGCTTAGACTGCATCCAAATCGTCTGCATCTAGCTAGATTTAGGCCTTCAACTCACCTTTAGAAAGTGCACAAATACACGCTTACAATAGCCATAGCCGTCGCTCTGGAAGCCCATGTCAAAACAAGTTGAGACAAGGCCTCAGCATACCTCTCAACATTGAAGAACGAAAAAGTTTTAGATTCTTCAGTAGTTTGAAGGGAAAGATGCCAGGGTGCAGAGCTACCAAGCAGGGGTAGGGGCTGGGAGGCTTTCAAGGCAGGAAACATTTGTAATTTGTGACTCAGTTTAGCACAATCTGTGGTACACAATGCAAGAATAGTTTTCATATTAGGTAATTAAGTGGGTAGGTAGGTAATTAGGTATTAAGTAATAAAAAAAATTTGCATAATAAGAACTTGAGAGACACAAGTGTGAATTGGATACAGAAATAATCAACAGTGGTCGCTTGTAGCAAAAAGTCAGCAGATGGTTAATATTCATGAGAAGCGGTAGTGTACCGCCTAAAGTGGTAGAGTTAGCAAGTGTATGTCTCAGTCTGTTCTTGTGAGCGTACACCAGCTGCGCACTGTAGCTTCACACATCTTTTTGCAAAAGATTTTCATTTAAATTCTAGAACACACAATCTTAACATGATTCCAGGGTGTACAAAAATTTAAATTTAACTTTTGTACAGTTTTGTAATGTCGCCTTATTAGTCTGGTTCCATGGTTCTGACACTTCAACTATATAATCAAGCCTCTTTTTTGAGTCTTTCACCAGGGATCCGTTCCACAGTGTCCATGCACTCGTGCAAAATCAACCCTGCACAATACTCAAAAGATGTACATTAGACTTACATGTAGTTCTACACATGGAGACAGTGCATATACGGTACACTGTACATGTACATCCGAGTTTCTGTCTAAAACCGGTCCGAACTCAGGGTCTTCAAATTGGTGCATGTAGCGCTAGCGTTGCAGTGCAACCGAATGACTTTCAAGAAAGCATGAGAACTCCATGTGTCTCTTCGGTTAATGAAATTGCAGTAAAGTAAAGGTAAAATTCTTGGTTTTTTTGCCAGACTCTGGCCAAGTCCCTGAGATATCTGAGTCCTCATTGTTAGAGTCCGAGTCTTATCTGTTCGAGTCCAAGTTTCATCTGTCCGAGTCTCATTTGTCCGAGTCCTTGAAAATAGGGACTCTGGTCCTCCAGCACTGGCAGATAAATTTGTAAAAAAAAATAGTTGCTTTTGACTGAGCCCAACTGAATCGTGTTCTAAGATTCTGTCTATGTGTGTCTTCCCTTTCAACTTATCAGAAGTAAACTGCTCTCGTCTTGCAGGCTCGTTTTGCATGGCAATTTCAGAAGTACACTCCCAGTTCAATGAACATCCGCCAACTTATAGTTGCCATACATAAATCTGTTAGTCGGGTCAATGTTACTGATTACAGACCAATTTCTTTACCTACTCATCTGTCGAAGGTCTTTGAATAAGTTGTGTGCAAACAAATCTGCAATATGTCCCAGCAGCCATCTCTGATCAACAACATGGATTTGTTCCAGGCTGATATTGTTCCACCAATCTCACTTCATTACTCCAGGAGGCATACCATGATGCTGTTGACAAGGGCCAGCAGATGGACATCGTGCACGCAGATTTCTCAAAGGCCTTGTTTCCCATAGCTGTTACACCAGCTCACCTCCTATGGTTGGCATTTAGGAGTCTTAACATTATTGCATAGTCATTTGACAGTTAGACAACACCGAGTACTCACTGATGGCCCGAGTTTGGAATGGAACCCGGTTCCCTCAGGTGTCCCCAAGGGCTGTATTTTAGGGCCCTCAATGTTCATCTTCTTGTTAGATGATGCCTTGATAACTGTGATACCGCGGTAGGCCTACTCATGGAGTTCTCCTCCTTGAAAACATGTATCCAGGGTATTTTTGTTTACCTGTTACCAAATGACATGTTTTGGTTCTGTCGGCAGAGAAAGCTTGAACAACAACAAAATGGCAAGATACAGGCTATTTGAAGAAACATTTTCAGCATTGTTTTGTTGTTGTTTGTTTGTCTGTTGTTGTTGTTGTTTGTTATTGTTTTTGTATGTTGTTGTTTTTAGCATTGTCTTTTGTAAGCTGTAAGCAATTATTACATATCACTTTTTATTTCTTGAAAAAGTGGCTGGTTTCCCCGGCCCCAAAGAGGAAATTACAGGGATGAAAATGGCATCCACCTCGAGATGACTTGATATGATAACAGTTTACAAAAATGGGGCTATTTGTATCTGGCTGGATGCACGTGAGTGCATACCTGAACTTACTAGTTCTGGTAGATTGATGTCTTTCTCTGCTTTCTACAGAATGAATTGGGTCAGGTTTGCCATCATTCACTAAAATGTGAAGTGACTCAGAAACGGCATTATGAGTAACTGTGTCGGCAGAAGTGGTTACTCGTGCGTGGGAACAAAATCTTTTTAAAAAAATTTCGCATGGACACAAATAAACCCTGACAGCTTTTTTTATGTTAGACATGCAAGTTATCATTTCCTGAGAGCCTTTAGACTTTAAGGTGATGTAAATATTAATGGTAAAACAGCTGGCTTTTTTTAATGGGACCATCTCACAGCCAGGGGAGTAGATTCCATCCTCAGAACTCAGCTGCCCCATGCCCATTGTCTTTGAAGCTTGGCAAGCATGTAAACATGCTCATTATAAGTACATTTGTGAAGTTTCAGGTCGGTTGGTGATTTATTTTAGAGCCATTTGAGGTTTATGTTCCCATATGTCTTTTCTGGAGTGCTTTGGGCACGTCAGTGATAAACAGTTATTAATAACTCTGTCGCAGAAAAATTAGCATCTTGCGAAAACAGCATGTCCCAGTTTCATGATATTGAAGGTAAAATGACCACAAGACATTACTGGAAACACTCCCAAAGGCTTGGCATGAGAAGAAGATGGCGCTGTGATGACATTACAAAGAAACTCGTGGGGGGGGGGAATTAGCCCTCCCCCTGCTCTTTTCGGGTCAAGTGGCAAACAGATTAAGTGAAAGAAGTCTTAAATCAGAAAAGATGCACATAAGGCCAAGGTCATTCGCCACAGTTTGCCTGTTTGTTTTAATTAAAAAGATGCTGTCAAGTACATGTACTTTATTAGGACTGCACATTATCATATGCCACTGTGAACCTTATGTACATTGTACATGTACAGTATACTGTGATTCATTTTCTCTTTACATGTAGGCCTGCCTGACAGAAATGAATATTGAATTTTGGCCCTCAGGCATGGCAGCTTTTCTTGGTAGACAGGCTCTTGAATCTGTTCCAGCCCACAGTTGATAAGCCCTGACCTTTGCTTACCCAACGTCTTGGCTAACCACAAAGGGACGAAAATCAATGTGTGCTGGGCCGTCGACATTTTTCTTGTCAATTTTGCTCTTCCAAAAATGTGAAACAGCTAGTACAATATTGAATGAATATGCTCACAATACTGGAATCCAAAAGCTGAAGGGTACTGTTCTTAAATTAAAGCTGAAATTATGATGGGCTTAAATCCGTCCATTTTGTTACACGTATAGGAAGCTTCTTTGATCTCCTGCATGAAGTACTGCCTTGAAACCAATTGTGCCGTCTGTGTTACATTAGTCTCCTTGTGTGAGGGATACAGCGCACGATCGATCAAAAGTACTCCAGGAAGCCGGGGCCAGGTTTAAAATCCCTGCTTTCACTCTTGCTACGGCTTCATCTTGCATGGCTGCTGGAATTATTTTTCAAAACCTTGACATGTAAATCGGGACGAGGATGTGGAGTTGCCCTTTTATCCTGAGGGCCGCAACTCAGGCTCTGAATATCAAAGCTGGAGAGTGGAGCTAAGATTGCGATTAAGCCCCCCCCCTCAACTTGAGCAGATTTGAGTTGTGTTGTTGATTGACATAATAAATGTACCTTGCCCACAGTTTACATACACTTCAACTTTGTTTAAGTACAAGTTCTGGGACTTTTTCTATACCTAGCAACAATTTTCCTTCAGCATTTTCCTTCAATCTACTGTACATATGCCTCAATACTATATTTTCAGATTCAGGTAAATATAAAAGTGGATGTGCTGGCTGATCTGGAACAGAAAAAACATAGTTTCCGGGAATCACTACAGTCTTCAAATTGTTATGCAACATTTACAAGTTTAAGTGTGTGTACATGTACACGTAAACCTTTCAGCCACAGTGGTATGTGGACATTTATCAGTGCTATGAAATAATTCTGTCTGAAATGAATTTGTCTTGCATAAACACATACACACACACCTGAATGTGACTCAGAGCCTCTTGTGTGTAATGAGATTCATGTTCTTTCAGCTCCCTGGAGTGCACTGAAAGAGCATTTGTCATGTCCTCTGAAAAAAAAGCTGATCAAATACAGTTGCCATGGACACCTTATTATGTGCACACCGCTGTTGCAGATATTTGATTTGGCTGCAGCAGCGGTTGGGAATTTCGTTGAACTTTAATCTTTTGAACTTGAATGATAAGATAAATCAAACTCTTCAGTGGATTTTGAACTTTTTTTGTCCTCCGTTGACCACACAATTGCACAAATTGTAATCAGTGATATGAGTCTAGGTAATGTGTATGTACAGTACTTTTTTATACATGCAAAGCATCATTTTTTAAATTATTTTGTTGTTTTTTTTAATTATCTTTATCACGCTCTTCTCTGAATTCATAGGATTATTTGACACGTTATATATTTCCCCGAAGTCCTTGAAATTCAAGCTTTTCACGTTGGTAGACTAAACATCAGACAGATATTTCCATTTAGTCAAACTATTATCATTAAAACCATATACAAATCGGGGGGGGGCATCATTTCATTGGAATATTGACCCTCACTCTCCAGCTTTCTACACAAGTATAGGAGGGCAATCACAAACTTGGAACTAATGTGACAAATAAACAAGGGAAAGCTGGTAAAACCTACCCTATGCAAAGACTGTATTTGTATTAAGGAGTATGACACAACATTTTGGGTTGAATTATAAGTTTTTGCTTTCTTTTTGCTAATGTGCTTAACAAGGTTTTTCACATGGTCCATAAATACATGTAATGGCAACTAAGTGTTTGGAATACGTATACTTGTTTACTTCCCTGTAGAGTGTCTGTGGTGAAAAATGACTTCCTTTCATGATGTAGACTCGAGTGCAGCAGTTTCATGCATGCAGGAGTCTTTGTCTCTGCACCATAACTGGAAAGCATGTATCCATTGTTCAGCATGGAGTTATGCATTGCAGGTCAGGTATTGTGTGTAAGGATGCTCCTTCACCCCCTGAATCCCAGCGCCTGGTTTGGTGATATTCTTGGGGCTGTGTATGACTTGCCATTCGGTTTTACTGCTACCATTATGTTACATGGGGTTGGATGTCTCAGTTGTTTGTATGGCTAGAGCAAATGTGTCATTGGTTTACTGTACACTGTTTGATTTGGGAGAAAAAAGGTTTTAAAAACGGGAAAGAGTTATGGTAATCAAACATCACTTCTCTTCTCTTTTTTTTTTTTCCCTGCACATGCAGGTGTTCAACCAGTGTTACGATGGAGGTTCAATATCACCTTCCACATGTGTCTACATGAAAGAATGGATGGATTATTGAACAGGCAGTTCCGGGAATGCCGTCAGCTCAAACTCGGTATTTACTGTCTGGAATGGAAAGTCTGAACTGCCAGCCAGAAAGTTCAGCTAGCTTGAGTGAATGGCTCACTTCCTTGGATTGGTGCAGTCACAGTCTGACATGACTGAATGATCGTTGCAGTGAAGGAAAAGTCTGTATTTCCCTCGTAGACCTGTTGAAAAAATGGATCAACTTGGTGAGATACAAGTTCAGGCAGATTACCAGAGTGGACAGCTAAACAGACAAGGTGTCTGCTGCCTGGTACAAAAGCACAATGTCGTCATTTGTTGGGTTGTGACTTGTGTAAAACTGATGCACCCAATGCCATTCTGCCAGGCACAACCATGCAGTGAAGACCATCAGCCTAGCCTGCAAGGGCTGACAAGTGGGCAGTAATCATACTCTTAATTCTGAAACCAATGTGGACAGAGTTTATATAAAAAGAGTAAGCCAATTGTGCAGCCTGCAAATACTGCTTGGTTTATCCCAGCCATTCATGGTGGAAGTTCAGCTGAAAGAGGAACCCACCGACGTGTATTGCCAGTTTAACTGTCTTATTAACCCTAACCCCCTAGGGTGTATGTAAAATCATATTGAAATCGGAGGATTTGGGACTGTTAGGGTTAATTGGGCTTGCTTGAATTATGTCATGAGCCTAAACATCAATTCTTCAGTGAACTCACACAAATGACTGAACTGATTAATCAGTCCATTTTGGGATAATTGTTTCAGTCAGGTTTTGTTCAAATTTAAAGCCCATAAAAATACCGGCATCCTATTTGACAGATGTAAAAAACAGACAAATATGTATGTCAGTGAAAGAGTAGCTGCAATCAATCTGGTGAAATGCAGATCTTCCAAAAGCACCTTTGTTTCTCAGTTAATCTCATTTTGTAACTTTTGTTTCACAATTTACTAGCTTTTGGTTTTTATGATGAGATTTCCTTATTCATGAGCGAAACAGTGTCATGTCATCCCAGGAAGACGACCTCGGTGTTATATTGGTTTGTACAAAAGTCCTGCCTTTTTGTAGCTTTTGCTGGACTAAAGTTTCTCTCCTTACGGATTCATTGTGATTAATGTGGATAGCAATCAGTGTTTTCAGTAAGTAAAATATAGATGCACAATTTCGACAGAAAAACTTATGCACTGAACTATGTCTTCCGTGGATGATATCACAGCAACAAGGTTCTCAGTTGTCCAGGAAAGCATGGATAATCTTAAGTGTTTAAAAGGGGGTTTTTTTCAATGCATTTAAGCTGACACGAACATAAAAGAGCTTCCTTACATTGTAGACGAATGCAAGGTAGAAGGATTGTTTTTTAAGAGAAATTGACTACAGCTATATATTAACATGGTTATCAATTTGGTCTGCTTAAACTGCTTGGAATACCCCAGTCTTTCACATAATTATCTCGAATCACTTGCACTAAATCTGTAGTCCCCTGCCTAATTGGAAGACCCCATTCTCTTAGACACCGACGAGGATGGCTTACAAGAGCCTGGATAATTTCTCTTTGAAGTTTATCTGAGAGTGTTTCTGAATTCAGGGCTCCTCAGCATTGCTTGCCAAGTCTGCTAGGAACAAAGACAACCAAATGAAAGGATGACTTCATTTACAGAGTTAAGTCTGCGTGCATCACAAAACCCTATCACATACATGTACTTAATCACAAGTAACAAGGGACTGTTGGTTTAGAAAGACTTATGACGTGATGAGATGTTTTCCTGAGTTTTCTGTAATGGCCATTGGTGTATCCAGGTGTTGGGTGGGGACTGTGGAATTTTGCTATCCATAAAGGAATCCCCACCCCGATGAATAGAATGTTTTTTCAACTTTTTTTTTTCACTTTGAACACCTTTATAACAAATTTCCTTTTTATGACGGACTTTGTATTATCAGTATTGGAAAGCAAAGAATAAAACGACTTGGAGCGTAAACTTTGATAGTTTTTGTTTTGTTATTTTTCATATTATATCTCGGTTTTAAGAACACCAGTCTTGCAAAATTGCCTGCCTGATCGTGACTCAACACTGAGCAGTAGTTGTACTTGTTACAAGCACCATTGTCAATTTAGAATTAAGACCCATTGGATACCTGTCAACGAAAGGACCAAAGTTGACTCGCTACGAGGGGTCGCCAAGGGGCTTACCATTTTGTTGTTGGCGTCCCGCGTGTTGTCCAGGAGACGGAACAATTGAGATCGATAGATCGACGCAAAACAAACATTGTGAACATGTTACCCTCTATGGGGTCCACTACGGAGGTCGGCTGTTTCAGGAAACGCAGGAATTATTATTCATCTCACTCTGTTGAGTGGAGCATGAATATTCATCCCAATCAGCAAATCCATGTTGAGAAAACTCAGGAAGGAGTTCAGATGCGAGAATAAAGGACAACACTAAACGGAAATCACATCTGAAAGAGTTTTTAATGCATGAGCTAATGTTCGGTGTGATCTGGCGTGCGTGTATAGTTCACATAAAACACATTTTTTTTTAAAGATTTAAGGCTAACGTAACTTACTACATGTATCTCTGTAAGTCTCTTCACCCCGCTGTCTGCACGTTACACCGGTCGTGGGCGAATCTTTAATTTACGGGAGCGATATATTGTGACTTTTACCCTCTCCCTGTGGTGTGGCGAAAGAGCCCTAGGTTTATGGCGGGGGGGGGCAAAGATTGCATGTTCATTTCCATGGGCTGGATTTCCATGCGCCGGATTTGAACCTTACCCTGTCACGTTTCAATGTGTTTCCGAAGATTCTCACAGCTTGTGATACAACGTATTAGTGATAACACTTTAAACAGAAGATCTACAGGGTTGTGTATCTATCACTTTGTCGCTGATTGGACGGCGCGCGCCCAGGAAATCTGCATATTCAGTGTGGACACTGATCGCAGGCGGACGGTGAGCTAAAAATGTGAGTGACGCGTCGATCGTCGTTCACTGCATGTTGGGAGTATAATACGTGTGGACTCTACAGACCTAGAACGCGGTTGAAAATACGAACTGGCACTTTATCTGCATACCAGGATTTTCTAGGTAAGAATTACCAGATTTCCTCTTTTTTGCGCTGAATTTGAATACAGCTTTGCCGCACTTGACCAGCGCCTCTGCTCCAATGCGTAAAAGTCGATGGTAAAGGGTAATATGTGCACAACTTCTGAAGAACTTGAACTTTGAGATTTGTACATCGTCCTACCTCAAGAGCCTGCGTAGCACATGCACCTACAACCGGACCAAAAATTTTTACCTGCACGTAATAAATTAAAAAGGCGCTTCTTATTAGCCGACAGTGAATTCTATTTTGTTAACCCTATGTTTTCGTTTTAAGGGCTGTCTCTACAGCGGGGACAAGACTTAGTATGGGAGTATTTATTTTCAACCCACCGTTTGCTCATTACATATTCTCAATATTGCCATCGCGAGCTCATTTAGAATGTGCTCTTCAGTAGCACATAATGTAAAGTCGAGTTCGGAGGTCCGCATCGCGATCCACCCGTCCTGCATTCTGGAAGCGTTAAAATGTGATGATATTGCTATGTCCCTTGCAGCGTCTGTGCGTTGTACGCAGCCACGGCATCTACGTGCTCAGATCAAATTGCTGGCATCGAATTCGCCGGGAGGAAATCCGGAGGTTGTTCCTGTATGTTTTCCGTTGGGGAAATTTGCTGGACTATTTCAGGAAATTCCGCCAAATTTTTCCAGGCATAACATATGATTATTACAAGGCCCCGTGTGGATTTTACTCATAAAAGTTATGTTCAGGCTCCCTTTCGCTTCCAATGCTACTGCCATGTCGTGCGTTTGCAATGATAAAAAAAACTTCTGTTCAAGGCATTGGACTCCTGAGTGATTTTTGCAAAGCATGAAAACTGTCCTTATAATAAACAACGACGGTAAAATCGGGCATCATGCATCCTACATCCGGGAACTTCGTTGCATTTCTCCATAGCGTGCAACGGCGCGAAGAGGTATTTTTCCCCCCTTGTGGTGCGTTAACAGGCCGTAGTGACGTCATGCCGACAGCGAGAATATGTTTCTGGATGCACACTGAGGAGACATGTAATGAACCCGAAGAGCATTGAGGAGGAGTACCTCATAGGAATACGGTTGTACCGCTTCTACGGGTGGAAAAAAGCGTTGTTACCTGGGTCAAATTCATTAAAATGCAGGTGTTCTTGCGCAGGCTCGAACAATCAATGCAGGGGGTGTCGGGTTTCTGCATATTGCAAGTTCATAGCTTTCTTCAAGTCTTGCTGTGAGTAAATCATGGTAGGCTAGATGTGTGGTCAATATTGACCTTTAGAGTGGGAAAGACGGCGGCGTATCCATAGCTGGGGGAAACGGGCAAATTTTGAGACGTGTTGTCTTTTTTTTTTAATGGATAGTGCCAAACGTTTGAAACGCCGCTGCAGGGAATTTCGTTGATGGACGAACAATATTGGACCTCTATTTTTGAAAACGCCCCTCTTGCCCCCCCCCAAAAAAATCTGACCTGGATACGCTGCCCGGACTAAATGAGCGAACGAATCGAAATGGAATCAGAAATGATACAACTACTCGCAGGACGAACCAGTTAGATACTGGGAGTATCCTGCAAGTAGTGTCCTAAACGGCAAGGACACCTTCGTCAACTTACGGACAAGATGTGGCAAGTAAGTAAATTTTCCGTCGTTTGCACCGATCCACTACTGAATAAAAAGTAGTAAACTAAAAGTAGTCATTACTTCGAGGGATGGTGCTGTCGGATGTTTAACATCACAAATTAATTGTAGAACGTAGAGAACTCAAATATTTCACGATGATACATTTTTAGTGTAATGCATAATTGATCAAGCCAAGTCCATAGATCGTTACACGAAAAAATCCCTATTTATCGGTATCTTCATTGCGCCACACTGCGCCATAGGATCTTACCGTAAAATGGCAGTGCACATGTATTGCACTGCATAATAAAGTTTCGAGATCGTATATATAATTTGTCGAGTCGTTATGAGTTGAAAATCTGCAAATTATGTTATTTATACTTTAGACACACTAATGGATTTCGATTGGAGTTCATGGAGGACAAACGCGACTGTTGAACGACTTGTAATCAATTCTTATAAGAATGGAGCCCATAATCTACGGTACCAGCGTGGCATGGGTCACTGCCTTCGGAAATGCCGGAGGCCAAACTACTCTTGTTTATGCGGATAACATTAAATTTTCCATGTCGCTGGGCCTCTGAGTACAGTTAGCTTTGTATACGCGCCCTTCTAAATTTCTTATTTCTCATTTCTGATCGACCCGCTTTGGCAACCAACCTCATTAAAACAAGCAAACCACTTTTAATCCAAAACAAACCTTTTAAAAATTATAGCCGGTCCTGAATAAACCCCTCCCTCAACAAATAAGTAAGTATGAAAGATATATTGAGGCTCTTTGCTCTTTCAAAATCTACATAAAATACATGTAGCCTATACTCGGATCTCAGTAGCGTAGCGTTGTGAGATCGGAGCTATGATGAACGGTGTATGATACAGGCATAATAACATCATGTCAACTACATGTATGTTGGGATTTCAAGCTATTCATGGTGACAGACGACTAAGATGGAAAGCTTGCGGTAAGCACCATGCAATATCTCTTTTTGAGTCTGTGTGGTTTCGGACAGTGTGCTCTGTCCGTCGTCAGTCTCCTGACGACGGACAGAGCACACTGTCCGAAACGTTGAGCCTCTCCGGTTCTTAACAGAACCACTCAGACTCAAAAAGAGATATTGCATGGTGCTTACCGCAAGCTTTCCATCTTAGTACATGTATGTTGATTACATTATACTTTAATAAGTAGGCCCCATACCTACCCTCACTAAGCAAGCTCATCGTAATCAACAGAGCAATACGAACATTGAAGCATTCCATTAACCGCGAGGTACAATTTCCCCTCGAGAACAATAATTTCGCCAACTGACAAATTGCAAACCCCTCAGGGGAACGTAATAACATACATAATACAAACCACAACCCCATATGTCTCGCCGTATGCCTTACTATTACAGCCCTTATCTACATGAACATGTACTGTATTTTAATGTTTCCACCACGGGTGACATAAGGTATGTTGTAGTCGGGACTTCGTGTTATTTATTGGCAGTTGCACCTACGCAGTACGAGTAGGGTCCTTTCATTATAAAAGACCATCGAGGCCATGCACCTGCCTTCACTTCTTTGCTTCCCCGACTGCGAGCAGCCAGGTACTTCGGTGATCTCAAGTGCTGTTATTTTGCTTCACTGCACGTATTATTATTATTATGGTTTATTTCAACTCTTTTATTTCAAGCCCAGAAGCTGAATTGTGGGCTAGTTTACACTAATAATTGCTAAAAAAAAAATCTTAAAGAAAGATTTTACTCAGATAAAAGCGCTAATTAGAAAAATTCTAAAAATTTTAAACGAAACAAAGTTCTTTAAAATGTCACTATTACAATTATAAACAATTAAAATAGGACACACAATCTACAATAAGAAAATTACAAGTACATTGTAATTCTCATTCAGTGGTTTGACCAGAGAAGGGTTTGAACTGGATTTGTATCCATTAGTTTGGCATCTCGGGATTGACAAAGTGTTGGCATTACGTAAATTATTGGACCTCGTCGGTGGAAGCCAGTCATGATGAGAAATAAGAAGATTCTTGCCCAATTTCAAACACAACTTCTTCAACTTAGTTTGCTTATTGTTCAGGGTCGTTCACTGGAACGCCAATGAGCTTTTGTGACGGAAACGAGACTTTTGATGGGTTATTTTGTGAGTCAGTGATGTTATGTTATCAAATATGCAGTAGCCTTTTTCGAGCAGTAAAAATTCGTTTATTTCCTCTCTTCGTGCAAAATAATCATGATATTGTTGCAATCGGGGTTTTAGCAAGAATGCAAAACACACAATTATGAAGCCAGCGTTGAACAAAAGGCCATCTTGACGGTCATTAACTTGCAAAAGTAAACAAAAAAGCTTTTGCACTTTTAGCTTTATCACGTGTGTCATTACAAACGAGCATTGCAAAGTATGTAGGGTATATCTTCAGGAAAACCCCTACAAGAAATACTTTCAACAGTTTATGTTGTACTCTGTGTTGGCAACACACGTTGTGGGTCTCCATGTGAGACTACGGCATGCACAAATATCGAACACTGGCTACGGCTCTTCACCGCTGCCTCTTTTGCTCAGAATTCGAAGCCGTATCGCGCAGGAGACAGAACCGGATTTTGGCTACCCTTGTCATGCGCCGTCATACCCCTGTCATAGGCCACCAACATTGACTTCACGTTACTCATTCAATGAGCTCAAACAAAACCCAACTTCAGTACATGTATTGGAGACTTCAACAATTAACAAATAATACTGTTCGGAATTATACCACGAACTCCCTCGTGGCGGTAAACGGAAAAGGAGGCCGCTTAGAACGACGTGCGTCATATGCATATTATGCTCGGGAAGTATGAAGTACGTACTGTACATTTCCTGAGCATAATATGCGCATGTGGACTTCCACTGGAAGCCAGATAAGTGCGAAACTAGACATCAGGCTATCGTAATACGTCACTATACGTACGACGACTCCCCATTCTACTGCAGTCTGCGTGCCACACCCACTTGAAAGAGGAGAGCATTCTGAAACAGTTGTTCGTACAAAGGATCCAGACGAACACACAACTTACCCTCGCGCATACAAGTGATGCCAGGCGATCATCGGCGATCAAGGGGAGCGGGTTAGCGTAGTGGTTCCCGGCTTGGCCCAGGCTTTAAGTGCATTTGGTTTCCAGCCCATACTCGCTCTCGCAGGTTTTCTCCTGCCTCTAAAACTGGACCTTCTTCCTAATTCCGTAATGTGATGCTGATTAATAAAAGTGTATGCATAAACGTACAGTCACTGGCGCAAGTAGCCTGAGTTGCTGAAAGCGCCATTAAAACAAAACAACAACAACAACAACAACAACATCGGCGATCGATCAACTGGTCATTATTACAGACAGCATTTTCGAAGTACAGGACAAAATGCAACAGCGGCAGTTGTTATATCTGTCGATAAACATTCGAATCACGGGAAGAGGTAGAAGAACAGCTCACAAACGGATCGAAACCTTGAATTCGCAGCAAAGCTACCACCTCCCACAAAGGTGTGCATTGCTGGTACCACAAGCACTATGGCGATAAAAGCGCATAAAATGTAAACCTATTTGTACATACAGCTGTATGACAACGCCAACAATGGCAGAGTTGTATCGAATAAATCGTGGTATCTGTGTCACACACCGATAGACCTACTTGCATCCACTTCTTAGCTGCTATACCACTGCTGATGTAAGCTTTTTCCCATCTACGGCCTCCGAAAAATAGATCTCTGACAAAATAGACTTAAATGGAACTTACAAGCGTCAGACAAGACACCAATTATGGTACAGTGACATTCCCTTATTCTCAATTTGGGACTTTGTCGTATAGATGGATGTTCATCCTGGGTTACCACGCCCATAGGTGCACATTTTCTCCATAATTTTGCATTATTGGTCGGTGTTGTATTCGGGTCCATCACAAGTCCCTTCACAAGGCTAGTCATAAAGTAACAGAGCAAACAATGACAAAGGAATGCTTTTGTCACAGCTTTTCACTGAAATACCTCACTTTAAGTTCAATGCAGGTTTTTTATTCTTCAACAATTTCGCCAAGTATTCAAAATAATACTAACAATCTAAATTCGCAGGCCTTGTTAAGTCAGCACGCTATTGTAAACAAAACCAGGACACTACCTCAAACGTGACAACACATCACATGCGTACGAAGGGATATACTCGTTCATGCTTGTCCTCTTCGTTTGGCACCCACTCGTCGCAAAATTTCAAAGTAGCTGGGAATTTGATTGTGTATTTCAATTAGGCGTCATTCGACTGTTGAAGTTAAGCTAACTCTTCTGCACTTGGGTCGGTGGAAAAAGGAAATCGGCATCCTTGCGGCGATCATAACGTTCTTGTCATGCAAGCTTATGGTGTTATATCTAATTCCTCTCATTCGTGGCTTCACTCCTAATGGTAGTCATATTTTCCAAGACTGAGCACAAGCGTATACATGTCCATGTAATCAAACACCACTTGAACCCGGCGATATTCACTAAACGGTCATAACAACAGCAATTGGTCTGTTTTGACTTATACCCACCCTTTGGTCTCAAGTTGGTAATGCAGCACCAACATTAGTGTTACGTGGATTACTTTATACTGATGACTTGCCTCTAGCCGGTAGTTACATAGGCCTATAGGCCAAATCGAAGAACATTATGTTCCTCTCAAAGAAATTTTCCAAACATTTGATGTGTTTGGCGTAGCCTCAGTCCAGAAAAGCACGTGTTAGCAGTTGAAAGTGTAGTTTGTATGGCATTTTTAGTGCCAAAGGTGTAACAACCATTCTGGTGAAACTAAACACCACTCGGGCCTATAGACTTTCCAGTTCCATTATTGTTAAGATACATATGGTATGAGTGAATTTATTATTATCAACGATTCATCATATCTGCTGCTAACATTGTACAGCCACTTCCATGTATCCTTCAAAGTAAGAAGCAAACGCTGAAAATTGCAGCCTCCAACAACAGTAAAGCATTACTTATTACCCTGTTGGCCCATCCTCACTAGAACGGCGCTTTTGACTTTAATAATAACCAAAGATCGTGTAGCGCCGCTATACACGATCTCTGTCAACGACTGATGCATCCAGTGCAACTGCAGGCAGTGTTCTGGAACTCAAGATGTTCTTGGCAACCACCCGTGCTTTTTTCCAGAAGGGGTTGCGACCCACAGAAACATTATAAACGTACCAGTGTTCCGACATACATGTAGCTCGCGATCATCAGGGGCTGTACAGACCACACCACTAACCCCACGCGTCGAATGCAAAAACCTTGACAAATACTCAACACTTGAAATATTTGACGTTCGACAATCCCTATACTACTAATTGTTGTCACATAATGCATAAAGGTGTTAAACGTACATGTAGTCGTAGACGCACCTTTATGCGTTGCTGTGCTGTAGATGCATCAAACGTAGTCTTCTAACATCATTGAAATAGATCAAATAGATGAATCAGGTGATAACGGAGGGTTAGAAAAACTCGAAGTCATCGTTCCTTCAATTTGTAGATGTGCCTTCTCAGATCTCACAGAAAATGATATTTCGACTGCTACAGTTCGATCTATCTGTACCACGTAAATTCAAAAAGATAGTAGTAGGCCTATTTGATTTACTTTCACAACTGGGAACACTATCCCAGACAGTCGCTAAGCAAGTTTCAAGTTTCATCAGTAGGCCTACGTGGGCTGCCATAGTTCGGCGTTCCAGCACAATTTTTGCCACACGTTCAATCAACTTCCACATTCTGTTAGGCGCAAAGCGAATAAGAAGCATTACTACACACCATCCTTGGGCACAAAGTTTGGCTTATAGCTTGGTATTAGTTAGCCACAGAAACTACATTACAATATAATGATGTTTGCACCTACCACGCAAGTCTACATTAAGTGAAAATTTGCGGTCAATGCAGTGAGAATAAGTAACATATGACAGTCTGTGAGCTCCACCATTTCGAGGATAATTAATCACGATTCTTTTTGTTCATATGGTTTCTCTTGACGCAGAGCGCGGCAATCGTCGTCTGGTCGAAACTTTAAGTCCCCATGGACTCCGAATCGGCCCTTTGTTTTAGCCTGTCCTGGGCTTCACCTTTCTCCAGAGGGCCTTACATCTCACTGTGAAAAAAATAACAATGGCCATTAATTATTCAGCCCGCGAATTTAATACATTGTGGGCTTGGCTTGGGAGGTCGAAACATAGCAACCACCCGCCTAATGTTAAAGACGTTGCGTAGCTTTTCACAGACGATGACACGCGAGGAAGGCATTGATCAGTGCGTAGATGCCACGCTACTTAGATTGCGTGCGATCGATACTCCGTTTAAAAAGTCCAGCACTAGCATTGTAACCCGGCCGAACTTGCATAAAGACGCGAGTTCAAGATTGTTTTGTTTACAGTTGCTGCAGCAACGGCCAACAGGTCAAGCGCGTCAGATCAAACCTCCTAGCTGTCCTTGCCTTCAACACGGCTCACTTTGTCAAGTGAGGTGTCTGAAAATCAGCTTGCAAGTTTTTCTAAACTCCATTCATTCGTTAACTTGGTTGCCGATCTCACAGAGGGAACGTTGCCCGCTCATCCTCTGCAGTCATGGCAAGCCTCTTCCAGAAGAAGTACACCGCCGCGAATGATTACCCCAACTTTGATGGTCACAAATCGCTGCTGTCTCAGCATCTCACCAAGGATTTGTACATCAAGCTGAGGGATGTGCAGACGGAGAGTGGATTCACCCTGGACAGAGTCATTCAGAACGGAGTAGACAACGCAGGTAGGACCAACAAAAGAAAGCAATCAGTGAGAAAACAGAGAAATCATGACACTAGTGTCTGACTGGATAGTTGTGCAGTAAAGCAAAGTCGTAATTTATTTAAAAAGTACAACACCCTATTTTTCGCACTACCAGATGGGTTGCTCGTGCCGTCCTTCATAACTTTTTTAGACGTTACCCTTAATAAAAGTGAAAGCATTTTTTATTAGTATAACTTCAAAAAATTTGAGTTTTTCATTAGTTTTATAAGTTTCTTGGATTTCTAAGATACCACCTCTAATAACCATACTTTGTGTTGAATTGTCTTTTACTCGGTGGTATTCATTTTTTATATCCAAATTATTAAATCATACAACTATTCTCTTAGCTTTTCTATGGGAAATCAACATCAGACTTCGGAGTGCAATGTATTAATTTGTGTGACGTTTGTTTCCAAGTGTTCACTTGTTTTTGTCATTGTATTTTAATATGTAATTCCTTATACATGGCCCTAAATTCCTTTGCTTTTTTTGATTTTACCTTCTCTTCTTGACTTGATTTTCTTACCTGTATTCTGTCATATTCCTTGAAGGGCATGTTGTCTAACACGGTTAGGGTTCTAATCCTGCTATGGGGCATACATTATGAGTGTGACCTAGGGCAAGTGACTTAACTTTCACTACACTAGCCTCTCTCCACCCAAAAGTATAAACAGGTACCTCAGATGGTGAGAGTAATTTTTGGTTGATTAATCTTACGGCACCTGAAATGGTCGCACCATGTGGTTGTGTACTCAGCAGTGAGTTTATAGGATTGACTCTCAGCCCAATGAGCAAGGATAATATGGTATGATTTATAAAGTGTATTGAGAGCCCCTCCGTGTTGGAATGCACTATATAAATATGCCATGTTATTATCTTTTGCAATTTACCATGATGAGGAAAAATTGTCCAGTGGTGCATGGGGCCAGGTGGGGTAATTTTTTTTGTAATTGAAAGCTAAGCATTTTATAAAGGTGTGCACCACCTTTCTGTAGGGTTCTGGATTCTTTTACAGATACAAAATTGTTCAGTCGTTCTTGAAAAAAAAATCAGTTTTGCACCCCTTGACATATGACCTGGAAATGCCCCTTAAACTATTCACACATGCCACTGTCATTACAGTACTTTTTGATTCCAACTTTTATTCACCATGTGACTCTGATATTGTTTTTTTTATGAGCATTGTACGCTAAGCAGTTTCTCCGAGCTTAAATAAGAATTTACCAAACATCTTGGTTCACGGTTAGCCCAAGTTAATCTTCTTCATAAATCCAATGGCAAAAAGTTTGAGATATTGCCTTTTTGACATTTAATATACCACTCAACAAGTTATGGACCACTTTTTTCTTATCTGGTAATGTTTCCAAGCAATGAGTCTAGTTCTTTCATTTTTTGTCTGCCTAGATGGTGTTCCCATTGGAATAAAAAATTTTAAAAATGTTTCAAAACAACAAATGCACATTTATGCAGTAAAATATCTCATGTAAAAGGTATACACAAAATATATGTGGTCCTTGACTTTTTTTGAGTGGTGTTTGTCGGTTCATTTAAATGATTGTTGTTGCTTGTTGGAAGGGTTTTTGACTTTTTGGCTTCATCAAGTTGACTACAATGAAAATTGATCAAAGTTTATCTTACGAGTGTTTCATTTGTGTGTCAAATCGAAAGTGTTCTGTGCTGTGTCACTGATTTATATCTCAACGAACAAGGGTCCAGCTCACCTTTTCATGCTGACATAATCATATTTTTTCACTGAGTTAGAGGTCCCCTTTTGTAACTTTTTGTTATTATTGATGTGCTTGCCATGAAGCAAGTGTAAAACTCTCAAGTGTTGTGCCCTGTGATGATTTTTATGCCATAATTGTTCATGTTAAGTTGGTATCTCTTTAAAAAAAATCATATTTTAATATGGGAAATAATTTGCTCCGAATACAACCATGTACATGTACTCTTTTTCTGGCAGATTTCCACCTGGGTATCCTTGCTGGTGATGAACATACTTATGAGGTTTTCAAAGAGCTTTTAGATCCAATCATCCAAGACTACCATAATGGATTCAAGCCCACAGGTAATTCATGACGTCACACAAAAGAGAGAACATTATTTCAGTGAGGAATACAACATTAAACATTATCACATCCCTATTGCATTTAAAGATGTGTTACATCCAATTTGCCCAGGGAATCAGTCAGCCAGAAAGCCCAAATATAGTGCCTTTTAAGAATCTGGTCTCCTCTGCTGAGGTTTTGCTAAAACAATGGTCTTGGCTTTGCTCTTGCATGATGGGCATATCATTCACAGACAACCATGTGACAGACATGGACCTCAGCAAACTCAAGGGAGGCCAGCTCAGCGAGAAATACGTCATCAGTTCTCGCATTCGCACAGGCCGCAACATCCGAGGCTTCGCTCTTGCTCCATTCATTTGCCGTGCGGAAAGACGGGAGGTAGAAAACATCGCTCAGCGAGGTATGAAGCACATTCCACATACTTTCTTTTGTGGTTTCCTTGAGAAAGTTGCCTTCCTCCTGTACATGTAAAGAAGCTGAAATACTGAATACTTGAACTAGTTACAGTTTTTCAGTGTCTGTGGTACCTAAAATTACAATTTACAAAGGGTTGGCAGATCACAAACTTTAGAGATGTCTCCTTCAGATGTTTAGAGAAGATGCACAGTGTGGTATGAATGCCTGTGGAAGTAGCACCAATCTGAAAGGAAGGGGGACAAACAAAGGGATTTTCCTTGGGGGGGGAGGGAGATCAAATATTGCGAGACATTAGGGTGGAGAGAGCCCCCCATGCATGCATACTCTCTCAAAGGTTACTGAAGTGTAAAGTGGATTTGAAATCTTTACCAACATGCAGCACTTGACAAATTTAGTGGAGATCTGAAGGGTAAGTACTACTCCCTTCAAACTCTGAGTGAGGGAGACAAGCAGCAGCTCATTGACGATCACTTCTTGTTTGAGCGGCCCATCTCCCGTCACTTCACCAGCGGCGGAATGGCGAGAGACTTCCCTGATGGCCGTGGCATTTGGTAAGTCACTCTAATGGTTCTGTTTTGTCATTGTCGTCATTAGTGTCATTTTTATTTGGCTTTTATCTGGGGAAGCAGTGCTCCAGGCGAGTCCATTAAAAGTCCCTGCCAGTCCATCACAAATCATTCGGTTCTTATAAGCCAAGTCGTAATCTGTTCAAAGAGCTGTGATGAAAGCTTTCCTTTTTCATTGTTCACCCTGTTACTTATGACTGGCCTTGTAAAGAGACTTGTTAAAGGGACTTGTGAAAGGACATGTGATGGACTCCGACTACTGCGCTGCCTCCACACCTAAATACAATAGCCAAGGGAGGGCATTTTAACAAGTTTCTGGGCAGTTTACAGAGTCATTTCTTTGCTTCATCTGTTCTGGCAACTAGCAGTTAGAGGTGTCAGGTGTTTGGATGGTAGATCAAACCTACTGGAACAAGGAAACCTAAAGATCTAACTAACACTGAAAAATGATTCACAAAGAAGAATGATTCATTCGTGGAAATCAGCTTGGAAATGAACAGTAGGTTTATGATATGATAAAACAGAAATTAGGTATCACCACAAGAACTTCGATGTTTATTCACAGACTAAAGACAATATCCTTTTACAACATTCTTATCAGCCCACAGATATGCAATGCGGAAACAGAAGCTAATGCATACTACAAATATGCAAAGCAAATTCTAGCCGTTACAAAAATTGTTTCCACAGTGGTCTATTTCTCGGATTCTTACAGAGTTTGGGTTTTTTATTTGCTCTCAGGCATACCACAGACAAACGATTCCTCGTCTGGGTCAACGAGGAAGATCAGTTGCGCATCATCTCCATGAGGAAAGGTGGTGACATGCGGGCCACTTTTGAGCTCTTCTGTCAAGGACTCAATCAGGTTTGTGACCTCTAGAATTACATAGGCCTGTAAATAGACTACTTAGAAATAAAAAAACAAGTTGCAGTGTAAAGGCTGAATGTCAGAATATAGTTTTAAAAAATTGAAAACCTTTCAATTTTTGGACAAAAACTACTCATTCCATGTAGCCAAACCATCAGTTATGTTTGGACTGTTTGACCAGTAGTACTACATTATCTTTTAAAGACTGCTGGCTAATTTTACAAAGGTTAAATCTCTTTATGCGGGATAAAAACATCTGCTCATTTTATGTGCAATGTGTTCCATAAAAATGGTGCGATCAAATTTTGTCCATTAAACATAAAATGTCAACCTATGGCATTTAGAGCTCGCATGGTGTGAAAAAGCACACTTTCAGCCCGATGATGCTTTTCTTTTCACTGCAATCAAACTTGAGTTGGTGCCACATTCTCAGTCTGATCACTGGATTTTTTATTGAAAAGGGAAAGCATGTATTTCACTGTGACAATTTGATGACAAAGGAGATGCTGACAGCACCTTACACAGAAACATGCTGAGGACAGTGAGGGGAACTTCAGGGGAAAGTGGCACAAACTCCATTTTGAATGCTCATGTTTCTTGGGACATACATGGACATGTACAAATAAGATGAAATAAAAAAACTTCATCAAGCCAAGAGTGTCCTCTAAAGCTCCAAGTTGTAAATTCTGACAGTTAGCAGTTTATGTTTAAAATGGACAGTACCTGCTTGCATCCGTTTTTGTAGGTTCTTTCTGTACATGTATTTCTTTCAGCCCAATGAATTTATAAAAATCTAGTACTAAGTGGCTGTGTGCAAACTGCTGGTATTTTTTTCAAACTCCTCATCAAATAGTGTTACACATAAGGAGTCTCTAGAACAGCAGTTGTAAGTCACAATTTGCAAGGCAATTAGATTCAATTAATTCAGTTTTTGTCCGTTATTTGTTTGTATTGGAAACATCCAGAACAGTAACTGGCATTGAAACTGAGAATCAAACGTGGAACCCAGAACTAGAACAAACATAAGAGCTGTCTTTTAATGAAACATAGAAACAGAGCTGTCTTTCGTATTCATTGGTATTTTTTGGGGGGGATCTGTCCTGGAACAGTTTCAGGCAAACATGGCCGAGGAGGGCAAGGAGTTCATGAGGAACGACCATCTGGGCTTCATTCTGACCTGCCCCTCCAACCTGGGCACCGGGGTGCGCTGCAGCGTGCATGCCCGCTTCCCACTCTTGGCCAGTGACAAACGTTACAACCTGGACCAGATCTGCAAGGCTCTCAGGCTACAGAAACGAGGAACAAGTAAGACAGCCATTTTGGAAGTTGCACTCGAAATCTCGGAGGGATCTTAAACCGTGTCTCTGAAAGCTTGGTTACATGAAAGTCAAGGGGATCACTGTGTAAAGGAGATATAGATATCTTGGTCTTTGCATTGAACCTAACCTAGTGGATGAAAGGATTCTATGAATCAGATTGTCAGATTGGTTTGGATGTTGGAATAGTCAGCAGCAACCCTTACGCGCAATTCACTGGCAACTAATAGGGTTACACTAGTCAAATATTAATCAAGAAATTACCAGCGAGATTACAGAAGCAAAGAGTACTGAAGTGAGTACATCACACGCACACTTGTGTATGGAAAAGGGCATTAGAGCAAGAACCAGTGCTTGAGCCATGCATGCGCACTCCTTTCAATATACAGCACTTTCTGGTTCCAAATGACATCATCCTTCGGTACTCTGTAATATGCAGTAGAATCAAAGATGGAGTTATGCTTGGAGGAAGCCTGTTCCATTCTTTTGTCAGCATGAAATAGGTGTATTATGCAAAAGGGTGTCCGAGATAGTTCCCAGTTTCACTCAGTGGAAATGGTTAAATTTCACCTTCTTTACCCTTAGTAGTTTCTTTCAGTAGTTTTTGGAAGGCAACTTAAACCCAAAAAACTGCCAGTGGCCATGGAGAGAATGTTTCAAGCAAAGCTGATTTTAGCGGCAGAAATTGAAATTTACCATTGATTCATTTGCCTCTCCCTTCCCGCACACTCTCCTATCCCCACAAAAGGCGGAGAATTCACCGAGGCCGTCGGGGGTGTGTACGACATCTCCAACCTGGACCGTCTGGGCTCCACCGAGGTGCAGCAGGTCCAGTGCGTCATCGACGGTGTCAACAAGCTGAGCGATATGGAGCAGCTGTTGGAGAAGGGTGAAAAGATCGACCACCTCCTACCCCCTATGTAAGTAAAGTAAGTATCGCCGGGTTTTTATTCTTGATCTCTGTGATCCTGTCACTGCATGGATGGATGGACCTGTGGTGGTGATGGGGATGTCACGCTGGTGATGGTTGTCCCAGACGATGTCAGCAGTGTTGTTTGGCGCCCCCACACCCAACTAGCTTTTGCATGCTGTGTGGCTCCCATGTGCACCTGGTGATATGTTGTTTTTGTTCCATTTTAGTTACTGTAGCCATGGGCGTGGCCAGGATTTTTTCAGGGGAGGGGAGGGGCAAAGCACTTGTCCGCATCCAGTTGACAAGCCATCAACAGTGGATGGGGGGGGGGGGTTTCCGAGGCAATTTTTGTCCCCTCTCCTCCCTTTTTGTCTTTTGTTTACATTTGGTTCTTTTCTTTTTTTCTTTTAAATTATTTCCTTGCGACGCCCATGATTGTAGCTTTTCTGTTTACTTGTCGGCTTTAATTAAATTGCACATGTAAATGTGGCTAACTTGATGAAACTGCAACGTTTTGCAGGGGCAACATTCCATGTGTTTTGCTGGTACATGTAAGAGATGCGTTTGATTTCATCAACCTGAAAATGAAAGAATAGTGAAACCATATCGACCATGTCTTGTACTCGTACTACATTGCATGCTGCAGTCAGTCAAGTTGAAAATTAATCTCTGAAAACCTACATTCTGTATGATGACTTTGGAGTTCATTAATATGTAATGTTGAGTTATTAATTTGTTAGATTAGTTTTTTTCTTGGCTAGGGTTCAAGTATTGAATAAATATGCCGGCGTTTACCTTACCCATTCGTGCACACACATCTCTAGCTCAGTCTCTCATCGGCACTTATGTGCAGATGCATGTGGAAATCAATTCTGTGTACTGACAAAAAATTATGACAAAAATCACAGTTCTCATGCTTTCCCACGAAGTAACATTGGCAAACAAATTTTTTGTGGCGATGCAGGCAGAAAAGGTAATTTGAAAAATGACTCAAATCATTCTGTTTGTAACAGAATGTTTATTGGCTTTACGCAAGCAGATGCATCACCACATCTAAAAAATAACCTGAGCAAATTCAGCACGTTCAAACGACAAAAATGCTTATTTGCCAAGAAGTGATGGTTTAATTACGCTGCCAAGTTTATAGAGGCTTCATTTATCCTTTCAAAAAATAATCATCTTTTTTTCAAAGCTCACTCGTACCCGCTACCCAGTCCGAGTGCACTGGTTGCAGCTAATTTCTTGGAGGTATCAGTGAATAAAACATGTTCAACTGGTCTCATGAATTTAACACTTCTACATGGGCAAAAGAATGTTCTTGTTGAAAATATAGGTGGCAATTGGTGGCACAATTCTTTTTCTTTTGATCGTTAAAACTGGCAGTACTGGGCATCAGATAACAGGGTGGTGGGTTGGAGCCAACATCAAAGGTAGGTCCTCTGATTGGCGGATTCTATATCATCATCGTTTTTTTCCTCCCCTTTTTTTATCTCTTTGAATGACTAAGGTGTGAGCCAGCCCCGGAGAACACTAATACCAACAACAGCAGCAGGTCTCCCAAGGCAAAGAAGACGTCGGTGTGCATAGCGCTGTGATGCTGTGGTAATGTTTATGTCGCAGTTATTCAGACAAAACCCGGACAGAGCCCAAATGAAGGAGGATAAAACCAAAACAAGGATCCCTTCAAACTCCTACCTCTGTTTATCCTGTTTCTTAATGATGAATTTAAAACTCTTCCACTGAAACTGAAAAGTGATATTGTTTTATCCGTCCGAGCTTCAGATGCATATATTTTATCCCAAAAATACTTTTGTTATGCTCATTTTTGTAGAGAGGAGTTGTTTTTTGAGGATTTGTCAAAAACATGCATTTAGTATTTATAATCTGCTTTCTCATAACGTTTGTTTTATAAAATGGACTTTGACACAATGATACTGGTGATTCAGTACCTGCACATAGCATTACCACAGCATTTGGATTGTGGTGAGGTTTGTTTGGAGTTGAAATTTTTGTTGTATATATCATGCTTTCTGTTATTATTTTTTCTTGTTTTTTGCGTGTCTGTTCATATATCCTGTGTGTGTGTGTGCATATCAGATATACAAAACAAATTTCCTGTTTTCTGAAAAAAAACTTCTAAATTGCCAGTATTTGTTGCATGAAGAAACGTCTTTAAACTGTTCTGAATTGGAGCGATTTTTACTGCGTCCGTAGGCAACGAGACCTACATAATACCACCGTAGAAAGAAGTCTCGGGAAATGTGAGTTGGGTACATAAGTTTCAGCTGTGGCAGATAACGAAGGTAATGGCTAGCTACTGTCATCACTTTCCATTAGCACACACATTACTGCCAGCCATAGCCATGACTGCCGGCACAGCCTCGCGGTCACAAAATGAATGAAGATTTATTTTATGGGGTGAGCTGCAGAGCGTTTCTTTGATGGTTACAGTTCCCACATTTGTCATTTACTAGTCCATGTATTAACTGGGTGATTGGGCGATATACATGTGAGATTCAGTTAGTTAGGTGTGTGAGATGTGTGTGTAGTCCTCTTCTATGAATCTTTGAGACTGTCAGTTTTGCAGTGAGTTATAGATGCCTTTTACCAGATCATGATGTATGTAAATGTCAAAACTGCTCCACTTTTAAGTAATATGTGATGCGATCCAGCAAAATCAGTCGTTTTGTCAAACTTTTATTTGAAGAAACATCTGTGAATAAAAGTGTCCAAAACCCTATGTCTCCACGTTTCAACTTCCACTGCTGTTGATCTTAGGGTGGTTTCAGGGAGGGCATTTTTGTAGAAATAAAGTCAACATTGTACATGTATACCTTTTGAAGTAGAGAATTCAATGAATTTGCCCGGGTCGACAAACGACTCATTAAGCTTAATTGTAGGATGTATTCAAAGATGACAAAATCTGCAGCCTTATATTGATGCGAGGAGATAGTTCTGCGTGATCGCTTACCTTGCACATCATTGTAACAGCATCCACCCTTGAGCACAGAGAACACTCAACACACAAGTGCATTGTCCGGAAAAATTTAACAAGTTTTGGGAGTGTTGTAAAGAGTAGTACGTGTAACATTACCTGCTTAGAACTTCTGGTCCGTATAGAAGCAGCCCGGATTCTTCCACGAATGACATCTTGACCAGTTTATGTTCCTGTTTTTAAAGACTACGGCAGTATGATAACTGTAATAAAAAAAAATAATGTCAGCTATCATTTGTATTTGATTCATTATCTTGTGGAAATTGTTCAGAATGCTTTACCTTCTGTGTGAACCCTGAACTTTATATTCGTATCACCTTCAGGGGCTTATGTCAGGTGAACTTCATTCCTCACAAAGCACAGCATTTTCACCGTCAATTTTCTGTGTTTGGGGAATTCAATGGTGAGGATGTAAACACAAAAACTCAACACTGTGTATTTTCAAGTATACAAATCTTACTTAATGAGTGAAGTCCAGCATAATAAAGCTAAGAAACTGTTTCAAATATTCTTGGTATAGAGCCGTTTTTTAAAAATCCCATGAGTTTGTTTTACACATTTACATCCTGTGTAGACCCCCGAACAAATCAGGTCCACATAACATCAATTGTGTGAAGCATGCTTGGACTATCTGCTTCAAAGGCATTTTGGGGGTTGGGTTATCCATAGCAAAATGATGAGGAACAGTCCAGGACACTGACAGAAATCAGGCTTAAAATAAAAATAGGAGTATTTTCTTGACATGAAAGCAACAATGTTCAGATGGCACAGTGATGTGTACATGTAATAAGCAGTTTCACGGTCATTTTGTGCCACCTTGTTCACAGGACAAAAAGAACATGCATTGCTGAGCATGCAGGTCAATCAGAAACTTTTGCACTTCCAGTCATCCTGTGTTTATTCCAATATGCACTTGCGTCTAGTAATACCGTACCTGTTGTTTTTGCCCTGTGGAAAAGATGGTGCACGCATGTGGTCACGAAACTGCTCACTGTATCAAAAACATCAGCCACCCTAAATCTGAAAGTTTAGGTGTCGGATGTCCCTGAAGTCTTCAAGGCTGTGTGTATTTGGAGGGTTTGGGATGACGACGACGCACGAGTAGAGCAAGTTATCTTCCCTGACAATGTACTGTATACATCTCAGGCTCCTGGATCAGTTTATTGCTTCAATTTCACGTACTTTACACAGTGAATGTACACAAATATGCACGTGAGGATAACACCCACAGATGTTTTTTTTACAAAGGGAAGTAAAGACTTTCGCATTTTGACATCTCACTTTCTGACCAAACAAAATGCATCAAGTCAGTCCATTTATATATCTGATGTTCATTACACAACATGTGCTGATGTTAGCAGTTCTATATTGACTGTAAATCAATCAGGTAAACAACCTGGGAAGTTAGCACCATCATATGAAACATAAAATAAATTTGACCATGATTGATGAGGAATTCTCTACACTTGTTATGGTCGTATTTGGTAGCTAATGTCAACATTATTGCAATAAACAACTCAGTACTTCTTCAGGGCTGCAATAAAACCCTTGACACCACATCCATTTACACAGACAGGACTCCACTACAAAAAACGTTAATTTCCTTTAAATACTCTGCCCTTCATAAAAGGGTTCATCATTTGCATTGTTTGGGCTACCAACATTTTCTAGCTACACTGCACATGCATTTACTGTCAACTAATGGGGCTACTGTCATGATATTGATATGCAATGATTCTACAAATAAAATTTTTGATTTGCGTTCTTTGTCCAATTAAAATAACAAGCAAAACAGTGCGCAAATATTTAGGTGTGGCTACAAATATTGGGTACATACCCAGGACCATCCTTTTTCCATGATAAACTGACGACTTTAAAATTGTACAAAAAATGAAATAATATAGCCATTTTTTACAAGCACGAATGTCCTGCTCTGTGCATTATTCATATTTGCCCAGTGGGTCCCAAACCAATATTTAGTTGGAACTTTCTAACCGTTGAACACAGATGGCACTTTCTGTTCTTGAGTGGTTCATTTGACGCAAGTGGGAAAAACCATTTTTTTTCCCAACAAAAAAGTTTTCACATTTAATAAAGCTACAAAAAAGTTCAACAGTCCGAATACTTCGAATATTTACATATTGTAATAAAAGAAAAATCAAAGGTGATAGAAAAACCAGGTAACCAAACTTTATCAAGGTGTCAACTCTAACATCTATTTTTATGGAAAACCCATCAAATAAAAACATTAGACATTTATCTAAATACGTTTAAAGAAATATATTTCATAGTACACGTACATTTTTCCAGAACTCCGCATGAAATTTGTCAACATACAAATTATGGGAGTCGTTGGAAATGGAAAAACAGTAAATCCAATATATAACTTCAGTGGAAGCTTTCATACAATGATTCTATATTTCCACAATACATAAAACATGTATCTCACATATATAATATTTGATTGATGATAGTTTGAGATTTCTACAGAGATCTGTCAACTGGCAGTCTTTGTATATTTCAAGCTACACAAAAATTTCAACATCAGGAAATGTACACAGATTTGACACAAGTGTTCAACTTTCCTATCAAAACATACATTGTACACTTACATACTTGTGCTGTCAGTGGCAATAATGCAAATTCTGTATTGAACCCTAACCTTCCCCAACCACACAAAATTAAACAGTAGTAAAGTGTTTAATTCTGTGGAGATAGGTCTGGTCGGCCCATAACAGTTGGCTTTTGCATTGGGTTTGGCATACCTCAGAAAGTCCAACAGCCTCTGTGCACAAAGTCCCATATGGGTGAAGTCCCATATGGGTGTTTAACTTTGTGCGAATGGGGAAGGTTAGGGCCAGCAACCCTTGGGGGTTAGGGTTAAAGAAAGTGGCACTGTCTGCTAGATTCTTCCAAAAAAATGTAGTGTTTTACTTAAATACTGACCTAACAAAAAATTCTGCTACAAAGGCCAGAAACTCTCTGTTACATTTCAGTGTAGAGCGAGTGTATGGATTGTCTAAGACTGAATAAGCTAGAGGTCGGTGGCTATAACCAGATATGGAGCTTAATATTACTTGATACATGTACATGTAGCTTAATACAAAGCCACTGTATTCCTCCACAGTGTTGGATTTCGAAAGATTCAGGCAGATTGCTCAATCAAAACCTTACATTAAATCAATGCCTGATGACATCAAGTCCACACACCACTGAATCATCTCTAGAGGGGCACAATTTCTAGCTAATATAACGGCTCAAGACGGTTTCCGATTCTTCAGACTTTTTCCAGTCATTGTATTAAGCTACAATCAGACATTCATGATCACACCCCCTGACCTGTGGGAACCCACTTTAGCCCTAACCCCCCAAGGGTTGCTGGCCCTAACCTTCCCCATTCACACAAAGTTAAACACCCATATGGGACTTTGTGCACAGAGGCTGCTGGAATTTGTTTTTCGGAGATATGCCAAACCCAATGTAAAAAGCCAGCTGTTATGGGCCTACCAGACCTATCCCCACAGAATTAAACTTTTTACTACTGTTTAATTCTGTGTGGTTGGGGAAGGTTAGGGTTGGACTCCATTTTTCAGTCTGCTCAATCAACCAGTTCTGGTGAATAGACAAACATTCACCAGTTTGCTCTTCAAAAGCTGTGCAGTTCTGACCTCACTGTCCTTAACACGGTTGTTAACATTCATTCATAAATACCTTACCCGTGTTTCTGACAGGCGTACCAGAGTCGCACCAAACCAAATTAAAAGCAAATTTTGAATTAGGTGTGGCAAAAAATTGCTGTCTGAAACAGCAAAGAGGGACGAGATGTGCTCGCAGGTGAAAGATCGATACTTGGAGGCGCTCAAAACGACACCAGAACGACTTGATTTCAGACGTTGCTCTTCATGGGCAGAACCCAATACAAATGCTTGTACATGTGTATTATGTCCATCTGCCAAAACCCAAAATTAAATTAGGTCGACCCGAGTCACTCTCAATTCTATTTGGTTCGGCGCGACCCTAGGACGCCTGTCTGAAATGGGGGTTAGAACAGTTTCCCTATTCAACAAAGAACACCTGCGGCGATTTGATAATGCCCACGGTGCAAAAATGAGCTCTCACCTGGATATGAGACAGTTTAATCCATTCCTATTGGTCAAGAGTCTGTGTGCGCTGCAGTATGCAGAACTCGCCACCCACACATCAAGTCCATATAAGGCAATTGAAATAGACTACTTGCACATCCTAGGAACACACCATAAAATGGACGGGTGTATTGGGGAACATAAAAGTAAAATTCTTGAACAAAATCTTTGGAAATTTATATTGTATACATATTGACTTCTGATGACTCTTTAACTAAAACTGTTTATGAATGGGAAACAAATACTTACTTGGTCAGTATTAAACTAATGTTTAAGACTGGCTTAGGAGAATGGACGTGACTAAATGCCCGACCGGCCAAGCACATTCCCATTTAAAAAAATCTACAAGGTTTCAAATGAATTACTACATGTATTTACACCAAAATGTAATCTGCACCTTGATGGCTGGCACAAAATTAGGCAACATACACTCCAAAGAAACTTATTCACGTCTCAAAAAGTACTGGTACCCTCCAACATAACCAGTAATATAAAATGTAGATACCGGTTTGTAATAAAGATTATGATAAAGATAAAGCAAAAAATCAAGATAAAAATCAAGATACATGTGAGACACATGTATTTTAGTACAATATTACTGATCTTTGGCTCTGGTTGCCCATTGAGTATTCTGCCCTACAAGTGCGAACCAAAAGCACTTTAAAACATATCCATCGGGCAAAATGACATTCTAGATGTATACAAAAATATGACAGCAAAGGGGATTGCTGTTGCTTTTTCTTCTTCTGAACTTCAAAGAAAGCAAACTGTTCACAGTTTGATAAAATCAGTCTTTCAAGGTATCCTGGTAGTTTGACGTGTCACCGTAGCTTAGATTTCTCTACTTGTTAACACAACCTGAGGCTTTCAACTCTCTCTCACTTAGCACTAGGACACTCCCTTTGTATAGTACCTATGATAGCACATGTGAAAGTTAACGGTGTGGGTCTTAAGTCCTTAAGTCATGATAATACTTGTTGGTTTCAATCAGTTGCTCGTATTTCGACCACATCAAAAGCAAGCTTCAAGCGTTATTACATCAACTATCAGTTCATGCTCACAAATCTACACAGGGCAAAGACCTGGACTAAATGCACCAGTACACGTAGCTCCATACACAAGTTCGGAATCAGATGTAGTCTCAGAAGTCACAACTACTTGGGGAAGGTTAAGCTTTCAATGTTACCTTACCTCATACATATTCATAGAACAGAGGCAAGTTCTCAGTGGTCCATTCACCATCATGTGCCAGTTGCTTTTTCCCTGCTTACCAGACGTACACAAGGATTCACAAGTCCAATACACAAGTACAGTAAACTGTTAATGGGAATGGCTTACCACTCATGCATTGTATGAAGCTGTCAATCTATCACCTGACTTAACAAGCATCACCGTGGCAACATGTACACAGGAAAAGATGGCAGCGCATGTAAACGTTGATCAACGTTTTAAATGATGCCCCTTACTGTACTGGAAAGTGAACACTTATGAGATATGGTGAAACAAATAAAAGTGATTTATCTTTTGGGAGGACAGTCAAAGTCAGCATACCTCGGTGCTTCAACTTTCGTTACCACAGGAAGGTAACCTCTCCTATCCACCCTCAAACCATGCTGCATTTGTAAGCTGACAAATGCTATCAATCCAATAATTGTTACGGTGCATAAACATACAAAGAAGGATCTATGTTTTTTATTTGGCAATGTTGAAAAGTCCAGTGGCTAGGACGAGGAAACACCGAATAGCACGTACTGACCCTGTAGCACGTCTGCCCTGGTTGAACATATACCACAAGTCTCTCAGGAATAGTTAGAAAGAGCAGATGTAGCACACGAACTTAATCTGCCTTCAGTTTCTTGGTTCCTCTTAAGATAATGCCTTCAACTGAGATGCCTTCTGAGTTGTCTGCCAACACATGCAGCAATAAAACATGAGCAAATTAAAAGCAATATACATGTACATGCCTTGCAATAATTACCTCGCTACGCAAGGTTACATTTCCGTCAAACAGTTGTTGATATGAGTTCAACAAATCAGCACAGGAGAGGCCAGCTTTTTAAAGGATAATATTAAGTTACATGAATCATGCTGAAAAAACTACTTCTTCAAAAGCAATCCTAAAGTAACCACTTAAATGGGACTCAGATCAAAAGTGGACAGCAGTATTCCAAGTCCATCACAAGTCCCTGTAAGTCTATCACAAGTTATTCTGTCTTAAGCCAGTTCACAAGCTACATGTATGTGACAAAAGCATTCTTTTGTCACTGTTCACCCTGTTACTTATGACTGGCCTTGTGAAGGGACTTGTGACTGACCTTGTGAAGGGATTTAAAACAGGACTCATGATGGACTTGAATACAACACTGGTAGACAGTCAACAATTTCCAACTTATTTTATGAATGCAGGAGAATACTTTTTAGCATTTCATGTTAACCCCACAGAGCTGGGTTGAACCTTTTACGGCAGTGAATCAGCAAATTGTAATCTTTCTGACGCTGGTCCTCTTCAACATTTCCACTGCCAAAAAGCTGAGTAGTACTGGCTTTAACATTACCATTTTTTGCAGTCCGTTCACGGTTGCCGAGTTGTCAATGAAAATGTATTCTGAACTTATCTGTGACAAATGCAGAGCTCCTTGCGAGTGAAGCGAATGGTTCCACCTCCAACTTGTCGGCAATTTGTCCAAGACGAGTTGTGAGATGGTTCCTTACCTTGCCTCTCCATGCCATTACTCGATCTCGACCAGTAAGTCGTCCCCTTCCACTGCTAGACCCTTGCGGGCGTGCAGTGCCTTGACTGTCCCCGACACAGGTGCGCTGACCACCATCTCCATCTTCATGGCGCTCAGGATGACCACGGGGGCGCCCTTCTCCACCCGGTCGCCCACCTCCACCCGGACGTCTATGATCTGGCCGTTCATGGGTGAGCCCACAGACCCCTTGACGTGGGGCGTGGCCTTGGGGTGAATGTGCATCTCCTGGGGTGAGCAAAATATGAGCCGATGATATCGTAAAAAAAATGCCAAATGTCAGCAACCTAACCCTCAAAAATTCTTCAAAATACATGGGGGGGGGTTGGGGTGGATTAGGAGCATTGGGGCCAGACAGCCTTTCCAAATATTGCCCATGAGATCGTTTGCCATACAATAGGGAATTTGGGAGGATTCAGGAAGGTTGTTGCAACAGCTATGGATTTGGAATTTGGGCTAATCTTAACCCTATGACAGCAAGGCCTTTTATTACACCATCCCAAAGCTTCAATCCCAGTTATCTTTGCTGTCCAATAACCAATCATTTTGAAACTTGCTATATACATGTACTTGACTTGCATATAAAAACATTTGTTATGAGGACATGTGTGAAGATTCAACTCAATCCAACATGGGGACTTTGCTTCTATGCTCTTTGACAGTTCATAGCCTCGCATGTGTCAGCCTGTATGCACTGAGCAAATTAATGGAAGTGTCAACTTTTTGGCAGACGTGTCAAAAAAAAAAGGCATTTTCTCAGAACAGTATGTCTCACTTTCTTAAAATATGGGTCAAATTGTTTGTAAAACATTACTGGAAAAATCCTGAAGGCTCAGCAAACAAAAAAACCTGCATTTTGATGATATCAGAGAAGCGTTCAGGGGATTCGGATTATACCCAAGACCTTTTAGGGGTAAACCCTTGGCAATGTTTGCAAAGAATCTTTCTGAATTCTCCTAATTCATCTGCTGTGCAGGAAACCAACCATATTTTGAAGGAGCATCAAAGGTCATTCGATGGACAGTCTAATTAAGGCTGGCTCTGTAGAACCCAAGCAAATAACACTCATCAATGATGGAAGACGCTACCTAGGGGAACTGTCATGTCGAATTATTTGCCAACAGACATCCCCACCGGATGTATGTGCCATTCACAATCCGTCCCGATCTCCAGTGGCCAGCAAAGGCTGGTAAAACCCAGCTGTACATTTCTGCCCTCATGGATGGCAGCATGTGGAACACATGAGGGTGCGGTATGGCAATTGTAACCAGTAACTATTCCAGCGATTAGTTACTGGCTGAGGAATTGTTCAATTTGTTTTCAAGCAGCTACAATATTTTGTTTCGAGTTTGGGATTTCCTGAATATTTTTCCTTGCTTCATGATTGCCCAAGCATGCCCCAAGATGCCAACTGGACAACGGACGTAGGCATGCCTACCTTCATGGCTAGCTTGTCCTTCATAAGTACTGATCGGAGTTGGCCGTTGAGCTCAAAGAACACCTCCCTCTCTCCCGTTTTTTCCTGCAGCTCTCCCATGGCCAGCATCTTCACGTGTAGCCTCTTCCCTTTCTCAATTTGCACCTTGAAAACGAACAACAAATCACAACTTGAGCCCCTGATTCTAAGCCAAGAACAACGTGCACATGTCAATCACAAGCAGTCAAAGATCCTTACTGAAAAAACAACAGGGCACGAGATTCTTGTTGATAAAAATGTGCCAAGTAAAATTGAACTGTGTAAAAAAAAAGTATTATTACACCAACAATTCCACTGCAGCCTTGTACGATGTAATTGAATCTTCAGCATTATTTGCAATAAACACACACTCTCAATCCAGAGACGTACTCGTGCTCATTATAATGCCAATATGGCTTCAGAAATGATCTTTGAGCTTCAAATTTCCCTTGTTTTCTTCTTCTACTGCTCCAGTTTCAAACAACTACATGTGTACCTCAGTTACATGTGTCAGTCAGTTTAAAGCAAACTTATCTCCATTTTAACCCTCCTTTGGTTTTACAGCACAAATGTGCACACGTACCCAAGGTCACTCTCTTGCATGTTGGTGCAGTGCACAATACGACACAGCTGTGCTTCTTTGAGGTGTTTACCAAGTAACCCAAAGAGTGACTTCAGCATAGGAGGGTTAATGGTTGTGCCTTGTTTTTTATAACTGGCTGTTGTCGCTGTTTAGCGTCACAAGCTAAATGGAACGGTACTATAACAATCTCATTCAATATTTTGACTACTTAGATCAATACTCTACGACAACGCATGGTGCTCTGTGTCTGCTGATTACATATGTTCTCCTACCAACAGTGTGTCAATGTATTGTGATCTTATTTAATTCATGTGTTTCTTTTCCTTGGCACATTACACATCATCATACATGTACTTCATATTTTAAAAACCACTCCGGCAATTTTTTTTCATGAACAAAAGGTTCCAGTGCTGGCAAACGCTTCCCTTGTCGAATGTTTCTCATCACTCACATCGAACTCTTCGGCAATGTGTGGGCCAACGAGGAACAGCCTCGTGCCCAGGGTCTCCACCGGACCATAGACCTTCCGGAATTCCATGAAGTCATCAAAGACCTTCGGGTAGAGCGCTGAGCTGACCATGTCCACCTCCCGGACGTTGGGGCCGTGTTTTTCGACAAGGTCCGTGTGGAGTTTGTCGAAGTCAAGGGGTGGAAGAGACTCCCCTGGACGGCCCTCAATTCTTGGCATGTCCTTAATTATCTGGAATGCATCAAGTTAAAAAAAAAACTGAATAAGATCAGAACATAGAGCTGTCGCTAAGGACTTGTTCGTCAGATTCCAATCCAGTCAGTCACAAGTTGGATTACAAGTCCGGTCACAAGTTAGTTAGCAAGTGACAGGGGTGAACAATGACAAAGGGCGGCCTTGGTTTATAAATTCATTTAAAAGCTTGCGACTTGACTTGCGAGTGGATGATTTAGGAGTGACTAGCAGTTCATTACAACTCAGTATTTCATAAGGTGTAGAGAAAGCTGGACTTGACCATAAGTGGCCACCCGGTAATACAGCTCGGGGATTTTACATGTGGTCAACCATACTTTGATGGGTACAGAAAATGTAACAAGTGTTAGTGTATCCACGGCAACACCATAACCACAAAATGTACATGTATGTCTGTTTGAAGGCTATTACTCAAAGCCTAACTTCCTATTTGACTTCGTCTTTGTCTCTGGAACTATTTGCAAACCTGTAACTTTTTCAACCAAATGGAAACATTCCAATCTTTGATTAAGTATTACACGACTTGATGGTCTTACAGCAAATATGGACTCATTATTGAACCATGAAAATGTATGATAAATCTTCCCCAGACCTTTTCAAACTGAGAGAATAACCATGTGATATGCATGTCGCACAGTCAACTTAGCCAATGATGTCAGAAGGCACTCCGCTCTGTGAATATTGGACAGACTCTACACAGAGACCAGATTTCATGTGGGGGTCATACAGCACCATCTTACTGGTAGATTCACAAGCCACCACTCACCTTTGACCTGAGCGGTTCAGGGAAACCCCCGTACGGCTGGCCCAGGTACCCCTGCATGAACTCCACCACGGAGGTCGGGAAGGAGAGGTCCTCGGCCTTCTCAACCAGGCTGGTCCCGTCCAGTTTATTCTGGACCATAAACTGAGCCAGATCTCCGACCACTTTGGAGGACGGAGTCACCTTGATGAAGAGCAGAGAAGTAGACAAATCCACAAAATGAATTGGTTACAAAAAACTCCAGTCCCCTTCAGAACATCAAAGGTACATTCAGAAGCAACTTAACTAACTTTGTGACTAATCTTGTGCCTAAGGTGACAGTATTTGCCATTGGAACACACCACAGAGAGCAACTGTAGCCACAGACAACTATGCTTTATTGGGCACTGCCTCAGCCTGGTCAGTGGATAGCTGGTTACAACTGGTCTGTCCGTTCACAATCGTAACACTTCCTGTTCTAAAAAACATTAGAAATGATACCTTTTGGAGAAGAGAACTGTGAAACAGCTGTCAAGAACTCAAGGTGCGCAGACTGTTCTAGCCAAATCACATGGCCTTGATTCACCACCATGTGTGACATCTGTTGGTGATGATAAACACTGGAAGGCCCGATGTTACCAATTACTGGGTGCACACGGTGGTGAATCAAGGCCACGTGATGTGGCTGAAACAGTCTGTGAACCTTGGCACCTTTTGCACAGATCTCTTTCTCAAAATGGTTTCATTAATCATTGAAACAATGGACCACAGCGGTCTTCCACAATATCACTTCCTGTTCTTGTGACCTCTTTTTCCCTACCAACCTTGATGAGATCCCCCAGCAACCGGTTGGCCTCCACGTAGGACTTCTTCACCTCCTCGAACTGATGACCCAGCCCCAGGCTGAAGGCCTGGAACTGCAGGTTGGTGTACTGGCCGCCAGGGATCTCGTTCCGATAGATGTCCGCATTGCCGCTCTTCATGGTCACTGCACACTCGAAGGGGCCATAGAACTGCCGGGCAATCTCCCAGTAGGCACTGTACTTGAAGACTTGATCCAGTGGGATGCCTGGAGATATTAGGAAAAATGGCTGCAGGTCATTTTCCTAAAAATCAAGCTGTCTATTCCACAACAGTCGAGGTTGCACAGCAAAATGAGTGAAGTGGACTTTGCAACAAGTCAGGGCGTCATATTTGTATAATATTGAGTAAGGTTTTCATTTGGTAAAAAACATCAAATCTTAAAGAGAAATATTGCGAAGAGCATATTACTGGTGGAGTCGTCTTGTCCTCGACTAGGAAACTGACCACATGGCATCCATGTGAATGCTTATCACCAGCACAATCACTAATGTGGTACACCGTCAATGACAATTCATCTACATTTCATGCTTGTAATTTTAAGTTTAAGAAAGGCAAAGACAACCACAATAAAGTATTTTTATGCAAACTGTTAATAAGTTTCGGACAGTGGCAACTAAAAAATACAGGTAAGTAAGAAAAACTGTAAACAGTCTGGACGAGGCAGGAGATTTTAAAATGTGCCTGGAGTCAGAAGATTGACCAATTCTCCAGGAGTCTTCTGCAAATTCCAGCTCTGACATGCACCCTTGTTCTCTAGGTGTAATGCCAGACCAGTCAGCCAGATAGGCCAATATCCTCCACACAAAGAGCTTTAGAGGACATCATGCCTAACCAGTAAAGACTCTAAAAATGGAGTGAATTAGTGGGTAACATTCATAAATCCATGGATTACTTGGCATTCTTTGGAATGATTTCTACAGCAAAGCACAAGGCAGTCATGAAAAGCCAAAATTGATGTGATTTGGAGGAAATTAAGGAGCGAGGGTAAAAGAAATACCTGTATCCTTTTCAGTGCCTTCACATGCTGCCACCAGGGCACCCATGCTGGGTTGGGAGGTCATCCCTGACATGGTGTCCACAGCAACGTCAACAACGTCGGCCCCTGCGTCAGCGGCTGCCAACATGGCCGCCACACCGGCGCCCGAGGTGTCGTGTGTGTGTATGTGGATGGGCATGTCCGGGTACTTGTCTCGTAGGGCACCGATGAGCATGGTGGCTGCCTTGGGCTTCAACAGTCCGGCCATATCCTGGGAATGAAGGATCAGAATATTGTCAAGTTATGGGCCTTTTCAAGCCATCTGAAAGTCTTCCAAAGTACCTTGATGGTTGACAATGTCGGAGATGGAAATCCCAGGGAACATTCCGCGAGATTTGAGATGGTAGCCGGGGAATCTGATCTTCAGACCACTATATTTGTTTATTTCAAACCAAGAGACCGTGATTTTACAAAATGTATAAATTTGACCAATTTGTCACATGACTAAGCTATTCATCAAAAACTGACAATGTCAATCCAATCTACAGATCTTTCAATGTAAATACCACGGTTGCTTTTTAACCCAATCAATTTCATTTAACTTTGCCTTGACGACTGCAAGGTCTGGTACACACAGAGTACAACTTGCAGTGTGCCAGAATAACTTACACATGAGAGTCTTACCTTTATGCACAAGATGTGCGTGCCGGCCTTGACCAGCTCATCGGCCAGCTTGAGGTAGTAGTCCATGGTGTACTTGGTCTTGCTGGGATCTGACACGTCCCCGCTGTAGCTGATGGCTGCTTCCACCACACCCCCCGATGCCCCCACCGCGTCGATGCCGAGGATCATGTTGGGCAGGTAGTTGAGGGAGTCAAACACGCGGAAGATGTCCATGCCGTGCCTGTGGGCGAGCTCACAGAATCTGCAAGGCAAGGTTTACCATCAAACAAACTTTAGCATGCTGGCCTTCAAAGAGTTAAGAGGAAACTTTTTGTTTAGTTGGGAGTGTCAGGCCAGAGGTGTGTACAAATGTACAGTACTGTGTGCTGTCTCGTGACCACTGAATGGCAACTTTGAAAGTGTGTAAAGAAATCCTGTCAGAATACGTTTGAAGTTCATATTCAGTCAAACTGACATTTTTATGTATTTGTCATTTACAGTTAATGTTCTCACACACGTCAGCCTGTGCATTTAGCCAGTCAATAGGAAAGTGTAAATTTTGGCTTACCAATCGTGGAAACATTTAATCATTTTTTTTAACAGTGATGTCAAAATGATCACTATCCATCAGTGGAAAAACTCCTGAAGGTTCAACAAGGTAGAGAAATGCATTTCGATGATTGCTTCCAACATTTTCCAGGTTAGAAATCCTTGGGAAAGGGCACGTAATGCATCCAACAGGCAAAATGGAAGTACAGGAAACTTACTTGAATACAACATTATCAGGATAGCTGGTGTAGCCGACTGCATTGGCTCCACGCAATAACATCTGGAATGGTATATTGGGGATGAGCTCTCGGAGTGTCTCTAGCCGGTCCCACGGGCACTCGTGGAGGAACCGCATAGCCACGTCAAATGTCGCGCCTAAGTGTACAAAATGTACATAGGATATGAACCAGTTTAATGGCACTGCACTGGTTGCAGACATCAAACTTTCATCCACACCGACAAAAAGGTTGGGGTTGTGGTCTGATGAGTTGCTTTAACTGTAGGTTAGTTATAGTGTGCCATATCCTGAGAGACTTCCTTTTACATGCCTGAGCCAATGACTCTGTCAACTCTAGTGAGATGACGGATTTGCAACTTTGCATTGACAGAACTTGTAACTTCTCAGAAAACTGCTTTTGTCCCTACCAGGAAAAAGATGACACATCCATTTGATGGTGAAGTTAAGTAAGCCTGCACGGGCAGACCAAGGTTAAAACAGTTTGGAAGTAAACCACTCCATGTGGCAACACATAGGTATGTCCCATCTTGGCAGAGGGGAGGGTGAAAGTGTATCTTTTAAGGTGTTCCATGCTTAATTATCACACCTGTTCCTCAGCCTACAAGATTAGCTTCACACAGCAGTCTGAGATCAGTGCAACCTGTTCTAGATGGACAAGGGCCATTGCAGTGAAGCATCTTGCCCTAGAACCCAGCAATCACTACTGCCGTTGGGGTATAAACCAATGAATAAATGTGTTCTACAGCAGACGGCATAACAGCTTCAGCATAGTCCTCGACATAGATCTTCCCGACTGAGGTACAAAACTTGCCCAAAGCATGATGGGTATCACCATGTCTACCACATACCTCCCCAGTTCTCAATACTGCACAGGTTGCTGAAGTTGTGGGCCACAAACGGCGATATGTTCTTCAGGTCGTACGTCCGCACCCGGGTGGCAAGCAGCGACTGGTGAGCGTCACGGAAGGTGGTGTCCATCAGAAGCAGGCCCTTGTGCTGGCGGATTGCTCGGGCAAATGCCTCGGGCCCTTCTTTGAGGAGAATATCCCTGAAGCCGGGAGGAGGTGGCACTCCTGTCCAGAGATTACAAAATGAGAAATAAAAAGTCTAGTGACAGCAAATGATGCAATAGAGATGGAACAATGAAAGGAACACGTTCTACGATATTCTCCTCGGCACTCAACCTCAATAGGGTCCTTCAGAGAAATCTAGCTAAATCCAAACAAAGCAATTTGAAGTCTCCTAATCTGATTACATTCAGCAGTGCAAACAAAGAATTTTTTTCACGGTTCTGATCAAAAGGACTGCAAGTTCAAACTCTTTTGCTCAACTTACACGTACAACTGATCAACAGTGATTTCCTTCTTGAAATTAAGTCAAAATAGACTCTGACAGAGGGGACAAAATTGGTGCGACTTCATGATCTCCGGCTTACCGAAGGGCACGGGAGGGACCGGAGCCTCTCCTGCGGCTGGCCGGAGCCCCGTGGCAAGAGGGGTGGATGCCCCGTTGACCAGCAGGTTGGCAAAGTAATGCAACAGCTTCTGGGCCCGGTTCTGGCTGGGCTTGAACAGCGTGGTCAGGGAGGGGTTGTCGTCAATGAAGTAGGTGTCCACCTGGCCCGTGACAAACTGCTTGTGGGTCAGGACATTCTGTAGGAAGGGAATGTTGGTCTGTGGAGGAAGAACCGCATAGGTGACTGTGGTTATTAAAAAGCAATAGATGTAAAATTCTTGATCTTGTTCAAGCAAGCCGCCACTGACACTCTTGACGCCTGCTAGTAAGCCTACTCAAGAAAAAATACCTGGTATCCTGAAACTTGTAACCAACGTAATTTCACATGTACATGTATGTTCACGGCTGTCCCAAGACCTGTTCAGGAAAGTTGCAAGCTGCAAAAATGGTAGAAAGCAACAGGGGTGGTCTTCATGTTCAGCGTTTTTCTTCCAATGTTGGTATTATCCTTTTTTCAAGGCCTGCAGCATTAATCAACCGAAAAAGCCTGGACAGTGAAATGACTGTGGTTCCTAATGGTTTAAGAGTGAATTAGAGTGTGGGATATGATGACACAATACCCGAAAATGCAGAAAGTTTTGTAGAAATTTAAACAAAAATATGTGCCAAACAAGGCTGGGATACCATCATTTCAGAAAATGACATGTCAGTCTCTGCCCCTTTGCCACTCGACCGTACCACAGAGCCAACTCAACACACTTGACACTCCAGATATGGATCTCAGCCACACCCAGAAGGCTATATCTCTCTATGGCGGACAACAATACCAACCCGCCAATCCACCTCGACTTCCCCAGGATACAAAACTCAGCCATGTCCACGGGGCTACAGCCATTTAATATAGCTCCATGGCCAGGCAAGAGAAACAACCCACCCACCTTGACCCCTCGGATTCGGAACTCAGCCAGTGCCCTCAACATCTTGGCTACAGCACTCTGGTGGTCCCGAGCGCTGGCGATGATCTTAACAAGGAGGGAATCATAGTGGGGGGAGACCCAGGCACCAGCAAATGCCGAAGCGCTATCAATCCTAATGCCCATGCCCTCACCGCTACGAAACACCTAGGTGTGAAAAGGACCAGCAGTGAGTTACAGAAATGACTATCTGTCATGCCTACTATACTATCAAAAACACAGCATATTGTTTATCAGGATGTTTTGAATGTGAATCATTGAGCACTAGCATTTAAGACCGGCTCAGGAGAATGGACATGACTAATGCATGAGTCCCAGGCGAGGGCATTATCAGCATTCATGCTTCTGAACCGGTCTTACACGTTAGTTCAAGACCGACCAAGCGCATATTTATTCATAAATACTATTTTAGACAGAAAGTCAAAGGAAATCAATTTACAATAAATTTCCTAGGCTTTTTGTTCAAGACTTTCTCTTTCTTTTCCCCGACACACCCCCATCCATTTAATGGTATATTCCTTGTGCAAATAGTCCCAAAGAATCTCCTTACATGGGCCTGGCACGTACGTGGCAGGTTCCACATGGCGCATTCACACAGACTCTTCACCGATCAGATTTGATTAAACTGTCTTGTATCCAGGTGCCAGCACGTGATTTACGCAGCGGGCACTATAGCATCAATACACTGTCATTAATACACTGTCACATGACATGTTTCGATCAATGGGAATAGAAAAACTATCCCAGGTATCTATGAATATCTCTTCATGTCAGACTGTCGGTTCTAAAACCGACCAAACTTTCACGAGGTCTACTTCTCCACTCTCATGCATCTTCCATAATTTTCAACGACTTGTTTCATATAATGCATTGTACCATACTTCAGACAACCTAGCCAAATACGAGAAAATGTATCACATCCTTCCTCTGTTCACAGATGATGCCCAAGTCTGTCTGAATGCATTTGCCTTGATACCTCGATTCTTCCCATGTCCGGCTGGAAGTTCTTAGCTGGGTCCTCGGTGGTGATTCTGCACTGCATGGCACTACACTGGATCTGAATGTCATCTTGGGCTAGGCCCAATTCAGGTAAGGAACTGCCCTCAGCGATCTTGATCTGCGACTGCACCAAATCAATTCTGGAAAAAACAGAACCTTGTCCTTAAAAACTATGGCAAAATGTTCAGTGGAACAGTTGTGGAACTGCAGATAGATACTTGAGCAAGTTTGGGTAGATTGTATGGCCTAAATTTAGCTAGCACAAGTAAGATTTGAAGCTTGGCATGGTGGAAGTTACATGAGAGGTGCATGTAGGCTTGCCAGTACACCATAGGGGTATACAGCACGGTGTACCGTAAGTTAACTCCAAGACAGAAATCTACAGACACACTCTCCAAGTTAACAGTTTCTGTTTGTAAATCTTAATGGTCGGAAAGTCTCACCCTTTATAACCAATAACCTACAGACAGGTTGTTAACCCATTTTTCTGAATTTAAAGACTAAAATGTAAAAGAGAGACCAAACACTAGCCTACTTGTAGTTAATCATATACTTCAGTGACACTATTAGCAAAGTTCTGTATTGAAAACAGTCAACAGCACATGTGAACCAGGGAAGTTTAAGTTCCTTTATAACTCGTTCTCACTGGTAAGCTGCAGAGCCAACTCTGTCAGCATGTAACTAGCGTCCATATGTTAGGCTCAGTCCTATCAGCTCATCATATTGGCCGACTTCACTCTGAAAGAGCTAGGGAGGCGGGCAGCCTCAAATTTTTACCAACATTGTCTCAATGTATTTTTTGACCATCTTGAGTCTTCAAGATTTTTTCCAACAAATGTCTAGCAGTCATTTTGGAACTACTCTTATGAAAATCGGACACGCCATTCTTGCAAGGTTAGCCAACAATAGACATTCTTCCCGCTGATGTGAGCAATGTTAATGCCTGCAGGGCAACTCATACATGATGCCACAAACTTTAAATGGCTGTAACAACAAACCATATGTCAGACTGAATAAGCCTTTTCCAAGTTAAATTTGAATAAAATCTGGTACACTGAGTTCTTTAAATTTATGTAAACATAACAACTTGAATTCTCCATACTAAAACCACTGTTGCTATACCTTGTGATTCGGGGCAAGCTTTTGCTTAGTTACATAAGAGACGCCTTGCAATAATACACTGTTCTCAATGGATAAGAAGGGCACAAAGGAATTGTTCCATTCCAGAGATGGTGGTCGCGATGCAAACGCTTGCCCCGAATCACGAGGTATAGCAACAGTGTCTTCAGTCTGGGGAATTCAAATTCTTACGTTCGTGTGCAATCAAATAACTCAGTGTACCAGATTTTATTCAAATTTACTCTTCACAGATGTACAAGTACATGTAGGTGAGCTGAATGCCTTTACACACTACACCATGCTTCAAAAGTACTGGGCATGGGATAGCTGAGTTCTAGGGGGAAGGGGGAGCTTCCCCCGGCTGTTTGAGGGGTTAAGGGAACACTAACCCTGTCACTTCCTCTGTTACTGTGTGCTCCACCTGCAGCCGGGCGTTGACCTCAATGAAGTAATGCCGACCATACTGGTCCAGCAGGAACTCCACTGTGCCTGCGTTCTCGTAGCCCACGTAGTTGGCCAGTTTGACCGCGTCGGCGGTCATGCGGTTCCGGAGCATGGGGTCCAGCAGGGGGGCCGGCGCTATCTCAATCAGCTTCTGGTGGCGACGCTGGACGGAGCAGTCCCGCTCGTACAAATGAATAGCATTGCCATATTTGTCACCTATCAAAACAAGGTGAATGGTCTATATGGTTAGAGTTAGTAACTCCCGAAATAAGGGTTTCCAATCGAGCAGTTGGCTATATGTTGTGACCCTGGCAAAGTCACTTAACTCCCACTAGTGTCTTTCCGCCAAGGCGTATAAATTGGCACTCAAGAGGGCAGGGCTGGTTTTGCTTAATCAGCTTTTGCACCAGAAATGGAAGCATAGGGCTGTTTAATCCCCTGGGAGCTGAGGTGGTTTTTAGACATGTTTACTGGGCAGGTGAGCTGGGGTAATGATACGGCAGTTTAAGCACCAGTAATGGTGGATATGTGTGCTCTACAAATACCTTTTATTCTTATAAAACAAAATCTTGCTTTGGCTCACAAGGGCTAATAAATCATTTGGCTTTTAATTTTGGACTTTTGCCCTACCTGACGTGTGCAGGTATCACAACACCGTACACTCAGTGTTTGCCCCGGAAGGCTTGTGAAAAACTACAAGCGCACTCGGGTCGGGCAGGGTCCCCCCAAAAAATCCAAAATTAATCAACGTCTCCCCGGTGCAAATCCATCCTTGGAGATCACTTGGAAATCAAATGAAGAGAAAAACTGCATTGAGGGAAAGTGTACACCGTACTATGTCTCGCAGCAACAAAGACGACTTACAGGTTCAACAAGGTACATATACATGTACAAGTTAACAATCATTAACCCTCCTATGGTTTTACAGCACAAATGTGCACAAATGCCCACAGTCACTGGTAAGCATGTATTTTCTATATGGAACACAAACATGCACAGGTTCAGTGGGTACACAGTTGGTTGCCAGCACAAAATGACCCAGGGTCTTTTGTGCAGTCCTCTTCACTGCATTTGGTTTCCTGCACAATTATGCACATGAAACAGTGAAGCAAACTTGTTGGGCAGCACAAAAGTGCAACCTGATATTCCTGTGAGGGACAGTTGGTGCAGTGCACAACATGACACAGCTGTGCTTCTCTGAGCTGTTTACCAAGTGACCCAAAGAGAGACTTCAGCATAGGAGGGTTAAACAAAATTATCAGTCTTACAACTGTGAATGTAACTGATGCAACAGATTTCTCACTTATGGACAAGTACGCAGTGTCATCTGTTCACCAGAAACCCATGTCCCTATGGTAAAAACCAACTACAAACCACATTCCCTTTTTAAACCTTGTAATATGCAATCGACATTATTCCAACAATGACAAAGTCATCAGCTCCAATTATGACGGTCTGACGCCCTCACCAAGAATCTGCACCTCGATGTGCCTGGGTCGCTCGATGAATCGCTCGATGAACATGGACCCATCACCAAAGGCTGCGAGGGCTTCCGACGTGGCACGCTCAAAATTTTCTTCAACGTCCTACAAGGACAAAGACAGCACTGGGTCACTATCAAGGCATGTTTCAATTGCCTCAGCATGTAGTAAGCAACAGAAACAGTACATCTGAAATTGAATTTATAAAGTGTGCTTGGCACCAAGATCATAAGTATCAAGTGTGCTGTACACAGAATATGAACAACTGAAAATCCTAAACCCAAAGCCATAATAAATAGAATACACAAACAACGACAAAAATACAACATGTCAAACCAAACTCCATCAAACAAAATCTTTTTTTTTGTGACAAAACACTTCCCTAAATTTATCCCCAAAACATGAATACCTATAAAATTAAACAGAAATGGAGTTTTTCAGCTTCTTTGAAAATCTGTGAATGTGCCACTTACTTCTGCATCAACCGATGCACCCAGGCAATTTAATTTGACCGTTACGCCATCTCACCTCCATGTTTCTAACAACCCTCATGCCTCTACCGCCCCCTCCGTACGCCGCCTTAAGCATGATGGGAAGGCCAAACTCCTCCACAAACGCTTTGACTTCTTCCTTGGTTTTCACCGGTCCGTCGGTGCCCGGGACTACAGGAACACCTGGGAATAACATGAAGAAATGAGCCAGTGAACAACAAGCAAACCAACCATATGGGTATTAACGCTTCCATTAAAAAATGCAACAGCAATCTTGAGAAAGTAATTACATGGAGATAAATACTCACAAATTTAACTTTTTCAGGAGACATTTTTATCCCACACTGAAACACAAACCACTTGGCAACTGAATGTAGATATACCAACAGTTCTTTTATGTGAAAATACAGTCATGTCTGAGTTCAACGCTGGAAATAATGCATGTGTCTGGTGGCCAATGCTAATTCCCGTAAACGAGTCTGCCATTGCTGACAAGAACCACATACATACACATCAAACATGGCCACTCTTCCTGCTTCAGCCTTCTTGAACAATTCTAAAGCTTGTGAAGTTTTTCACAAGCCCTGTTACTGAAAGGCACAATTCCCAACATAACATTTCCCAGACACAAAAATTACATCTTAAATGTTTGGCATGGTACCCACTGATTATCGACTCAAATCAGCTAGTGGACCCCAACGTGCTCAATGGTTGAGTGAATGTTTGGCATGGTACCCACTGATCATCGACTCAAATCAGCTAGTGGACCCCAACGTGCTCAATGGTTGAGTGAATGCTTGGCATGGTACCCACTGATCATCGACTCAAATCAGCTAGTGGACCCCAACATGCTCAATGGTTGAGTGAATGTTTGGCATGGTACCCACTGATCATTGACTCAAATCAGCTAGTGGACCCCAACATGCTCAATGGTTGAGTGATAAGATGTCTGCACTGGTAGGCAGGAGGTTGTGGGTTCAAGCCAACCTGAATTTTGTTCACAAGCCTTGGACAACAATGGATTACTGACAACACTGGGTAACAGTGTTACAATCAGGGTGGGGGGAAATCAACATCGTTGCCACATGAACCACATGATCGTATAAACTCTACAGCATATGAAGTTGACAATTAATGACTAGGACTTTTCCTGCTTTTGCGACAATCATTCAACAGTCCTAAAATTGGCACACCTGCAGCCATGGCAATTGCACGAGCCTCAACCTTGTCCCCCATCTTGTGCACCACGTCCGGCGAGGGACCAATGAACCGGATACCAGCGTCTAAGACTGCCTGGGCAAAATCTGCTCGCTCAGATAAGAAGCCATAGCCCGGGTGGATCGCTTCAACGTCGTTTTCCTGCGGGTACAAGGCAGGAGTGTGCTTTACATCAAAATTCATGAAACAAGACGAAAACCACATCAGATTTTGCACAGTTTGCTAGTGCAAGATGCTGATAGCCAGTGACAATGTAACAGAATGAGCAGTATTGACAAAATACATGAACATTCTCACTTGAGGTAGATTACCCTCATGGATTGTACTTTGATCCTTTCCTCAGCTTTCTTCAGAGTTGCAAATCATTATTCATTTCTGTCAACTCAAGATGTCCTACAAATGTGTATTCTGACTTCATAACTGCATTTGCAAAGAAAAAGCCAAAAAGAAATGCACAACGTTGAAAAATATTCCAACTCAGCTGCCAATAGCTCCATAGTCTCATAATCTTACCCTTGCCACACGAATGATATCTGGGATGTCCAGGTACGCCTGCACTGGAGGAAGCCCCGCCCCTACAAGATAAGCCTCATCCGCCTTCCCACGATGCATGTTACCTTTGTCCTGCTCAGAGTAGATGGCTACTGTCCTGATGCCCAGCTCGGTGCAAGCTCGGAAAACACGTATAGCAATTTCCCCTGACAGAAAAGAAATAAAGCATTCGAGTGATTCCAACATCACTCTCATTACATTTGTACACCAGAAGGAATCTTTGACCTCTCACCTCTTGCATAACATATGATCAACCTGAATCAAACTAGCCAAGCAACAACCTTGTGGTAAAGGGTAGCCAAAAATGTACTGGAAATTTCAACCCGTTCATTTCATTCTGGGAAATCAGGGTTTGCGTTTTCAATTGTGTTACAAAAAAAAAAAGAAAATGGAAATTTTTTCAGCAAATTCTTTTCTTAAAGTCTTCTCAAGCTGTTGTCTAAAGCAGGAATGTACAGTAACATTGTTATAGACAGTAATGCATTACAGGAAGAGACATGCAGTTTAAACTGCTGTATACAGTACATGGAGCTGTAAAAAAACCCTGCCATCAGCCCATTTGAGTACTTCAAATATACATGTACATTAAAGGCCATATGACAGCAGGGAGGTACTGTGACTCAAATTAATACTGGTACCCCATACAGTTGTACATCAATCACATTATCAGGACTCTTCAAAGTTCCTGCAAAGCATAAATCTAACTGTGGCGAACTGCAGAATGGGCAAACTCCCTTTTCCACGACATGCAAACCCTTTTCTCTTCGTTCCAAACAAAAACTCATCCAGACATGGCCTGTTGCGGAAACTAATGATTTTCTGAAATATTTCATCACTGAGGTGTAGGTTAACTTTTTATGCAACTGTAGTGCTGATACACATTCTTTTTTTTTTTCAAAAACAAAAATATTCTGTTTGGCCAGTAATTTCTCACAAGTGGCATTCAAAAACAAAGCTCGTTACCACTGAAGGTTACATGGCTGTCAAGTTTCTTACCTCTGTTGGCCACCAAGACTTTGTTGATTGGCACCTTCTCCACTTGGAGCTTTTTAGGAGACACTGTTGAATATGAGCTTCTCCTGCCATGCATAGTGGTCGTGTTCGCTGAGGAGTCACTGGGATTGCCGCTGCCATATTGACTCGTAGATGTCCTGACGGTGACGTAGTGAGTGAATGAACCCCTCGAGTCAAGTACAGCTCGGCTGATTCGGTGGCCACTTGACCGGCCACAGAGATGCCTCAGTTGCAAGGTGCGTGATGCCTGGGCCTTCAACATGTTGGTAAGACGGGTTGCTTTGGTTTCTACGATCCTGCAATAAAGCAATATGAACAAAACATTTTTATTAATTATAAGAAAGCTGATTGAAGATGATAAGTGGGTTAAATTCTGGCTTGTACACAGGTTACATTCAAATTCTGATACACACCTAAACTAACAAGCAAGTCTGGTCCGAGCCAATTTGGCTCATCAGGCCGGTGTTTATCTCCGGTTTCCTTGGCATGAAACGACTAAGAACATTTTTGGGGTCCGAATATTATCATATCCAATAGACTGTCATAGACTGTTCTCATCTTGGAAACTACAGGTAGTCTTAGGAGTGCATGTGCTGTAAGTAAAGGAAATGTCAGTCGCACCTGTACCTGTAAGTCAATAAACCTTCATGTGCATGCACATGTGTATCATTTATTTCTGGACAGTTCCTCTGACCTTGGAGCAACTCCCTGCCAACATCTGTCTACAGCTACACTAAAGGTAAAATGTTTTCACAAAGGCTACAAAGACACTGAAAATTGCATAAAAATGCACATGTTCTTTTACATGTAAATGAAAAGGTACATGTACAGTGTATGTGTACACGTAGTCTGTAGTTTCCAAGATGAGACCAGTTTATTGGACATGATAATAGTCGGACCCCATACATGTTTAAATATTTTATTTTGTTATTGAAACCCTGATGGGGGGTATTGTACTGTAAGTTGCATGTACATGCAGGGCTCAAAAGATTCCCTGTACTGCTTTGCAACCCAGATTTCTATCAGATTTCTATCAGATTTTCTATCAGAGTTGAGATTTCTATGTCACCTTTTTAAAATGTGCTCTGTTATTCCATGGAGGAAGAAACACAAACAGTTTGTGTTCCTTCCTCCATGGTTATTCTGGCAATATAACGGTTCTGTTCTAAAACTGGTACATGTACTGTTAATTCTAATCCATTTACGAATTGTACATGGTTGGGCCACTGGCCCAGTGGTATGTTGGGTCCTAACATGTACACTTACAGTGGACGCCTTCAATGGTACATGTACATGTAATTGTTATGTCCATGTGTGTACATACCAAAACAACACTTGAAGCAAGAGGTTTGTTTTGGTCATTGTTTCACTGGTATCTCAGGAGTTCTTTTCAGACATCTAGAGGGGTGTGTTACATGTACACGTAGGTAACAATAGTCTAGAGTGTGTAAAGGGATTGGACACACATGTATGAGGGGTACCCCCTCCATCTCATTTCTTGCTGGGTATCCGGTTCGCAAGTGACTTTGTCACAACTTAGGAGGACGCACCACGATTTGCGGGCTCCCATTGGACGATCACTGAAGTTGCACGTACTAACTTCCGGTTCCATGGTCCCATAACGGCAATCAATGCATGTAACTCTATGTGCAATGTATGTGCAGTGGGCGTGGTTTAAACTGAAGTGACGTCACACTTACGAACGGGATACCAAACAAAGCATTGTCTCCACGAGGATACAGCATTCATGCGTGTTTGTTTTCAAGATACTAATACCGGTGCATGTACATATACCTCTATACATGTATGTACTTTAGGCCACATGCACTGAGATATTCAGGTACATGTTACAACATGTGATACTTGGTATGGGAAGCTGGCTGCATGACCTACAGATTTCACTGACGAGTAAAGGTCGGGTAATGGCACTAATTCTTCACAAACCTTGACATTCAATTCAAAGTACACACAGTACTGTACATGCAGCTCAGCATGCAGAGTGTTACAAATGTAGACGACTACAAAACGTTAATTAGTTTCCATCTCATTAAAAAGTCAGAATCAAACCTTCTTTTCACAATGTAAAACACAGTACTCCATCAAAGACTTGGAAAGAGACTTATTTAAAAAAAAATTAAATTGTAAAGCTTATACGGTGTACCAGAAAAAGGAAATTTGGGGTATCTTTTGAATATGGATCTAAGCTTGAATGTCAATGAGCTACCAGTACACCATGACCCAACAAGCAACAGCGGGGTGGGGGAACATTTCCAAAGTGGGGGTCCATTGTGAGACCATCAGGCATCAGCTTTTAATGGACCTGCCCTGGTCGGGGGGAGAGGGCACTTATCCCAAGTCAAAAAGTGGCCACCAGCCCCTTTCCCACTCCACTTCTGCCACCAGTGCCAACAAGTACATACATGTAAATGTATCTGTAGTCCATTCATACTGCATTGACCAATAAAGTTCAATTTTCAGCCTGTAACCTAATACTTATATTAGGTCCCCCAAAAAATACTCGGTCTCTGATCAGACTAGAGTTCCAGAATTGATGTGACGATGCAGGTTTTTTTTTTTTAAGGGCTTTTTAAGACTGGCAATGGACACAGAAATGAGTGGCATATTTAAGAGCAAAGGCTAGCTGTAGCCCATTGCACATCACGCCACCAGCAGCGCCACTGTTGTTGATCAGCTGGCTGTAACTTTGTAACCTACCCATGGTCTACTGTTTTTGTACGACATCAACATTAAGCAGTCGTAACGGATCTACCCACGAATTAGTCTGGTTCCTTGAAGAAATTGCCCTTCCGACTTATGGACTTGTGGCCGGGAATTAGTCTACTTGCAAATATTCAGGCAGTGCGGAAATTTCAAAATTGACACGCGCACTGACCAGAGACCAAGTATTTGTTTGTTTCTTTTTGCCTTATAAAGTGTACTTGCATACTGCTACATGTGTGTTTGATTGGTTCACTTTCCCGTAGGTAGGTTCATGCACAAAATCCACAGCTTGTTAACCATCAAATATGTACATTCATGAATGAATTCATAACTGAATCTGTTACGGTTCTGTAAGTTAAAGTCTACTCAATTAACCTTTTCATACTTTCAGAAATTTTTGTAAAAGAGACATGCAAAACGGCTTACCTTATAGTAGTACCTTCCCACTTTTTGTTCTGTACATTGTTAAACCCCAAGAACGATAATCAGTCTTCCTAAACTTCAACTGCAAAACAAAGAGCTTCCCCTGTGGGCAAACACGGAGCAAAGTCCTTGATAAGAACAGGTACAGTAAAGAGAAAATGTTCTGACATTTGGGAGGAAACTCGTCTGCAACAGATGTTTAGATCGAGTCAGTCTATCATTTATTAAACGGCAATTTCTTTGTAATTTAGAGAAATTTGTTGGCACACTGCACCTGCAGGCTTTACGTTGTCATTTCAGAGCTACTTAATGTGATCAACCTTTGTACAGATAATACAAAAAGAAACTAGGAACGACCATGGATCTGAAATGATCAAAACAGACCAAGGCTGCCAAAATGTGACCTTTGGCAGACATCGGTGAAGAATGCTGATGATGCAATCACAACCACCGTGGCCACAGCCCAGTGGGTCATTGTATATGTGTGAACTAAACTCTGCAATTTCAACCAATCAAAACACTTTTCCGTTGTTACTTTTTCCAAACATCCATGACACTCAGACATACAATTGCTCCTGTGTACCAGTAAATCAAGTCAATGCTGCATTCAGTGCATCAGTGCAGTGTACAGTACTTGCAGATGTACATGTATGCATTTTACAAAGTCTCAAACTGTGTAGACGGAACAATGGCTCCTTGCTCTGTGAAGTACATGTAAGTGGGGTTTGGGCATTTTGCACATGGCCAAAAAGAACCGAGGAAAGGGAGAGATGGCAAAGCTACTAGTGGGCACAAGTAAATTCACCAAATGTGACCCACTCTGCAAAAAGGAGTCTTCAGTTGCCAGAGCCACTTTATGAGTTTTCATTTGTATTCAAAAGAGCAAAGGGAGCTTTTTGTTTTGATGTACATGTATCACTCAGTTTGGCATCCTCATGAAAGTGGATACTCCATGGTGAAAAATGCTGTGGGTTCCTACTGATTTACATTGCGCAAAATTATTCTAAAGGACTTTTTACTCTGGCGACTTGCATGAGACTCCTTTTTGCAGAGTGGGTCACAAATACCAAAACTGCTGTTTGGCTAAGATTAATAGCTGATTGGGAGCCTTATCATTTTGTGATCAGATTTAAGGAAGGGAACTACTAAAGTACAACAACTGCAATGATTGCTGGTACCCGTACCATTCTGTACATGTACAGCCCAAGACTAAAACACCCACAGCTGTGACAGAAAATTGCTGGTTACACGTGCAAGCACAACATACACACCATAAAGGACAGACATACTGGAAATCAATCAGTAATAATATTACCATGAATATTCTTTGCTCATAAACAGTCACGGCAAGGACACATGTGCAGTACATGTAAATTTATTCATAGTACAAACTATCGGGACATGTACATATATGTACAATGTACATGTACCTTTACCTCGTTTATTGCACAGATGTTCAGATGAGTACCAGTATGTGGTTCACATGTATATTCTCTCTCATCTGGTTTAAATTTACAGCACTTCAGCATACCTGAAGTAGAAGTGCCATAGTGCACTCATGCCTATATGTACATGTATAGCTGTCGTGGGCAAAACACACATTTGTGTACATTCAGACGAAAGTCAAGTAAACTAAGCACCCATTGTGGACATGATCAGCCTTCAAGGGCTAGTGAACATCTACAATATTTACCGAACACATTTGATAAGCATACTGTAGGTCTGAGTAGAATACCGTTAGGGTGGACAGTGACATCCCCCATTAGACTGGGACCCTTATCACTTTATCAGAGACAAAATATTTGTCATCCTGCAAAAACCTTGTCAGATTACCCAGATAAGAGGAGTGATATATCACTGGTGGGTGACAGACAGGAAGGAATAGATTAATGCACACCCTTAATCATATCTATAGATCTAGAGCTGTGAATCAGAATTCATCCATATGTGGGCAATGGCAAACAAAACATGGTTTTGTCTTTTGCTGCTTCTCCCAAAATACTATGTATAAAATGTATGTGAAGCCACTGTGGTACTTGCATACGGGTACATCAATTATCTGCTTAGCAACTTGTTATACAAACACAGCTTAGATATTTGCTATTAAAAAGGTCACTATCTCTTTGACCATCTTTTTTCCAAAGAGGTCAATGCCAAGAATCTTCATACACTACATGTTGGTGTACAAAAGTACATGTATAGCCATTTCACGAATGGCATACATGTACATGTACATACAGTTTTGTGGGTATAGTAGACACAGTGCATGTACAGGTGTATCCTACGGTATTTTTAGTTCCACTCACTTTGAGGAATAGACTTTGCAGATGACTACTCGTATGCATATACAGTACGTTGTAAATGACCACCACATGCACAGGGCCTTTTTGGTTTTTCACTAACATGTACAGATACATGAACATGTATCTTGAGGAAACAACAGAGATTCACCTTTCAGTTTGATGAAAAAATGACAGCAGATGTACACGTATGTAAATCTTTATCCGTGTCTATTTTCTGCGCATGCAAATGCTGTATACTCACGGCGGCAGAAATAGAAATGCAGAGGAAGTTTCAAAACTACCGTTGTCCAAATTTCCAAGAAGCTGAAACAATACACTCTCCATCAATTTCAACCACATCTCCGTGTAACTTATGTTAAACCCAAATGATGCAACAAAAATGATTTCCCTTACCTGTGTACATGAACAGATGACTACGTGCACAGCCGCACAGTACACATGTCGATGTGTACTACACTGTACGTTGTATACATGTACCAGTAGTGTCTGTCCACTAGTCCTCCATGTACACTGCACTCCAGAACCCGCACCAGTTTAATCCAGAAAATTTATGCAAATCATTCTGTTTACCTACTATTGCCTAGCCTCTGACACACCCCCACAACCAGCCAATCAAATTGCTGGCAGCTGCAAGCCTTTATTCAGCTGTTAACAGCAAACAAATTCTATTCATAAGGTGTCTATGGCCTGCCTTGCCAAGGAATACCAGTGCATGTATTGTAGAGTATGGTACATCCGTTATCCATCTGTAGCAAAAAAAATATTACTCTTGTGGTATTGATGGGTACTGCGTGTACTATTACATTCATGCAAGAAAATGCTATGAGTACATGTAGTGCTGGAAGTCGAAAATTAGTCTGGAATTAGAAAATGCATGAATACATTTATAGGATATTGCCCGTTTGCCAGTAAAATGCTGCCTTAGTTAAACTGTACATGTACATTGTAAATGACCACTCATGACCCCCCCAAAAAACTGCCTACTTTCCTTGAGCATTTGGCACAGAGAAAATTTAACACTTCTCACAACAAAAAATGAAAAAGGCGTTTTTCTTCAAAGTGCTTAATGTACATGTACAGTACAATATTTCATCCCCTCAAGTTGAGAAATACCATGACAATAATGTTGACATACAATGTACAATGTACTTTAAAACACAAGAATGAAAGGAAAAAGACAAAGCAATCAACTTGTGCAATTTCATGTTTCCGTAACCCATCAAATCTTTTAGTTTATTCTTTACCTGTTGGAGGATTGACAACTGCTGTTATGGTAACCCAATTTCACACAGGGATAATAAAGCATGCCAAATTATGCGCAATGCTGCAAAATCAATAACTGGTAAGTTTACGCAATTAATTTGTAATTCCCAGCAGGGCTAATTAGTAGCATACATACTCTGTACACTGTACATGTGCATATGTATTATACACATGTATGCTTTAAAGTTTTGGAGTGATTTAATTCAGAGGAAAAGAGCTGAAGTGCATTCCTTCCACAACGTTGCCATTTGGTTCTGTAAATGTACAGTCGGGGCAAAAAGTTTACATACACCTGGTAGAACAACAACAGTTTTCCTCAAATTTCACAACTTCACTAATTCCTACCAACTTTTCTTTTCAGGACAGACCGGTAATGTACATGGCGTATGTATCAAATAAAAACACCAAGAGACACATACATTGTACATGTATATATAATATACAACCCTACTACATGTACATGTATGTGGTGCCACCTTCAGTATTTTTGGTCACATCTCATATTCGCAGTGGACCACTTTCTGAAGTATTTTTGAACGACAATAAGGGTGTAAATGTAAATTTTCACAAAATGATTTTTGAGAAATATTAATATTTTGAACCATAAAAATGTCTCTGAGTATTTTTAATTCAAGGACATGTACACTCTATGAACATTGTACAATTTGTCTGACCTCATAAAGAAAAAGTTGGCAAAATATTGAGGAAACTTGTTTTTCTACCAAGTATATGTATGTAAACTTTTGGCCCCAAAGAACAGTGCAAACATGTTCTAATGAGTCAAATTTGGGCCACTGTCTTTTCTCTACACTGAAGTAGTCGTATGTAATATACATGTACTGTACATACATTGTACATGTAATCCATTTATTTTTGCTGTAATTTTGTGACATGGACCCACTTGGGGGCTTTTACCGTACACACACTGAGTAACACAATCTGTTTTACAATGTACATGATGACTATTTGTTAATTTGAGAAAAACCCCAGAAAAATGGTGAAAACATTCCCTTTTCACTAATCAAATCACAGCTGGCTTAATTTGTCATAAAATTCGTCTGGCAAAAAACCCATAGACTGTAGGCCATTCCATGATTGCGCATACATGTACTGTGCGCACACATGGTCATTGACTGCGTGGCACCCATTAATGGGTGCTGTGCATGTATAACCAATCATTCTTCCAATGATTATCTGTCTGGATGATAGCATGCCTGACGGCCTGTGTGCTATGCACCTGATATCCACACTAAAATATTGAGATCCTCTTCATTGAGTTGAGAACTAGTTGCGTTTACTCTGTTATTCCACATGCCTGTCTGTTTGGAAAAGAAGTTCACTTTACCAGTACAGGTCATGAAGCTCTTGAGCAGGTCCTGTGCTCTTGCACAAGTCTGTGGAATGAAACCACTCCTCAAAAAATATGAAGAATGTTGGCGAGCCAGGCTATCTACTGTTAAATACATGTACATTGTATATACTGACACTTACAGAAATTGTGATCATTGTGTAAGTAAAACGAGCAGTTTTTGTATTTTGTCTTTTAAACCACACCACATACATGTTCTGGTAGTAATGTAACCCACACTAAGCGGTAGTACAAGAAAAGTGTATGGTATATCCAACATACATACATGTACAGGAACAGGTACTATAGGCTCTCATTTATATTACATGTACATTGTATGACATGTACAAGTACATTGTATGACATGTACAAGTACATTGTATGACATGTACATGTACATTGTATGACATGTACATGCACATTGTATGACATGTACATGTACACTCTATGACATGTACATTGTATGACATGTACATGTACAGTGTACATTATATGACATGTACATTTGTACATGTACATGTATCCATACATGTGTCATCCACGGATACTGTTCCAGAGTCCATTTACCCGGTACTGTAGTATTTGCTTAAAAAGCTGAATCCAGATTCCCGTTCATCCTGCTGATGCAGGACCCTATAGAGCCCTTAAAGGGGCATAATATGAAAACAAACGACAAATTATTTGAGTTGTTCATTAAATTTCTTTAAAAATGATACTTCAAGGCAACTTACAGCCTTTCAAATTGTACACTGAATTATGGCAAGTCTATTTCATGGTTTTTAAGACACTATAGTGCCACAAATTCTGCACAATCAGGGTCTGAAATATGAACATGGATTTAAAGTTTTGACCTCCCACTCCACAACTCCATGTCCTCACCATACAGCACTTGAGGAACAAACATCTCATGCATATTATTACTTGATTATAATACATGTATCTTTAAGCATTTAAAGTAAACCGTCTGGGACAGGTCGGTTGGCTAAAAAAAGTCCTTGCCATCATAATTCAATCACGTACGGAATGCACTGGCTAGCTTAGGAATAACTGGCATTTCAGAAGAAATTCTATTCAAGACAACACCACAGATTCTCAGAAGGCATCCTGCAATAGGAGCATCTACATACGATAACAGAGGTAAGGAAATTGTCTTGTGCATACATACAAATTACAATGTTCGCTCGGCAGTACTTTAGGTGTAATGCACATACACGTTATCTAAAAACATACATGTACCGGGTACTTAGCAAGTAAAAGGCCCTTTTTAAAAATGCTGGTGGCACAGTACAAAGCACACATGTACATGTGTACACGTACGTACCCCGTACGTGAACACCGTATTTGTGTTAGGGTGTACAGAGAACAGTGAATTACAATGTACATGTGAATGCACCAATGATGCATGGGATGAGTGGAGCACCAATGTATCTTTTATCACGCAGGATAAGAGGAATTACCTACATGAATAAGCCTGCATTTGCGCCACAGGCATCTGCTGTGTACAATGAAAACGGTTGATACCCTGTTCCTTTCTCAACCATGTAATGTGCAGTGATTTGTTAAGTCCCGTTTGACAAGTCAGCCGCATGCACGGTACTCTGCATGCATCTCAATGGCATTAATCTAATTATTTGTGTAGTCAAATTGCACTAATGGGTTGGTGTGATGGCGTACCAGCTGTCTGCATGAGGGAAAATTTCTAGTGTAGATTTGTTTTGAGTGTCGCAAAATGACTTCAGTAGAAAAAAAATTGATTAAAATTGGCAAATCAGTGTACCGGTACATGTACCTTACATGTACATGTATATGAGGTGGTAAGGCTACATATATCTTTAAATAGGGAGGGGCAGCACTGGTTTGATTAAAAAATGTGGGACACTTGCCTTCTTCTGATGGGAAGATTTTTGGCTACCCTGAAAAATATATATCTAATGAGGTCTTCTACAAACTTTGATCTGGTTCAATATTTATTTATTTTTTAATTATTTCCAGTTTGTTTTCAAAACAGGAAACTCGTGTGTCATCTCTCACTGTGTTGCTGAGTACATATATTGTAAAAGCACCACTTCAAAGACAGGGAACTGTTGTATCGGTACTTATTGTCCATTTGGCTAAGACACATATGCATGTTATATGCCACATCTCTCTGAGGCTCCACCGCATTTACAGTTTCAATGTAGAATTTCTACATTTTTATGGTTCCTTATAAAGTAATGAACCCAAAACTTTCCAATTGTTGTGACAAGAATACACAATGCACGTACGTTTTGAGTAAACAGCACAAAATTTCAACTTGTAATCTACAACTTACTGTCAAGTTTAAAGAGCCAATGAAAGTTGCTTGCTCATGAAATATAAGAATTTAAATTGTTACATGTATACATGTACTGGGGCCAATTTCATAGAAATGCTTAAGCACAAAATTTGCTTAAGCGCAAAAAACCTGTCTTAAAAACAAAGGTTACCAGCCCAAAATCTACGTGATTGTCATGCTACCAAAAGGCAGGTAAATACCATTCCAAAACAATATACATGTACAACACATGGAGATTTGGCTGGTAACTTGATTTGTTAACCAAGGTTTTTTCACGCGTAAAGCAAATTTTATGCTTAAGCAGCTCTATGAAATTGACTCCTGCTGATAGCAATATTCTGCATCAATTGAGTTCACATTTGACATAAGGTCTAGTCATACCAATGGTGAATACCCAATTGGCCCTAGTACAAATTATGCAAAGAGCTTACACCGTAGAGCTACACCTATGGTTACACTACACTAACTGGCATAGGTATGCATTCTTTGCATACAAATCCCATCTCCATAGTGAGTGGGTCTACTTTACATGGATCGTCTGCTGTCATTATGTAGGCTTTGGATGGCATTTTGTTGGATGGTTGAGCTTCATGTCTTCCACTGTTCCATCAACTTCCGTCATGCCTAGAATGTTTTGAAATACAGTACTTCACATCCACACACATACGTGTACATACATGTACACCCTCCTACTGTTTCTGTAGTTTACTACCCGAGTCAGGTTTCTAGATTACTATTCTTTTGAATCATAAATGGACATCTGCCTTACGTCTACTGTGATTTAATACATAGAGTACATGAAACCCTCCTCAGTAGGGCATGCTTGTATATATTTACAACCCTCCTATTGTTTGTAGGGGCACAGTAGGGGAGATGGGGTTAATTAGAACAGGGGTAAGTTTAAACATTGAGATTTTCTTTCCCAGAAAAAATACCCGGTACTGCTGTTCACAAGTGTACATGTACTTAACAACAGCCGACCACCATGTTGCCTGTGGTACTGGTGCCTCAATAGTTTATGAGTGGGAAAAGAAAATTGTTGAGCATTCAACAATGTGTAGTTTGAACTACGGGTATCTCAGTGACTAGTTTCTTAGCGTTACCATCCAGGCTCTGATGCTGAGCTACAAATCAGAATTTAAAAGCTGCGTTATTGTAGTGCCCGTTTTGTATATTTATCTAGTAAAATTTCATGTCACAATGGCCACTGGGACCAATTCAATGGGGGACGACACGCGGAGCATGGTGTTCTCACAGTCCTCAATATAATGACTACATGAATAATGCGTGCTTACAATGTACATGTATGCTAATGTAGTCAATGAAGGAAGTGACCTTTAGAGCATTTTTGTGTGCAACAGAGTTAGCTGCAGGCCTACATACAGTACAGTACAGGTACCAGTACACTGTACATCTGTTGTAACTGACTTGTACCCTAACCCCACATAATACTAAATTTAAATTACTACTTAGTAGTAAAATGTAGCATACAATGCTGTCACTTGTACCTGTGTGAGGACAAGACCTTATTGTTCTCTGAATAGATAAGACAATGTACCATGCATTGCGTGGCACTATAAACACATGACTTTATTGTTCTCTGACTGAGTAACAATGGAAGCGCCCTCACTAGAAGGGTCCAGTCCACTAATTCAAGCCCCATTGAAAACAGTGTAAAATCAGCACCGTTCAGGGCCCAATAGCATGCACGCCAACATCCCTGAGATTTCTGAAACACAAATTAAATTCTTGTCTGGTCACTTATCTTTCAATTTCTTTTCAATTTTTTGTGGGTTAACCAATTACATTTTTAATTATTCCCACAAAACAAAATCACCCCCCAAAAAGTGATTTTTCCGAAGTCTGATTGCAGCCATTTTTCAAGTGGCAACCCTCAACTTTCTCGGGCACTTAGGACGATTTTTCAACCGTAGTTTTCAGCCCTTCTGCCCTCATATGAAAGCTCAAAGACCCAGGGAGTTGATCCTGGCGACGATTTACACAATCTCACCATTTTGGGGGCCAAACAATCTCCTTTTTCAAAAGATACTGTGGGGGGCACTTTTAATGCTAATGAGCTGGTCAGAAATTCTCACTTGAATTAGTGGTCTGCACCCAGAAAGTAAGTTATAGGGCTACATGTACATGTAGGTCCTTCAGGCTCAGACTACTACGTGGTATTTTGAAGTACAGTACTGAGTCCTATAAGCCAAATGATTTGCTTGGAGGTTAGGCTGAAATTATTTAGAGCTTGTTTCCTGTGGAGTAGCGAAACAAAGTCGATATACTGAAAGACTTTAAAAGGTTTAAAAATGTGTTTTCTGTAAGAATTTATTTTGTTTGTGTAGCACAGACTTATAGCAAAACCCCAAACCCCCCCCCCCAAAAAAATTACCAAAAAAGTATGCCTCAAAAATATAATATAGATTTTCTCGGCCAATTTTGGAAAGTGCACGATTTAATTTTTAAAATAAGAATTCAGTTTTGGCAGAGCTTTTGAAAACGACTTTGGTTTCATTTTCGCAATAGAAAGCATTCAACATCATTTGGCATCCTTAAAACAATGTGCATTACGTCTCATTAAAGAGGTTACAAATACGTGACTGGGATTTCTGATTGACATATTCCTTGCCAATTACAACAAAATGTGAATTGTTATTTGCTAAAAATCTGTCTTTTACTGTGACCCTAAGTGAGTATTCATTTTCATTTGCTGTATTTGAAATCTCAAGAACAATTTGATTAGAATATAAATGTACAGGCTACACAATTCATGACACCCCTTTGTACATGTATGTCATGTTACTCATGAATGTTTATAGTATGTTTGTTATCAAACTGTAAACAAATCAAGGTTTCTAACTTTCTGTGATTGAAACGTTGCATAAGAAGGAAGGTTCCCTCAGCGTAGGCATTAAGAGGTTTCTTACAGTAGTCGGTATGCTTCCAAAGACAACATGAATGGTTTATTCAATCCTGAATATTCAAACATTTAACCAATTAACTAAACACTTCAAAGAGTGTAACTTCTGCACACAAATGAATTCAAATTCTTGACCAGGCATACAGTTGTACGTAAAATAGTTAACACTTTGCGCACAATCACCTGCACATTTTCTGAAATACTGTAGATTTAGATGAATTCAGATGAATGCAGGATCGCAAGGGCGTATTCGATTTTCAGCAAAAATGAATGTCAATATACTAAACCAGTGCATTATCAAGAAATTGAACATTGACTTTATATGACTGAATGCACCCTCATCGAAATAGAATTGGTATTTGTTAAATACAAACAAGGATTTGAATATTTGTTCTATTTTGCTTGAAAATGAATGCTGCTATTACTAATTCAAGAAAACATTTTCTGAAATTGGCTGGGAAAACCTATATTAAGCCTAGCTGACAATAATATTAATTTCCACTTAGCAACATTGACTTTAACTCACTGATTTAAGAAGGGTGTGACTTTCTTGTTCTACATTTGTGTAGTCGTTTTGGAAAACAGTGCAAATTTCATATAGTGACTTAAAAAAATAAAAAAATGGTGAATTGTTTAAAAAGAAAAACATGATCAGTAATCATTACTCCTTATCAAACAAATACAGCTTTTGAAACATTTATTAAACAAATACGATATTAATAAACTTTCTACACATTTCACTTAATTTGTGGTTTACATGTTGGGCACATGACCTACATGTATATATACACTTAGGTCTTAGAAAAATTGACTACTTGAACACAAGATACATGTACATGTACGTGTACAATATATGTACTTATTGATTTTACAAATACTTTCTACCTTGCAAATAACCATATTACATGTATGCTCCGACTTTAACCTCATACTGTACCTTGTTTCACTTTACCCCACAGTTGGGAAAGTTGGAAAACATGAAATGGTCACGTTCAACTTGAATTATTTAAGTAGTTGACCATTAACAAGTCTAAGTCATTTATAGGCTACATTTGTCACACAAATTTATACTGTGTACTACTTTTTTTCTGGAATAAAATCTGCTCATACTATATTGTGCAAATTGTTCCAATTTAACCCCATCTTCACTACAGTCACAGTTCAACACATTTTTCTACACATGTACGGTACACTGGTATACAAGTAGATGCCATTGGGCCAATCAGTGTGTGGCTTTCAGTTGCAGTCGACAGGAAAACAAGCAAAGCATGCATTGTGACTGGTCAGGCTGTCACACAGCTGACAATCATGAGTACATGCTGTCCATCTTTGTGAATTACAATTTTAAATCTTTATTTTATTCTTTGAAAACGGATTAGTTTTGATTTATTTGTAGGCCTAGTTCTGAAAAAAAGTTCTTAATGCTTTTTAATGTTTGACTCCATTCGCCTTGAACAGTCGAGTTGTCCCATCGAGCGAGTTGTCTCAACGGTCGAGTTGTCCTGAGTTGAGTTGGCAAATGTTCGAGTTGTCCAACACCCACTTGGGTAAGCACAGGCATGGACTTGGCAATTTGGTGTGAAGCAGTGTCCAGGGGTTTCAAAGTAAGCCAGCAACCGGCAAATTTGACTGGCTACTTGAACCTTTGCACCGGCTTTTTTTTCAGTCATAAAAAAAGGCTTTCCCTGAGCTACCAATTTGGAAAAAAAATGTTTTTTAGTAAAATATTGTTTTGTTTGTTCACAAAAAACCCTAGTCCATAGATTGTAATTCTATTGGGCCTGTGTAGCATACATGCAGCTTTGTGAAGTACATGTACAAAAGGCCCACACAGCTCCTGACTGGACCACAAATAACGCACAAATTCTACATTACGCGGCCCAATTCAACTCCAAGTGCAAGTTGATGGCACATGTTTAATGGTCATACCATGCTTGTACTCATTCGTACATGTACATCAACATACATGTAATCTACGTTGAAGGAAACTGTATGTCTAGTGGCCCTGAAAATTATAGGCCAAGAAAAAAAATAGCTCTGCTTCTGATTACTGGCACATGCCAGTAATCAGAAGCATTAATATACATGTAATTAATATGTCAATGGCTCCACACCGCGGGAACCAGTAGCATTGCTTCAATGCATTGAGTGTTATTGCCTATGTGTTTTCACCACCGCAATAGCGAAATGCAGAGGGAACTTGTGAAAATAATGTAAGTTTCTTTTCCAAAGAAAGTCACATGCAAACTTGCTATTTTTTCCATAATAATAGGCTTTCAAGGTATATGAAAATAATACATTTGTGGATTCTGCACATCAGTGACAAGACAGGCTTGTGTGGTTGGGTTCCCACGTACATGTACCATGCATGTACATGTACTAGTAGGTTTAAATTTGGATGTGGTTTGCGACTTTCTTTAACAAGTTGTTCTCCCAATTTATTGACTTACGGTATATTGGGCCCATTCCATGACACGTTACAAGAGCATCATAATAAAACCCACTTGCAACATTTTAAAATAAAACTTAAATATACGAGTATAAACAATAACAATATGGCACTGCCCATAGTTTTCAGTGTTGAATGAAAATTTTAAATTGAAAACATTTTCTATTAAAATAGACTGGTTACTGGTGGTGGTGTACAATGAAACCCCAAAAACCCTGCTCCAAATACCGGTAGTTTTTACATCGTTACCTGGTTACACAAGATGAAACTTATTTCTTGATGAAACTTATTTGGTGTTGTACAATGAAACCCCCAAAACCCTGCTCCAAATACCGGTAGTTTTTACATCGTTACCTGGTTACACAAGATCAAACTTATTTGTTTAATTTCATGTACTTTCACTGAGTTCCTAATTACTGGAGTAACTCTATTACTACCGCATCAGAAATTTTGAATTTTGCATTGCCAGTGAGTTTCCAGTCAGATATTCATCTAGGTAATCAATAACTTATGGCCTGAGGATTAGTTCTATTAAAACAGAGTGAAAAACTTTATAAGTATTTGTAACTTTTAATTTATAATGTTTAATAAAAGATGTAATTTTTAAGAAATTCTTAAATTTGCCTTCATGGTGTCTGTCATGACCTACCGTTTATCTCTTTAACAGTTATTTCTAACACTGCCCTGCCCTTGGATATCCGTTGCTAGGTTCCAATATGTCAATTCCAAAATGCCAATGGTGTCTAAAGACATATTTTAACCCTGAAAGCGTCCATTTTTTTTTCAGAGTCAAAATAAGGACTTCTGCACTGAAAAACATTTTGCGTGCGTAAAAACACCCCCCAATTTCCATTACAACAGACTTATATAATTGATACAAATCAATCATACTTTTACCCTCCAGGGCAATTAATAGCGAATAATTACATGTACATCGGCATTAATGTCTCAATTTGTTTTTTGCTTTAGTTATACAGTTATATAAAGAATTTTGCAAGGGATATTTGGAATTTCTAACATTAAGTTTGAATGACATACATGTACACGTAGTTCAGGTCTCATGAGATGGTTACAACTTTTGGGGAACTAGAACTCAGATAGCAGAAATTGTAATAATTGTTTCAGACATCTACACAAGAAGGAGTCAATCAAGAAAATGAAATTTGTGATACCCGCATATTTACATGTATTATTCCTTTTGCAGACACCAATTTAAGTAATAAGATGAATGTCAAAAGTTGTTGCTACATTTAGGATTGGGGTAAAAGAGTTCTGGTGAAACAAATGTAGTCATTCCTTGCGGGATCATAATAAGTGTAAGGTGTAGCAATACAATTGTTTCCATCTCGTTCTCTCAGCATTTGGCATCTTTAAGGAGGAGATTGGAAAAAATGGACTCAACTTCAGGTAAAATGGAACATTACCAAAAAATGAGGTTATTTTTGTTTCCTCTGAAAAACTGAATCATTCTGTTTATCTTTATTTATAAACAAAGTGCTTTAACCCTAACACTCCTCAGTCCTCCAACAGGTGAAGGATTGAGGAGGGTTAGGGTTAAAGGCTATCATAGAAACCACGATAATAAAGACTCCACCTCCACTTGCAAACGGTGTGCACATCTGTGCTATCGTAGAGGAAACTAAATTGAACCACAAACAAATTTTTATGAATCAAGTTAAAATGTAAGAGTTAAACAACAAGAATGACATGATAATTCAGGACGGTGAGCGAGCAATATTTAGATAGGAAAATGTGGTAACTACCACGATAACAGAGTAACCCATCCTACTGGGTAGTAACGGTACCTACTGAAGGGTCTATACTAAGACTGCTTTTCAATAGTAGGGCCTACTGGTACTCTGAAACATTTTGAAACCACTACACATTATCTACTGGATTTAACATACTACGAAATTAGTGAAAGGAATTCAAGATGAAACCGCTCAGAATAATCCTACCTAAGCTTGGCAGATCATGGCAAGATCTCCCCAGTTAGCTCAGCACATGCAGGAAGGAGGGGACAGTGTAAGCTAGAGCGCGCGAGCGACACATGCACGCACGCGGCAAACGTATGCGTGTGTGCCACGCCGCTAGCGATGCTTGCAAAAAGATTAATAATAAATTCGATTGAGAATATAGGGTACCATACTGGGTGTATCCGCAGTCGGGCATTGGTTTCGAAATCAGGTCTTCTCTTTAGCCGCGCTCGAATTACTTTGCTGCGGCTTACAAACAGCGCATCTCTTATTTCTAGCCATAACTAGCCAAGTAATTCCTACACGGCCGCGGCCGTAGCTGTGGGTGCCGGTTTTGTTTTCGAAAGCCGTAGACAACAAGACCCATACGGAAGACCTGTGGTGCTATCGAGTACACATGTATGTTTTTTTATGTTTCCAAATAGTGAAGTTTATTGGTTAAGTTTATTTTGTCATTAACTCGTTTAAGTTCGTTTGTAGGGGCCTACGTGCAAATTAGTTTTCTAAAATGACGAATATTTTAGCTCTATATGCTGCCCTACATTATTCTAGCTCTAACCATGTTAGGCCTGTGTGTACTGTGTGACGTGACTTAACTTTTGGATGGCTCGTATAGCGCCCTCTTCTCACAACACAAGTAAAATCCTTGAGTGACCAACGCGACGCGGTAGTCATGGCGAATTTTTACTCCAAACCATAACCATTACATTGTCTGTCAGAAAAAAAAATGTTTTCTTTCTGTCTGTGTAGTGCGTCGTTAAAAGTCCTACAGGGACTCTCTGTGGGTGGAGATTTCTTGTCACATGTGGGGAGGGGTGGGAGATTTCTTATTCGGAAAGAGTTCCATATATGGATGCCAATAATATTCCCCACAGTGACCTGTGAGCCATCAGAAAGCAAAAACATGTAAAACACTTGTTTTACTTTATAAACTTACATGTACTTGTGCATGTACCCTCTGCACAACCTGCCCTTGTGCAAGTTTTTGGGCCACTTATACTGTGAACCGCCCTCATGATAAGGATCAAGAGGGACTTATGCACCGTCTCTTGAGGGTACGGTTTAAACAGTGCCAAGTTAAATTTTGTGGTGCTGGTAACAAAGTCCCACTATATGTTATTCAATAGCCATTCATAAATACATGTACCTCAGACAGTCTCCTTATTGAACAACATGCAGCTTGACTGTGTATTAACATTTGATAATGCCTGCTGCATAAATCAAGTGCTGGCACCTGCATACGAGACAGTTTAATCGATTTCTGATTTAAGATTTTAAGAGTCTGTGTGTACGCGGCTTGCCGCGTACTCGCCAAGTCCAAACAATTGGATTCTTTTGGACAACTATTAGAAAACTGGACGGGGGGTGTTCAGGAAAATGAAAGTAAAATTCTGTTACAAAATCGTTGGAAATCTGTTATCTTGATCTCTTTTGAATCTCTGACTAAAAAGGAATTTGTGAATGGGATTAAATATGTGCTTGGCCAGTCTACATTCTAGACCAGCTCAGGAGAATGAACACTGATGATGCCCTTGCCTATGGCTTAGGCATTAATTGCATCTATTCTTCTGAGCCACTCTTAAAGACCAACTCCAACAGTTTTAACAGTTTGGAAAATAAACTGTTATTGTGTGTAGTGGTTAATAAAGTATACGTTCATTACCTAGTCCGGTCTGTATTTCGTCTGTATTTTTGGTGATTTTGCAGAAACTTTTGAACAGTGTCTTCGAGTTTTATGGAAAATTTCCACAATCTGATCGCAAGCGGCCCTGTTGAAAACGAAATTTGTATGATGTAATACCGGAAAGAACAATGAAAGCCGTATGATGTAATACCGGAAAGAACAATGAAAGCGGTATCCATGGCACGACTGGTTCCACTACAAACGTACATGTACGTTTACATGAACGTGGAGCTACATGTTCGTACACTCCTTACTGGGGATCGATCTGTGTTCTGGGTCTACTGTGCCGCATTGTCTCTTTTTTATCGAGCATTTGTGCTCTTTCTTCATGATTTACTGGAAATTCTGCGAAAGAACTGGGATTAAAATTCTTTGAGTTTCCGAAGAGTGAGAGCATTCTTCAACTTTGTGCTGTCGCCCACGGCTACGCGTGCTATGCATGCCTAAAGTGCATGCACTGTGGTATTTCCTATTCAGGATAATACATGTACATCACAGAAATAAATATTCATCAGATGCTAATGAGTTGTGACGACATGTCCCATTTTACAACACTGGACTGGACTCACGGGAAAAATGGGTACAAAAACTGTGTTTTATTAACACAAAAATGTATCTTGCAAGGGAGATATTGATATGTGCCACTTTTATTAGACTTGGCTCTTTGGAATAGCATGCAATATGAAAAAACTACCATTGTTGGAGTTGGTCTTTAAACCCACGTTTAAGACTGGACAAGCACATATTTATTCCTGTGTTAATGATTAGTTTTTGTTGTTTTATGTTGAATGTTAAGGTAAAGCATGGACTCGGAAGAAGCAGCAGACCTTGATGCCGCAGATGGATTAGCAGGAGGGGATAACTCCCTGAATCCTGTTACCATGGCAATGACATTGCATCCACCTGACTCCAGCTCCCAGGACGAAAACAGTGCTGTTGGTGGACACGACACGTCTGGCATTGCCAATGTGATCAACTCTAGCGCCAGCCTAGATGAGATGGGTAAGGAAACGTTTTTTGAAGAGGACACCTTTGAGACTGATCCTGTTGAAAATTACGAGGATGACCGTGCTAATGAAGTGGCAGAGATGTCCAATCTTGGTATAGAAGACCTAGGTCCAAGAGACACTGAAATGGACTACATGGCAAGTGATCATGACTTCCCTCCAGCCGTAAATGGTGATTCTCCAGAAGTGAAGGACGGCAGAGGCTCAGAAGGGGCTTCGGATGAAAGTGTCACGGAGGAAAACAGACCGGACGAGGAACAGGGATCACAAGGAGAAGTGGGGGAAGATGGAGAGGGATGGAACGGTGAGAGCAAGGACGAGGATCTGACGCCAGGAGGAGGCGATGCTAAGGAATCATCAGGTAGTTGCTACTCTCTGGTCATAGTGGCCATATAGAAGGATACAAAAGTGATGTCGCTCTTGTAAAAGAGATTCTCTCCTTTCCATGCCACAGAAATCCATTCTGGTTGTCAAAGCTTGCCAATGCTGCCTCCCTTTCAACCGCATGCAATTGCCACATTGGAACAAAAGGGAGGCTGCACTTGTGACGCAGATAGTCTGCACATCATTGGTAGTAAGGCTGCCTAACTTTTTCCAAAGCATCCTTTCAAAGTGACTGTCAGAGATGTGGTATATATTCATGTATGCATTCCATTATAAATGCTACCCGCGTGTATAAGTTATCAACCAGCTGGACATTACATGTATGGTGTGTATGGTGGGTCTGCCTTAAGTTAATTCCTTTTTCAACAACCATATCTTAATGGAATCCTCTAACACAGTACACTTTAACTTGCTGTGTGTTATTGTTAAAATCCTTTTGATCAGTAAACCTAAGATTTTTTGGACAGGAGTTTTAAGAAGGAATTCTTGGTCCAGTTGTCCCATATTACTGCCATTTTTACGCTAAGGTTAGAATAACAGAAATATCCTGCATCCTGTTTTGTACAATCCCAGGCCAAGAAGAGCCCATCGATGACCCAGTCCATCTAAAGAGACGACAGCGGGCTGGTCTGTACAAGGAGGGCTTGAAGCTCCAAGAGACGATGGGAAATACCGACGAAGCCTTACGTTGCTACCTGGCTGCCATCACCGGCCTGACAGAGAGCGAAGCCTTCACTGAGCTGCCTCAGTGCCTCCATCAGGTAGGAATACACAGCGTACCCCCTTCAGAGACGCATCCCTGAAAAGTTTCACCTTAGTGATGCCTCTGAACCCAGACGCAAGCTCTTCAAATGAACTTTGCCTAAACCATTTGTTCCTTTATCATTGCTTTAATCCTGCTACTTTTGACGAGACTTGTGATTTACCTGACAACGGCCCAGATCTGTTACATGTACTTAAGTAACAAGTGTGTAGTCACAGTACAGATAACAATTTCTTCACAAATACTGACAGGAAATAAAAGCTTATGCAGAATTATTTCGTAGAGTTATAAGAAGTAGGGAGTGGTGCTGGATGTGGGAAGGTATGTCACACTATTCACCAGTTACAAGAATAAACCCTTAAAATGCATATAAAAGGAATTCTGAGAGAGCAGTTGCAGAATCTGATATCTTGTTATGCTTTCCAGACATCATAAAGAGAGATCAAGTAGATTTTAATGTTCACATTCACCATGTGGTAAATTGGACCATAGTTGACAGTGTTGAGGAAGCATCCTGACCCCACATGAGTATTCAGCACTGATTTCTCATTGGATGCGAATAACCACGTCTTGTGTCGCTTTCTTAACCACAGATTTCCAACATCTACTTTGAGAAGAAGGAGTGTATCCTTTGACAGTGTTTTAAACGGGAAATTGAGCGCGGTGGACAGTGAATAAGTTGAGATGAATAAGAAGCAAGTTTGAACCATAGAGCTATGTATGAAAACTAGAGTGTGATGCCTGCTGGGTGTATTCTAAAACAATATGTCAACATGGCTTTCGTACTGCTATTTGCATATCTGCATCGGTATTCTAAAACAATATGTCAACACGGCCGATATGTGAAAATCTAAACGCATATTCAGTAAAGGAGCATTCCATTTTGCTCTACGTTAACAATGCAAAGCACACCTTTAAGCGCTGCAGATAATTTTGCCATGACTTCATTTAACCCTAACACTCCTCAGTCCTCCAACAGGTGAAGGATTGAGGTTGGTTAGGGTTAATCAGATCTTATTGGTACCTGCGTTAAGAGTGTGTAATTTGATATTCATTCCATCTGATTTCGAATGCTCTACAAGCATGCACACAAATTCATAATGTCTGTGCCCTGGAAGGGGTCAAATTGCTCCACGCAGTGGCTGAGGAGTTAGCGGTCTATTAATTCAATCTCTGTGATCTGAACAGAAGACATAAGTAACAGCATGGTGAAATGGTTAGTTTGCTGAGGTACTGCTTTACGATAGCTCATTCTGATGAGAGGGTTTATTCAGCGACAACCTTGTACTCTCAAGCTTAAGTATGGACATACCCAAGTTTGCCAGAATAGCGTTTGCCCTTACGCTCTTTTCGCAACTGACCAGTCCACCTGCTGGGCTAACCTTGACTTGCTCACCAGGTTTTCTAATGTCCAGTATCAAAATGCTGCTGAAAGTAGACCACTTATTTTGATCATGCTCTCGCCCACTTCCACGTTTCGATTTTGGGATGGTCTCTTCGCACTTTGGGTCAGAAATAAACAATGAAACTGGCCATTTGTGACCCACTCTGTAAAAATGAGTCTTAAGCTGCCGGAGCCACTTTCTGAGTTTTCATTTGTATTGGAAAGAGCAAATTGAGCTTTTTGTTTGATGTATCACTCAGTTTGGCATCCTGATGAAAGTGGATACTCCATGGTGACAAATGCTGTGGGTTCCTATTGATTTACATTGTGCAAAATTATTCTAAGGGGCTTTTTACTCCATAGTGGCTCTGGTGACTTAAGACTCCTTTTTGCAGAGTGGGTCACATTTTGTGTTAACTGATATACACCTAGAGTGAAAGCAGTTTGCATGGGGCAGAGCTGCCAAATCGTGTGAATGGTTCATATTTTGTAGGGAAACTCACGTAAAATACAGAAATGCGATTATTAAATCATATTAATTAAACATCAGTGGGACACTCTATTTCAACTAGCCAGCAGGGCTACATGTATATGTCAACTGGTTTTAGACTATTTCAATTACCGTTACCATGATTTGACCAATTGGCTCCTTGCCAATATCAGAGCTCTCATATTGATTTTAGACGTGTATTATCATGTATCGGTAGATTTCTTTAACCTCCGTGTTTTTTAGACGAAAAGGCTGTTCACTTTATTCAGGCCGAGAAGATGTATTATGAGACGGCTCTGATTGATATTGTCAACCTGCAGAAGCAATTAGGTATACATGTAATACTTAACCTGTATGGATACTATGCTACCCCAAGCATGGATGCTATTCACCTGCTACAGTTCCACGCTTACTCCATGAAAATGCATGCATAAGACTTGCTCAGATCGGGAGTTGAGTAGTCTCCGTGCATGTACACGTGACAGGCTGGTGAACAATGAAGATAGCAACTGACAAGATAGTGAATGGACCTTTTCTATGAAATATACAAATAAGATGGGCGCTCCTACCACTGGTTGCCCGTTACTTGAGCACACTTTTCTCGACACTAAATGAAGTTTTCAGTGTCCTGGGGTTGGAAAGCAACAATTACTTGTCTTTAAGTTTAGCACTCATGTCAAACTATTGTAATACAGAAACGGCGATAGTGGTGTGTGCATGGAGAAAATATTGTTATGTCATAGATTAAGCAACTTAGCCAACCAGTGGTAGTAATGCACATGCGCCTGCCTTATTTGCATATTTAATGGGCAGGTCCATTGACCAGTAAGAATTTAGTTCTTGATCATGAATATGTATAAGCTGTGGCAATAACATGTTTCACAGATATCCCATGTTCAGTTAATTGCATTACGTCAGAAAACTCTGTTTCATATAATTGAGCTGATTTTAAATTGGACGTTCTGATTGATTTATCCCCTCAGAGTCAACCAGTGAAGAGAGTACCGAGGGAAAAGGTGCAGGGACAGAGGGGGCGTCATCGCCAGCCGGACCTGAGTCATCAGAGATTGTCAAGGCCAAGGAGTATGAGGACCTCGCTAAGCTCTGTCTAAAGGAATCCAAGTAAGGCAGGGGATCATTAAATGTGGTGACAAAAATAAATTTATTTCAAGTTATTCATTTTTGAATGTCGTCTCGGTCAAAATTTGCATTGGGCTGGGGACAGGTTTGGGAGAAGCTGGAAAGTTTTTGACTTCCTCTTTATGGCAAATTTTTTGGAGAATAACTAATAATTTACACCTTTCGAAGATGAAAGCAGGACGTTTTGCTCTAGTTGCAACATATTCTGAGGCAAAATTTGATGGTATATGTAAGAGTGTGAAAATCAGAGGGCCAGATTGTGTTTGGATGATGGAGGTAAGTGTATTTAAACACTTTTTATTGAATGTGAATGGCTGCTTTCTTTTTGATCAGTTCAGAGGTCAACTGTTTTTTTCATTACTTGCTGTAACCACCTGCAACACAAAGTTTGTACGGTCTTTGAAATGAAACACAGTGGATGGTACCCTTTGATTCGTTTCTCTTCTATGCAACGTAAGTAAATGCTACTTGGCTTCAACTTTCCATTTACTGTGTCATTTCAGACCACAACTGGCTCTTGAGTACTGCGGAAAGGTACGTTGAGCTGCAATCAAACATGTTCTAAATGGAAACAGGAATTTTTTTCACTACCCTGGCATGCGGGGGGGGGGGTGTTCGTCCTCGTATTTAATAGGCATGGATGAATAATTTTTACTTTTATTGTCTCTGGGAGTTTCAGTCAGTAAGCCTGCCCCTAATGCAGCCCGAATTTCATGCGTGTGGTGTCATCCTGGAAATCTTGTTTTGGTTTGTGTTGTACGTGAATTCTTGTGAATTTGAATGAAAAACACCAACCTGCTTCATTGGTCGCTTTCAGGCAACCAAAATATACCGTGAGGTATACGGAGATGCTCATCCTGTCACCATAGGATCCTTGGATCTCTTCACTGTGATTTATGCAGATGTTGGCAAGAAATTATACACAGGTAGGACAAGTCTCGGGAATCCCTCCCTCCAACAAAAGACCTTTAGTATTATTTGATTAAGGTTGTAGCTGTATCCAAATCTGTTGTCCCTAGAGCTAGGTGCCCAGGCCACAAGGAAGATGGCCTCAATTTCAACTATTAATCTTTAGAATTGGTGAACACATCGTGGAAAGTTGGGAGGTCAGATTGATAATGAAAAGACGGTCTGTGCACTAAGCTAAGACATAACGAGAGACGCAAATTTAAAGGACATGGGAACTATCGGAGCTGGAAATTCACAAGATGTCAATGCATGTCGAGTTTTGGGCACATTTGGCTTTGAGTGCTTCTTGAAGTAATGCTCATCTTCACTGCTGGGCTCTGCCGTTTACTTGAACCATCGTATATATCAATAAATGCACTGCGACATGCCAGTCACTCTGAGGCATCCATGTTCCGCCTGGCTTAGATGCAATGCAGAAGTTTGATGCTGAGGAGAAGGTCCTTGCAGAAAGTGCAGCACAGTCACAGACAGAGAGCAGCGATCAGGCAACAACGTCTGGAGAAGAGACTACTAGCGAGGTCAAACAGAGGTGAGTCATGGACTGTTATATACTGCAGACACCTTATTTCCTTGACTTTTCGTGATGGTTCAATCAGTATTTTATTCAGGGATTTAGTAGACTTTATTCATGGGTCAGCCATATTGAAATTAAACGCAAGGTTTATCTTCATTTTCAAATATGAAACTGAGAATAAAAGCAGCAAACTGAATTAGTACCTGTCAACTCTGATGAGTAATTACAAATTTTTGATTAAGCATGCCACAGCGTTACAAGTCTGATTTGCAAATACAGTTGAACATGAATAACACGAGCACGCTTGAGACGAGATCACGCTTAAGACGAGCATATTTCTTCAGTGCCATTCATACTGTACACATTCCTATGAGAGAAAACTTACTTAATACAAGCTATGCTAAGACGAGAACACGGACAAGATGAGCACTTTTGCCTAACCGGCAGTGTCAAAAACCATTGTCCATGGCATTTTTTTATACGAGTACAATTGAAAAGCGTCTTTAAAAGCTTAAGCCCAGTAATTCCACTAAGTAATTCCATCAGTAGTTCTCCAAAAATGCTAATCCGCTCAGCAATTTTTGCTGCGGTTTTGCCAACGATGACTTAGCGACTCTGTTCCTTGTGGGGCTACCTGACTTGAAAATAGATCCCCTCCCGCCAATTACAAACCAACGGAAATTCCCCAATTTCAACACCCTCTTATGTCCAGTCCTTATATGAACTGGTTCTCAAGTTAATTAAGCCTTTACTTATGTGCTACGTTGGGTACCAGTTTCCAAGGAGTGCTTTGCCTGGCCACGCCGCGTGCACGCGGCACAGGCTAGGCGGCCAGCCAGGCTCTGTTGCGTCAAACAAGTAGGCGTATTCGGAATCATTGTTTTATTCATTCGAATCGTATGATTTAAAATTATTAACAAGTTAAAGGCTAATCCACTGCATATACTATATCGTAGAGTACCGGTACATGTAGGCCTGCCGCACACGTACATTGCCGTAGTGTATAACAATGCTTGCTGGTGCATCATGCCAGGCTTGCGCTCTATGAATGGGATAAGTGTCAACACGTATAACACGAGGTTTACCGTAAGACAAGGTTTTTTTGGAGAGTCCTTTCGAGCTCGTATTAACTGTATATTAAAATGGATGCTTTGAATGCATCCCAATTGTAAAATAGTCTGATGACATTCTAATCAGCAGTTCCAAAATTATCAAACAGATTCAAGGAATAAGACAAAAAATGGCTTCTCTGTGAATATCAAAGGTTGTTAGTGCTTATAACATGTATAATACGACTGAAACATACATTCCTAATCGCAATCTGACTGTTCATTAGAGGGGTGTCAAATATTTAATGATCTTTGAGTTAAGTAAAAGATGTGTGTCGTTATTTTTTTTATGACCGCTCATAGAAATTGTGCTAAAACGTCTGTCAAGGTCAGGCAATGGTGTACCCAGTCTTGAGAATACAAAGTTCTCATTTATTAGCCTTAACTCTTAATCCAGCCCACCAGATTGGGTACGCTTTGAGTTGTTGGAAGGCAAAGTTCATTTGAAAATATTATCATGAACAACTGTTCCCTTTGTCATGTGTACATGCTATACATGTAAATGTTTCATTTGTTTTGGGTTTCTTTGAAGATCCAAAGATGTAAGTCAATCAGCAATAGAAACTGAGACACAGGCCCAAACAGAGTTGGAGCCAGCACCCCAGCCAGAAGACCAAGGTATTTCCATGAACTGTGCCTTTCTCTCCAATGTATTGGCTGCAGGGCCCTGTTTCATATGACCAAAAGGAAGTGGAACTATGTGTCTGATTATTTAATCCCCTCTGATTAGCTGAAAAGCTTTCAAATGCACTGCGGCTGACTGCGAAAGAGCCATGATGAGGTGGGTATATGAAGTTCTTCCCTCCCTACCCAGCCTTCATTTGATGGGTTATTGGTGCCAGTGAGCAGTGAAACTGCCCGGCTGTGGAAATCCAAAGAAGTTTGGGCGGACAAAATCAAGCAGTGTAGTTATGTACCGTTGAATTCTTAATGTGCTCATGTATGTTTTGTAACGCCAGACTGCCTGATCAGTCATCCTGCCTGATCAGTCATCCTGCCTGATCAGTCATCCTGCCTGATCAGTCATCCTGCCATAGAACATTTTTCCTGCACCTTTTTATTCTCCTGATACTCGGTCTTCGTAGCGGATTTAATTTCTGTGGCACACTTGGCAACGTTTTACCAAAGAAACACAGCATCCTATTATGTACAGAGCCTCACCCACAGGAACATCCAATCTCTCTCAAGCGCTGTACTTTTGTCCTATTTTTTTTTTGGCAGACGACTGGGTGACGACGTGTCTCCTCATGCTACTCTTCCTCCTGGTCACCTTCCTGGTCCTGCTGATCATGGCCTATTTTTACTGCCTGGGTAACGAGCGTTCGTCCCTCTGCCATCAGTTCAAGGGCGACTTGAGCTATTGGTACATGAAAATCAAGCACTACTACCTGGGCATCGGAAAACACTGACTTCCTGATTGTTGCCTCCCTGTAATAGATTGTAGGGCCGTGCCATATATTCAAATATGCAAATATTCATTTGATAGCCAAGTCATTGTAAAGTGATTGTTAAATAATCAATTTTTCATTCAGTCTTGAATAATGAACTATTCATTTGATTCTTGAATAATTGAATATTCATTCGATGGGTGAATAGTTGATTTTCATTTGATTATATAACAGAGTACCGAAGTGATACGTCATGGGCATATGGTTTCAGCACAAGTACCAACACCCATGCGTTCTTCATTTGGTTACACAATACACGTCCCAGTTTGAAGGACGTCACAGTTTGGTACTCTACTGAAATATTTGATCATCAGATATTCTAATATTCATTTGAATGGTGAATAATCAAATTTTTTATTGATTTTAATATTTAGGAAGGGAGTAATGCTGCTGGATGAAAAGAAATAATGAGATGGACTTTCTTCTCTTTTGTTGATTCTTTCTTTAAATCATAGATTGCAATATGGTTTTTTTGTGTGATATTGTAACAACTGTTCTTGACTCAAGACCTACTTCCTCAACATTTAATATTCAGATATTCAGTCGTTAAAATTCTGCAAATGGGATTCCAAATTGTCCAAATTCACACCTTCCTGTGAGGTTGTATTTAAAAACATTTTTTCAAGGGACATATAATGAATCTTAGGCATTTCCACCATCTATGAAAAATGGAAATCTCTGGTATAAAATTTGCCCTACTTGATCATTTCTGATTGCAACTCAAGTACTTTAAGTTCAAGTTACTTTCTTTCCAGGAAAAGTTCGGTCTCATACTATGCTTCCTGCTTGTGTAAATACAAAGATCATTTACCAATGAAATTCGTGGCCAAAATTTAGTGATTCAAAGGTTTTTTTGCTGTGCACCTTTAGAGATTGTGTGCAATGAGCTGCAATTTTTAGGTGAGATTTTTATTTCCATTTTTCCGTGCAGTTGTTTCCGTCCAGTTTTTTTTACTGCCTTAAGTCGTTTGTTATGTACATATTTTGAAGTTTGTATTTACATTTTCCGTCCACTTTACACTGTGACAGAATTATGATCAGTTTTTTCATTATATCAAATTAATTGCAAGAAAATGTCTGAAAATATTTTCAGAATACTCAGAAAGTAGTTAGAATAGGCCTAATACCCTCACTCACATATACTGTATCTTGATTGGTCGAGAGTTAGTCACATGGTATTTGCTAGTTTTCGCGCTGACAAATAAATAACTGCCAACTTTGGGTAGCCTCAAGTGAGCTACTAAGATAAGTTTTAAGTCAGCAGTCTTTTTGAGCGTACACGTGGGTTTGGGTTAGATCAAGCCTGCAAACTCAAGAGCCTTATAACAGTGTTACCTGAAATGTGGACTCGTTGAAATCCGGTTTCCTTATCATGCGTCGGTCACGGTATTCATCTGTTCTGTTTGGGGAAAGGTTCAGTGCTCTACAAGCAGTGCCTTAAAAGCTCGCCCCTGTCGTAGTTCACCTCACAAAATAAAAAGAAGGCTGTGATCTGTCGTGATGTGTCGTCTTTTTTCTCCAGGTTTAATCAACAATGCGCAAGAACTATTGGTAATCAGAAAAGATCACCTGTTCGTTTTTTTTTCATTGAAGGAAATAAATTGTCTGAAATCACTGCGCTTCAAGTCAGTTGGCTTTCCTTATTGCGGCCAATAACTTAAACACAAAGTGCGAAGGTTATTGCGCTGTGGGGTGGATTTTTTGTGCGAGGCAGGAAGCAGAATGGTCAACGTGAGGAAAAGTTTAAATGAAAACACTAAGAGAAGACAAAAGTGTTGGATCCCAGCCACGCTTTGAATTGGATTTTTACGTAAAATTCACTTGTAACTTGTGAACAGAGGAGAAACGTGGCGGATGGGCAAATTACAAGCATACCCAACAAAAAACAGTAGGCGCTCGTTTATACAGTTCTTGGCCCCAGTGCAAAATAAAAGACAAGTGCTGCTTCCTAAACCATGTATAATCTTTTTTGGTTCTTATTTTAATTACATTAATCTCAGATTTAGAGCGCAAAAAAAACAACCCCCCCACCATTTGAAGGGTTTTCGCAGATTGCAAAATGTCGTTTCTCGCTCAAGTCTTCGCTCTTTGTCGGCGAAATAATTTTTAAAAAAATTGGGTGGGGACTTACGGAGAACCTAAGTTTTCAGTACAGTAATGTTACCTTCTGATGTTGAAATATTAATGACATCCATACCAAATGATCGTTATTGAAAAATGAGTGCACAAAAAGTGGTATACGAACTCTTCTGGTTTGTCCAGCGTATTGTAGTTTTTTGTATGGGGTAACTTACAGCACCACGCATGGGGCGACATGGAATCTGTTTTGTAACCGTTTTGAGAGCTTGTGTCTCAACTTTGGTTGACCTCTGTTGTGAAATCAGTGAAAACTACACAAATGATTAAAAAGCATGAATTAGCTAATCAAAAGAGAAGCTTGGGATTTTATTAGAAGCATTTGCACGAACAAATTTAGATTTTTGGAATGTCTGGCTACAACACTACTTCGAGGGTTTATTTAAGTCGCAATAATATCTCAACGTATTTGGGCAAAACAAAATACGTGTATATGTAATGCTAATCGTTTTACAGTTTTCTGTAATGAAGTCCATTATTCAGAGCATTATGGGCCGTTTACCCCTACAAGAGGGTCCTTTTACCCCCATACGTGTAAAACGGACCAGTGATTTAAAATTCTAAGTTTGCTTGTTACCAAGGCAATGTTTTCTAAACCATGCATGATGCAGCAAATACAGTTATGTTTAACACCCCTTTTTTTCTTGGCGGATTGTGAAGAATTTTCTGAGGGAATGTACCAACGATACACTAGAACATCGCCCATACAGTGTCATATGCATGTCGGCATCCCCCCACCCCGATTTTCAAATTTCTATGGCCGGGTAAGTCATTCCCCAATCTTTCTCCGTCCCCAAACCTCAATCCCATTTGCGGTATAAATTTACGCCACTGATGCTGACGAACTAAAGATAGAAAAGGGAGAAATCTGTTCATAAAGATAGCTAAGTTGATCTGCCTTAATAGAGGAGGAGACGTTCTAATTGAGAGACGGCTCCAAATGTTTGCATCATCGACTATAAAACTGAGAGGGTATAGGGCCTACTCGATTTTGGAGATAGGAAACTTCAGCCTCATAAGTAGCATTTTATTCATACTCACGATTTGGTACCATGAAAAACAGAAGAGATTAGTCATAGCATTTGAACATTTCAAGACAAACACTAATTTCTTAAATCCTTTTGAACAAGAGAGCAATTTCAGACGCAAAAATAAACAGCCCAGAATTTGTCCAGCAGCTCTTTTTAAGCGGTTTGCTGCGCATGTCGGTACCGTATACAGACGTAATCGAGGGAACAGGCTTTAAACGAGTGCGAAAGCTGTTTATGGGGTGAAGTATCCACCGACTTCAGTGTAGTAAGCCCAACTCGTTCCATCAACGACCTCATTTTTTTTTCAATAGAATGACATAATCTTTTATATTAATAAATATTTGCAGTGAACGCGTTTGGGTGATCCTATGCAGCCATTTTCGGCTAAATCTTGATTGTCTAAAAGTACCTTTGGCCCACGAACCAATACCTTTTGAAAACACTCGAAGATCCTTATCGAAAAGGCAACGAGTTGGTGTTGATATTATGAACAATGAAAGTTTGTTTTAAACGGACCCTTGCCCATAAAACGTGGCACATCATAAGATAATTCACCGTCCTATAGCTGGGTCTGCACTGCTGAGTCAACCAGGGCGTTTTTAGAGCTGAACTATAGATCGAGATTAATGCGCTGGCCCATTGCCGCAAATACGTTGCGAAGCCTTAATGCGTATCGGAGTTTTCACAGCCCTGTGACGGCGTTAGCAGCTTCGGTTGGGGAAATTAACTGAAATCCTGGTCTACTTTGGGCGTTGAAATAAAACACGATGAAACTGGACGAAATCATCCCACTCCTCGGCAACTTTGGCCGCTACCAGTTCGTGATGATATGCTACCTGGGTCTCTTCAATATTATCGGTTGCTTCACGTCTCTGGGCAACGTGTTCTACTCGGCTGGGACCGACCACTGGTGTAAGGTCTTGCCCAATGAGAACTGCTCCAGCTGGGTGGAGTTCCAAGACAACTGCACCGACGTGAAGAAAACCATCCTCCTACCCCCTGCCGAGAGGAATGAAAGTCGGTACCCTCACTCCAATTGCAAGCAGTGGAACTTGCCAGTCGGCTACACGTTTAATCCGTACGTGCCGCTCGACGAAACACCGGGTTTCAACAATACCCTAGTCGACTGCACGGAAGGATGGGAGTTCGACACCTCACAGTACAAAATCACCACCATTTCAGAGGTAGGCTTAGGAAGATGTGTTTATTAAAGTTGGGCATCCTGAGCGAAGCCCCCAAGATTGGTTTAATTTCTACAAAGGTTGACGAAAAGGGACACACTTCTTGTAGTGTGGGTAGCGAAGATGCATGCAAACGTTTAGGCCTACTTCAGTGCATTTGAATAATCGACAGACACTGTCTTACTCTATGTGCCTTAAAAATCCTGGTATCATTATGAGAGACAGAAATGAGAATAATGGTGACACCTTTAAAGATTAACTAAAATCCGCAACATCACTCTACTTGCATCTGATTAAGTCTGCAGAGAGACCCTGGGGAGTGATTGTACACACACGTAAACAGGCAAATGGCTGACCAATTAACGGCTAGGAAAATTAAAGCGAGAATTTGAAAAATAGCAGGATTAATGTTGTTTGCATTTCATGGAACTTTCCCCTTACTATTTGAAGTTCGGCTTGGTGTGTGATCAAGAGAGTCTACCCAGTCTAGCACAGTCTATCTACTTTGCCGGCTTTCTTGTCGGGTCGTTTGTTGGTGGTGCATTTTCTGATTGGTAAGCTCAAACAAAGAAAATGTTTACATTCATATTCAGTTAATCCCAGTCAATTTGTCCCTGGCAACAATAAATGCCTGCGGTGGTGATAAGGAGGATCCTGATGACGTCAGTGATGAAACCAATAGCCTTGCTATAAAGTCTTGAAGAGAGAACGACAGCATTGCAGATGGCGTGAAACATTGGTTACTTTTTTAAGTGAGAGTTTGAAGGAATCATTCATATAGAAAATCCTACAAGTAAACAATGGATGAATTAAAAAATGTACATGTACTGACTGACTTATCACTGTGCACACATGTGGCCTAAGTGGGACGATTTGGGGGGGGGGGGGTTCCCGAGATGGCGGTCACTACATTCGGTGCGGCAGGGCCCGCTGAGTTTATAATTTTCCAAGTTTTCGAACAGTATCGAGCGATACATTGATCATTCATGGGATAAAGATATAGGGAATTTTCATTTAAATTAAATACCTCTGTTGCAAATGAAATTAATTGGGTGCACGTAAAACGGCCTGTAAGATTCCTAACACAGAAGTCTACCTTGATTGAGAGTTGAGTCTCTCGGTGAGGCCCTACCAAACAAGTAAAATATAGGCAGCGTTGCTACTCTTTAAAAATTTTCTGAAGACCTTGGGAATTTAGGCAAGACCTTAGGAACTTGGTATTTTTTTCTAAATTTCACGAAATCTTAACATTTTTTTCCAACTTGACATGTTAGATCAATGATTGTATTAGCCTTAGTTATTCCTTCAATATTTTAGTTTCCCAAGGAACATATCTACAAATCTTATTCTGCTGTTATAAAAATAGAAGGAAGTTAATGGCGCTGCTTTTTGGTTTTGCCAATCACTGAGCGATATTGCCTGCAACCTGGGTATAATAATAATTTGTGCCAGATTACCAGGGAAAATTTATCTTTGGTCCACAAGTGGTGGTCACTCGAACTTGCCCTAATTTTGTATACCTGTGCTTGCATATTCTCTGTACAAATTACGCTGAGGCGTGCCACGTTTCTGATCAAATGGATTGATTCCACCATCATTGGTACTATATTGGGGATCTTGGGAAATCCAGGTAATTTTACTGCCGTCATCTTGGGATTTTCAAATTCGATGAGTGGCTGCATATGGCGGTACGTGGGCTCAAATGGCGTCCAACTCTCGATCTCCGCTCGGGTGCACTCCAGTCGGTATTACTAGAAATCAGTGGGAAGAAAAGACAGCTCGCCAGCAGGTTTTGGCTGGGGCCGAATAGTTAGCTAATGGGTGTCTGTTGAAGTTTTCAATCCAAACAAACAAAACATTAAAGACATAAAGAAAACCACTTTTCTTTCCTTTTCCTAAGGATTGGTCGCAAGAAGGTCGTAATCATTGGCCAGTTATTATGGGTGACTTGCCTTGTAGCTACAACGTTTTCTGTTAACATCTACATGTACATGGCGCTACGATTCATTACTGGGTTCGGGAATTTAGCTGCTTACGTGAGCTTATACGTACTAGGTAAGAAATTGCTTCATTGCGGCTACTTGATCTTCTCAACACACCCAATTCAGTGTCGCATAATGTTGCCATTGTTTTATGGCATTGAATGAACCAGCACTCGAGAAAAGATGCTACCCCCTTTCAGGGGGTGAAGGTTCTTCAACGGAAAATAATTTGGCAGTCGTTGGGGATCCATCCCCCTCCCCTGACACAAGATCTGGACATACTACCAGTCAAATTTTACTCCTTCAGTTGTTAACGTACAGCTGGGTTGTCCAACTGCGTAGAAGCCCCTTCTCTGAAACAATAACGAACGGTTTTGATTACAGCTGGTTCTATAATAGAGGTTTTATATTCCATGTCGTGCAAATTACTTTACCATCCTGAATTTGTTCATTCCCTAGATTAAAGGTTACCTTTGCCTACATGTACTTGTGCATTTTTAGTAACATACATGTATATAGCTGTTCTTCCCCAAGTAAGCTACTGTGCATCTTGATGTGCCAGTCTAGGTTTGTACATACACAGCTTGGGAAAACGATCTTTCCAGACATTCTTAATATTGCAACCATGGATATAATTTCTATCCATTCCAATTAATCTCTTTCAGTTTTGGAAGTTGTGGGCAAGTCATGGCGTACGGCGGTGACCATGATCGTCGGCATGCTATACGCAGTCGGGTACTTTTTCATTGCAACTGCGGCCATGTATCTCAGGGAATGGCGCTCTCTGTCGCTGACTCTCTCTGTCACATCAGTGACTTTGTTCGTGCCGATGATGTAAGTTTTGATTATACGGTAATAGTAATAGGTTGTGCCCGAATTACTTGGCTGAGGCTACAATTTACACACGAGTCTAGTCTATGATAGTGGGACTGAGTCGTGTGTAATTTCAAGCCGCAGCCAAGTGATTCGGACGTAGCTTAATAGGCCTATGTGCTTGGCTGGTCTTAAATGAGAATGGAGGCGACTAATGCCCAACCCGCAGGGAGGGCATTATCAGCGTTCTGTCTCCTCAGCCGTTCTTAAACGTTAGTTTAAGACCGGCCAAGCACAAATGTATTCCCATTTATAAACACTTGTTTTAGTCAGAGTCAAAAGAAGGCAATATGCGATGGATTACCAACGATTTTGTGACAGAATTTTACTTTAATTTTCCCAAACGTCCCGTTCATTTCATGGCATATTCCTCGTGCAAGTTGTCCAATTTCCTCATATGGACTTGGTGCGCGCCCGTCGAACAACGTGCACACAAACTCTTGACCAATCAGAATCGATTAAACGGTCTCGTATTCAGGTGCCAGCTCGTGATTTACGCAGTGGGCATTCACTTCTCAGAGGGCATTATCAAATGCTCATACACGGTCAAATTGTATGTTGTTGAATAGAGAGACTGACTGAGGTGTTTAGGAATTTGCTCTTATTAACTTAAGCAATTGAAATTTAAGTGAATGATAGACAAGAACGGAGCGAAAAAAGAATTCAATAGATTACTACAAGAAGAAGATAATTACATAAAACGGAGCCAATACGCGTAAAAAGACCCAACATGTCCAAAAGAAATTGTTGTGCATTTAAACGTATAACATAAAAGCTACGATGACTGTTGTATTCTTATAAAACATTTTTTATAAAGACGACTTAAAATCAAAGCTATGTTTGCTCCTCGCGCGTTATAAAATCACTGTTTCTCTGTGTAGATTCCTACAAGAGTCGATTAGATGGTTGGTTTCTAAGGGCAGGATCGATGAGGCCGAAGCAGTCGTTCGGAGGGTGGCCAGATTCAACAAGAGGACTTTGCCGGATGTGCTATTCGATAAAGAGGACATCGCGAAAGAAATGGTATGGGATGTTTCAATAATTAAATCGAGAGTACTGTGTGGCTAGGTTCGGATCGAGGGGGGCAATTAGCCGTTGAGGCGTTTGCAGTGATTTTGTATTTCCCTTTCTTACAGTCTGATGCAATTCATTTCCTATTTTCTTTGAAAGGAAACAAAGAAGTCATTGATCCCTCCATCAGCCATTGATCTGTATAAAACGCCCAACATGGCCGTCAAGACGATTAATATGCAGTATAACTGGTGAGTAAAAGAGACCAGTCAATGTTGTACGAGTCACCGGTTAAAAAGGTTCCTTTTTCCTGCTCCATAGGGACACATAAAGTTTCTCCAACTGATAAGTTTTCGAGACAGTTTGAAACTCAGTCAGTTTCAACTTTGAAGATGATGTTTTCTTTTGACATTTAGGGGTTTTTTGGACCAAATTCTTATGATTTTTGGGAAGAGGAAGGAAAGTTGAACTGAATCTGTGTAATTTTGGAAACTGTTGGGCAATTTCAGTGGGATAAATTACCTTATTTCTGTCTTGTTCGCGTACTAGCGTCAGAGTTGACCATCTATTGGAAAGACTTCGCCAGAGTTTGATCAGATGGTGGATACTTTGACCAATTGTGTTGGGCAATGATTAAATTCATGTTGTGCGAGCCCGGTGCTGTTTCAGGAATAATTCCTATGAATTGGTCAATATAAATGTGGAAAGTTTTTTATACAATTCTTGCTGCAGGTTTGTCAACAGTTTGGTGTACTTCGGGCTGTCACAGAGCACTGGCGATCTCGGCGTGGACGACTACTGGGCCTTCTTCGTGTCTGGAGCCGTGGAAATCCCGGCCCTGGTCTACGCCACCTTCGGCGTGGAATGGATCGGTCGCAAATGGAACACGGGGGTGCTGGAGTTGATCGGCGGCGCAGCCTGCTTGGCAACTATCTTCATCCGTAAAATACAATTGATATATTTCCGAGGGTCCAACGCGAGTATCCGAACCCTCCTCGATTCTGTCGTGAACTATACACAGTTTTATTACAGAATGTTTGTACTTGTAGTCTTTGAAAGGGTGGGAACCGGTCCTTCCTTGCGTTCCCTTGTCTGAGGGCGCATACTATACCCAGCCAACACTGGAGTCATGGCTCAAAGGTGGCCCAGATATGGCTGGATCAGGCGGAAACGGTTGGCCCAAGCCGGCTTGCCACAGCTGGCCCAACTCTAGCCAGGGCCGACTGCTGCCGGGACTGAGCCAGGTCAGTCATTGCTCACCCGGGCTGGATCTCGGCCAGATGTGAAATGTCAGTGGTGGCCCAGAGCTGGCAGCTGGTTGGCCCAGAGCTGGTTCATTTCAGCTCGGCTAATATGCCACTATTTGCTGTGTTCACGTTTGTTATTTACGAGTACTGACGATATGACGAGGCAACAGAATTTCCCAATGTTTGGCCCTCTAACATTCCTTGCAGAACTCTATGTCCACCCAATTCAAACACTAATTCACTACCCATTGAGTGCCGTTCAGTAATTTGGTTTGCTCGGACACTTCAATATCCCAAATCGTGAAAGAAAGACCATTTGAGACCTAAAATAATGTTGACTCTATGAAATGACAACTTAAACGTGGTCCAATATTAAAGGATGATTTCTCCTTTTCATGGTCATGTAGTTCCATTTGGTAAAGGACAAGGATGTTGTCTCACTGGATGTCTCAGCTGCTGACGACTTATCTCACCAATTTTCTGTCCCCCATGCAGCCGTTGGTATTTGGAGGACCGTCGTGTCCATGATTGGGAAGTTCTGTATCTCCGCCACATTCAGCATCATATATCTCTACTCGACAGAACTGTTTCCCACACCCGTTCGGTAAATACTCCTTAAGCCTGTGGTTTCCATAAGGTTGTAACAACCGTCGACACGACACAAGATGTCAAAATGAACGGAGAGTCGTTGACAGAATGGCGTCATTCGACAGAAGGTTAAGTGAAACAAAATGGCTTGCGGAACTCACAGGAAATGTTTTTTTTTGGGTAGTGACATGGAACGCCGTTGCTATCTGCGTTGGTATCTATCATCGGCTTCGTTAATTTCACCACTTTGTCGGACAGTTTTGCCGTTCCATTCAATGATTTCAGCATTCCATTCACCAATTTCATCATTCCTGTTGATTTGGTAATTTCACAGCCCAGAAGTGCGATTTTGCTATTGATCAAGCAGTCGATTAATTCCCCAACGGCACAAGTACATTTCGTAAAATTGAGAACCACAGAATTAAAAATGGTCCCCTAAGTGTGTATTACCGGAGATTTTTCGTTCATGGTGTCTGCATCTCTGATTCACAAGTTAAATCACCTCTGGGCCTTTTATAATTTGTCATACAAGTACCCGTAAATATACTTCATCCAACAGGGCTGTTGGACTGGGGCTGTGTTCCGTCGCAGCTCGAGTCGGCGGGATTCTCTCTCCTATCATCCTGCTCCTGAGGAACCTCGTGTCCGATCTGCCGCTCATCATTTTCGGCTCCTGTGCCCTTGTGGCAGGGATTTTGGCGCTCTTCTTGCCGGAAACGCGTGGCCAGCCGCTGCCTCAGACGCTGAAAGAAGGCGAAGAAATTGGAAGGTGGGTGGTTTGTTGCTGTTGTTCGAATCGTTTCCACTAATTCATGGGACAGGCTCACGCGCAGCAAAGAAAAAACTGATAATCCTGGAGGGGATTCCCGAAATGTTCTGTTTCTGTAAGCTTTAAAAGGTTTTTTTTATAAACAATGGAGCTGTCTTCCAAATCTTCATTTCAACTTGTGAATGGGTGACGACCACATTTTTAGTGCTGAGTAAGGTGAAAGCTGGTAAATGTTCAGCTGGTGCTTTTCTCTCCATTGGCTTGTCAATAATGAATAGACTGATCGCGCCCATAAGGTCACGTGACCCATAAAACCCCCCCCAAAACATGGCGTCCTCCTTCAGCAAAATAAAGCTGACGGTCGGTACAGTACAGTACTACACCAAAATCGGTTTTAGCTTCAGTAAATATCACTTAAGAACACTTTGGTACTGGAAGACACCATGTTTATTGATGTTTGATACCCACCATAGGTCGCGTGACTTAGCAGGCGCAATCGGTCTATTGCTGACTTATTTAACCCACAATATATTGTTTATGTAGAAGAAAATATTGCATTAAGTTGCCGTCAAGTTTCGGAGGACAGTTTATTTTGTTTCGATTGTTTACAAAATTAGTTCAGAGGTCTGTTGACTTTGTGATACAGATGTCGCTGCATGGGTGACAACGCCTACGGAGAGTCCAGCATTGAACTTGACGATATGGATGTCAACGGAGAGGGCGTCTTTGCGATTTCCAACGCAGCTTTTGATCACGGAGAGAAGAAATATCGCGACTTCTCACAGCAATTCTCCAAAGGAATGCGTGAGAGTTCGCATATGTAACGGAGGAATTTTTCACCCGTCACTATAGCCAGGGAGAAAAAGAAAAGAAAAGAAACGAAAGAAAAAAAAACCACCAAACTTTTTTTTTCATTCGCTGACGTACCGGTACCGTATTACGGTAACGAGCTAGGGGTTTGTATGATACCGTTCTATGGTGGTTGCAGTAAAGGACTACACACAACAGTAACCTTTTCATTAATTCATATTCTTTATGTGACTGAGAAGGATGTGTAGGTGTGTATGTGTACATAACCTATAAGAACTTTAGAGCTTTGGACTATAGAAGCCAGCTGAAGTAAGTGTCCTTGTATCTAGTCATTTGTAGTAAAATATTTTGTCAATGTCTTTATGATTGGTAACCGAGTTATTCGGATTTGTTTGTATTTTTTTACATTGTTTAAACACAGCAGCAGTTTATTACAAAATTAGGTAGCTTGTACATATACCACGTTTCCTATTTCACAAGGGGTGACTTTCAGGCAAAACCATTGGAACATGCATATACAGACTGCTGCAGGATCAAAATTTGACCAGGGAAAGGGAGTTACGGAAATTGACGCCTGAAAGTAGGTGATCAGTAGTTCTCTTTTCTGTGAATTGCTAAAGAACCTTGGGTTGGAGATAAAAACAGAGAGACGTGGTGTCAAAATTTGTAGAAATTACGCTAATAATGTAGGCATTAAAACGCCTGTAAATTAGACTCCCTCTAAGCGGGATCAAAGTATTCCACTTTCCTCTACATTAATGCAATATGCATTTTATTTACGACGTTCAGTCCATGTCCTTACGAGTACCACATAAATCATCGTCTCAAGACGAGTCACCAGCCGTTTGAGCAAACGGTGTCGATATTTTTCCTTTCATTTTTCAAGCATAGCGGCCCAACAGGGAGTTTAAAAAGCTGTGTATGCTTCATTTGTACCTGTAACATTTTCATTTGAGTATCTATTGGTTGGGGCAGGGGGAAAGTGCCCCCTCCCCTGACAGAAAACCTGAAAGAAAACTTGAGTATCAAATATCAGCATCAAAACCCTAAGGAAATAACACCACAAAATAAAAGCACGGATGTCGGGTCCGTGAGTAAGAGACTTTTGATGTTTTCTCTCCCCAACTACACGTTGAATGAGCTTGAAGCCGCATTTGCTTTAGAATTTGCCCGCCCCTCTCCCACACACACACCAAAAGCTGGATACGCCACATTGGTAAATATTAATCGGTGAAATAAATACAGAAGAAATATATGGCTTATTTCTAAGAACCGCCATGTATGATAAACTACACTTTAGAAGGTCCAGGCAATGTTATGTTTTCACTGCAAGCCTTAAAAATACACCTTCGTGTTTTGATTGACCATATACTTTCAATTATTTTTACTAAAAGGGATTTTGGTGCCCTTTTGTTTTCTACGCTATAATGGAATATTGGCATAATATTGAGCATGTGGCACCAATTTGTGCTGTTAAAAGTTTTTCACATTTTGATGACCCACATTTTCCTTGGTGGTTTATTATTGTTGAAGAAATCAACAAGCAACCCTTTTCCAAAGTTTTTAAAAACAGATTTCGGGGTTCAAATTAAATGGCTAAGCGTTATCCATTCAAAACTCTTCACATGTTTTGTAGTCAAACTGACAGCAAAAAGTGTTTGGAAAAAAAGAGTTTGATAGTTAAATAAAGTTTAAACGCAGTGCTGATCAAAGTTTTCAATGCATATAGACTGATGAATAGCTTTAGTTGATTTAAGTTAGGGTAGGACGTATAACTTCCAAACGAGAATATAGTCTAAAAATGTTTGGTAAATGGAACATGACATCGGCGTTGATTTCCAAATGGTTGAAAACGAAGAGAGTTGTTGAACAAAGAAATGAAGACTTTCATCATAAACAAATACACCTGTTTGGCCATAAAAGGGCAGCTGTAAACATTCCCTAAATTTCTCACATCTTCCCGCCAGAAAACTGTAAACTTTTGCCTTGAGAAGTATCCGGGGCAAAGTACTGAGTTGTTTCGAGAGTCAGGCCCTAGAAAATACCTTTCAGACCTCAAAAGTCATCCGTACAAAACCCTTCTTACGACCAAATTTACCAGACAAGTCAAGCCCTGCGTTAAAAAAAAAGAGATCAAACAAAATTGTCTTGAATGGACAGAGCTAATGATAATTTTATTGTTCATTGTGTATGATAACTTATCAGTCACGCTGGCTTCGTGCTGGGTCGATGCCGCTGCAACGCTACCGCGGCTTCCGTAAGCATGAGATGCGTCTTGTTCCCAACCTACCGACCTAGCAGGGTGCACTGCACTAATTAAAGCCCCACTGATACAGTGTAAAATCAACAAAGCTCTGCTAACATGCAAGCCGACATTACTGGAGTTTGTCAAACAAAATAATCTTTCCATTTCTTCTCAATTTTTGGTGGTTGGCCAATAACATTTTAAATATTTACCCCCCCCAAAAAGAAAAGAAAACAAATTCACCCAATTAGTGATAGTTCCGAATCCCATGCCTGCGTGCAGCCAGTTTTCAAATGATATCCCTCCAATGTCTTGGGCACAAGGGACCAATTTTTCAAGCGTAATTTTGTCAACTCTTCCCTCAGATAGGCCTAGAAGCCCCCAAATTTAGGGTGTTAATTGATCCTGGCCTAGGCCTATTTACACATTGCCATCATCGTTTTCGGCCAAACAATCTCCTTTTCAAAGAAGCTGCAAGGCACTTTTCTTGCTCGGGACAATTCTGCTTCTCCAGTCGAATATTCCCAGAAAGAGTGGACAACGGTCTGCAAAGAGTGTGCACCAAACTAATTCAAGCTCCATTGAAAAGAGTGTAAATTCAAAAAGTTTGGATCCCCATGGCAGGCAACTAAAGTCCCTGAGGTCTCTCCAACAGAAAGCAATGTATTGTTTGGTCCTTTAGAATTTCATTTGATTTTTAATTTTTGGGTCCGCCCAAAACAAACTCACCTTCATAAAAGTGAATGTTTCCAAGTCTTCTCAGCAGCCATTTTTCAAATGGCATTCTTCACCTTTCGGAGGCTGATCTTCTGACAAATTGTCAATCACATTTTTGTCTGCTTTGCCCCCAGATGGGTGCCCCTGAATCTACAGAGATGATCCTGGGTCATTCTTACACAGTTCTACAATTTCTTGGCCCACACAGACCCCTCTTTTCGAAAGAATCTGTAGGGGTCCTTTTTAGCGCCTCCGCCTGGCGGAGAATTTTCCTTAAATTAGGACACTGCACCCAAATAGGCTGTGTACTAGATATGTTCTTCGACAGCGCCCCAAATACGTAATGTACGTTGAAGCTGTGGTGAACGGCAGCTAACTTTCTTAACACAAGAAGCTGAGTAAACCCGACTCCAATCAAGGCCATAACTCGGATTTTTTTTTACAACGGGAAGGCCGACATTTTAACAGGGAAGCTCCCAAGAGGCATGAAGACTAGCTCTAAGGAACCATTTTTCCCAAGGAAAGTACACTGTGTATCCCAAGGCAGTTGTGTAATAAAAAACAATAGTAATAAAAATTTACGTCAGTATTACTTACTAAGAAATTCTGTTTGGCATTTCATATCAAACAATATAGGCCAACAACACAAAGTTACATATAAATATCACAGCATAAACGAGAAAGAAATGTGTAAATATATTTTAAAGATACACTGTAACGATAAAATACAACCCACAGATTGCTACTAGGGTTTTGGGTAACAAAAAGAGAGATTTTTTGTGGTGACAGGTCCGATGACATCGCCGTTGGCGTTCCGTATGTTAATTTAAAGAAATGTGTGGATGCTGCTGCAGGTACAAGACTTGCATAACACATTGCTTTATTTCTTCACTTTAATACGATTAATTTCATCTGACGGGTTCGTTTCATTTTATGCAACATCAGAAACTTATAAAGGTTTGCAACAGTAATTGGTAACAAAGTTATTAGTGATCAGCTGTTGGTAACAACAGCTGATCACTACTGAATAACTTGAACGCTCGCTCATGAACCACCCTGTCCAATTTTGACTAGTTCAGACAGGTCCAAAAACACAAAACAGATTATACATGTAACAGTCACAAGAGAAGGAAATTCAAAGTTTCACTTTGATTTACACAACATTTATCAAAAAGCAACATCTTCTAACATTTGTCAAAATACAACTGATTATCATTCTTAATTAAAAAATATTGTACCTGGCAACTGTCTCAAGTGATTCGCTTTTGATCTCGACAGATGGTACATATACAGACGATTGTTTGTAGCATAATGGTTCGTGTAAGGTAAAATATAAGAATGGGAGGGTACACGAGGCAAAACTAGATCGTTCAATATCAATATCATGCGCAACGATAATGTCTTTTCTATTGGAAACATTGGTAGCAATGTCCCTAAAGTATTTTATAACACGCCATTAAAACAGCAAGCTGACTGTACATGCGCTGGCCAGTGACATCATTCAGACAAGTCCATTCATGCCAGCCTGTACACGTACGTCGCGTATAACATCAAACAGCCGTTAAATACAATTTTTTATGAATGGAAAAGCCGGGGGAAAAAGATGTATTAGTTCTGTTTGGTTTATGGTGTATATCACGTGGACTGGATGTAGTGACGTATCATTCGCAATGGCTGCGTGTCGGGTCATGATTTTTACACGCCCACTCATCTAGTCTAGTTCCGAGCCTACCGACCTCGCCGCGGTCCGCAATTCAGTGTCTGTAGTGTCATATTCAACGGCACTGAGATCCGACTGTTTCCAGTGTATAAATTCTGAGGTGGGAACCTGGAACGACAAAGCGCTGGGGATCTGGGTAGATTTGGGCTACACATATCTGGTCGGTCAGGAAGCCTCAAAGCCCCTTAGAGTAAGTCAGAGGTTCAAAACTATCCCCTACACAAGGGGTAGAACAAGTGCGGAATTCGGCGTTCGAGCTGCAGAAACCGTCAAGGCAGTACTAGGAAGTGAGGTAACGTGAACATGCTTTTGTTGCAACGTTTATAAGTCAACATGCATCGGGCCTGCGACCTTGGCTTTATCTGCTTTGAGCATTTGCCTTTCTGGAAATATGTTGGAAAATATGTTCCCTTAGATTAATGTGGAGGCGACGGCAACGTGCGTTGCACGTTTAAAATAACATTGTTGTCACGAGATATAGTTATAGATCAGTAAAATAAGGTCAGCGTAGCTGGATAGTTAGCAGTTGTCTCTGTTATCCAACGATCGAGTTGCACCGGTTGCAATGTAGTTGGAACAGTCCAGTGTTTGTGATTTTTTGTTCGTTTTGCATGCCCATTGAATGCAGAATGTGCAGTGCTGTTTTCAACCGATTTGTAGCGTTGCCCGTAACACAGTTTATTTTGATTTTTAGCCTCTTGGGCCTTGCTTGAGAGCCTGGTTTTCACCTCAGATTCAACAATAAGTGAAATTTCATCAAACTCACAAAAATCGCAAGTGTGTGTATTAATCGCTACAAAGTTCAAATGAAATTCTGTTTTGGCGTAATTTTCCGATTTTTTTCCCGAGGTGCACAATGAACTCTTTCAAAATGCACCGAAAGTAAGAAAATGTTTTCTTACAAACTTGTAGTTGTGAGTGGAGGTAATTATTAGCTATCAGAATCTAGCAACTTCAGAGATATTCTTATATATTTATTTAGAATTTCCTGAGACCTGTTCCAGTGCGCCACTTTAGGGAACACGCAGCTGAATGGCACTTTCGGCAGGAAGCAACCTTTTGTTTTCGGACTAAGTTTCAGACACTGAAATTGTTCACATAAGCTCAACAGACCGTATTATGAAAGGAATAACCGGTATTCAACTGAATGATTTTTTTTATTAAAGAGGTTTGGCAGGGGAGCACAATTTTGAAGACCCACGGGATATACTGGAACGCTTAACAAGTCCTCTCTGAAATTGTCCAAGAATTAAACAGTGCTTGTTTCCCACAGGTTTAAAGGGAAGCTGCAATGGATTTCTTTCCATGGAAACCTCCAAAATGCACCTTTGTTCCAGTTACCGTCACGCTGAATCTTTTTGTTTCACTATTCAAAGCGTGTGTTCCTGCCTGGTTGGTTCTATACCGATGGGTTTGACCATATTCATGAGCAGAATTATGATGTCATCCAAGGAAGAAACTCTCAATGTTACATTTTTTGTGCACAAAAACTTGATTTTTGAATAGATTTTGCTGGCTTAAATTTTCTTCTCCTTGGTGATAGATTGTTGTCTAAGTGCACAGCAGTGAGCAAGAAATCAACCCTTTCTCAGAAATGTTTTGATGAGTGAATTCAGGGTTAACAATTTTGAAGAGAATATGCACTGAGCCATGTCTTCCCTGAATGAAATCACAGCAACAGCGCCCTCAGTTGTCTGGGAAGGCATGGCTAATTTTAAATGGTTGAAAAAGTACACCTTTTTAATGCATTTAACCAAATAGGGATGTCAAATTATTTTTTATTGACTGAGCGAGAGTGTACGGTTGCAAGGAAGCCGTTACGTGTCTGAAAAAAACTTCATTGCAGCAGCACTAAGTTGTTCATTCCACATAATCATTTTCATCCAGACAATGCGAATTCATTAGCCTCAAAATAATTTTGAAAAAGGCAGTCTTTCGTAATAGAAAGAATTTTTCAAACTGTCGTGTATCACTGTCCATGTACGTATTCAATTCATATGTGAAGTCTGTTATTCTGGATCATATCGTGCCAACAAACTTTCAGAGTTCAACGTTTCTCCTGGCTTGAAGGATATTAACCCTTCCGTCAGGGCGCGCGTGGTACACCGGATGCTGGTAATACAAAATAATAAGCATTTATTTATTTGAGTTGTTGGAATCATGCATTCACACTCTGCTATAACGCTGGGAACATGACCTTTGTATGATAGCACACTGGCCTTGAAGCATCGTGTGAGCAGTCACAAAAAAAAATCGCGCGCTTTATTACAGGGCCCGGCACCCAAACAGAGAGAAACGTAACGAAAAACATAATCCTTCTTCACGGGACTGTGAAGGCGCTTGTGGCTGAGCTGAAATGACAAAAAGAATGTATGCAGTCACACCATGGCCGTTGCCAGGATTTTTTCCGAGGGGGGGACATTTTCCCCGTTGGGTGGAAAATTTATGAGAATTGATTTTTGATTAACCCATTAAAGGGTGGAGGGCCGATATTTTTAAAGCAAATCCGTGACTTTTCATCCCATTTCCTCTCTTATTTCTACTTGTTTCGTTTTTTCCACTTTTTTAAAATGAACCCCCATTTTTTTCTAAGGGGGGTAAGTGCCCCCTCTTGCCCTCCCCTCGCGACACCCCTGAGTCACAAAGTCACTCATACATATAGGAATCAGAGGGAGGAATGGGGGAAGACCGAATCTTTGTGCATTTACAATGATCTTTGCTAATAATGAGCTATAGGCTTATAGCTTTACAGATTCATTTTGATTCCAAACAACCAAAAATCAAGTTAATTTGCTAAACAGATCAAGTTCACAATCATTACCTCTTCGTGAGGTTAATGTTCAGGTATCTCTGCACGAAATGAACGTATGGGTTAGTAGGGCACGGGGATATGCGTACATCCTCACAGAAACAATCACGAATCCACTGTGATTCATTTTTGTAAGGACTTATACAGAGCTTCATTACGCAAGACCCTCGAAGACGCCCACAGCCAATGACTACCTTTCCATCTTCATTCAACTTGACCCACGTCTGGGACTACGGAACATATAATCCGTTCCTATTCCAACCGATTCCTGACAACTACCACGGGCCGCACGGGGTGTATTTTGATTTTCTTTTTTAAGTGTAAAAGCTCAATCGTTGAGATTGTCACTTTGTTCTTATGTTGTTGAAACATGGTTATTGTAACCTCATCAAAAGGATGGTAGAGTTTTCTTGTATACATTGGTTGCGTCCAGAAGTCAGTGAGGTATATCAAAGCAAACAGTAGCATTATAATAATTGTGTCCAGGATCATAGGGGTAGACGCGTCGTCCAACGTCACGTGGTCCACAAAGCAAAGAGTGAATCCAAGAACTATGTAGCGAGCTGTGCATGCAGCCTCGTGCAAAAACGAAACCAAATGCACCAGTCGTTAAAGTGCAACTGTAATTCTGCCATGAACCATTTTACCAAAGTTCATCAGCAGGCCTTTAGGAATAATAATTGTTGCGGGGCGTCAAAAATATATGAAATGATCAAACACATGCATCGTGCATAAAGAACTGTTGCCTCGAACTTAGTCATTTTGTGCGGTACTGGTCATTTCGATCAGTTTTCATATGACCATTCAGTTCAGATAAGTATGCGACATGTTTGTGTCTTTGAACGCACGACTTGCTTGTATTATATCCAAACGGCGTCCGAATCTTACTCGCAAAGAATATAACCAGAAGGCAGTAATTTACAGTTGCAGCAGTTCATTAAACAAAATATAGTTGGAGGGGAGCTAAATTATCCAACACTTACATTTCATTAATCGAGCCCAAACAGTGCAGAGTTGTCCGCTGGTAACATGCCTAAAAAATAAAAGGAACCTTACACAGCCAACGCCCAGTCCCAAATCCACACTGGGCTAAAACTACGAGAGGGTTTCAAAGGAAAGTAACAAGTCAGTTCAACAAAGGAAGTTCCAGTTACACACTAAAAACAATGGCTAATCTTATGTGGCATTCCATTGTGTGGCTACAACCAGGGGCCCATGACCGCGGCCAGGCAATGGTATGTAAGACATTTAATGAGGGCTGCTGTGGCTGGCACAAAAATAACTTTGATTGTTTCAATATCCATTTCAGCTACAGGCGTTTGATTCACAAGAAACAGCCACGGCAAGCGGGGTTGCCATTCGGAGGGAGAAGCTTTGGAGAGGATTAAGAGAGAGTCATTGGCTTCAAATGCAAAGATATCACAATAGTTTTCAGTTGCCAAACAGCTTAGAAAATCAAATATATCGAATCAAATCAAATAATTTTGTAATAAATAAATTTTACACAAGCATGTGCACTTGTAGGAAGGCAAGAAACTTGAACAGTCCAAAAGTTAGAGTTAAATAACGCACCAACCATGGTCGTCATTTTCTGCTGATTCTGTTTAAATGCATGGTATGTTTTGTTCAGGTTTTTAAAACTATTTTCTTTGATGAGTGTAAGAATAACCTTTATGCCGATCGAAAACTTTGTTTTTGGTTAGTTGGCTCCTTAATAAAATTCTTCTTGTTAGGTGTGTGAGCGAAGAGGGCGTGGTTAGGGAATAATCGCGCACATAATTATGGGAGTTGTTTGTGGAGAGTTCTGAAAATAGAAAAATTGTGAGGTTGACGGGGAGATAAGCCAAATCTGACTTTCTGAAAATCTGAAAACAACAGCGACCGAAGCATTCGTGCAAGAGACAGATATCGACTATTGATAATTATAAACAAAATATGTGGACTTTGTATTATGACGGTACAATGAACAACAGTACACAAGCTAAGGGCTTGCTTCCGCAAACGTGTTAAGGGTCCATGTCCTTCAGCGTGAAGGTATAAGATGGAATTTGGTATCATACTAATTATGGATTGCCAGGCAAAAGCTTTATACATAAAATTCATGCATTTCACACAGAGTGCGGGCGTCTATGATCCAACACTGCTGTTGCTTTTGTGGTATATTCAAACGGTTAAAGGTTGCCCTATTTTTGAGAGTTATGTTACCGTGTATGGTCAAACTCAAGCAACTTAAAACGGAGAACGGCTGCAGAGACGATCGGTGATCGGTAAATGTTTCGCGTTTTTACACAGGCTCGGAAACACCTAACTACCTCACTTCCTTGAGAAGCAGTCTGGGGAAAGATGGGCAGACTGTCGTCACCAGCTTCACGTCAAGGTAAATTGATCGACACAAACAGGAAAACTGAAAGCAAAACTTGGCATGTCTCATGTGTAATGGACATTGAGGATTTTTTGGGGGGGGGGGTGGGTGGGAAGAAATTACATCAACGGATGTACGCTGTTGTTGCTTATTGCTGTCGTAATAATTGTAATTATCAATGGTGCTGCTACTGTCGATGATACGCTGCAGGAGCCTGCTGTTGCTGCTGAGGTTGCCATTGTTTTCTCGCGTTTCATTCACTACTTGTTTGTTTTCAAAATCTCGAATCTCTCTTTTCAGGCAGGAAAAGTGGCAACGATGGCGATAGAAGGGATAAATCTCGCAAGGCTGTCAAACGGTCTTCAACGGGGGAGCCCAAACATTCTACCAGTAGAAACAGCCCCCAAAAGAAAGCGAGGGCCTCATCGAAGGCAGCGAAGCCCTCCAAGACTAGTTCCCCCTCCAAAAAGAGCAAAACTCCGGCACGTGTGGTTGCCAGTAAGCTGAAAGGGCGGGCTAAGGCCAGTTCCACTAAGAAGAAACCCAATCAAGGTACAAGACAATATAGCCAGTGCAGCTCCTAAAGGGGTATGGGGCATCTCCAGGCCGATTTTCCAGTTTTTTCTTCTAATTTTATGAACATGCTGAATTCAAAGCATACGATGTGTATGTACAAACCCAGGCCTACTCTAATTTAACCTGCCTTATAGTCATGTTATGTTATCATATTTGCACATTATGGCAAATAAAATGTACATTGATGACGTCATCGATAAAAGGACTCTCATGGAAAGTATTCAGGTATGAGAATTCTCCTTGAATGCGCAGATGTTGGATTTCTGGGGAAGAAAATTTGTAAACTTAGCCTTGTATGCGACATCGATGTAACATTTTTGGGGTGTATTGTAGTCGCTCCATCTGGGACGAAAGGTCAGCCTTTTGTTTCACATAACTCCAAATACTGCAGAGCTTAACTCTATTTTACTTTGTTGTTCGTATTATTGTGTGGGGCTTGACCAGCAAAAGTGGTCGACGCCGGCGCAACATGATCTTCGCCATCCTTGCGTGCACGGGCGTGTCTTGAGGGCGAAACTCTCCCCTACATGGTACTTTGCACAATGCGGTACTTCCTGGGAGGAAGTTAGTTGTCAACCAGTTAGCCACGTGCTTTGGCATCAACGGCAGGTCTATAATACAGTGTATGATTATGCGGACTTTGACGGACACAGTGATGGTTATACCACTGCTCAGGCCTTTAGTGGACAGAAAGCCCTTGAAAATGCCGAAGAACTGTCAATCTTTTCAACCCATGTCTTTGTCAAATTATGTGCGAGGTGTGAATACTGGATATTTCTGTACATTATACCACGCAGGGGAAGTATTACTTGTCGAAGCCTTCAATTGTTGTATGCACGTGACCTGCTCCACAATTAACCAATCTGAGGAGTTTCTATCATTGACTTTTATCGTCAACGGTTACATTTTTAGAGCATTGCCCCGTGTGCCCTTTTGTTCTTTTCCGTTGTTTTTTTTGTCACTGTACCCTGTAGTAGTTGAAACGGCGTGATTATTAGAATTATCGGAAAGAATCCCTTATACGGACGCAGCTTGACACCCTGTGCATAAACCCTGGCTATGAGAATGGTCCAGAAAAATTTCAAGTGTTGTATAAGTGAATACCTCAATATTGTCCCTGCTATATTTTACTTCATAGGACATATAGTATTATTGCTTTCAGATGGCCAGTAGGTGACTGCAGGGAAAAATTGGTGCTGCCCATTACAGAATTCTTTCTGAATTAAAGTATAAGTAGAAAGACCTTTCTAGTTGCTCGAAGAAATTGGCCAGTAACAGCAATCCGCGATTTAAGCAAAAGTTACAGTAATTATGACGGGGTGGGGTTTTTTAAGGAATTTTCTTGATTTCATTTTTTTTTTCGTCAGAATCTTTTTTGGAATCCATAAAATCCTGAGTTCACTATGAAGAGGATTTTGCCTATATAAAAAGTTGATATACAGAGTGTATAAAAAAGGAAACCCAACTTTAAATAGCATTTGTTCTCAACTTTGAGATGATACCAAGTTTTACACCAGAAAGTGTAAAGCTTTGCCACAGTAACCATTTAAAGTTGGGATTCCTTTTTTATACACCGTGTCGAACAATTTGCCTCAAGGCAAACATATGTGTACTAGAGACCCTACGCTGTTATGGGGCGCTCGGAACCTGTGGTGATTATATTGTGGATATTTCATTTTCCTTCAACCTCACCGCTGGCATTAATGCATTGTGTGTGCTGTCTTTTTCCTTCACGTCGGCGTTTTAGTTAAACGCCCGCAACGACCTGCCCGAAAAACTCCCAGTCGAGGCAAAAGGGAGACAGTGAAGAAGACCAAGAAAGTGACAAGTGCCAAGGGAGCTACCAAGAAGGGGAAGACAGTGGCCAAGGCAAAAGGAGCGTCTGTCTCGAAGACGGTGAAAAAGCGTGGGAAAACATCAACGGAGACCAAGAAAGCGAGTAGCGTGAAGGAGACAAAAGGGAAAGGAAAGAAGGCAGTGATACACCCCAACAGCAGATTGACGCCGAACCTGAACATCAAAGTAGTGGATAAGGATCCTATGTTTGAAGTCAAGTAAGCTGTGCTTTTGCTATGCCCCAAACGTATTCTTTATTTCGTTTGTTTCTTGTCATGATAATGCATCTTTTCAACAGTGAAAACATCACAAATTGCGCACAAGCTACAGTGTCACTGTCAAATTGATCATCGTCATGGGTTGGGATATTTCCATCTCTGTTCTTCGAATATTCTTAAAAATTCCTCTTAATAATATCCCTCTTTGTATGAAAAATTCCTCTTTGTACAAAAAAATAATGATTTACTCTTTTCTGAAACATGGGGCTGATTTTTTCGCTCTATACTTAGCTTTCTTTTCAAACTCTCCTGAACGATGACAGTTTTCTGTAAAGAAAAGACAGAAATACCTCAGAATTCCCAGGTTATGTTGGATTCGACTTCGAACATGAAAAATGACAAAATGAGGAATTAAAAACACAAAGGGTTTTGCATGATACATGCATTTATTTTTTTGTCCGTCACCCAGGAATGAGACAGAGATTCCCAAGGTGTCAGATTACGTCAACTGTAAACGCTCCATCCGTGCCGTCTTGACCAAGGACAACGCCCTCTTGAAGAAATTGATCAATAACACCAAGGAGATCCCTTCCTTGTTTGTTATGAGAAGCGTGTGTCTGAAGGAAGACGCCTTGGACTACGCCCTCAAGACGGAGAACACCAATGCCCTGAAGCTGCTCATCAAAGAAGATTGCGCTTCCAAAGAACGCAAAGAAATGCCAGTTGGTATGATGAAACACCAAGGAACAGGAAGGTATGAAGAGTCTGGTAATCGCGTAGCCCTACAAAATTCATTATCACCCAGATGGAAAACCACTGTGATCAAGTCCATTGCTCTTAGGGATTTAAGTGTACATAAAGCAGAGGCTATATTTTCAGCCTGTGAGGTGTGAAAACCAACATTTTTTTAAAATGGTGTGGACTATCTACTGATTTGAATTATTTGTTATTCAAACCTCTTATTTCACAATACTGTTATCTTTTTAATTACGTTTCTCTCCCAATAGATACAACTACCGAACGTTTGGTCATGCTGTGCGTGAAATCAACATGAGTAGAGGTGGCAGAGAGGGTAACAACGCCTTCACCAAGGTAACAAAGGACTGTTGACTTTTAACACGGCTCTTTCAGGATCATACATGAACGTTTTTATCCAAAGGGGTTACAGCTTACTCTCATAAAGCTATAATTTTAGACTTGTCCTTGCAGTCACGGCGATTTTGAAAAAAATTGCTTGTTCGAAATCACATGCTTTAAGTAGATTACTTGCCATGGTAATTCCAAATCGTTATGTAATGTGTATAAGGCCATTTCATACTTGATGCAAAACAAATGCGAGTTTGGGGATGCCAAAATCAAATACCGCGTTTGCGAATCAGGAAAGATACATTTCAATTTAGAGATTGTCACTGAAAATTTTTAATGCCGTCAAAATGTGTGAAGTGTCTGAAGTGAGAACCAAGTGACTATACTGGACAGACGTTCCTGTGCATTTCCACGTGATCAGTCGTGGAAACATTTTCAGGTTGTCTAAAAAGCCTAAAGAAGGTGTCTTCACACAACTCCTAAATACCATTTGTTATCTTTCCCATGGTGAGTCAGTGGGGCACCCTGAATTGACGGGGGGGGTAGACTGGAATTTCCCCTCCCCAAAAAGGTCATAATGCTCAATCTTCCTTGCCCTCAGCTAGGCCACATTGGATTCATATATTAGAGCTACTATACGTTTGACCCTAATTATGTCTTCATTTTTCAGAAAATAGAATCATTAAATAAATCAAACTATTTGGGGCCCAACTTTGGTGCACCACTTGGTCAGTGGTACCTTGTCCTCTCATGATGAATACGAGTACTCAAAACACTCATGAACTTGCATGTCATTGTGTTTCAGTTTATCGATACTGAGAAAAAAAGGGCAAAAATATCGAGCCAGTCAGTAGGGAACATACTAACATATTACATTGTAATATATAATTTAATTTTGAGTGTACTATATTAATACAATATTATTACATCGTTGTTTCAGCACTTAATATTATAAGTGCGCCCTCCCATTGTTCCAAGGCATATTTTTTTGTTCTCAATCGTGCCAATATATGACAGTGTATTTACTATTCAAATGTCTTCCTGCATTTTTCTCCTCAGGATCTTGAAATTTATCCGGGGTTTTTTATGTATGAGGACCGATACGAAAAGGCTGTCCGGCGAGGAATGTCGCCAGACACGCTCAAACTGCTTTGCAGTTTGTATATTGCAGAAAAAAACCCAATCGAGGTAGGTTGTCTAAGCTCGTGCTAGTTCAGTGATAATTTGGATAAGGGACCCAGCGTTTTGATTTCCATTAGGTTATTCATTTTGATCAGACAGATAAAGGATAAAACACTCCTACCTATCAATAAGTAAATTGAAGTTAAGAGCATTTGCACAAGTGCAACAAAGGAGTAGGACACAGTTTGTCACTTGCCGCGAACAACCGGAAAGATCCAAACATTTAAGTCAGTCAGATACCTGACAGTATAAACCCATCTCCTGGAGATCTCTCATAATGGTTGTTTTATGTCAAAACCTTTGGATTTGACGCATAATATGGATAGGATCCATGTATTGTGGTTGCGATTTGCGAAGCAGTTTCCACTTCAAGTAAACTTGTGAGTAAAAACTATACACTTTTCTAATTGCCCATTGTTTAAAAATGTACCATTACATTCGAAATGTTTTCACATGTATTGTTAGAATAACACTTCCTATTTCTGTTGAGACAATTGAGGGGATCATTAGATTTGCGCTAATCGGTTAGCAATGGGACAGGAAGACAACAAAAGATTTCATTACTTTATTCAAACTTGATGTTTATTACCATGCAAAACAGTGTGCCAGTCAAATCTTCAAGTTTTCTCAGTTTTCAACGCCACCACCTTCTCGTTCGATTACGATACATACATGTAGCTGGGCTCGGGGAATCATCGTTGAAACCGTGCAGTAAGTCAACTGCCTGTCTTGTCTCAGAATGTACACTTTGTGAGTTATCCTTTCCAGGAGGTCATTGAGATAGCTCTGCAAGAAAAAAAGTCCATGGCATTAGTCCAAGTGACTTTGAAGGCCACTGTGCCGGCCGATTTAAGGCATTGACCCAGGTTCCCAACCGATTCATTCAAGAGATCTGTTAGCTCTCTGTGGACGAGTGCAATCTTCTGCTTATGCCTGAATTATCCATTCTGTTGTTGATGACAGCATAAAAAATCTTAACCAAATATGGCCAACCTAGTCATTGATGGAAATGCTACCCATTGACATTCTGTCGAAAGGTCTGATGAGAGTCCCATCTCTAATATCAATAAAATGCTTTTGCTATCTCTTCCCTTTCCCATTCCTAACCAGTTGGCACAATTCTGATTTAAAAGTGATCTTCTAAATGGTTTTATGAAATGTAAAACAAAAAAAAATTAATCAAATAAGGCTGATACAAAAAAAACCCAGGAAGGGTGATATAACAATACATGTGAAAAGATTTCATCAATAATGGGCTCTTGGAAAAAAGGATAGTTTCTTTGAACTCGTCTAGTATAGGGTAAGATTCTCTCTAGGATGTATAATCGGACAATTTATATAGGTTTTCCCAAGTCGTCAATGAAAAAATTTCTGGATATCTTTACTCTCGAAAATGCAACAAATTTTGTCATCTGCTCAATACTTTCATTTAAAAAGTATGAAATGACTAGCGTCCTTCATCATGCCGTGAGGGCAGGCCACTATGTACTGGCGGGCGAGTTGATCAAGCAAGCAACTTCTGCTGGAGGGTATGGTTTCAACAAGCTTCACCAAGAAGTGAGTAAATCTACGCCGAGAAGGCTCGCCATAGGCTAGTCTCAAACCGGCTGTCAAAACCTCCTTCCTTCCCGTCCCTCGGATCTGAGCCGACTTTACTGATAGTCCCTATCAAATTGAAGTTTTTCCACAAGAAAATAAAAGGTCAAAGTTTTGAGTGACTGTAGAGGAAATTAAAATGCATGTAGTACATACATTGCATTGCATTTTGACTTGAAGTATTAAGATTTCATTTGAATGATGCGTATTTTGTTGTTTAAGGAAACCAGTGGGCCTATAAGTAGCAACTATTTAGCACACCGTAGCCGCAATTGTACATGAATTCCAAGCATTAATTTTGATATTTTTCCAACATTAGGTTTTGCTGGCCACTAAGCCACAGCAGCTGAGTCCATTCCGAGCTGTGTCAGTGAATAAGAAAGCCACTGAAAATGACAAGGTCAGTGAATGAAACAAGCAATAATCTTGTATTGATTTTTATGACGTGGTAAAGCAGCACATTTGCAGACTTCTACCGATATGAGCTACACAATTCAATCAAACTCCAGCCATTGTTTTTATGCAAATCAAAATGTGGTCACGGCGTCACTCTCTATTGTGGATAAGACCTCCAAGTTTTGAAATTATTTTCAAAAGTCCAATGAAAGGCCACCATAAACATCCCTCCCCGATTCTATGACTTCACAGATCACGCCTCTCCACTGTGCAGCCATCAACCCCAATCCCAAGATCCTAGGCAAGCTGTTGTCTCTCGCGCCAAACATGTATGAACCAGACAATGTTGGGTTCATGCCAATCCACTATGCCGCGGCTTGCGAGGGCAGTGGTCCTCTGGAACTGCTGCTCAACAGGTAAGATGACTTTTGTCTCAAAAATCTCAGTGTGATAGAGATCACTACAACAAAACAACAATCATACCTATTCATCAACAGCCGATCGCGTGAAATAATATGTTGCATTTATTGACAAATCCGACGACCAAAATAAGAAGGCATTACTACGGGGCTGTCCTGTTCACACGCAGGCGGTGCGCGGGCGTGAAATTCCTCCTTGGCCAGTAGGCAGTAGTCGATTGCCAAAGTGCACGCGCGCTTAGGTTGGGACAGCTAGCTGTGTGAATGGCCCCTCGGAGTGGCGTCTCGTCGGATTTGTCTATAGCTTGGTCCTGCATCAATGCGTTTGATATGCCATTCAAAAATGAGTTCCAGTGATCTGAATTCAGTTTATTATGTTGGGCGTGCAATACTGAAGTATGAATGTTAATTTTTCTACATGTTAAAATTTAATCCTTCCTTGCACTGTCATAGACCCCCCTCTGCTAAGTGGTGATCAGGAGTGGTCATAATGGCGTCGCGTCCATTCAGAACGAGTGTAACTTGCATCTCTTGTCTAGTCATAACCATTGAATCGGCGCTTAAACAGATTTAACCCAGTTAGGCATAAGGCAGTGCCTTTTATTTTAAGAATAGGCGTAATTTTTCAGCAACTGACCTGGTTCAATCATGTTATTCTTGCAGAGGAGCCAAAGCTGAAGAGTTTCAGCCGAAGACGATGGTTACCCCACTCATGATAGCAGCGAAGTATGGTCGAGAGCAAAATATCGAAATACTCATCAAGAATATAAAGTCTGGTTAGTGCTATCTATTACACATTAAAGTTCTGGTACAAAGAACATGAAAATAGCGTTGATTACATGTGGGAAGGAATGTGTGTATTTCAAACACAGCTTAAAATTTTGCGGGCTTGATTGGTGAGGTATGTGGCTAGGATTTGTAACCCCCAAAACTGTGGTGGGGGGTTCGAACCCAAGAGCTGGTTACTTTATCCGTACTTGTTTCTCATCACATAGTAGGAAGACAGAGACGGTCATTGAGTTCGATTCATTTGTTCCGACTACCCAAGGCCGTTACGAAACAAGACTTAGTGCAATACAGAAACATTCGTTGCGTGGAAGTAGCAAAATATAGTGACGCCATGCTAATTAGTGACGCTCAAATCTATACTGTGGTTAAGTGAGAATTTTCTCAAATGAAACAAACTCGAGGGGACAATTTTTTTCCGAAAAACTATACTATCTGTCTAAATTAGACTTTCCAACAGGAAACGGATTAAGGATTCTAACCTCGGACATCCTCAACGCTGATACCCTTTCTTTTACCCCCTACATTATACAAGTCCGCTTGACTGGACCCCCTTTTCCCTGTTATTTTTCCCATACCCCCCCCAACGGACGCTGCTGAATCTGTTTAGGAACCATATTATTGTAATAGAGCGTTTATTAAGAGCTGTGGGTAGTTGGAATGAGCTGTTTGATTAGTTATAAGAGCCTGAAAGGCCAGCATCAAGCTCTATGCTTCCCAGGGACATGAGGCATTTAATTACTTTCATTGTACTAGCGCCTTGAGCACGTTGGTAGATCTGTGCACTCTACAAATCATCATTATTATTATTGTAGGTCCTGTGAACGTGGATAGCACCTTGATTACTGGTGAGGGTAGCCTAAATAACCATGATTGTTCACATTATTATAACATGGATATCGATTTAACTTATTCAAAACTTTAACTTATTTCACAATTTGAAATTGCGATCAACATCATGGTCACTATGATCGTGCTATTGGATTTTGTAGCATCAATCTTCATGAAAACATCGAATGTTAATTTTTAAACGTATGAATTGACAGTTTTTGGCATTTTATTTACATGACAGCTGCTGCCTTTTCCGAGAATGAACAAAGCAAGACGGTAGTGGACCGAAAGGATAAAAAAGGACATTCTGCAATTCATTTTGCTGCAGAGGGGGGTCACGTGGTATGTAAACTCGTGTTTGCGGTCGGAGCAGTTCATAACAGTATAGTTTATTGAGCGATTACCAATAGGTTTGGTTCAAACTGAATGTTACTCCCTGACATTTGCTTCGTGTACATTGTGTCCTTCTAGCTTGTGTTGCGGCCGTATTCTTTTGGAACTGTTTTGTGTGGACTGTCTAAAGGCAAAAGGGTGACAAAAGCACTCTCAAAAAGAGCCCATGCCTCAAAAATCCACTTCAAAAGAGCGTAAGCGACTCTAAAAAGAGTTAAAACCACACCCGGTAGAGGAAACTTCACGCTTTTGGAGTTTTTTTGGTGGACTTACTCTTTTCAGAGCCAGGTTTTCACTGTTTTGCACTTAAAAAGTACGATAAACCCAATTCCCAGTTTCAGATGAATGTGAGTATTGACATGCCATATCTAAACCATGGACATTTTTCAAATGCAAGGATTGTGTCCGGAGCTTGGTGAAGCACGGTGCTGACGTAGAAGCAATGGAGTCTGCGGTCAACAATAAGCTGACACCGCTCATGGTTGCTGCTGAGAGAGGACACTTCAAACTGGTTAAAGTCCTCATTGACGAGTTGGGAGCAGTTATTGAGAAACGAGGTAAAGTTGTGCCTTTGATCTTTATAATTCTTTTGAGCTTGGATATTCAGAGCTTTCTGTCAAAAAATTGACAAAGTATTGCAAAGAATGCAAGAAAGAAATAAAACACAGCAATCATTCACTACCAACCCGTTCAGTTTTTGTTTTACTATTCCCCTTGCATATTCTCCTTTAAGCGGAGGAGAAGGCTAAAGTGTGTTGCTATACCTCATACATATGCATGATCGAGAGCCGAATTTTCATTGGATCATGCATCATCACGTGCCATCCCCAGGTTTTACGCACACAGAGTAAATGCGCCTGCGTAGAAAAATAAGCACAAGGTGACCTATGTAACCTACGAGTTCTTCTGCGCATGCACCTTACAAAGCAATCGAGGAACTGTCGCCTTTGTTACACACATGTACAGAAAGATGTGCACATGAAAGGATGGTGGCAGACGTAACTGTCGATCAGCTTTTCCCGTGTGGAAGTGGAGAATTTGTGGATAATAAAGGTGCCTCCTCTACTAAGAAATTGTCCACAATTTGGTATAAGCTCTTAACAATTACTACGATGCCAAAGGACCTAATATCTCTCCTCGGTCGAATGCAAAAATGAAATAAAAGTTTGTGAAAACACATACATCCTGAATGCGTTTTATTTCGCAGAGGTTTACTGAATATGTAAGACGCATAGTAAACCAAGTACCGCGTGGTTTTATTTCGGTTGAATAGTCAAAACTAGCTCCCCGGGATGTTGGAAGTTGACAAACTAGTTCTCAAGGCAGAGTTTGTCCACTTCCAACACCTCATGGAGCTAATATCGGCTGTCCAACCTCGAATCAAATTGTATATGTAAACTACCCCTGGGACTTCTCCATAGTAGCTTCATACAGGCATACCTATAAAAAAAGTTGGTGGTAATCTACTGCCTAGTACCTGTGTCTTCAATCGTGGTGTGCGCGCCTTGTAAAGTTTCCAAGAGGTAAAAGTAATCATCAATAATTGGGATCAATGTTGCTCGAGTAGGCCTTTTCCTGTAAAACACGAAAGTGACCAAGGAAATAATGCCAGCAAGTCGGGATGTTCGTTCAAACCCTAGACAGACAATAGTGCACGTAGCACATTATTCCATAAAAACGCATTTTGTCCTTCATTTTTGCAATAAAACACGACAATAAAATTGCTTACATGGAAAAATAACTGGACTATTCCCCCAGATAAGATCAAGCGCACCTCTCTGATGCTGGCCTGCATGAACGGTCAATACCCAGTCGCTACTCTACTCCTGAGGAAAGGAGCTGATCCTAACGCCAAGGACTCCTCAGGAAACTCTCCAGTCCACTATGCTGCTGCTTATGGCTGGTGGCACTGCCTCAAACTACTCCTCCAAGCTGGTGGGGATCCAAACACCTTCAACGACTGGAAGGTACATGTATAGGATGTCTTGGAATGTTTTACACGAATCAAAGTTTCAGTCAGTGTTTTGCACTGGCTCAAAATTTTAAAAAGAAAGGTGGTTTACCATTGCCGGTTTCAAGCTTCAAAAGTGGAGGCATCCAGTGTGATGCAACTGAGAGTATTTTCTTTCAACTATAAAAAACGCCCTCATGTATCGTTACAGTGTAGGTAAACTACCATAGTGACCTTACAGTGAAGCTGTCCGCACACTCTCATATCAGGCATCACGAGAAAGACGGTGGTTTCCACCCCTTACTGATGATTTCTGGATGCTAAAGTGCCTTTCAAATTGGCAGCAAAAGTCTTTCTCAACCAGGTCATGTTTTTAAGCGGGAAGTATATGTCTTCAAATCATGGCAATGAAGAAGCTCTGTGGGTTTTGTCATTTTCCTAGGTCCCCCCACTGGGCGTTGCTTATCTGAAGGGCCATTTTGGATGCGCGGACCTTCTGCTCAAACAGCCGGTCGTGGATGTTAACTTCAGAGACGAAAATGGCGCCACCCTACTGCTGAAAACGTGCGAACAAAACATGACTGCAAGCACAATGGAGCAGTTGAAATACTTGGTCAAGAAAGGGGCTGACGTCCTTGCACAGACCATCAATGACCAAAATGCAGTAATGTGCTTTTGTACTTGACGTTTAAAACATTTTCTACTAAGTTTTTATACGCGTATAGATTTGATGTCATTTAAGACATCATGTTAATGTAGATATTTCAAAGAGGAAATTTGCAAGTACAAGTATAGACACGTTTGCTCTTGCATTTGACTGATATGGGATCACCGCGATCTGGTCTTGTTGAAAGTACTATTCTTTATCCCAAATCAATTGTACTCGCGAGTTCAGACACAATTATTATTACCTTTTTGAGGGTGCGTAAATCTCAACAAACAACCAAATGTGACCCACTCTGTGAAAATGAGTCTTAAGTTGCCAAAGCCACATTTTGAGTTTTCATTTGTATTCGGCGCTTTTTGTTTTGATGTATCGCTCAGTTTGGCATCCCGATGGAAGTGGATTCTCCATGGTGAAAAATGCTGTGGGTTCCTATTGCTTTACATTGTGAAAAATTATTCTGAAGGACTTTTTACTCCAAAATGGCTCTGGCGACTTAAGACTCCTTCTTGCAGAGTGGGTCGCAAATGTGAATGTACATGTTAGAGCATTATTATCTCCAGGAATGTATCTCTTTATGACACGTGCAAGGCATATGCGAGAGTGAATGCGAGCATTGAAGCTTCAAGCGTTAAGAATCTTGTCAAGTGCCCAGAGAAGATTGTAAAGATAGTCTTCAAGGGGAAGCAATTCAAGAGCATAATTTCACCATAAAATAATGTAACGGTGACACTAATTAATAGTCTGTTTACCCTTTAAACATTTTCTTTCCAGCTCCATCTCATTGCATTACACAACCAGCAGTCTGAAGACCAGATTAAGGTAAATAATCATAAAATACAAAAAGGATTCGACGAGACCATGTATAAAAAACTTGTTTTACCTCCTGGATGGACTTGCCGTCTCTGGGTAAAACAGGTTGCCAATGATGCCCGCTACTTTCTCGATAAATACCAGTAACGTTCAATACCATCAGAGAGAAATAATTTATGCTCAAATTTCCAAAACTCCAAATCGAAAAGTAATTGATAATGCTGAAAATATTTTAATTTAAAATCAAATACTTAAACTATATTCTAATGCGACGCATTAATAAGAAAAATGATTAATAGTCATATACTTTTCAAGATGTATTTTTTTTGGTGGTCGAGTGGTTAAGACATCTGCACTAGTAAGCAGGAGGTCGTGGGTTCGAGTCCCACCCGAGTAAGCTTGTGAGGTTTTTTTCGCAAGCTCTCGGACAAGCACTGAGCATACAGTGCTTATTAATATACATTGGGTAAGGGCAAACCTGTTATATATAGTCATATACTTTTCCATCATCTAGCCCAATCCTTTGGAGTCATCCCTCAAAGTAATTGAGATGTTTATGGACAAAGGCTGCGACCCTGGGCAGAAAGACAATAATGGAAAAACTCCCATTAGTATAGCCCTCCAAAACGTGAGTACCAACTGAAGTCTAGGCTTTATTTAGCAGTATTATCGTCAGAAGTGTACTGTTTCAGCTTGAAAGATTGCCATCATTTATCACTGGTATTTGAAGTACACTTTTTCGTAGGTAATCTACGTGGTCCAGTCCAAGGTGGATCCAGACCCATTCAGTTTGGGGGGAACAAGTAAAGCAGCGTCCAAGGTGCACTTTTGCATTGAGTGATCACACCAGTCACATTTAAGCAGCTGTTCAGAAACAATTTCCTGTACCAAATAGCTCTTTCCATACAAAATAGCCGCCATTTAAGACACTAAACATCTAGATCCTGTTTTTGATTTTAAAAATCCTTATTTTTTGTAGGGGGGATGGTCCCTGTTGCCCCCCCCCATCTGCCCTTGTGTCCTGTACCGATCGGTACTCGTAATATAAGTACACTTGATTTCAAACCAATGTCTTGATTTTAGTCTTCAGGACAATGATTAAATGTACTGCAGCTGTGAAAAGCTATTTTACCAAATATTTTACCAACCACCCGGTAATGGTGACTTTGCCTTGGTTGAAGGGTCACCCGGAATACCTGAAGACATTCCTGGTCAAGGGGCAAATGGTGTCCCTAGATGCAGACAAGAGCGAGAAGAACCCGCTACACCACATGGCCGAAATCTGCAGTAGTTCGCAGGTTGCCATCATCAAGATTCTTGCCGGCATGGTGAGAGACAGTGGTACAGTCTAGCATTCTCAAAATTGATATCACAAATCACAATGCTCAAGTTCAGTTCTTGGGAGAGGTTACCTTTCCTTCCACCTCTGAAGTCTACGACTCAGGCTAGTTCAGGAGTTCAGGATGTTCAGTTGAAAACAGTTGTGGCAAAACACTTAAAAGTGAGGCATTTGATAGATTGAAAGGAATATATTTCGAATTTTTATTTTTTCTTTCTTTTTTTTAAATCAAGTTTTTAATCCCCTGGAAAATGATTCCCTGAGAGACACTTCCCTGTCCCACTGGTAAAGTAACATCGAGCCCTGCACATTGACTTTGTTCTTTCAGTAGCTCAAAAGTAGGGCCCAACGTTTAAAGTTTTTATGCTAAAATCATCCAATTTCCAGGACAAGACCGGAAATCTAGAGGAAGCTGCTAAGATGAAGGATAAGCAGGGATGCACACCATTCCTCAGATGCATCTTAAATCACGCGCATGTAAGATAATTTCGTTTATTTTCTAGGAGTAGCAGAAACCACGTCTACTCCATAAAGAGGAAAATAAAGAAGTAGTGATGCCAAGAATTTTAGGAGAAGAATAGAATTATTTAAAGTTGTTGGGGTTTTTTGCAAAAAGTAGCTCAATGGCGAAACATTCTACATGTAAAATGGCAATATTCGTACTTGAGCTTACAATCCTTTGGTGAATAATAAATAATTGTGGTAAACAAAAACAAAAACAAAAGCCTCAGATTTTTCAGTGGTTCAGAGGTCAAAGGGACTAGCTATTTTTTTTAAAAATGCACGACTGGTTTAATAAAGCATGTTTTATTCTTCCCAAACAGCACATCTCGGATGAACACGTGTTTGCCATGTTAAAGGTAACAGATGGTAACGTTTGTTGTGGGTGATGAAAATTAATGAGTGTTGTGATTATTATTACAATATCAACAATTTGTTTTCAAGGGACCCATGCAATGTAATCGTTTAATAATACTGTTCTTGTGAATCGTCCATTTTGTTCCATTGAACCTGATTTTCGATTGTCGCTGTGCCATTGTGAGGACGTTTGTGGTGACTTTTTTATCTTTATAATAATTATATTTGTGAGTACAAGTGCATGTGATGTCATCAGTGTAACAGGTGTTTCTGCACAAAAGGTTGCTAAGATTTAGATTTTTCACTGTTGTCAGATCATGACTGTAGGCTGGTGAGCAATGGTTTCTTCCAAACGTTTTCTTTTAGCGAACATGTGATTGACAATTGGAACAGGAAACCCCCAAAATGTGTTTTGAACTGATCTGTACTCGTTTCCATAATCACAGGCTTTGATCGACCTCTGTAAGTCTGACATCAATGCCTGCGTGGATGAGGGTCCAGAAACTGCTCCCCGTAAGTAGAGTTAGTTTAGACAAATTGCGAGACAGTTTTTCCAAATTGTACATGTATTTTTTATAAATTTTATTTCATGATAAACTTGTTACACCGTTTTGATTATGTGCGCTAAAACTGTATTTTTTTGGTATTATTCTCCTGCTAAATTCGATCGTTAGCATTAACCTGTCACGGAACGTTCCTTTGAGCTGTGATTCCACCTGTGGACTAAAACATGTTGGCCTAACGCATGTAATCAGTTATGTTTCTGATTTCTAAACTAAATGTCGAGAATGGATCGAAAATACTGTTGTATTTAAAGAGTCTGTTTCAATTTGGTTTTTAATTTCAACTCTTAAAATGGTACCCTTTTCTTTTTTGCTGAATATTTTCAATTCCATTTTTTATGTTGCGTTTCGAGAGACATTTTGTTGCCATTTTAGTTGTATGATAATGAAAATGTTTATATAGATGCACGAGCAAAAGTATTTTGTCATTCCAGCGAGAGTCCTTGTTGCATAGACTTATACTCGGAATCCGCTTGAAGTTCTAATGGTTGGCCCTGCTAAATCATTACCACGAGATGAGGTTCAGATACTTTGTATTTCATCAATTCGTACACCCAATTGCTTCCAGATCCCCATGCATGCTCGTGTGCTCTACACATTCTTGCTGCATATCCACCAAGCAAGGCCTTGTCGCTGATCATGGAGTTGAAACCTGAACTGGATGTGCTTAATGTTGATGGATACACCCCACTGCTGTTGGCCATCAACGCAAGACAAACTCAAACTATTCAAGCATTGGTATGTACGTTTTGGTTCCCGGTTTTGAGGACGACTGCATATTCCTGAAGTGGCTTCCCCTCCAACTGTCAAAACAGCCATTGATGAACCAATAAAACATTTTGTTTAAGATCCAGAGGCCAATTTCATAGAGCTGGTTAAGCGCAAAATCTGCTTTATGGAGAGGAAACCTTACTTGATAAATCAGGTAACCAGCCAAAACTCCATGTGATGTATATTGTTTTGGGTTTGTACTTAGCTTTTTGGGGGTAAGCATAATAATCACATAGAGTTTGAGTTCAGCAAAGTTTTTTTCCTGCTTAAGCAAATTTTGTGCTTAAACAGCTCTATGAAATTGGCCCCAGATTCACAAAGCTGAACGTAACCTATTGTCATACATCTGAATTCTGTTGTTTTCATTGGCTCAGAATGATCACATGACTGTGTGACAGAATGTATGTCACCCTATTGGACATCACACGAGCCCGCTTTTCGTCATGGTATCATATGCGCACGCATGGGACCCACAGTGAACAGGATAATCACGGACCGCTAACTGCTAATATCCCTTAGAAAACTAATGTGAAAAAACAACATCTGGACAGAGATATGACAAAACAAATGTTGACTGTTGTGATATGGGATGTCACGTTTTAAGCACCCGGGGGACGCATGTACATGTGTACCCGAGGTGGAATTATTAATCATTTTATGAATCATCTTGATATGTTTCTGTAGGTTTTCCCGGCCGAATTCATTATCTTCGCACAAAATTAACGACAGTTTTATTCAAATTAGCACAAAATAGATGGACGATCTAGATCTCCAATCAAAGATCACCATTCAAAGAGGAACACTGATCATTCAGCTGAAATATAAGAGCATGCGATTGCACAAATTTTTCAAAAGTGACGGGTCAGCATTCAATTTGGAAAAACTCTCTAAAAGCATTCAAATTCGCGCGGACACTCGCGTGGTGTGCGTTTTAGCGTTCAGTGTTGTGAATCGGCAAGCATTTGTGAGTTTCGTGTAATGTTATTCATTAAACGTTAAATTTTTAAATTTGAATTCGTGAAAATTCTTGTGCAAAATTTATGCAAAATATTTCATAAAAAGAAACGTTTGGTTTACGTGTCAAAATCTCTATAAAAACGATTGATCAGTGTTTATGTGTGAATTCGTATTTGTTCTGTTTGAATCGTTATGAAAAGAAAGCGAAGTAAATTTATTTATATCACACATATGGACAAAGTGGGGAAATGTCTGAAAGGGATGAGCAAAAATTGAATGAAACATGAGAGCAAAAACATCACTTTAAAAATGTGATCAAAAAGAAAATTAGCCATTGGTTAAGAGAATGCGAAAAATTCCTTTTAGACATGCACATTTACTGAAAGAGGGTTTCTTGTGTAAAAATAAAGAAATTACCAATCAGTAAACTGCATCTAAAGGATTTTTCTTTCAGCATCTGTGATGAAGGTCCAGGGAGAATTTGATTTCTACACGTGATTAGAGGGGCAATCACTATTTGAACAAATATACTGTATTCTTGATGTGTAATTTGTTTCACAGAGATATATATATAAATATACATTTAAGTCTTTTACGTGGGGCACACTTCCAGCGTGTTTTCTGTTTGTAGTCCCCTTTTCTGTTTTATACGCATCTTAAGTTGTTGTATATTCCTCTTACCTTAAAGTTTTCCAGTTTGAAGGTTCAAACTGCGAACATGATTGCCCATAGACAAACACAAAAGTTAACTTCGGGAGGAATTTCTCATTCCAGTCACCCAGCGCGAAATCGAATGATGGTTATGCACTGTACTGTTCAATTAATTAAATTAATTTTAAATTGAATTTGTTACTGTACACTATTCGACGCCTGTAAACTAATTTGAAGGCTCTGCTGTATGAAAGATAAGCATAGGAGCAAACAGTGGAAACAAAATCAGTGGAATACAAATGGACAATAATGAATAGTACTGCGAACATGACGAATTCGGCCGGGAAAACTGATATTAATAGATCTGTAGATCACACTTAGGATTACGAGAATGTTGCTTCAAAGAATCACAGAAAACTTGCCATTAATGACACTTTAGTCCTGCCACAAAACCTGTTAACTGTCATTTTTCTCAGCTATCTGAGGGAGCAGACCCGAACACTGGTGACAAGTTTCAACATCATGCTCTGCTGATGGCTGTGCGGTGAGTCTTTTGGCGCATCAAAGTCATTGATTTTCGTTTGCTTCATGGATTTTTCATACTTTGTAACTGTGAGTGCACTGTGGCTGATCCGATTTATTCTTGGGCCAATTGATTACTTTATCTTAGCATTTTGATATTATCCATATTGTGGATTGTGGACCTGTAAGTCAGAGGGATATTTTTTTGTTTATTACCAGTAAAAAATCAGGGTACAGACTGAGCATAATTAGAAACATTTTCAAAAAGGTGTTTTACTAGAATACTTATAACGTCCTTTCCTGCTAGTTTTGATAAATAAATCAATATGTGTGGCTATCTGCCATGTCAAAGCGTGTTTTTGATCCCTGGAAACCAGTGTATCTGGCCAGGCTTTCTAACTAGTAAAGTGGTTTTTTTTCATCAATAGCAAAAACCTACCAGACATCATTCCAGACCTCATCGCCGAAGGTGCCAGTCTCGATCACTCCTTATTCAAGAACGGGCAGCCAAGCATTATGCACTACGCCCCTGCCTACATCGGTGAGTTCAACTGAGCCGTACTTCTTTCAGGCACATTTTTTTTTTACAGTGGGTTGACTCCTTCAGCATTTCACACAGTCCATCTTAAGTAGAGGTATAGGGCTTGGTTTGTCTGTGAAGTAGGGTCTTTGTCCAATATTTTTTTTGGTAGTCATTCCTCTACCGTAGAAAACATTCCTGTAACCATTAGCCTACCTGCCGTTATGGTAAATAAGATTAGCTTCAATAATTTGGATGAAGCCCTTTAGAAGCAAAGGCCGCGCCTATTAAGAAGGCTCTATTCACTTCAAAACTTGTTCCTAATTTCAATCATCCAGTCCAAACTTACCATGATACCGCATGAAGCCTGTGCTCTTCTGTTACGGTAAAAACAATCGTATCATTTTGTTAGGCAGTGAAAACATAGATGGAAATAGAGACCTTCAGGTTCTAATACTTCTCGTCTGCTGTTGACTTTATAACGTCTTGTGATTCACCATTTTACTATTGGAGCAAATGATTTTGGTTAAAGGATCCCTCAACGTCTAACGTAGAACATGATGTAGACCTCAGTAAACGGCCAACTCTCAATGATCAGTTCTCAAGTTTAGCGAATCCAGAGACTTGTCATTAAACCACCCATGCTCCTTCAAACGTAGGGGTAATTTTTTCCCCATTCGCCTTTATAACTAAAGCGTGTGAAAATCAAGCAATTTTAGTCTCAACTCTCAAATAAGGTTACCAGTTCCCCCCCCCCAAGTAAAAATCCTCCCAAAATTCGGTTGCGGATTTTGCCTTTGCCTTATATCAACCACCATTGTCCAGTGTTGGAGTCGAGTCCACAACCCTCGAGGCCAAGGCCTAATCCGAGTCTTTGCATAGTGAGGCCAAGGCCAAGGCCTTGAAAAACCGGCCTCGAGACCTCCCAACACTGCCATTGTCCTTACTGGTTATCTGTGTACCGAAGGTAAAAATGTATCTACGTACCCAAGATTATGTGACATGCATGTCCACCCCATTATAGAAAAGGTTAGTACGATTTTTGAAGAAGCTTTTGGCTTCATAAAAGTCTGTCCTGCAAGATCAAATCTCTGTCTGTATATTAATTTGAGGCATATACAGCATTTTCAAATGGAAATGAGGAAACGGGGGTTTGGGGGTAGCCAATCAAATACCTGGATTTGCTGCTTCTTTCCAAAATTCAACCAAAGTGATATTATCCTGCTAAATTTTTCTTTAGGGGATCTCGAGGCCAAAGTTCGCACTGTAGAAAAGCTAGTTGCGGCGGGAGCTTCTCTGGACGCAGTTGACGATGAGAACAGGACCGTTTTGCACAACGCAGTTAACGCAATTCAATCCCACCTAACGACAGAATTGTTGGAGTTCCTATTAGACCAAAATGTGGACATCTTCCCCGTGGACAACTTTGGCAGGCTGCCAATCCACTATGCGTTGTACAAATACAAGTAGGTTTTTTGGTTTTGTTTAAGATACCCTGGCAGTAGAAATTGAATAGCTAGTTATCCTGAACAGATGTAGTCCCCCTAAAATGGAAGATGTGTGGTAATAAATTAATGTGCAATTCATTTTGCCTTGGCAAATATCATTGAAATGTACGAGGGGCAGAATCTGCCTCCCCTTAGAACTTGGCCTTGACACGCCTGATCTTCTCGTAACTCGGTATATAGAGACGCGTAAGTCTCAGTTCCGCCTGACATATGTTTTGGTCGTTGAGGCCATTCGAAGTTTTTGGCCGCATGTGTCTTGCCCCACCTGCATTGAGCACAGCAAAAGCTTACACTATGGACTAGTGCCTATCTCGGAAGAATGTGCATTTCTTGAGAAATACCTGTCTGATTTTTAAACAATCGGAGTCAAGAGGACCATAAGACATTTGTAGAATTTCTCCTGAAAGCTTAGCGCGGGAAAAAGTCTTACAATGATATCATAGAAATTATTGTAGAGGTGATTCTTCAACGTTTCAGGGTTAACAGAACTTCAGGGTAATTACTAATATTTTTATTTAAACATGACAACTTGGGGATTTTTTAATTGGATCGATTTTTAACTAAGAGTTGACCAACTGAAGAGTGATTACATGAACCAATAAGTAGGGTCTCACGGAGGCGTAACCTGATTCTTCTCACTTTCTTTTCGAATTAAGTGAAATATTGGTTTCTTCTTCCTTCTCGAAGCCCTTTCGGAGACGACAGTCCGCTCCGTGGTGGTCAGTTCAACAACACCACCGACCTAGATCCCATTGAGATTGTGAGCATGCTGGCTGCCGCAATGAACGGTAAAAAGATGAACGTACAAGACAAGTATGGCCGCACGCCGCTACATTATGCGGCCTACCGAGGGGCCATGATCTGTGCTATGCACATCTGTGAGGTGAGCTGAAACACTAGGTCTTTGCCATCAGATGTAGGAATCATGTAAAACGCTACAGAGAAGTCAGACTTACTCATTCAAACGGAATTTTTTCCATGCTGTACCAAATTAATGGTGATCAGCATCATAGAAATAACGTTGGCTTAACCGTGTAAGTTATCAGTGCACCCAAATATAAATGATATCATTGTCAATGTAACTGATGATGATTCAGTCGAACCTCAATATCAATGAAAAATGACAGTGTCTATTATAAACTTGTAAGCATGAAGGTTTCAATTCACTGAGATCAAGAAGGAACAAGCTGGAGGGGCTGCAGAGATGTTGTAACCTCTTCCTGAAGTGTTCATTGAATGCCGTCAAATGCATTCTTTAACTTTAAACCTAACTTGCAGAATTGAATTTCAATCAAATTACTGTATTTTGACACCATACATGAACTTGTTTGCCGGCAAATATTTCTTTTACCAGTAGAGATGAAACTGATGTCGTCTCTTTTTGAAATTTTGTAGTGGATAGACGACATCGATGTTGAAGATCAGGATGGACACACACCGCTATCCTTGGCTGTCCTTAATGGAAAACAAAGGTAACTCAATTTAACAAAAATTTTATTTGGAAACAAGAGGTTTAACACCAAAAATTCTTACGGGACGAAACCATGCAGTGACAAGCACCATTTTTTTCTTTTCAATCACCTATGACAAAATATCGGGATTGTTTTTGTCTTACGCCCTGTGGTTGATTTTGGTACTCAGCATGGCTATTTGGTTAATCCAACGCGGTGCCAATTTCAACCGAGAACTGACGCTGGTTGGGCTGGAAGCCAGTCCTAAAGATGACGCAAAGCGTGCAGCGTCTGCCTCAGACCCATCCCAATCTTCGTCCCCATCCACGACCCCGCCCAAGTACTGGACATGGAAAGCCGTGGCAGATCGTACTACCCCCAAGCCGCAGGCGAAGACCACCATCTTCCAGGCCGTGGTGTATGAGGAGTGGCAGGGAGCTGTTTACGTCATGATGGATCGGATCACCAACTTTGGCATTTCCTACCCAGATGCCATCGAGGTACATGACCCTGCGTGCTGGACTTTTGATGTTTCACCTTGACAAAAGTAACAAATCTTTATAATTATGAAAGCCACTTTGAAGAATGTGCTACAATTTAGCCGGAACCCAGTGAAGTGTTCTGCAGAATTTGTAAGAACAAGCAAGGAAAAAGTGCATGGAGTCAAAATGTAACTAGGGTAATATCATGTTATAAAGACCAGGGTATTTTGACTGTTGACCCTCAATACTTTGTGAAGCCCTTACTTTTTTTAAGTTTTAAGTATACAAAACTGTTCAGTTTCCTTCGCCGGCAGAGATAGAGGACAAAAATACAAGTGGTCTCAATCTGATCTTTTGATGTTTTCATTTCGCAGGCTGTTCTCACACAGCAAAACTTCCAGTTGGCTAATGAATTTATTCGCAAGCTGCGTGAGCCACGCAAGTTGCAGACCACCAACAGCAAGGCTCAGAACCTACTCCATCTTCTGGCCATCCATGCAGAGGACGGATCCAGCCTGCAGGCTCGGGTCAGTGGGAAAAATTGTCTTTAATGCAATATGATACTTGTTTCCATCCCTTGACTACTTCCTGTACCTCTATGCCACTCTTTCAACTCCCTTTGGAAAGCCAATTTATTTGATATCAGTAGCCGCCGTTCCAATGGTTTATCAGGCGAGTTTGATTTTTTGTGTGTTCATAACCAAACATCCGATATTTACCTTGCAAATATGCACATCCATTACAAGCTATCCTATATTTGACTCATGAAAAACGCTCTGGGTTTGGGCAGTTTCAATTTAACGCATTAATTTGAAAAGAGGGACGGAAATGGAAAGGGCAGCGAAACCACATAAAAAGTAGCACAGTTCAAATCCTTTTCAAATCTGCTGTCACCAACATGCAACAGCAAAATTGTGAGTCTGGTGTTTTTTCATGAGCATTGACAAGGAATATGAAACTGAAACTAAGATATAGCAACCTCCTTTGAACCTCCGTGCACTGGTCATTTTCTTGTTAAATCTAGATCGCCACAGCTTTACTACGCAAAGGCGTCAAGCTGTTTGTACCAGACTACAGGGGCTGCACACCGGTTCACTATGCCGCAGTCAACAAGAACGCCGTGCTGTGTGATGTCTTTGCCGGTAAGCAATTCATGTTGGAGTTCCATCTACCCACGCCAGCCCAGCCTGAGGATGGGGACATTGGTAATCTCAGACTTGTTACTAATGACCAATAGATGGAAACTAAGCCATATCGCCATCGTATCACATAAATGGTTACATCGTCTTGGTTGCTCTCTTGAGTTCTTAGTAGCACAAAACTGATTTTTCCTCAAACCAGGAAGGGCTGCATTAAGTTTGAGTATATTATAGTGTATACAGTACACATGGGGTGGATTCTTAGTGTTTGTATTTTTCGTATACAAAATGGCGGTGCTGCGTTCACGACTCCTCCAGGTGTCTCTTTGATAAAATTGAGTTTTATGGGTTCCTTTGCATCGTGCATGGCTTAGCCGAAATGTTTCAAGATTTTTCTGCATTTCTTCTTTTCTTCTGCAGCTCAAGAAATTATGTAAAATGTTTACACGACTGATTACTGAATACCCTTTAATAATTTTTTCCCCACAGAGCAAGATCCTGTAAGTTTCCAAAGCTGTATCACATGTGCTGATAAAAGAGGCAGGGTGCCAATCGTGTCTCTATTCTGGGGTCTATCTTACAGTGACAACACCAGTCAAATTATTCAGTAAGTTGTAAAAACACCAGTCAAATTATTCAGTAAGTTGTAAATTCTACTAATGGGTCATTCAAAATTACACTACGAACACCTAACAAAAGAAACACAGCGCACTAACAATGGGCATCCATTATTATTACACCGTACTTCCTTTGTTAGATGTTCATAGTGTTATCAACGTTTTGAATTGTATTCTTTAAAATTAATCCGCCCACAACAATTTTTGATCTTTAAACTCTCCAAATACATGATGTTGACTGAAAAGTAAATATTCAGTTTTGATGGTATTTCAATGACCCATTCAACCACGTTTTTAAAAAAACAAATTTGAAATTTAAGAGCACTAATCAGTTTGAAATGTCCAAAACTTATCCAATATCTAACAATGACAAATTAACCATTCATTAACCATTTTAACCCAATAAATGACAAAATCAATTTCTTAACATACCACGTTTCCATTATTTTGATTATTTGTTACTATTCCATGCCATCATCTGATAATTTACACAAAGAGTTAGCCGTTCTTCCTTGAATGACTATTGACATTCGTCTTCCAGACTGATCAAAAAGCATAAGGGAAGCCTGGATGTCTGCGCCGCCTTCCCCAATGTCAACCTTCTCTGTAAGGAGAAACTAACCCGCTCAGAATCCCTGCAAGATTGGTACCACAATCTACCGGATGACAAGACGACCGACGTCACGCCGCTCATCTTCACGATCCTCATGAATAACTTCGAGGGTTGCAAACTCCTGCTACAGAAGGGGGCCAGTCCCAATGCTGCAGACAGGGATGGAATGACGCCTGTCATGCACGCCGTCAAACAGGTATATTTTGTAACCCAAACTGCAAAATACCAAAGGTATCTATCCTATTCGTCTGTTTATTCAAAACGAAATATAGTTGACGCAGAAAGTTGTTTTTTTGTCGTTTTCAGAATGAGCTCGCACTTGTGAGTGCGTTACTGAACCCCAGTTTTGAACCTGAGAAGGTAGGAATGAAAAAAGTCAGTGGCAGTGAAGTGCAAATGTCGCCCTGGACGTCTAACATCTGGAGAGAGAAAAGTAAGCCCTATTCAGAGTTCCATTTATAGCGTTTAGCCTACCTGATTTCTTTTATGGATAGAATTGGAGTCAACCCACATTTTTGGCATGGTAACCAAGATATAAACTCACATTTTTATTCCAACAATGGTCCAGAATCCGGCTCCTATTCCAGTACAACAAGAATTGCTATTGGAGAAGGTTACGTGGTGCATGAAGATGAAGATCAAACGGCCAAGCCTAAATGTGAGTATATATTGTACTATCTTGCCAATCAAGCCGCTTTACATTAACGTTAAACCGAGCTGATGTGTTGACCACAGTTGTTGACAAGTACACTTTAATGACATCATAGCGTCTGCAGGGACGCAGCCTAAGCCTTCCATTGAGGTAGACTTGAATGCCACCGACTCGTTCGGTCGGACTGCAGTTCACCACTTGATGAAGACTTGCGACTTTGGCACCTATGAGAACGAGGAGATCTTGAAAAAATTAGCCGGTAAACGAGCCAAGTTGGTCCTGCGGGATCGTCGAGGCAAGACACCACTCGACTACACAATGGAGACCGGATCCAAACGAATGGCAACTGCACTGCAGGGATTACTCAAGGTGGCCCCACGACAGCGGGTAGGTCAGACCGTATATCTGTTGGTAAACATAAACATAAGAAAAGACGACAAATTATGCCAACCCATCAATTCAACGAAACCTTTTGTTTCTTTTGACATACATCCTGCAGGCCTGATGTTGAAATGCGAAATAAATTGTCCCGAAAAGGGCAATTAAAAAAGAAAGGGATATATCCAAGCTAAGTGCTTGTTTTTTTTTGAACTAGAGGTAAAAAATACCAGAAGTATCTTGCTCACTTTGTTATTAAAATGCTGAACAAAGGCCTTCTTTAGACAAGCTGTTTAAATCGTCTTCGCATGGGTATCTATCAGGATGGTTAGGTTGAGTTCTGAGCGAGGTCCAGTCAAACTTATTTTTTGTTTCCTAGAGAATAGTACATTGGACTGCATTTTGATAGGAACATTTCCTCCTAGGCAATATGTTTGTAGTTGGAAGTAATTATTGTACATACATTCCTTGTTTTTCTTACTTTCTAGGTCTACCCTCGTCCTGTGATCCCAGGCTGGTCCGACGGTCTCCAATTCCCCCCCACCAAGCCCGATGTGGACAACGATTCTAAGGCGATGGTGGCACTTCTCGAGGCAGAGCGTAGCAAGACATGCCAGGAGGAGGACTTCACACCCAAAGTAGATGAGCAGTCCGGAATGCAGACTGGAGGGTTGGTACAAGCTAATAATGCCATCAAACCTTGAAATGATTGTATCTTTGCAGACGAGGAAATGAAACCACTCCAAAATTCCGTATCATTCGCCTCGAATGTCACACTTTTCACCTTTTCCTAAAACAGATCGAAAAACACCTCTTTCAGTCACTCAAAGGTGCAGGAAACGCTCATAATTTCCTCTGTGAAGTTTTCTAAAACAGATCTAAGAATGCCACTTCATTACTTCAAGATATCGGATATAACAATTCCTCACTTGTCATCTTGAAACGATCTGTTTCCTTGCATACTCGGTGTAGAAGACTCTATATGCCACGACCGTCTGACAAAAAGTTTCGTCGGAATAAGCTGCAACATGCTTCAGGCCTAATATGAGAAATGTTGAGATACCTGGAAGCCTTGTCATCGTGATACTTGGGTGTTATTTTTGGTCAAGCATGTACAAAAATCCCTAGTCTCTATTTCCAAGCCAGTAATAGATATCAGTTGCTTATTTTGAGAAATGCATGGAAGAAGCAATTATTCTACGTTACCCTTTGAGAATGCTTTGGAAAAGGTACAACCAGGTGAACGCACTCAACATTTCAAATTCAATAGATGCATGTTCATGAAAGATGGCCTGTGGATTTCGCATGGCTCATTTAACTTCGAATTTGTTTGTTGATCTTACAGGGTTGTGGTAATGGACGACGAGCAGAATATTGGGTATGACATAATCATGACAAAAGTTCAAGTAGAGTATGGACGTTACGGTTTGAACAACTTCTACAGAATGCAGGTGAGAAAAAAAATTGTTTATAGTTGTGTTGTGTGTTTAAAGTGCTTGAACATATAATTTTTGCTTTTGTCAAGTAAATTTTCCTATAATTGTTTCAACTGAGATTGATGTGGTTTCCAGACTTGAGCGATACCTGCTTTAAGTTTTGTGCCTTACCCTACATATAGCTCTATAGTTTTGTTGTATAAAAAGTACGTGTGATCTTGAAAAATCTCTTTCTTCGTCTTTGATCTTCATTAATTAAACAAACTCAGGGCACACATTACTCTGACAGTCAGACAAATTTCAGCATCAATTACAGATTGAAGATATTGTTTAAAACAACACCTGAAAAGTTTATTAATATAATCTTTTTTGAAAAACATATTTCACATTATGTAGTCATTTTTTCACATGAAATAAACCGTAGGTGATCCATCAGTTGGGCAAGGACATGTTCGTGTTATTCACCCGCTGGGGTCGTATCGGCGATACTGGACAGTTCCAAAAGACACCGTTTGGTACCAAGGAAGACGCCATCGCTGAATTCAAGAAGATCTTCAAAGCAAAGAGTGGAAACGAGTGGGCAAATGCCAAAAGGTTACAAATTCAACCTTTAAGTGATTCTGTTTACCGGAAGAGAGATTAGGCTGCATTGAACCTTTTAAAAAAGGAACCCTTTAGACCCAGGCTGAAACGAATCCATTGACGTTTCACTGGGCATGATTCCTGATGGCACCCTTTAATATCGGAAGGCACTGTGTTGAGATTTGTACAGAGCAACCGTAATGGAATAGTGGTCCCGTATGACTTTAAATATCACAGCAGGCAGGGCTACTGCAAATAGACATTTTCCTCCTTGGGCGATGGGCAACCGAGACGCAAAGAATGTATGGATATAAAACTTTTCAAATGTTTAGCAGAAGTAGAGCATTAAGGGGAAAACTCGCTCCTCGTGTGGTCGAAAATTGACCATGGTGTCAATAATTGCTTTAACGTATCAAAGGCATGTGAGAATTCAGTATTTCACGAAATTGGATAAAAAAAATTGCATCAAAATGAGTGCAAGAAGGCTTGGCATCGAAATACATTGAGACGATACTGGGAAAAAAGGCAGGTTCTTCTAGAGTTACACATTTGGGATAAAATAATTTCCGTTCATGTTTTATATTGTAAAATATGCTTTCAATTGAACTAGCAGCATTCAAAGCATACCAGAACCCTATCCAATATGCCGGTACACTTGAAGCAGTTTGAATGTGATAAACTTTTCTCCGATGAAGCATGTAACCCATCGCTATTTTTCCTCATTAGCTTTGTGAAGAAACCGGGCAAGTACTTGTTGGTTCAGATGGACCCATGGAGAGCAAAAAGGAATGATGCACTGAAAGATTTCCAGTTTGATTTGGACTCGCCGGTGCCATCTAAATTGCCGGAAGATATACAGCATGTCCTTCATGAGCTGGTAAGTCGTCGGGCAAGCATCTTGGTAGCCACTGGTAACTAAGACTGACACTGATAATCGTTATTCTGTCTTGCTATCGTGCATATACTTAGACCCGTATACCAAATCTACAACTACCGCCAAATTGCTACTAAGAGGTAGCATGTTAGTGTACAAATGAAGGCAGTTTGTCAATGAAGTGGTACAAATAATTTCATGAGGTAACAAAATGAATGTTTCGATATTTGACACGAAGCTGATTACAAGGGAATGAAATATAAATGAAATATTTCTATAAGTATCTATTTCCCAACTAGAATGGTTTATACCCCAGTTAATAACTGAAACTCGTTTCTTTTAACAATTGGAATTAAAGCCATGGCACTGCTTAACAGTAAGCAGAAAAATCGTGCTTACGGTAGCGGAAAATTTGGAGCACTTTTCATGGCGGTACTCGGCTGTTGGTAGGGCTTGTTGTTTTGTCAGTCCGTGAAGCACGTTTTTCCTCCAAGGTAAGCGTGCTTTTCGCTTTGCGTACTGCTTACGGTCTTCAAGAATTACACTGAGCCTCCGCATTCACGATGAAGACAAGTCATGATCTAACCTCCCCTCACTCTTGGTTAACGTTAGATCATATCTTCAATACCACTCGTTTGGAATAAATATTCACTTTTTGACATGACCCCTTAGACAAAGCCGCAGACCTTGAAAAGTGCTTTAGAGGGCACAAAAGTCGACACCTCTGTCATGAACTTCAGTCACCTGTCAAGAGACGTGCTGCAAAAGGCCAACGATGTCTTGGACAAAATCAGGTCGGTAGCTCTTTGTAATGGCGTCCAAGAAACTTTGACAGGTATTGTAAAGTGTCAAATAACGAGCTTGAGCGATCTGTAGAGACATTGTTGCTATGATTAATCGCACTGAGCATGTCAACACTCAAATAACCATGCCCAGTTCACCAGTACCACTAACCAGGCGGCCTGGATGCCATGTGTATTCATACATTACAAAGCCTGTGTCCCGCTTTGAATTGTGAATTAGCTGGATACAGTGGCTATGCGGCTATATTCAGTGGTTTCCTTGTAGACGCACAGCCTCTATCTGGCAGCAGTTTGTCCCTTCACATAGGTGGTCCACGGGCCTGGTCTAATTGTTCTGCTGGCCCAGGAAACTGATGTTCCCTAGGCATTGATAAGCACTGAAACCTCGATTTTCATGTCGATAGTAAGCTGTATACTTATCATAAATCCAGGCCCAACTGATAGCTCGAGAAGCCATGTTTGCCATTTTCATGTGCGTGGGTGTAGGTTTGGGTATAATGTGTTTTAATTTCCAAAACCTTCACATTTTTCGTGGGCCCCGAAGTTTTCGCAGGCCCTAGGCATAGTGCCTGCCGTGCTTATAGACTAAGTGAACTCTGAGATGCCAGTACGGCGGAGGCTGCATACTCACATACTGCGTTTTCATTGAGACAAGTGCAATCTGGAAGGTCATAACCACATAGATCTGAAACAATGGCGGGACGTTTGTGAAACCATCAGGCGTCAGATCAGTGCCTTAAGCCCTTGCCCTGATAAGATCTGCTTAAACTGGGGGGATTGCCCCCAATTAAAAACGTAGGGGTCCCCTGCGTCCCCTGCCAGTAACGTGGAGGATAAAAACAACTTGTCTTCATTCCTCTGCTATCTATGGTTGCTATACCATTTTGGCAAAGCACGGGCGGATCTAGAGGACAAATGGCGGGCATTCCTCGCCAAAAGGAGCGTTTTTATTTGCTTCCTTCTGAACATGTGTAAAAAGCCCTGAATTATAGCCGTACCCCGTAGTAAGGCTGTAAAGGTGACATGACAAAATCTCCCGATTTGTTGCCCTCATTGAAGTTGATGTGGTGCTATCGCAGTAATGGCCCTGACAGTCTCTAGTGGAGCTTGACTTGTGCAGGAGAAAATTAACCATTCTATGACTTCATCAATTGATGTTTCATGATTAACCTGCTTTAGAGTTACAAAGCGCTAATGTTTTGAATCATCCAAATGCAGTGAAGTGATCGAAAAGGTGAACTGCTTACCTGGAGGAGATATCAAGGAAATACTAGCCTTGCGTGAAGAAGTAAGTTTGTGACAGTGGTCATTAGAGTTTGACTGTAAATGACTGTCCAATTCATTTTCTAATACATGTATAGCGTCTTTCTACCGAGTATTCAAATTAGCAGCATGAAACAAATTTTAGCGGTTTAATGATTTTTCACACAGTTTAATGACACTCACAATTATAGCGAACTTATCGCATTGTGACAGTTACAACGGAAAAGGTGTGGAGGTTAGCTCGGGAACTAGAAAGTGTTCTTGGTTAATTGGCAACGGCTGTGTCAGGTTTCACATTCAATGCCTAATAAATTTACTCTTCACTGGTCGAGACATGCTGGCCCTCGTGCATAGGAGACTATTTCTAGTCCCTCAACCTTCGTTCTAGCTCCAACTTCTCATGGATGTGAGAACCAGGAAGAGAGATACACTTGTGCATAGAACTCTGTAAGTGTTACCCCGGCGGTATTAGCTGGATTGATTCTCCTTCATCTCACACTAGTTTCTGATATTCGACTCTCACAGATTTACGCCCTGAGCAACGAATACTACTATCTCATTCCTCACGAGAACTTTGCACATGACATGATGTGTCCTGTAGACAACGCCAGGGATCTGAACAGCCAGAAAAGCAAACTCTACAGCCTCATGGAAATAGAGATGATAAACCGAATCCTCTTGGGGGCAACACTTAGAAAGAAAGGTTAGTCTGGTGTTGGTCGGAAGTTAGCCCAAGTAGTGGTTTGTACTGAGAATTATCGAAAATACGGTTGAGCACAAATGCTTGACCCGTCCTGGACCGTTGAGACGAAAAGTTGTCCAAGCTTCCATTTATGAAGCAGCCTGACAAGCAGCGGTTATCTGAACATTAGCTGGGGGGGGGGCACATTGCCCCAGGGGTGCATCCAGGGATTTTTCAAAAGGGGAGGGGTGTGATTCCGGATTTTCCAAAACGGGTGGGGCGTGAGTGAAAGCAGCGATAGTAAAATACCCTTACGGCTTGGGTTCCGGGCATTTCGGGATTTTAGGCACCCTTATGATGCTTTACAGTCACTTTGGCCCCTCCGTTTGTCTTTTCGCTTCCTCTTTTTCTTGTTTTTACTTTTTAAATTTAATTTTTGGGTGAACAGGGGGAGGGGCGTGCACCCTAACAACCTCCTTCCCTAACGCCGTGCAACATGTCTCCCGGAGACATGTTGCAATAGTGTGTTTCTTAAAGCGCCAACGTTGTGGAAACCGTAGTAGGCCTGGGTATTCCACTGGAAGAGTATCTTTTACAAATGTTCACCAAATTCGACAATTGTACAGAAAAATTGCCCCCCTCCACGGTACTTGCAACCTGGTTACGTTACATAATCATTACCTCATTTTGAATGTAGTTTGAGAAAAGTAAAGCACAGCTGTTTGAAATTTCTCCCATGACACATGGATAGGGCTAGTAATCAAAGTCGCCATTCGCATTAGCTTGGGAAGCTTTCTATCCCACCTGAACACGACGATTGTAGTAGTCTTTTTATTTGAAACGATTGGATTCAGTTTTTGAGAGGTTTATCTAGCCAAACTTTTTTTCCAGAGATGAATCCCCTGGACTACATTTATCGTGCCTTAGACTGCAAACTGAAACTCATGGACAAAAATGACGAAGAAACACAGCATGTGCTCCAGTATATCCATCAGTCTAGTGAGTATTCAACGTTTGTTTCAGACGGAGTTTCAGAACTCACCAGGCTACGTTGTGAGTCAATCCGATGATGTTGCATGTATCCTTGAAAACAAAAATCAACCCGTCGGCGTACAGTATTCTAATTGGTGTCACAGATGAGCTCTAGCTGCTCATCCGACTTTATGGTTATAGGAATGATTGGTTATATATAATGATTGGCCTGATGATGGAAATGTTGTTTCAGTGTCCAAGGACACATGTGGCAAAATTCTTACAGTTCTGGTTGAAAAAATAAACGGTCTTGGATGGCTCTCTTCCCAAGGTAATGACCACCCTCCCAAAGTGGAGGCGATCTTTCGGCTGTCCCGTGAGGGCGAGGAGGAGCGACTTCAGTCCTGCGGCTTGGACAATCACAAGCTTCTCTGGCACGGGAGCAGGACTGTTAACCTGCTCAGCATCCTGAAGAAAGGCCTGAAGATATCCCCCATCGAGGCACAGTTGACAGGGGACAGGTTTGGAGAGGTGGGAATGGAGATATAAAATCCTGGAAAAATCACTCAATCTCGCTGTTTTCAGTGAGGTCACCTTCTGAATGCAGAGAAATGAAAGGCCCCAGTTGCATATTACAAGGGTACACTTCTGGGGGCACCCATTTTGTTACACAGTGCAAAACCAAACGTCAGAGAATCGCATTTTAAGTTAGCCACTTACTAAATGATTACTAAAAGATTGTGTTGATTATTAAAGTACTTTGTGCTCAGGTGTACGTCTTGACCCGGCCTAAAAAATTATTCTGTTAAATGCTCACTGTTAATGTAACTAGAAATTAGTTATTCACATAAAACTCGTTCCTTTCATGAAAACCTCAAAATTAGGAAACGAAAGTGGAGTTTGCCCCTTCCTAGAAACGAAAAATTGAGGGGGGATGAAGTTTTTCTCTCATTGCTTAACTTAATATACAGGGCACAAACTTTTCCCTGCACTTTTTGTGAATTTTACCCGACAGCGATCATCTCGATTGTAGCCTGATTTCAGTAGATTTTTACAAACGACTCTGCCAAAATGTCAGCATCAGATAGCCTTGTCAACTTTTAGTCACTTTGAGAAATCAGTGACAGAGTTTTTTTAAGGGGGAACTGTTCAAAGCAGATGAACTGTGGCTTCTGCATAATGGGCACCCAGGGGGCACATACTTCCACAGGGGAGGGGATGTGTCATGCACCCTGTTCTCCAACCCCCATAGTTCTCACAGTAACTCGTTGCTTATTTTTATATTCAGGGGATCTACACGTCAGATGCATTTTGCAAGAGCCTTGCTTACTGTAGACGTTGGGAAGATCGTCAGCCTTCCCACTTCATGCTATTGTGTGAGGTAAGGCTTTCAGAAGGGAGTCAGTCGAGGACAAGTCAGATTTTTGCACCTGGAATGCTCCGAATAGTACATGAATACCAGAACTGTGAGAAATTACTGTAATATACAAAGTTAACACCACATAAAATTTAGTAATTTGGTTTTTGGCAGTCACTAAATATCTTCTGAAGTCAGCTATAAAGCAAAGCAGTACATGTAGCAGCTTTCAACCCTACATTTTCTAATAACTAATTTAAAAAGTTAAGTCTTCAGGAATGAAAATGGACGAACTGTCTCTGAAACAACTAGCCCAACCTTCATTTTGCAACCAAATGTACCCCGAATTCGAGAATGAAATTACACACATCAAAGTTTGCAAACTGCTACAATTGCAACCCTGTTGCTGTCACAAGAAAGTCGTATTTCGAGCCTGTTTTCGACATCAACATTGAACCTGACAGAAATGAAACTTTTAGACATTCACCTCACTTTAAGGGGTTAGAATTACAAACAAGCACAGCCTGTTCAAGGAGTGCACCTGCAAACATTATTCTATTTCCAAATCAGTAGATATTTGAAATCGAGTCAGACTTTTCTCATCAAAAGTTTCACAGATCATTTTTCATTTTACAATTAAGCTATTTTTCACAAACTATTTCACAAATTGATAAGACAAACTCTTATGAGAAACAACTGATGTTTGACCGGTTACATTCGTTTATAAATAAGGCCAAAGATTGTTTATCATTAATCCAACAATGCATTGAGAACGTCAAAAGGTTAATTTATTTTAACAATTTGCAGGTTGCACTTGGCAAGACAGCAGACCAAAACGTCCGTGACTCGGAAGAAAAGAAGAAATTTAACAGCACATTCGTCACCGGCCGAAACCGGTCTAACGGCAAGCGCGAACTGTTTCTTCCTTCAGGTAGATTCACGATTAGCATGTCCTTTCTAATGCACTTAGTCAATGATTCGCCCGTCCCCACTGCCTTTATCAGGGTGCTTGTAAAGGCATGTGCCGATGTGGATTAGTCAGAACAATGACATCACAAAGGCATAACCAAACTGGCAAAAGTTCCAACCAGTGACCAAAGCAGAAATATTTTTCCCGGTCACAGTCGCAAAAATGCACCCAAGTGTGGTAGGGACGATCGAAAAACGTACTTAGCGCTCCTAGTACTTTGTTCATTGGACCGTGTCCAGGGCGTTGTCTCTATGGAGAAATTGGGCACGACCCTACTGTACTCACACACAAAGACGCAGTGTGTTACGCTCGTCCGATTGAGCTCCCCAAAGCTGAATAAATTGTTTTATTTAAAGACAGCCAAGGTTTTTTTCTGCTGATTTGCGCACTTTAAGACTACGGTCATACATAATCTGTGCTTCTGCATGCGGATACCAAAACATAGCTAATCATCGGCCGAACTTAAATAACTTCCTTTTCCATTATTTGAACCCAAGGCTTAATTTGAGCTGAGCACATGCAATTCTGGCATCACCGCGGTTGTCCCTATTATTAGTCTCCCAAAAGAACTATATCCCTCGTTTCATCAGTTAGCATTTTACTTACCACGAGTCTTCATTGTTGAAAATTTGAGGTTCAAACTAATTTCACATACTTAACTCTTGTGTTTTCTCTTGTAGGTGTGTCGTTGCCCCTCGGTTGGATTACTTCCGACTCGGGCTACTGTTACACTGATTACAACGAGTACGTGGCCTACACTGAAGAACAAGTGTGCCTCCGCTATCTTGTGCACATGGCTTAATAACAGTTGGTGGAAAGCCATTAAATTTTGATCTACTCATATCGAGGACGATGCATTTATACTCTGATCTGTCCGAGATTTCATCTACGACATTGTGTCCAAATCCTGCTGAATAGAATCTAATTTCATCATTAAACATCACTAATTATAAAGAGATATATTTGTATTGCAGTCATTTATGATGACGTTAATATATCTTTCTTGGCCAAAGCAATCTTTCATCTGTTTTTCTTTTTCAGTACACACTGTCCAATCATGTTGCAATTTCCACAGATTTAAAGTAGTGGGGTCAATCTGATTACATCCAATTAAAAGTTATATAACGTATATATTGATAGAAAATACTGCTCCTTACTTTTGGGTGGACCCTCTTTCATGCGCGCGTTTCCGCGCGTGGCAGGTTGGATGAGTTTTTGTACCACTTACCATACCTTCTCCAGTAACCTCTTGCATAAGAGAAAGATAAATTTAAAAATAATTAATTGACTACAAAATGTTTAACTGTATTTCAGGTTTCACTTTGCAAATCATCCTTGTTAAGGAAAATTACAAAACAGGTGTTTTACCAGTGCCGTTTTTACAGGTTGGAATTACCACCATGCACGTTTCCTTGATATCAAGTGCACTCTTAGAATAACTTTTGATTTATTACATAGTACGTTGATGTTATATGTGGTAGTTATTATTGGTTACATTAGTTAAACTCTGATTCGACATTTTTAAAAGCTTTCACTTTTTAAAAGATGTCCATTTCAGTTAGCGTGACATTCAAATAAAGTTGCTAACTAGTTTTTCTATGTATGAATTTCATTTTCATAGTTTGAATCGTTTCAATAATGTTTTTCGGAAGGTCTCAGCTGAGGTAGATTTAGTTTGCTAAGGGAAAGTAAAATCTAAGAAGTAAAGTGCTGATGATTAAATGTAGCTAAGGGAGATTTAGTTGGAAATGTTCAGCTTTTCATCAGGGGTTTTTACGCTTTATATTAGTACACAAAATAGATTACAAGAATCTTTCGGGTATCAGTGAATTTGTGATTGACTTTAATTATAGTTTCGTGAATATATTTAAAACAGTGAATGAATCAGAATTCATTACGTATTACATTACGTATTACAAGTATTATGAATTGCTCAAGCTGGAATTTTAAACAGGACTTAAAAGTAAAAAAGAATAGTAAAACAGAAAAGTAAATTGTATTTTGTCATTTTCATAATTTTGAGACACTACCATTTAAAACGCTGCTATGTTTTTTTTTGGCATGCCTTTTTAATTCTTTGTGTAGCTGACACTATCACTGTTTACGAATGTGATAAAGTTCAATAATTACAATTTATTTTATTTGCTGTAGGCGTTGTGACATACTAAAGTATAGTAACATCTGTTGGTCAAAAATTGAAAACATAGTTTAAGAGTAAAAAAATAAATTGAGAAATATAAATTTTGTAAAAAACTTACATTGATCGAGTATTTTGCTGAGAATTGAAATCTTTCTTTAATAAAAGTGATGGTTTATGGCCCATTTACAGTAAGGTTTCAAGCCACAAATATAATAATTTGTTGAAGCCAGCATACGGTTTGGGAGTTTTAGCACTTCGTTCCTCTGTGTATGTAGTTAGCAAAGGTCTGATCAACTTCCCCGTCTACTACAGTTACTCTTTTGTAGTATACGGTCTTAGTTTAGTGAAGGAATAATTAAAAACAATTATTTTGTCCATGGTGATGTTTCTATGATTACGAAGTTAATGCTACCATAGTGAACATTAGACTGAAATAAATTTTATCCTTAGGATTAATAGCGAAACACCCTGAAGTATGTTAACTATATATCCCAAATGAATACTTGTGACCTAGACTGAAAGATTGTGTAATTGGGCTTTGTCAAAATTTATCTAATAAACTTCAATAAACATTGTCATTATTGGTTAAGTTTTGGTCTCGTGGGAGAGTTTGACGGTTTCGGTTCCGACTTAAACTCTGCTGTCTTCTGTGTTCGTTTACCGGTATTCAATACTGGTAATTCATAAATACCTCAGGCAGTCTCCCCATTCAACAACGTGCAATTTGACCGTGTATTAACATTTGAAAATGCCTACTGCGAAGTGATAATGCCCGCTGCGTAAACCACGTGCTGGCACCTAGATAGAAGAAAGTTTAATCGATTCCGATTGGTCAAGAGTGCACACGACTCGCCACGCACGCACCAAGTCCATATAAGGATATTCTTTTGGACAACTTGCACAAAGAATACACCATTAAATGGACGGGGCTGTTTGGGAAAATGCAAGTAAAAATATAGAACAAAATCGCTGGAAATCCATCATATATAATAATTGCTGATAATTTCAATTGCACACAAACGAGAGCACCCCCATTATTCCTGCTTCCTTATTACGGGCCTTGTAGAAGCTGAATGTCGTAACCAACGAATGGCGTACGACAACCGATAAAAAATCGACAATGTATAACCTGTCGACAGGTGATTTAATTAGAAAAAACTTTAACCGAAAATGTATCGTCTCTCGAAGAATTTTAAGCGACAACGTATCAGTAATCGGCCAATAATGGATCAGTATGACGGTACTACGTATACAATTCTTTTTCTCAGGAAAAAGAATTATGTTCGTCATTTTGGAGCATGTGCACACCTAAGTTAGCACCATATGTCCCAGTGGGGGGGGGGGTAAAAGGCGCTTGGAGTTCAAACACATTTCAAAACACTTTTTGTAGCCACTTTTTTTAAACATGTTTAACTGTGGCATGTTTATTTTTATTCGTTTAGGAATGTGATTACATGCTAAACAGATTTTAGAAAGCTGAACATGCATGTACTAATCAAAAGCGCTTTGCATTTAAACACATTCTCAAACACATTTCAATTATTATTTCATGGGTCCAACGTATGGAAAAAGTGGGCACAAAAATTGTTCAAACTCTAAAGGCTGTTGGTAGTGTGTTGGGTCAGGCGCTTTCATTTTGAAATAAGACATTTTGCTGGTTCAATCGAACTTACAGTTTTACCCTCCCAGGGGCTGATGCAGAATCCGTTTAAAGTTTTACCTTTGATAGGACAGATGCAGAACCACTTTTTTGGGGGAGGGGCCTTTTTCCTTGGGGGACTTTGGAGAGTTTTTCACTTGAAGTAGCCTGTTTTATGAAATATCTGAGGAGTGAGGCTACATTTTGGGACATGAGATTTAAAAACTTTCTTGGCAAAGGAGGCACGTTAAGAGCGAATAGGTTTGCTGTAGCAATATGGAAAAGCTCTTTTTTGAATAGGCCTATGTGTGGTTCTGAAAAGAACCGGACTTCCTAAACGCCTTTGAAGAAAAGGGAAGGAAATAGACAAATAAACTCGCCTTTTTCAATTTTAGAAAATGGTTCTCTTCTTTCGAGAAGGGGCAAGGAAGATGGTCATTTCTGGCCCTAGTTTTCCAAGTATTTTTGGTTGACCTCTATTTGACCCGCCCCATCGTAAAAGGCACAACCTTCCTCCGTCTGTAAATGTGTGATCCATAGCCATTGTTTCGAAATAAAAGTTGGATGTTTCTTGGTTTGCGAATCCAAGGTAATGCCAATTTGACGAAATGTTAACATAAATGCAGCAGAAGCTCTCTTATACCTGAATTCAAACACGAAAATATCGTGACGGACTGTAATATTGCATTATTTCGTCGCGAAAGCTCTAACCACTCTCGGAAGACCTCCGGAGGAGCGGCACCATAATCAGCTTCTTTGTAATTGTGTTACATTTCGTGCGCACACCGGACATTGGCCTATTTTTGGATCCTGTCCTGCAGGGAATGGTTTGGCTACTATCCACGACAGGGCAATTGTTATACATTTTTCTATGTGTGTGAGTTTGTTTCTGCATTCAACTGGGGACCCTGAACAATAGAGGACAATAAGGTCCCCGATTGACAGAGGGTCCCCGATTGACAACTGTGTACAAAACATATGGGTGGTCTTCTAAAAAAGTTAAAGTACAAACAAAAGAGGAACAATAGGGGGTCCCCGGTTGCAGGCAAATACACACTTGTGTGTGTGTGTGTGTGCGTACGTCTTAGAGCAATGCAAAGACGTGCACTGTAATAAAGATGAGTTTAGCCGTTACAAGTCCTGTGGAGGACAAGGATCTAAAAAGTCCATGCTCAAATTTAAAAAGTACAAATTCAAATTAGTCACTGTACCTTGGTAACAGTTAAACTAAAAACGAAATTCCAGGGCATTTTATTCAAAAGAAAACTAAAATCGAAGTATATTGTAGCGGCAAGTGGAGTTATCCTCGGCCGACGCCAGCGAGGGGTCTAACTGAGAAGGCCAAGGGAGATGGATCGTTTGGGGCAGTTTACCACAAGGCGCAAGGCATTGCGCCACCATTACCTCAGAGAACCTATACGGTGGTGGCACCTAGGACACATAAGATCGGGCAGGGAAGGGGGTTGTAGGGATGGGTGCTCTCACTTATCAACCAGCACACGACACCGTTTTCTGATTTAGTGATATTTTATTCTTCGGTTATTATAATCATCTAGGCTGTGATCATCAGACTGAATTGGTGAATGGGTAGACACTAGAACCTACCTATAAAATTTTCGCGGTGATATATCCTACTGATCCTTAGGAGGACTCTATCTAACTGAAGGGCTTTTTCCCGAAGTATAAGGCTCTGTCAGCAATTCTCTAGCTCTAAAACCGGTCTAAGCTTCAAGTTTAACATCCACTCACCACCTAGTAATGTCTCCCGTGGGGCGGAGTTCCTCCCTCCGTGAGCTCAGCTCTCTCATTTATAGTAACTGCACGTGCACAGTTAAATTAATGAACTGGTGGTGCACTGGTCGTGGACTAAGACTCTGCACGAACCTAGAACGAACTAACTTCTCCGGCTCCAACGCAGAGTGTATGGAATTCCATATCTGCCATTGCCCGTTGCCCGTCGTCTGTCGCTTTTCGCTTTTTGTTGTGTCCCAATTCTGCCATTTACCAGTTCCAAACATACCATTTTCCGTAGCCCGTCGTCCGTCGTCCGTCGCCCGTCGCCCATCACCCATCAAATGGGTTGCATAGGACCTGCAAAAGCCGGGGTTTAACAAATGACAATGTGATGATTCCATTCACTTCTAAGGATTTTTTCCTAATAGGCAAGTACCCACCTGCAAAGCATATATTAGTCCCATAATTAATGCCAGTAATGGTAGACTACTCCTGCCCATTGACAAGAAAATATCGCCTCTCTCAGAATTCAACCAAGTGTTTTTTGGGGAAAACATTTTCAGCAAAAATGTTCAGGCCAACTTATCCACAGTCTTATTGTAATTTGCATATTGTAAAAATGTGCCGATTTGTTTTCATCCAATTCCAGAAAGGAATCTGCCAACCGATACAGATATTCCATTTTGTCCTTTTAATTTCACCTTGAAATTCAGAAGTACTAGACAGTGCTGTGGATAACAAACTGTTTATTAAATGTATTGTTAGGGGGCAATTACCACTTGGTTTAAGTTTCAGAAAATGTGATGTGTCAGTTTTTGTGGGTGTGTATGCCATGGTGGATAGACCAATGAGTACAGGTTGTCCAGCACATCAGCATTATTTATGGGGCTAACTAGTACTGTGAGCCAACCTGCAACTCAAGTCATGTCTAATTTGGAATATACAACAGATTTTATCGTAGGTATACCTGCCCTCAAAATAATGTTGAATCAGTTCGTCTCTTATGGAAACTATTAAGGATTCAAACAGTGCAAATAATTTATTATTTACATTCCGTTCTGTGGGATATCGTGCAGGGACAGACAGAAATATTACATAGGCTACAGACCTAAAGTCAGGCCGTTGACGAGTAAAGTTACGTCAAGAGTAACTAAGTTATCGAGAAAAACAATCTACTCTAACAAAAGTCTAGTTTGTTAATTTGTTTATGTAACAAAACATTGTATTATTTCAAATAAAAGTCACTTACCGTCGTCAGTCTTTAAAAATGAAAAGATATTAATTTTTCTTTCAAGTGGAGTTCATCGCAACTGCAAAAACGAATACATCTCCTAGTTCTACTGCTAAAATGAGAGTCAGGCATGGTGGATCGATCGAACAAGGACATGTACATGTGAAACGATCAAGGGTCAAAATTAAAAATACCACTCTGCAATCGTGGCCAAAAACACACACACACACACAACCACACAGACGACGGCGACGCACGACGGGCGACGGCAGATATGGAATTCCATACAGAGCGCGCGTTTTTATACTTGGTGCGCCTAGGCCATTTTCCAATACTCAACTTCGTCTCCGACTCAGGCTTTGTCTGCGAAACCAATCCCGATTGTGGGCCTGAATCGTTTAAATTAAATTGAAATAAGTTAAGGTTTGGCTTTTTTCAAGATGTATTTTTGCGTTGGGGAGATGTTAATTATATATAACAGGTTTTGCCCTTACCCAACGTACATTAATAAGCACTGTATGCTCAGTGCTTGTCCGAGAGCTTGCGAAAAACTGAGCATACAGTGCTTATTAATGTACGTTGGGTGAGGGCAAAACCTGTTATATATAATTAAGGTTTGGCTCTTTAGCATCTTACTTGATGTTTTGTGGCACAATCCGACTTGCCTCTGCGCTTGCAACTTCAAAGTCAGGCAGTCAAAACAAAAAACAAAAAACAAAAAAAGTTGAAGCCTCCGACGGAGCCGAACCCGAGCGCTGGAAAACGGCCCTAGATTTGCGCTAACCTCCAGCGCGGCATGTCAGCCCAGGCTGACGTATGGGTACTTGTCCCCTGGACAACTACGGTACCACCCAGCTACCACTCAGCAAGTTGCTATTGCGTTACAATAATTTTTAGCCGTTGGTAGCCCTAAAAATTCTTCAAAATCCGCTTTAAGGTTTTGCTCACAACAAAAATGGGGGTGGGGATCAATAGGCCACCCCCCAAACGTTGGAGGATATATACACCCTCCCCCGGATCTACGGCCATGGTCGGTTCTTGATTTCAACGAACTTTGGACTGCAAATGCTTGCGTTGTTTTATATCGCACTGCGATGGAATCAGCTGTGCTTCTATGGGGAAGGCCGTTTTTGGAAGGCTTTTTTCCCCTGCAAAACACTACTCTGGGATTTGTAGCATTATAACGACCCAGGAAAATCTCCCACTCCGAGTCAACTTTTCGTGATAAGGTAGGGCCTACGTGTACCGATAGTTTCAAAGACAGTTTTTCAGACATTTCAATTAGTAGACCCACACCACCACCACTAGGATAGAAACGCCATAACATAATTGTCGCAAATATACATTTTGGTTGCCAAACATGTACCTGACACTACCCATGGGTGATATTTCTGCAAACCATGGACGCTCAGGCGGATAGAAAACAATAATCACGGGTATAATGAGGAGCTCTGTTTGCAAAAGGATCGCACAAGGTTTCGTGTTTTGTTGGTTTTGTTGTCTGGTTTTGTTGTCTGGTCGATACCTTTTCCAAGACTTAGCACAACTACTGCATAGGTCCCCTATCTACTCTTTGAAACCTCATCAGTAAAGTATTAAAACCAAATACAGCATGTTTGAGGAATGGCTTTCTATTGTTTTGATTCATAGGAACTCACGGGGTTGACTCCCATCTCTCCCCGTGGTTTTGGTAATTTTTTTCCATACTTTCTGACAAATTAAGCTACGGCTCTAATACAGCCTTACACCCCAGATCCATGGTGGGGGCGTCATGGGCTATTTTTGGGGTAAGTCTGGTCCAAGCCCCGTCCCCAACAAAGTTTATGAGTGCTACTGCTTGTGATTCCAAACACAGCAAAACACTTGACAAGGTCGTGTAAAAGTCTCCATGAAATTTTCCTCATTAAAAGTCACATTCTACTTTAAACTGAAGACTTACTCAAACAAGTGCACGCAGTAACATAATTTTTAGAAGTTATTGAAAAAAGTAATGTGTATCAAAGAGTCTCGAATTTCAAGCGCGACACTGCTTCAGAAGTGCTTTTGTTTTCAGAGAAATATCGGAGAAATTAAAACAATGGAGGATTTCGAGTCCCAGCATAGATTCGTACGTTGGCCATGGAATTTTGCATTAGTCGTGTACTGGTCGTCCTTTGAAATAAATTTCGTTGCTGTTTAAACTATAAGAAAAAATACTATGAATCAATTGTATTTTTAAAAAGTAAGGTTAGCTTTAGTTTATAGACACAACGATATTGAGTACCCTGTATTTCAGTGACTTGACTGGTCTCTGTTTACTTTACATAATTTGGGTGTTTTTTGTTAAAGTGGAGCTGTTGTATACACGTTTCATCCCTGGTCGAAAGAATATTCCACATTTTCCATTTACTTTGTAATCTAAGAAGCATCAATGTTTGGATTTTACCATATACTCAGGAAACCATTTCAACGTGCTTTGATATTGAGTATTATGTACAGCTGCGTTCAAAAAACCTTTGCCCGATTTTACTTTGTAGCCCTTTTATTGTAACATCAACCAAAATTCACCTTTTCTTTGCAGATTTTCCAGCTTTATTTTTTTTAAGGTAACAACGTGAGAAAGCGCCCTCTATCCATGGGCAACCGATGGGGAATCGTTGTTCTCTCTGCGTCATTCGTCGTACATCTGCTTGTCACAGCAATGATGCGGTGTACCGGGGTGTTGTTTTCTAGCTTTCAAAATGAATTTCAGAGTACCTCTGCTCAGACTGGTGCCATTTCAAGCATTATATCGTCCTTTTCCTTTTACGGATGTAAGTAGAAATTCAATTTTTGGTGTCTTTCAGTGTTTATCCGATTTCCATTTTAAACCATCTAAAAACACTGGGCAACTTCTAGCAAAGCGACTTTAATGGTTAACAATTGTTCGAATAACATCGAACAAGAGATGGATGGCTTGGACCATCTAGTCGACCATTTGGTGTCAAGCCTTGGGGTATTGCCGCAAAGCAGATTTCAACGTGAAGGGCAAGGGAACCATTCACATAAAATAATTTGTGTAAGATACCATTGACCATGAAAGACGCAAGATTTGCAACCAGCAACGAAATTTCACAACGATGAGATTTTGCAGATAGTTTTCTATGGATGTCTATGTAGCTGTATTGCACATGCGTGTCGTAGGTTGCTAAATTTGTCAGATTCGTGCTATAGAAATGGTTGGAAGAACTGCCACCTGACAGTATGGGCCAGCGCGCACGGAGAGTTGGTATCACGCTTTTGTGTACGCATAATGAACAGCCATGTTTAAACCAAAATCTGCCGCTGGCGCTACCCTCTTGGCATTTGTCAGAATCGTGAATACAGAGAGTTGCGACATAAATGTCACCCTTGTTACATCAGAATTGTTTACCTGTGTGTCTTTTTTATATTAATCCGTGTGCACACACCCCTCTGAACATTAAACCTTTCAAAAGTTTTGTCCAATCAATCTTTTCCGGCGTGCACTTCCTGCAGCCACACACATTTTAGGTGTGTCCGTTCACCAGGCAAGATATGGGACGGAGGGGTACCCCCCCACATGTCCTATCCCTTATATACACTCTAGACTATTATTACCTAACCCCCCCCCGAAGTCTGTAAAGAATTCCTGGGATTCCGATCAAACAATGACCAACACAAAGGCGGGGGGGGGTTCTCTCCGTCCCACATCTTTCTTTAAATGTAGTCTTACGTAAGTTGTTTTATCCTCAGCCATGGTTATCGTTCGGAAAACGCCAGATATATTGTCCAGTGCACTGCCGTATTTCCATAAGAAAACGTGCCTTGTTGATGTAACTTATCCCAAGAAAATGATGGAGCGGTAACAATCCTTGTTGGAAACAAACCGACAGGTGTATGGGCCAATGCTCATGAACAATAGCTGCACGCTTTACTCTAAACATCTGAAAAGCCATGCATGTTTGAAAAATCTGAAGCTCGCGCTATACTTCTCTCTGGAGATAGGGCCTGTTTGTTTCACACGGATCTGGATCGTGATCAGAAATCCAAGAGCTCGTTCACTCGGTCAATTGGGCGGATTTTGGTGTCAGTCATCCAACGACAAATTACTGATCGCTATTGTGTTGCGCTGATCTCGAGCTGCTGCACACATTAACTTTGTCTATGAATTTCTTAGCTTTTTATCGCTTTGAGGCACATGTTTAGAAGCCATCGGTAGCCATCTATTATTTATAGATCTACGTTTCGGCTTGCTACTGCTGTATCGCCTATATCATAGTTATACGTATACATATGTAACAATACGTGTAGTGGGTCAGTCTTGCATCCAGTGCACATTCAGCCAACACATTCTGTCTGACTGCGTGGATACGCCCGGACCTCTTTTGTGTTTTCAACTATGCTAGCAATTCACGACAGTGGTGCTATTCTTCGTGCACTGGTTTATATGAATGCATCGGGACCTCGCCATCGAATCCGTTGTATATCTAATGCAATGGGATTGTTCAGGTCAGTGGTAAAAATCAACTCGACGTGGGTGTTGTGCTGGAACTCACAAATTGCGGAAAATTTCCTCAATTATTACTGAACGCCGGCCAAACTGCTACGTCTGCCATCGGGGTATCTTGCGCTTTAATTTGTCTCTGATCCCCATTAATCATAATCAACAGGAGAGCCTGATTCGGGTACCGTAGCAACATGAGGGTTGAATTCTAGTTGCCCCAAGGACAAAGTTTGCTTCATGGAATGTTTGTTCCATTAACAACAAGGTCGCTTCAGTTTGTGATTTTATATCCGGTAATGACATTGACATTTTGGCCCTTCAGGAAACCTGGCTTACTGGTACTGATCATGACAATTGTACTTTGGCTGATATTAAACAGTTGCTACCCAACGACGACGTTGTGCATAATTCTGAACGATCTCGACGTGGAGGGGGTGTCTGCTTTATTCTCAAACTTGGCTTTGATAAATTGGTGAATAAAACTAATTCTTTCAAATCATTTGAATATATGGATGTAACCATATCTAGGAAGTCGTCGAGCTGTAGGATGTTCAACATTTATCGTCCGCCTGGGTCAGCCAGAAATAGAGCTTCTCCTGCAGTGTTTTTCGATGAATTTTCAACATAGCTGGAATCAATTACCCTATTCCCGGCCAGATCTTGCTTTTTGGATGTTCCTGGTGATCGAAATGCTTCCAACCTCTTACAAATTGCTGAAAGCGTTGGTCTTCAACAGCTCGTCACTGGTACAACTCATCGCTCAGGTCATACGCTCGATCTTGTTTTCTGCCGCAGATATTCTCCGTTGTTAGCTGATGTGAGTACCATCCGGGGGCTTCCATCTGACCACTCTGCCCTTGTGTGTCTTCTCAATTTACAACGCCCAGCTGCTGTAAAAAGACGAGTGAGCTACCGGAAACTGCGGGAAATCGACTTGGATGCCTTCCAGGCAGACATCGAATCATCTTTGCGACGTGACGAGCATATCTCAGATCTTACCGAGTTAACTGACCGGTTTGACTCCACTCTGCGGTGTCCACTTGATAAGCATGCGCCAGTTGTCAGTAACACTATCACTGTTCACCCAAACTGTCCATGGTTCTCTGATGAGCTTCGTCGCATGAAGCAATTGAAACGGCGTGCTGAACGACAGTATAGGACCACGGGTCTGGGGGTGCATCGTCAAATCTATTTGGATCATTGCAAAATGTATAAATGCCGCCTTTAGTCATCTAAGAGAAACTACCACAGCTCCCAAATTGTTCTTCTCACCGTTGATGAGCATCAACAGGTAGTTCTTATTCTCCTTGATTGTATCTCCGCATTCGACACAATTGACCATGCCATCTTACTTGATCGCTTGGAGCATCGCTACGGTTTGACCGGGTCTGTCCTTGACCGGTTTCGATCGCACCTTGCAGATCGTTCCCAAACTGTGGTTATTGGCGACTCTGAATCTGCTCCACAGCTTATACAATGGGGTGTTCCACAGGGATCTGTATGTGGTGCTCGTCTGTTCACCTTCTACACTGCCCCTATTAGTGACTTCATGGCCAGACATAACGTCAACCATGTCATGTATGCTGATGACACGCAAGTGTATCTGATCTTTAAGCCGACTGAAGCTGCCAGAGCCATTCACCGCCTTGAGGAGTGTGTAAGTGAGATCAGGGCTTGGGCTGTCACCAACAAGTTCAGTGATGAGAAAACTGAAATCCTTCATTTCAGCTCTCGATTTGTCGACCATGCGAACTTGCCGCCAGTTATGATTGGCGATCTACTCGTGGATTTCTGTGACAAGGCACGTAATCTGGGTGTGGTCTTTGATGGTGATCTGCGTTTAAGGACCGTTTTAACGTATGTCGAGTGGGATGGGCATTTATCTACATAATTGGCTCGATTCGAAGCTATCTTAATAAATCCCCGACTGAGAAATTAGTGCACGCATTTATCACCTCGAGAATCGATGTCTGCAATGGCCTGCTCGTGGGCCTTCCAATCAGCGACATACACAGGCTGCAAAATGCAGCAGCCAGATTGGTTTACCGTTGCAAACGGAGTGAGCACATAACCCCAATCTTGCAATTACTTCATTGGCTTCCGGTATCTCAGCTTATTATCTACAAAACCCTCATCCTTACATTCAAAGGAGTGCATGGACTGGCGCCATCCTACTTACAAGAGTTGGTACATCGTTATCAACCCACTCGTCAATTGAGGTCTGCATTGCGTATGCTGCTGCAGGAGTTTCCCCCTCCAAGAACCTCCTCGTACGGTGGCAGAGCATTTGGCGCTGTTGCTCCCTCTCTCTGGAACAGTCTGCCTTTGTATGTCAGGGAATCAGTGACACTTGATGTTTTTAAAAGTCGGTTGAAAACACATCTTTTTAATCAGTATTTTAACTCATGATATTCTCCAAATCTGATTATGGATGTTTTTGTCTTGAGGTCCAAATGGGTTAAGTTTCATATTTGTTCGGTTCGGGAATGCACTTCGTCGGTTCACAAACGACTAGGAAGTGCACGCATTTCGGTCGCTCTGCTAACAGCAAAATGAACACTTGCCACCAACATGGCTCTTTTCAACCAATATGGCGTCTTTTGGGGGCGAATGCCAGAGCTGTATATAGAGAGAGTAGCGACAACTTCACACTTTGGAATCAAAATGGGTGTTCATTATGTGTGCAGTAGAGCGTTCGTCTATTGGGCCTCGAGTTCAACCAAGAGAGGGCGATATTTCCTTACAACAGAGGCTCCTTTGGTATTAACTACGCATCGCTGGTTCACGAACAACTAAGAAACGCAAGCACCACTACCGACAACATGCATACATTTACTCCAGACCAACGCGGCTCTTTTATGAGTGGGTACTTCTGCTCGAGGCGTATTGTGTGATAATAAGTCCATTTGCACTGACGCATAATCATTTCAGCCGCAACTCTTTCTATAATGCGCTCTGCACGGATTTATGTTAAAGTCTGGACCTCTACCTTATGCAGCCAGTAGAGGTCATTCAAGCTACAGAACGGACATCTTAACGCGCTGGATGCAAAGGTGATTCTAAAGCTAGTTCGCCACTGTTAGTCAACTTCGTTCATGGTATCAATTGTTACAATGGCAAGCGAGCAAGCCACCACCTTTGTGGGTGCACCCCTGTGAATTTAATCACACTGACAGACTTTTAATTTCAAATTCTTTTTAAAATACAACTATCACAGGTGTTAAGACCACACAGCAAAATGATGTTCAGCATGTCGTCTTTCAGTTTCCTAAAGCCGACCAACCCTCAGGCTAAACGAGGAATATTTGGGAACTTGGAAAAGAATCATTTTGTAAAAGAATCCCTCTGAAAAACATCTAAATAGTGCCACTTTCGGACCCGCCTTCATCCAAATTGCTCAGAAATGGAAGCCCTAATTCCATGCCAAAGGTTAAGTGCAATATCTCTTCAATTCCCCAAGTCCATGGCTCTCACAACTCTCTTATATACAATGTCTTGAGTGTATAACCTTTGGACAGACTTTTTTTTTCGTGGATGCATGGTATAAAGCTGCTGAATTAAGTCGATAAGAGGGTATTTGCGAGTCCAGACTTTTATATGGCGCTCTGGCATTTGCTGTAACGAACAACGCCCTCTTACGGCTATTACAAAAATAAAACAGCGCGTTGAAGCGACATTTATGTCGGCATAAATTTGGCGCCGTGTGGAAGGTTGGTTGGGATTTGTTCTTGATCTGCAAGGCCAGCCGGCTGACACTTCGCACAAGCAAATAGATCTTTTTCACGCATAGATTCATAATTATGCACGCATAAAATAGCATGGCAGGATTGGTATCTGGGTACCAACTTCATGTACAATTTCTCTATGATCCTCCGAGTTTTAACCCTTTGATGAAGTGGAAAATAAGAAATTCAGAAAAAATGCACTTGCTTCCCACAAAGGAAATAGGCAGGGTTCCTAACCGCATGCCCAAATCAAATAGAAGAGATTTGTGATAGGTCCATTATTGGTAGAGGGATTACGTCCCCCATCACACAAACTTAACAATTATTTAATGTAAAAAATAAGAGCAGAAATAGTTAGAACTGAGCCCATGGATTTAAGGTTAAATAGCACTTTAACAGACATCTCTATAAAGTTACAAGTGAATACAGTAAAAATCCAAGCCAAGCTAAGCCCCCTCCCCCAAAAAACACTCATGGAAAATCTAAGTGTCTTAAATTACAGGCACTCTAGGCGGAATACTTGGGAATCGCTTTGGCTGTCGGATTGCAACCATGATTGGTGGTGTGCTCAGCATCGTGGGAATGGTAGGTGGCGCTCTCGCTAAAAATATCTATCACATGTACGCCACGTCCACAGTTATAGGTGAGTTCATTTTCCTTGACAAAACTGAAAATTCACTCAGCACGTACAAGATGGTGCAGGTTTATTCCATCGGTCAATTAGAAGCTCCATGTGCACCCAATTTGAGTAAATTCTTTTGTGAAAGTTTCATCCTAACATTTGACTTCTTATTTAATTTCTTTGAAAATGAGCTTGCAAAAGATCATGTATTAGTGCGTTCCTTAGTCAGTGTGGTGTGTTGTTTTCTAGGAATCGGCAATGGCGTTGCATATGCACCAGCAATTGTTGTAGTCGCTAACTACTACGACAAACGCTATCCGCTGGCGTGCGGATTTATGTCTGCTGGACATGGCCTTGGATTGACAGTATTTGGCCCATTCATTCAACTTCTGGTCGACACCTATGGCTGGCGGGGAGCTTTGTTGGTAACCAGCGCACTAATTGGAAATATCTGCGCTGCGGGAGCTACCTTCCGTCCAAAGCCGCCAACCTGTAAGAAAGAGACGGTTCCTGTGGATGAACGCAGCGAGGAAGAACCTAGAACGCGCCAGGATGTAAACAGAAAGTCTGCACCAAGAAGAAATCCCATAATGCGTATATTTTACGGAGTATCCAAAGTCCTGCGGCTCTACTTGCTCTGTCAAAGTTATCGATTTACAATGTTTTGCTTTGCCCAGGCCGCCTACATCTTCTGTTACGGGTCCTACCTTTTGTACATCGTTCCCCGTGCCAACTCATCTGGCATTGAAGACCAAAGGGCTGCTTTTCTCCTCACTGCCTTCGGGATTGGCAGTTTGGTTGCACGTCCTCTTTGCGGACTTCTAAATCAAAAGGTGTCATCCATGGTCATCTACCAAGCATCGATGCTCACCAGTGGCTGTTTTGTTCTGCTAGCGCTGCTAGACGCCTACCCTTACCTCGTCGTCTCTGCCGTCATGGTTGGACTTGCATTTGGGTTTGAGATAACAGTGAACCGTGTGATGATGCGTGAGTTTGTTGGCGTGGAGAATTTCGGCTCGGCTATAGGACTCTACTCTGCCTTCGGAGGTGTTGCTGATCTTACTGGCCCTATAGCAGCAGGTACACGTAAAACACCAAAACAAACATATTGGAGAGGACATTTTGTTGAACGCTCCACACTTTTCATTGTCTCTTTAAAGAGAAACGTAATTCCGCTAAAATGCATTGATCGGAAGGGGCCTATTCTGCTTAAAATAACTTTTAAAGAATAAAAATTCGTTACAAATAAATGCCTTTGTATCTAAATGCAACGAAATTGGCAATGCTTCTAAACAAACAAGACAAACAAATATATTAAAATCTCGCATAAAAGCTTCAGTTTAGGAGTATTAATTTTGTTTCACTTTCAGGTGCCCTATATGACGCCATTGGAGGTTTTTTGCCTCTTTTCGGTATTCTGGCAGGGTTTTCGTTCATCGCATCCCTAGCCATGCTATCAACACCACTGTTGAAGAAAATGGAACCAGGTGTATACAGCCAGGTAGCAGTGGACGCCGTTTGACAGTCCAGATGACAGTGGGTTTTCGCTGTCAAAGGTTTGCACATTAATGCAGCTGTATGGGCTTAATCCTCTTCATTGCTCAGTCGTTTTTCACCTCAGAAGACCATAGATTCAACTAATTGCAATTACACATTGTAAAATTAGTACAAGTTTTGGACTGTTCAAGTTATGTCCGTCTACTGACTTGGCCAAAACTGCATTTTTTAGGTGCAGTGATATCTTCACTTATAACTAATGCTCCTGTACGAAAGCCCGTTAGTGTCATTAAGTACGTATTTCCAAAAGTGAAGTTTATTTTTATGAAGTCCTTTTTTGTAAGATTCTAACTCCGTTTTTACGAGATTTATCTTTCCAAAAGTGTTGTTTGTTCGAGATATACATATATTCTCCAGTTCGTGATTATGAGATTTACCCGTAGAAAAATTGTTTCTAATTTTAGAAACAAAATATTTTTTATGTTTATTTTTAGGAGTTATGTGTTTTGGAAGTTCGTTTTCATGAAATACAAAACAAACTGGAAAAAATTATATCTCTTTAAAATTATCTTGGAAAAATGCTCAACATAAAAACAAACTTACCAAAAATATACTTTACTTTTGAAAATATACTGAATAACACTAACTTTTATGAACATATAAGTAAGAAATAGCTCTGAAGAGCAAAATTCATTTTTGGGACATCTCATTCACCCTATCAAACAAC